>NC_060119.1:180852598-181465812 GCF_021461395.2 Schistocerca americana | reverse complement strand
GAACATTTTCTCTATTCAGAAATGCTCGTACAGGACCTGCAACATGCGGTCCTACTGAAATGTAGGGTTTCGCAGGAATCGAATGAGGGGTAGAGGCACGGGTCGTAACACATCTTAAATGTAACGTCCACTGTTCAAAGTGCCGTTAATGCGAACAAGAGGTGACCGAGACATGTAACCAATGGCACCCCATACCATCACGCCGGGTGATACGCCAATATGGCGATCACGAATACACGCTTCTAATGTGCGTTCACCGCGATGTCGCCAAACACGGATGCGACCATCACGATGCTGTAAACAGGATTCATCCGAAAAAATGGCGTTTTGCCATTCGTGCACCCAGGTTCGTCGTTGAGTACACCATCGCTGGCGCTACTGTCTATGATGCAGCGTCAAGGGTAACCACAGTCATTGTCTCCGAGCTGATAGTTCATGCTGCTGCAAACGTCGTGAAACTGTCCGTGCAGATGGTTGTTGTCTTGCAAACGTCCCCATCTGTTGACTCAGGGATCGAGACGTGGCTGCACGATCCGTTACAGCCATGCGGATAAGATGCCTATCATCTCGACTACTAGTGATACGAGGCCGTTGGGATCCAGCACGGCGTTCCGTATTACACTCCTGAACCCACCGATTCCATATTCTGCTAACAGTCATTGGACCTCGACCGATGCGAGCAGCAATATCGCGATGCGATAAACCGCAATCGCGATAGGCTACAATCCGACCTTTATAAAAGTCGGAAACGTGATGGTACGCATTTCCCCTCCTTACCCGAGGCATCACAACAACGTTTCAGCATGCAACGCCGGTCAACTGCTATTTGTGTATGAGAAATCGGTTGGAAACTTTCCTCATGTCAGCACGTTGTAGGTGTCGCCACAGCGCCAAACTTGTGTGAATGCTCTGAAAAGCTAATCATTTGCATATCACAACATCTTCCTGTCGGTTAAATTTCGCGGCTGTAGCACGTCTTCTTCGTGGTGTAGCAAATTTAATGGCCATTAGCGTATTAAAATTCTACATTAATTTCTTCATCTGGAGTATTGTTAGATGAATGGATGGAAACCCTATCGAATGCATTTGAGAGGAGGCTTGCAGAACAGTGGAGAGAGAGCCACTGTCTGACTACTAGGTATTATTTTGAAAAGACATGTGTTATCACTGCATGGACAGGAGCAGGAGCAGGAGCTGGGTAGAAGTCACTGGGCCTTGTATTTTGCGTGTTGTATATTGCATGAGGGTCGAGGTTAGCCGGACAGGTGCCGTCTGCGTTTGCGTCCTACACGACGGGAAAATATTGAGTAATGATCGTGGCGTGTCCACTGGCGCCAGGGAGGCACGTCGGAAGCTGACAGCGACAGGGCGTGCAGTATTCTACAGCACTGTGCCCTGGAAGTGGCGTGAGGAGAGGCCATCCGGCCCTTTTGTGACTGGCTGTGTGGCACCCGAGTCTGTCAGACTGGCGCCAAGCTAGCTGAATTTTAATTGGCTCTGATAACAAACAGTAAGAGAGGCATTAATTGGCTGGTTGGTGGTTGGTTTCGGGTGTAAAGCGACCAAACGACAGGGTCATCAGTCCCTTTTTAGTCATGCAAACAAGTCTTAAGGTAAAACAATTCGCAAAAGGCGTCGGGAAAAGTAAAAGGGCGTAAAACTGACGGGGAACCGTACCGAAAGAGAAAACGAAAGAAGAGAACAGAAAAGCAAAAACGTACACTAAAAGGAAAACTAGTGGAAGGTACTAAAATAATATAACAGATAGTCGGCGCTGGCTGATGACAAAAATAAAAAAGGATGAGCCAGTCACTCTGCAACACACTAAAATCTCCAGCGTAAAAGACAAGGCGAGATGAACACACATAGGGACAAGACAAACACGAAGGCAAACAAAATGCAAAGAATGAGTGAGGAAGAGGTAAAATGGAGGGAGGGTGGAGGCCTGGGAGAGAAGGTCAAACACACACCTTTAGACTGTGTCATGAAAACCCCGCTCATCAACAGGACATGAAACTAAATCAGACGTTGAAGCATTGTCGCTCAACACCGTAGGTAGGGGTCTGGGAAGGTTAAATTAGGCAGTCCAGCCAGATCTGGACGACAATCAAGGGGGAACCACAGCGAGATTGAGGCGGGTCCTCGCGACGGTCACCCAAGTATGGCCGATGCAGAGCCGGCAAAGGACAACAGAGTCTGTGCGAGTGGCTCGCATGGATTACCGCCACACATTTGTTGTCTCCTTGATAGCTCGAACTTTATTTGGTGTACTGAGGGTGCGCCATTCAGTACCCCAGATCGCGTAAACTTTACGACGGAAGAGTGATCGGCAGACCGATCTCCAGAGTTGGTGTCGACCAGTTCTGGAGTGGGAGAAAAGAACTTGCTTGTGCATATGTGGCAAAGGCCTTATTGGCTGAAACGCGAAATATGATAGATAGTGGGCGTCAGAGGTGAGCTGTTTCTGAGCTCTAGCTCTAAAAACACCCCATTATTGGTTATGCACAGAGTATCCATAATTAAAGGTCCAGTTTCAAAACGCTGTAGAAAGAGAACCACTGCTCAGAATGACATAAAATCTGAACAACATAATACTGACGTAGATAAAAAAAAAAGACAAAAATTTTACTGACCGATTGTGCTGTAAGCGTCTTAAAGTAAATGGAATCGCCTACAAATGACGGATGCGCCGCAATACGATGGCTAGTTTGAGTCGCACGTTACACCATCCGTACTGTTCAATGTGTGTGACTGCACAACTAACTGTTCGGGAGGTGAGTCCATCCACCACGGCAAGGTCGTACGACATCGGATGGGAAATATCGGTTTTTAGGTGTTCTGAAGCCAAAAACCACAAAAAAGTCAAAATGACATTTGTTTGTAATTATTCTGGGACCAAAAACCGCATAAAAAGCAAAAAGACATCGGTTTGTAATTGTCCTGGAGCAAGATTAAAATGACATCGGTTTCTGGCTGTCATGTGACTGGCGCAAGACGTTTTCAATGTGCTGTCCACCGTTTTCTGCTAGAAGATGAAATCGAGAAACAATATGTTCCACAACAATTCGGAGCATTTCGAGGGTCATGTTTAGAATTCGTTGCACAATAAGTGCCTTCAATTCAGCTACTTTCGGAATTGCAACATCTTTCCGATAAGCCCAAGCCAAAAGTCTATGCCCCACCACCCACCCGGCAGCGGAGCTGATCTCAAAATTTCAAAAGTTTGTGTAAGTATTTTCCCGGCTAGTTAAGAACCATTCCCTGCCGGCTGGGTCGGGTACAAAAATCTCTGAATGACGTTGTGAATCTAGTCGTGTGAACCAGCAGTTGAAAATTGATCGGGTTTTTTCCAGAGATATTTCATACACTTTCAACCACGACGATCCAAAGACAGTTTTGTTTTTATTTTTATTACTCTGGAGTAAGATATCAATTGAGTTCCAGCCTGTTTTTACTAATTTGCTTCCCTGAGTAATTTGATTTAGTTACTTTAGCAGTCTATATGCATTCGTTGAATCCTATTAAATCTGTTTGGAAAAAGCTTTATCAGCTTCCTTCAATAACCTTTGAATGTACACAGATACAAGTTTTATTGTATTATTGTCTATGTGCTACCTGATTATGGAATTTAGTAAACACTGGAAATGTCTGGTATATTTCTGTTATATTGACACAATTAAGTTCTTGAATTAATGAGAGATGACACTGGGGGTTCAATTAAAGGAGAATTGATCCTAGTGTGTGTTGTTTCGGTATGATAACAGTAAGTCAGTACTACATTCCTTCGTGTACCTATCACCAAAGATATGCTTTCCCATGAAACTCTCCTTTGCCATTAATGTCCGATAAATTATAAATATGTCTGTGGGCCTTACAATGTCTAAGCTTCTCAGTTCTCACGACTTGATATTAATAATGGGTTCGAATCCTTTCAATGTCCGTTCAGCACAAGTTTAGTCTTTTAACGGGCACCATTTTTCACTTCTCATTTATTAGCGGAATCACGTTGACAACGAGCAGCAATGATACTAGTGTGGTAAGATCCAAACTATTTTCACATACAGCGAATAAAGTCCTAATTCAACATAAAAATTTCCGTATTGTCAATAAATCTATTCACAACAGTAAGTATATGATCGCAGTGTTTCGTTTACCACATACAATCAGCGTTCACTTGAATATCAATGTTCGTACACCCAATCACCTCAAACTCCGTTCTGAATTTATCCCAAACTGATCTACTCTCCACCACTCCAATGTGTAATCCAGTTCTAAGAATGCAATTTAATTAGGCTTCTAATCCCAAAACTCCGACTACCACGGAAGAACTGCGAACACAATGGCCACCGCAGAAAACAAAAACTCAAGAGACTTAACAATGCTGCGCATGGGTTTATATATTACATTCAAAACAAAACGCACCTCTTTTACGTTCCCTGGATTCCCTTTGTACTACTTTGCGTTACTCTATTTCGAATATTTACTCTTTGTAAAATTGTAACCAACTATTACTTCGAAATACTACTATCGTTTTCTGACTGTCATTTCGTATTACAGAATTTAATCTAATACTCGTTTCTGTATAACCACTCTCTAAAGAGCGGTTACAAGTCCCACGGATTAAGATCAGATGATCTGGATGTCCAGGTTGTAGGGAAACAACGGCTGATAATTCTAGCTTTTCTGAAATGCCTCTGCAGCAGCCGCTTCGCTAGCTGTGCAATGTACAGAGGAGCGCTATCCTCTATAAAAATCATACTAGCAACACATCCACACTATTGTAGGATTGGGATGATGTTGGTGTGTAAAAGTGTTTCATGGCCTTCACAAGTGACGGTACAGGTAACAACGGCTGCAGCACTCATCTCCTCGAAGGAGCACAGCCCTACGATAAACAGTGCCATTTATCCGCAGCACACACTCACCTTTGCTGATTGAAGTGGTACCGATTGATGTGCGTTTGGATTATCTGTTGCCCATATTCTGAAATCCTGTGTATTGATGCGTATTTGAAGATAGAAATTGGCTTCGCCTGTCCGCAGAATGTTCCATAGCCATTCATTGTCCACTTCTACGCAAGCAAGAAATTACAGAGAAGACGTTTATCTCGCTGGGAGGTCAGCAGCAAGCAACTCCTGAACATGGGTGATTTTGTATAGGTAGTAATGTAGGATGTTTCGTAGGATTTTATGGAGCGTGCTCGTAGCCATGTCCAACGTTCGATCAATTATCTGCGCACTGCTTGTTTGCACATAAAATGGATCAGGAGGGGCTATAAACGTACTCAGGGTTGAGAACTGCCCTTCAGCACAGATAGACAGTGCAGAATTCACTTCGGCCCCTCTCTGCACACTGGGCCCATCTGTTGTAACACTCCATTGTATGATACCTAAAGAAATCCTTTTGGAAAGATAGCCGACCGCTGTGGCTGAGCGGTTCTAGGCGCTTCAGTCCGGATTCGCGCAGCTGCTACGGTCGCTGGATCGAATCCTGCCTCGGGCATGGATGTGCGTGATGTCTTTAGGTTAGTTAGGTTTAAGTAGTTCTAAGTTCTAAGGGACTGATGGCCTCAGATGTTAAGTCCCATAGTGCTCAGAGCAATTTGAACCATTTGAAAGATAACGTGGGTAGCCAGGTGCAGACACCTGAACATGAGAAGTGTGGGATCCGCTGTTACTCTGAGGTTTTGGCGTAAAACAACGTTAGTTTAAACATTTTTGTTACAGGAGCTGTTTAATAAATTTTAAAGTGTTGTATGTTTCATATGTTAGTTTAATAGGGACTGAACAGTAATGCAGCAGTTAGAATGAATGTGTGGTGGTTTACAATAACTGCGAATGCACTATAAGGTAGGATGTATCCTTGGGAAAGATATTTTCCCTTAATTAACAATCTGTGCCATAACGAGCATGCCAACCCAATGCTATAAAAATGAAAATTTGCTTTTACGCAATGATAAGCCCAAACAGAATTATATCTGCATATACACTCCTGGAAATTGAAATAAGAACACCGTGAATTCATTGTCCCAGGAAGGGAAAACTTTATTGACACATTCCTGGGGTCAGATACATCACATGATCACACTGACAGAACCACAGGCACATAGACACAGGCAACAGAGCATGCACAATGTCGGCACTAGTACAGTGTATATCCACCTTTCGCAGCAATGCAGGCTGCTATTCTCCCATGGAGACGATCGTAGAGATGCTGGATGTAGTCCTGTGGAACGGCTTGCCATGCCATTTCCACCTGGCGCCTCAGTTGGACCAGCGTTCGTGCTGGACGTGCAGACCGCGTGAGACGCCGCTTCATCCAGTCCCAAACATGCTCAATGGGGGACAGATCCGGAGATCTTGCTGGCCAGGGTAGTTGACTTACACCTTCTAGAGCACGTTGGGTGGCACGGGATACATGCGGACGTGCATTGTCCTGTTGGAACAGCAAGTTCCCTTGCCGGTCTAGGAATGGTAGAACGATGGGTTCGATGACGGTTTGGATGTACCGTGCACTATTCAGTGTCCCCTCGACGATCACCAGTGGTGTACGGCCAATGTAGGAGATCGCTCCCCACACCATGATGCCGGGTGTTGGCCCTGTGTGCCTCGGTCGTATGCAGTCCTGATTGTGGCGCTCACCTGCACGGCGCCAAACACGCATACGACCATCATTGGCACCAAGGCAGAAGCGACTCTCGTCGCTGAAGACGACACGTCTCCATTCGTCCCTCCATTCACGCCTGTCGCGACACCACTGGAGGCGGGCTGCACGATGTTGGGGCGTGAGCGGAAGACGGCCTAACCGTGTGCGGGACCGTAGCCCAGCTTCATGGAGACGGTTGCGAATGGTCCTCGCCGATACCCCAGGAGCAACAGTGTCCCTAATTTGCTGGGAAATGGCGGTGCGGTCCCCTACGGCACTGCGTAGGATCCTACGGTCTTGGCGTGCATCCGTGCGTCGCTGCGGTCCGGTACCAGGTCGACGGGCACGTGCACCTTCCGCCGACCACTGGCGACAACATCGGTGTACTGTGGAGACCTCACGCCCCACGTGTTGAGCAATTCGGCGGTACGTCCACCCGGCCTCCCGCATGCCCACTATACGCCCTCGCTCAAAGTCCGTCAACTGCACATACGGTTCACGTCCACGCTGTCGCGGCATGCTACCAGTGTTAAAGACTGCGATGGAGCTCCGTATGCCACGGCAAACTGGCTGACACTGACGGCGGCGGTGCACAAATGCTGCGCAGCTAGCGCCATTCGACGGCCAAAACCGCGGTTCCTGGTGTGTCCGCTGTGCCGTGCGTGTGATCATTGCTTGTACAGCCCTCTCGCAGTGTCCGGAGCAAGTATGGTGGGTCTGACACACCGGTGTTAATGTGTTCTTTTTTCCATTTCCAGGAGTGTATTTCAAAGTCTTGGTAGGATTGATGTTACATTACAATTTTTGCCAAAACTGTCAAACTCCATTAAATTGATGAACCCACCTACCTAAATTAATGCCCAGCTAGAAGCAAAAGTACGAGTATTGCTAAAGAAAACGTCACTGTTTGCCCTAGCAAACTGCTAAAATTCCACATTAAGTTTTTGTTCTGGAGGACCGTCTAAATGAGTAGTTGGTAATCCTACTGAATGCATGTTGAGCGGGAGCTAGCAGAACACCAGAGAGAGCGCCAGTGTTTGCCTATTATTGGGTAGCAGTCCTTTTCAAAAGCTGCCTTCGCGAGGGCAGGAGAGAAAGCCAGGCGGAACTCACTTGGGTGTCAGCCAAGGTCAGCCAGACAGGCACTGTCTATCGAGTAATGGAAGACTGTTTGTAATGTGGTATGTCATCCGGCACCAGGGAGACACGTCACGAGCTAACAGTGACATGGCATGTAGTGTCGTAACGCACTGCATCCTGCAGGAAACCAGTAACCTGGGACCGGTAAGGGAAAGGACGGTTAAGTGATAAGATTGGTAACGTAGACTGAGAAGCGACATCCAGCCCTTTTGTGGTGGGGAGTGCGGCACGTAAAGCTGTCAGGTGGCGCCAAGCTAATTGAACAGAAGGAGCAGCTGTTGTTGTTGTTGTGGTCTTCAGTCCAGAGACTGGTTTGATTCAGCTCTCCATGCTACTCTATCCTGTGCAAGCTTCTTCATCTCCCAGTACTTACTGCAGCCTAAATCCTTCTGAATCTGTTTAGTGTATTCATCTCTTGGTCTCCCTCTACGATTTTTATCCTCCACGCTGCCCTACAATACTAAATTGGTGATCCCTTGAAGCCTCAGAACATGTCCTACCAAGCGATCCCTTCTCCTAGTCAAGTTATGCCACAAATTGCTCTTCTCCTCAATTCTATTCAATACCTCCTCATTAGTCATGTGATCTACCCATCCAATCTTCTGCATTCTTCTGTAGCACCACATTTCGAAAGCTTCTATTCTCTTCTTGTCTAAACCATTTATCGTCCATGTTTCACTTCCACACACATGTACACTCCATATAAATACTTTCAGAAACGGCTTCCTGACACTTAAATCTATACTCGATGTTAACAAATTTCTCTTCTTCACAAACGCTTTCCTTGTCATTGCCAGTCTACATTTTATATCCTGTCTACTTCGACCATCATCAGTTATTTTGCTCCCCAAATAGCAAAACTCATTTACTACTTTAATTGTCTCATTTCCTAATCTAATTCCCTCAACATCAACCGAATTAATTCGACAACATTCCATTATCCTCGTTTTGCTTTTGTTGATGTTTATTTTATATCCTCCTTTCAAGACACTGTCCATTCCATTCAACTGCTCTTCCAGGTCCTTTGCTGTCTCTGACAGAATTACAATGTCATCGGGAAACCTCAAAGTTTTTATTTCATCTCCATGGATTTTAATTCCTACTCCATATTTTTCTTTTGTTTCCTTTACTATTTGCTCAATATACAGATTGAATAACATCGGGGATAGGCTACAACCCTGTCTCACTCCCTTCCCAACCACTGCTTCTCTTTCAGGGCCGTCGACTCTTAAAATTGCCATCTGGTTTCTGTACAAATTGTAAATAGCCTTTCGCTCCCTGTATTGTACCCGTGCCACCTTCAGAATTTGGAAGAGAGTATTCCAGTCAACATTGTCAAAAGCTTTCTTCAAGTCTACAAATGCTAGAAACGTAGGTTTGCCTTTCCTTAATCTATTTTCTAAGATAAGTCGTAGGGTAAGTATTGCCTCACGTGTGCCAACATTTCTACGGAATCCAAATTGATCTTCCACTGGCTAATATAAATAAATTCAGGAGTGACAGAACTCGCTTCTGCATACGTAGCAAAGGCCTTATTGGCTACCGAGCGAGGTGGCGCAGTGGTTAGACACTGGACTCGCATTCGGGAGGACGACGGTTCAATCCCGCGTCCGGCCATCCTGATTTAGGTTTTCCGTGATTTCCCTAAATCACTCCAGGCAAATGCCGGGATGGCTCCTCTGAAAGGGCACGGCCGACTTCCTTCCCAATCTTTCCCTAATCCGATGAGACCGATGACCACGCTGTCTGGTATTCTTCCCCAAAAAACTACCAACAACAACAACTTTATTGGCTGAAATCCGAAAAATGACAGGTAATGGGTGTCAGAGGTAGCTTGTATCTGATCTCTAGAATTAAAACGCGACACTATTAAGTATATCAAAACTGAACGCGGAGAGACTGCTGCCATATTGTATCTGATTGATTGGCAGACAGAAGAATCGCTGACAACTAACAGTCAGAATCATCCACAATTCACTTCCTACTGGGAGCACTCTGTAGAACGACTTCCATCCGAGACTCGGCAGGGGACACAACGGCCGAGAGAGGTCCTTTGATTCCGGGGTCTGAGGGACAGCAGCCTTTGATGCAGATCAGATGAGTTAGAATTTTGTAACCAGCACGACAGCCTCATGCGGACACCAGTAGGGCCAAGTACGGCGAATAACAACCGCGTTGGAAAACCTAATTAACATTGCAATCACTGTGCGGTTTCGGTGAACTTAATTGCTGTGCTAAATGTCTGCTATTTCTAACGAGTTCACTCCAGATTCATCATCAGACCCTTGTCATGATTTTCGTATTTCCATTCAGTTTCAGTAAGTGTTCGTATTTCATGGACATAGCTGTCCTTATGCTTTGTGCACTTTGTGTTTAATTAGAAGTCTACAGGGAATTGTAATAATTAGGCGGAGCGGTTCTAGGCGCTACAGTTTGGAACTGCGCGACCGCTACGGTCGCAGGTTCGAATCCTGGCTCGGGCATGGTTGTGTGTGATGACCTTAGGTTAGTTAGGTTTAAGTAGTTCTACTTTCTAGGGGACTGATGATCTCAGAAGTTAAGTCCCATAGTGCTCCGAGCCATTTGAACCATTTTGTAATAATCATGGCTTTGTAATATGTGAGTTTGATGAATTTCCTGTCTTTATCATTTTTGTGAGTTACAGCACTCGTGTAGCAAGTATATTAGGCTCACCCCTGTTTAATTAAATCAGTTCATTCATTTAGTTATCCGTAGCGTGACTTCTGTTAATAGATTCACGTGATCCTGTGGGGAGAGACCCCCTCTATCGGTAACGTCAACCAGTGCAGGTCTTTCTGACATCTACAGGGATATTTTTATGGGTAAGCTGTAGCCTCACAAGCTCTTTTGGAAACGAAATTAGGAAAAGCGCCTCGTTTTGATAACGTGAACAGCTGATATGCCCGAAACCACTTCACGGAGATTTGGATATGCCGTCGATTTGTTTTAAATATGTAGAGTCCGCTGAGGATATCTTGACGATGGTAATAAAAGCTATTGGAAAATACTTTTGCCTTTGACATTCCACCTAAAAAAAAAAGTTAGCCAACAGAGAAACTAATATGTACTTTGAGAACAAATTACTGTCTCATAACTGACAACCAAAATATGTAGGTATTACCCTAGATAGAAGACAGAACTTCAAGAATTAGCTGTCAAACACAGCTATCATACCTATAACTCGAAATATCGTCTCCCGGTAACTTGTCGCCACTGCTTGGAGCTCTTCAGGATCCGCTGGCAGAATACAGTGGACAGTTTCAGCTCAAACAGTTCTCACACTAGTCGCAGCTGTGTCCAACTAATTCAAACAATGGGCCTTACAACAGGCACAATAAACACGACCCCATCATGTTGCTATCCATACTAAACAATATAGCTCCTCCCCATATGCGACGAGAATCAAAAAGATCGAGAAATACCTTCTTCTACAAAGCCATCAAAATATTCCAGACAGCTTTATATGGAAATGGACTGAGACTGACGGACAGATGGATAAACAGTGGGCCAAACACGTATTCCCTGCCTTTTATAATACGACTTGCCCTACCAGCGTATCAAGCTTCGCAAAATCTGGTCCATCCTACACAGAATTATAACAAACTGCGGTAGATTTTGTGACTCGTTGTACAGGTGGGAGAAGGAGGCTTTATCGATTTAGATAAATTAAAAATTTTTTTAGTATATTTTAGCTGCAAGAAACACCCGCGAGAAGTATTGAAATTTAATTGTGCCACAGACTCTGAGCATCAGAAACTTTACTCCATCATAAATGGTTCCTTTGCAAAAATAGACATAGTGTCTGATGGGATAGCAGAAATCAGTGATTGTATAATGTTAATTTATAATCCGTCTTGATTGCAAATTTTTTATTCATATGACCGGTTTCGGTTCATTCAGAACCATCTTCAGATGTGATATTTCAGTTACAAGAGTAACCCGTCCAAATACAGCAACTTTCACATGCTGTGTCACCTGAATGAACCGAAACCGGTCATATGAATAAAAAATGTGCAATCAAGACGGATTATAAATTAACATTACACAAATGCTTCCTTTGACAACCAAATACTTTCGACATATCTTCCCTTTAGTTGCCGCAGCGTGAGTGATCTCTCAAGAATGAACTACGGGCTTCTTAATTTAAGACGTGAAAGTGCCGATTCATTGGTATAAAAGCCCTGCTGGTTAAAACGACTAGTCTGAATAATACACACGTATCACTGATCCGTTGAGTGCATATACAGTGCGCTGTCCAGATTGGCTGTGATGAACTTCTTCTGTGATAACCGGTCTGAGGGGGGCAGTCTGTGATATGGACTGGGACTCGATGTGCTGCTAACGCGTGTTTGTGTCGACGATCTCGTGTCCTTGGTAGCTTTCCTGCCTGTCCACGTGTACTGTCGACCACGTAACATGGAGACGGCTGTTGCCTGTGCCTAATGAGATTCGGACGGACGGAAATGTATGGCAGGAAGCAGCGAAATGATGAAAACATCCGGCAGAATAATACGATCAAAGATTCATGGTCACATGTCATACTGGTGATCTGTATCTGGCATATCTGAATGGGCTCCAGAGCAGCATATGTACGGACACGCGTAATGCATTAAATGCGAGTTTGTTTTGTTGTTTTCTTCCAAATGGCTTTAACTGAACGTGACTGCGACGTATATTATTGACAAGAGGTGACTGTAAGCGAACAGTCGCTATTTACTTATGCAATTTACTGTTTATTTTTACGTTGTTTGGATGTTTTCACGTTGACCTTCCGAAGGTGAATTTCATTTTTTTAACAATGTACAGTGCTTATGTTGTTTCTCTGACATCCTGGCATCACGCTGCTTTTAGGTTTTAAGAATACGTTGCCGGGCTTGGCGGTCTAGCGGTAAAGTTCATACCTGGAAACCCGGAGTTCGCGGCATCGATTTCTGTCGGGTGAATCAACATATCAGTCTACATTTAACCTAGCCTTGACATATCACTGATATGTAAGTTCGCCAGGGAAGGGACGTGTTTCGGATTCCACGTTAAACTGTTGGTCTTCTTTCGCCGACAGGATAGTTAAGGCAGGTCAGGGACACACGAGACGTCGAAATGGCAGTCAACTGAAAGAAGTTGAAATGAAATGGTTGAAATGGCTCTGAGCACTATGGAACTGCGGTGGTCATCTGTCCGCTAGAACTTAGAACTACTTAAACCTAACCAACCTAAGGACAGCACACACATCCGTGCCCGAGGCAGGATTCGAACCTGCGACCGTAGGGGTAGCGCGGTTCCAGACTGTAGCGCCTAGAACCGCTCGGCCACTCCGGCCGGCTGAAAGAAGTTCACCATGCCTTTGTGCCACACGGAATTGTTAGCGTTAGAAAGAGTAAGGTTTAAACAAATCGTCGACGACGCCGCGCACATCTTATGCAGTTGAAGTTCTCTTCGAAAGTTCTTTCCTACTCAATAAAAAACATTTAAAAGTTCTATTAAAAAAAAAGTTGGCGCCGTAATTCGACATCTATAAAAGTTAAAAATTATATGCGCATGTTACAAAATTCACGCTATCCGTTATAGCTCAGCGAAATTCCCATGTGGATATAAATTCTCATTCAGGATATATTCCGCTTGGTCTGTGTCGGCTACCTCACTCTGTACAGAACTTCAGAAACATATGTTAATAAATATGATGGCTTTGGTTTCCTTTCTTCTTTTCAGTTATGAGTTGTGTGTGACGCCGTGAGAATTTGCCTGTTGCACAGTTATCACGAATTCTGCATTACTTGTCGATTATCGGTTATGGTGAGAACAGAAAGTTTCCATCGGCTAGTGGCTCGAAAGAGTCTCGGCGGATTGCAGAAACGATAAGGTACAATGATAAGTATTTATCTTAGATCTGCAGAGCCACTGTAACAAGAAGTTGAGAACGTCCACAGTTCGGCACATCATTACACATTTAAACTACTGAAAATACGGTGGAAACTACAGAGGTGTCTACAATCACAACATCTCGATTTCACGAATAACTCGAAATAATTATTTTTTCCGACGCTTCTTAACTAGAGTCCACATAGAAAGACTTAGCCAGAGCACAAACATGCCATAAATACCGGCAGTGTGAATGCAATGAACTTGAATGTAATAGAAATACTTATCTGATATTCAGTGATTAAAATGTGTCAATAACATTCATCAAATCCCTGTCCAAGGACACTGTTTGTAATAATTTCAGCGCTCTTGAGAGATTTTCTTTAAGAACTGGTAGAGGAGCATCGGAACAGTTGCTTTGTTGTTCAAGTGAACGAGGCAAAAAGAAGCAATGTTAGGATTTTACGTCACGAGATGGCGACAAGATTGGAAGACGTTTCTCAGTTAAGAGTGAGGTGTGTCCAAAGCAAACATTCCAGAGTTTAGGGAACTCCTGGAAACATAACTCTGGGAGCCTACTCCATCTGAATGCCAGTTCAATTTCTTTCGACTCCACCACCTCGCTCGACAAGTCGACGAAGCGAGAGCTATTCATGAAGATGCTCATTTGATAGTATATGTTGTGCGGGACGGAAATACGCTGGCCAGTACAACGATGGGTTCTTTGGTTTGTACTATAGTCCGTAAAATATTAGTTCATTTGTTACAAAACAGATAGAATTACTTCACTTAGTTCAATCAATTTCCACAGGAATGTAAAGGGTTAAACTGTCTCTGAAAATAAACGTATTACTTGACACAAACAATTGCAAGTCTCTCTTGACTTCAAGTACAACTGACATAGCTTCACTACTAATTCTGATTACGACATGGCTTACACAAGGTGGTGGTAAGTTCCTATGAGACCAAACTGCTGAGGTGATCGATCCCTAGGCTTAATCTAACTTAAACTAACTTACGCTAAGAACAACACACACACCCATGCCCGAGGGAGGACTCGATCCCCTGATAGGGGGAGCCGCGCGAACCGTGGCAAGGCGCCTCATACCGCGCGGCTACTCCGCACGGCATGGCTTACACAGCTGTTCAACCAGAAGACAACACTGTCGTCTTACTCGATGATCGCGCAGTGGGACAGAGCGGCCCTGTACTCAACGGTAAGTACACTGCTGGCCACCGTAAATGCAACACCCTGAAGGAAGCATCCGAATCAAGTGGAATTTACACCATGGGTTTGCAGCGATGAGATATGCAACTGATTAGAATTTCAGCGCAGACGCACATCACGCGCGTCTGTGGCGCCACCTCATAGCGCCATTTGAGGCTTGGCGATTTCGACGAGTGTACGTTCCGCACCTTGTGGTGGTTTCACAAGACGATCAGTTATGCCTCGTAGACAACAGCGAACATCGTTTGATCAAGTATCCGAGTTCGACAGAGGAAGGATAGTTGCTTACCGATATTGTGGATTATCATACAGAGAAATCGCTAGTCGTGTTGGACGAAACCAAACAACTGTAATGCGGATATGTGACCGTTGGATGCAGGAGGGTACGACGGACCGACGTGGTCGATCGCATTCACTTCGGTGCACCACTGCACGTGCTGATAGGCAAATTGTGCGCGTGGCAGTGACGGATCGCTCAGTGACATCCCGAACCATTGCACAGCACATTGCGTCTGTAACGCATCATCCAGTGTCTGCGCGTACCATTCGACGCCGTTTACAGCAGAGTGGTCTGTCCGCAAGACGTCCATTGCTTCGTCTTCCATTGACGCAGAATCACAGACGCCTCCGTCGCCAATGCTGTGATGACAGACGGATGTGGACGGCAGAATGGAATGACGTTGTCTTTACTGACGAGGCACGCTTCTGTCTGCAGCACCACGATGGTCGGATTCGAGTGTGGAGACACCGTGGAGAGAGGATGCTGGACAGCTGCATTATGCACCGCCACACTGGTCTTGCACCGGGTATTATGGTATGGGGCGGTATTGGATATTACTCTCGCACGCCTCTAGTACGCATTGCCGGTACTTTAAATAGCCGGCGCTACATATCCGCGGTGCTGGAGCCAGTTGTCCTTCCTTACCTTCTGGGCTCGGCCACAGCCATATTTCAACAGGATAATGCGCGACCACACGTGGCACGCATTGTCCAAAGGTTCTTCGTCAATAACCAGATTGAAGTGATTCCCTGGCCGGCTCGCTCTCCGGATCTTTCGCCGATAGAAAACATGTGGTCCATGGTTGCTCAACGAGTGACCCAGATTACATCCCCAGCTGTAACACCAGATGATCTTTGGCAACGTGTGGAGGCTGCTTGGGCTGCTGTACCCCAGGAACACATCCAACGTCTCTTTGACTCAATGCCGAGACGTGTGGCAGCGGTGATCTCCAACAATGGCGGCTACTCTGGCTACTGATTCTGGCAGGAACCACATGCCACAGACGTCTGTAAACGTAATCATTTGATACTTGGTCAACATGTTATCTACAAAATAAATTTTGTTGTGCTACCTCTTGTCTTTCTTGGTGTTGCATTTACGGTGGCCAGCAGTGTAGAAGAGCCGTTGCGGTGGCGTAGCGAAACATTTGTAGGTGTAGCTACGCCGGTATCACTCATTCGTCGATGCGGTTTTCTTATGGTTGCGTTGTGAGGTACTAACCTTGCTTTGGCACCTCGCTCTGCGGACGACAGCACAGTACACATTGATGAACTAAAATAAGTCGATGCAGACATCATACAAGTCCCCTAAAATACGGAACGGTTGTCTGTAGTTGCAGAATGGACGCCTGATAACGTCCCAAATGTGTTACATATGGTTCAGATCAGGCAAATCTGGTGACCAAAATATCCACATGAGTTTACTACAATGTGCCTAAAACTACTGTTGCACGATTCTGGCCTTGTGACACGGTTATCTTGCTGGAACATGTAATCAGGAGGAGTCAAGCACAGCCGACCGGAGTGGCCGAGAGGTTCTAGGCGCTACAGTCTGGAACCGCGCAACCGCTGCGGTCGCAGGTTCGCATCCGGCCTCGGGCATGGGTGTGTGTGATGTCCCTAGGTTAGTTAGGTTTAAGTAGTTCTAAGTTCTAGGGGACTGATGACCACAGCAGTTAAGTCCCATAGTGCTCAGAGCCATTTGAACCATTTGAAGTCAAGCACAAAGGGATGCTGTTGGTCCACAATAGTGTTCGTCTAGTCAACAGCTGTCAGGATGCCTTAGATTACTGCCGTAAGTTATATGCCAGCCAGGGCGAATGTCTGTCATAGCGTAATTCTGACCCCACCGTCTTGCTTTCATCTCCAGTACACGTTTCCCCGTAGCCGTTATCTGCATGGCGACGCTTCTGAACATACGGACACGTTTACATTGATCGACGGTCGAATCTCTATGGTTCCATGCCCACTGAAATCGTGACTAGTGACTTCGTTGAACCAGTAATGGAATGTGTGTGTGTGTGTGTGTGTGTGTGTGTGTGTGTGTGTGTGTGTGAAATCTTATGGGACTTAACTGCTAAGGTCATCAGTCCCTAAGCTTACACACTACTTAACCTAAATTATCCTAAGGACAAACACACACACCCATGCCCGAGGAAGGACTCGACCCTCCGCTGGAACCAGCCGCACAGCCCATGGCTGCAGCGCCTTCGACAGTAATGGAATACATGGAGTCTTCGGCTGCAGAGCCCCATATTCCACAATGTGTGCTGAACACTGTGCTGCGAAGCACCTGTGCCCACACCAGCATTGTACCCTGACGTCAGGTCAGCCACAGATCGGTACCTATCCAAGCAAACCCCCAACGTCCACGTTCTATGATGATGCGGGCGCGTCCAACACACTGTCGCATGCTAGGGGTCTCACAGTCCCTAAACCGCTTACCAAAAATTCTCACGACAGTGGCACGCGAACAAGCGGCAACTTCACCGTTTCCCCAATGCTCGTTCCCAGACATTGGGTCACAATACTCTGTTCTTTGTCAAAGTCGCTTATGTCAGTGGATTTCCTCACTTGCTGCCCATAGCGAATTCCATAGTCAACAAAAGCGTTTCGTTCTACGAGTCGGAGTGTGCAATGTCAAGAAGTTTGAACGGGATAGGAAAGCTAGAAAATCTGACAAGGGAAATTCAAAGGATCAGTCTAGATGTAATGGGATAAGCGAAGTGAAACGGGAAGAAGCTCAGAATTTTTGATCAGACAAATATAGGGTAACATCGACAGCGACAGTAGTAGGACTCGTTATGAATACGAAAGTCGGGCAGTCAGTCAGTTACCGCGAATAGTTCACCGACAGGCTTGTTCTCATCAAAATCGACAGCAAATTAGTAGCGTCACGATCAGACGCTGGAGATACAGAGCAAGTGTATAAGGATGTTGAACGAGAACGTCGTCACGCAAGAGAAACGACAGTCTAATAATTATGTTGCATTGGAACGAGCTCTGCTCTCCACAAATACGAATGTTGAAAACATCTCAAGACACCGAACTCGTTGTGAAAGTCTGTAAGTCCCTAGACTAATCGACCGAAAAACCTCACAGACTTTAATTGTGACTGACACGCCGCTCATAAGCGCACGGCTTGACTGACTGGTTTTTGCAGCCCAGTCAGCAATAATCTAATATATAAGAAACTATCAGCCTCGATTGTGGTAATGAAACCAACCTTTACCTAGGTTTCAGCTCAATTATTTGTGCTGAAACCTAAGTAAAGGTTGGATCCATTACCGCAGTCGAGCCTGATAGATCCTTAAATATTTGACTGACTGATCTTCTAAATGCAACTTTCCCAGGACAACATGGCAGTTGCCCCTCAACAACCTCTGTCTGTCGTTGCAAAACCCAAAACATTACAAAGGCTCTGAATATTACGGTTTTGCGTGCTGATTATTTTGAGATGTACCAAATGCCAATTTGACTGTCTTTTTGTCAGTAAATCTAACATAACATCTCTGCTTGGGTGAGGGTGAACTTTATAACTAGTTAAAATTACATTAACGTTTCCTTTGTTATGTGTATTACACTTGAATTGGGACAATTTCGTCAGATTTTACTTACAACGTTAGTGATATTAGTTTCTTGCATGGACATTTGGTTTTGTGTTGTTAACTGCATCTTATTCAGAGAAATAGACAAAACTATTATTACTTAGTATTATCTGTTTTAAATCCAAGGAGAATTAAACGACTGCAGATAGCTAGTGTAGTCTGTTATCTCTTACTGCCTCTTCACTTACTGGTATGAAATTTACACTAACGGAAGAAAAATTTCCAACACCAAGAACGGTGACGTCTATTCGGATTTTGCCCCCGTCGTATAACAGTGGTGCTACTAGCTCCACTATGAGGGTGCACATCACGTTTGCATAAACTACACGCCGTACCGATCATGAGCGTTACTTACCTTTGAAACTGGACGTAGTGAGTTTATGTTAGTCAAGAATGCCTTTAAGACGACGAAGACGCCATTACACCAACTCACTGAGTTTGAAAGAGGTCGTGTAACACGGCTACGACACGTTGGATGTTCCTTCCGCAATATTGCAGAAAGGCTTGGAAGGAATGTAGCCCCTCCACGTGATTGCGGGCAGCGGGAGTCACGAGAAAGTATGGTCGCTCTGGATAGCCACGTGGCACTACCAAGAGGGAAGACTGTAGTTTTCGGCGTATGTCTGTGGCTCATCGACCTGTAACGTGTATTCCACTGACCACTGGCCACTGACGTTTGTCACGGTATCAAGTGGCTCTGAGCACTATGGGACTCAACAACTGAGGTCATAAGTCCCCTAGAACTTAGAACTACTTAAACCTAACTAACCTAAGGACATCACAGACACCCATGCCCGAGGCAGGATTCGAACCTGCGACCGTAGCAGTCCCGCGATTCCGGACTGCAGCGCCAGAACCGCTAGACCACCGCGGCCGGCACACGGTATCAAGTGAGAGCTCATTGGAGGGCGGAGGGAACGTCTCTTGTGTTTTCTGATGAAACTCAGTTCTGCCTCGGTGCCAGTGATGACTGTGTGTTGGTTAGAAGGAGGCTAGGTGAGCGTCTCCAACCATCCCGTCTGCAGCCCAGTCACACTGGACACGCACATGGAATTACGGTCTGGGGTGCAATTTCGTATGACAGCAGGTGTCCTGTCATGGTTATCCCACTGCACCCTGACTGCAAATCTGTACTTCAGTCTGGTGATTCGACCTATTGTGCTGCTATCCATGCACAGAATTCCAGGGAGTGCCTTCCAACAGGATAACGCTCGCCAACAGTCGCTGTTGTAAGCCAACATGCTCTACATTGTGTCGACGTATTGCCTTGGCCTGCTCGACCACCAGATCTGTCTTGAATCGAACGGCAGCTGCAGCATTAGCCGTCCGTGTATTGACCGACCCAGTGCAACAAGCATGGCACTCCATCCCACAAACTGACATCTGGCACATGTACAACACAAGGCATGAATGTTTATATGCTTGCATCCAACATTTTGGTGATCATACTGGTTATAAATGTGGCAACATTTCACATTTTCTATGGCTTTTCTCGCACTTACATCAGAGTGTGATCTTGTAAAGTCAATCAAATATGTTACCTTTACAAACGTACATCAGCAATTTCATGGCTTTGTATTAATTATCTCTTGGTGGCACTATTTCTTCCGCCACTGAGTTTTGTACGAGGGCAGTTCAATAAGTAATGCAACACATTTTTTTCTCGGCCAATGTTGGTTGAAAGAACCGAAAATTTCTTGTGGAATATTTTCAAACATTCCCGCTTCGTCTCGTGTAGTTTCATTGACTTCCGACAGGTGGCAGCGCCGTACAGAGCTGTTAAAATGGCGTCTGTAACGGATGTGCGTTGCAAACAACGGGCAGTGCTCGAGTTCCTTTTGGCGGAAAACCAGGGCATCTCAGATATTCATAGGCGCTTGCAGAATGTCTACGGTGATCTGGCAGTGGACAAAAGCACGGTGAGTCGTTGGGCAAAGCGTGTGTCATCATCGCCGCAAGGTCAAGCAAGACTGTCTGATCTCCCGCGTGCGGGCCGGCCGTGCACAGCTGTGACTCCTGCAATGGCGGAGCGTGCGAACACACTCGTTCGAGATGATCGACGGATCACCATCAAACAACTCAGTGCTCAACTTGACATCTCTGTTGGTAGTGCTGTCACAATTGTTCACCAGTTGGGATATTCAAAGGCTTGTTCCCGCTGGGTCCCTCGTTGTCTAACCGAACACCATAAAGAGCAAAGGAGAACCATCTGTGCGGAATTGCTTGCTCGTCATGTGGCTGAGGGTGACAAATTCTTGTCAAAGATTGTTACAGGCGATGAAACATGGGTTCATCACTTCGAACCTGAAACAAAACGGCAATCAATGGAGTGGCGCCACACCCACTCCCCTACCAAGAAAAAGTTTAAAGCCATACCCTCAGCCGGTAAAGTCATGGTTACAGTCTTCTGGGACGCTGAAGGGGTTATTCTGTTCGATGTCCTTCCCCATGGTCAAACGATCAACTCTGAAGTGTATTGTGCTACTCTTCAGAAATTGAAGAAACGACTTCAGCGTGTTCGTAGGCACAAAAATCTGAACGAACTTCTCCTTCTTCATGACAACGCAAGACCTCACACAAGTCTTCGCACCCGAGAGGAGCTCACAAAACTTCAGTGGACTGTTCTTCCTCATGCACCCTACAGCCCCGATCTCGCACCGTCGGATTTCCATATGTTTGGCCCAATGAAGGACGCAATCCGTGGGAGGCACTACGCGGATGATGAAGAAGTTATTGATGCAGTACGATGTTGGCTCCGACATCGACCAGTGGAATGGTACCGTGCAGGCATACAGGCCCTCATTTCAAGGTGGCGTAAGGCCGTAGCATTCAATGGAGATTACGTTGAAAAATAGTGTTGTGTAGCTAAAAGATTGGGGAATAACCTGGTGTATTTCAATGCTGAATAAAACAGCCCCTGTTTCAGAAAAAAAGTGTTGAATTACTTATTGAACTGCCCTCGTACTAAAACGCGTTTCTTTTTCAACTTTGCCGGCCGGTGTGGCCGTGCGGTTCTAGGCGCTTCAGTCTGGAACCGCGTGGCCGCTACGGTCGCAGGTTCGAATCCTGTCTCGGGAATGGATGTGTGTGATGTCCTTAGGTTAGTTAGGTTTAAGTAGTTCTAAGTTCTAGGGGACTGATGACCATAGATGTTGAGTCCCATAGTGCTCAGAGCCATTTGAGCCATTTTTCAACTTTCATATCAACACCCCAGCTCATCAACTGTGCCGCTTCAATAGAAATTTGGAAACTGTTTCCATTGTAGTTCTGTTAAAGTACTATCAATTAACACTTTGTTCGTTGATATCGCTTCAAATATTTAGAGTTTATTAAATCAAGTTGTAATACAATTACAGAATGCTTAGTCGTCTCGTTACTCCTTTTCGAGTTGTGCCATTACATAGTTTGCATGTTCATTAGTATTGATTTCAGTTGTACGTGAAATAATTTTCAGCCTCTGAGTTTTCGCCATGGCGGCACCCTCATACTACGTACGGACCCCTACTGAGGAGCCGGCCGAAGCGGCCGTGCGGTTAAAGGCGCTGCAGTCTGGAACCGCAAGACCGCTACGGTCGCAGGTTCGAATCCTGCCTCGGGCATGGATGTGTGTGATGTCCTTAGGTTAGTTAGGTTTAACTAGTTCTAAGTTCTAGGGGACTAATGACCTCAGCAGTTGAGTCCCATAGTGCTCAGAGCCATTTGAACCCTACTGAGGAAAACCACTCGCTGTAGCCCTGCAGACTGCCTGGTGTCCGTCTGATAGCCAGCTCACTTTGTTGTCCGTATATTTCTCCAGTATCTGGTACTCTGGTGTCGTATACTTGTCAAACTGACAGTTTCATCCAGCAACGCTTCGCGAGCTACGCTCGCCTGTGGCGGTTCTCACGTCACGGCGACTGTCAAATCAGCACTCGTCTTGTCACGCCTGTCTGTCACCTCACACCTGGGAGACTTGTCTTCGTAACTGAGGATAGCTCGTTAGTCTGCTCTTGGTTTCAGTCTGCCTGTGTGGCCGAGATCTTGAGCATACAGATACTGAAAGTAGTAGACGGGTTTTTCTATTTGGACAATGAAACAATTGATGATGGAGGAGGTAGGGAGGGTATAAGATACAGAAGAAAAAGTTCCTGAAAAAGAGAAATATATTAGCATCGAATTTGCGTATTAGGAAGTCTTTTCTGAAGATATTTCTCTGAGCAGGACCCTTGCATGGAAGTGAAATGCAGACGAAAAACAGTTGTAATATGGCAGAATAAATTAAGGTCAGATTTGCACCTTATATGAGAACTTTATACATCGCAATGGGAAGGTGAAGATGACACCTAACTTAATTCGGTGGTTATGAGAAAATTTGCGCATCATTGTGTAATGCAAAACAGGGATGACCCACAGTCGATGGTAATTAACACACCACTCCTATGTATATAATGCATGTCTATGAGCAGAAGGTCCAACAAGCAGCGAGAGATGTTTTAGCTTGGAATATCAGAGGGGCGGCAGAGGCAAGGCCGCGCTACAGGGGGTACCACAGAAACCACTTAAAGGGGAGGCCCAGGTGCAAGGTCAACGACCGATCAGGTGACTCAGATGGGAAGGGCGAGCATAATGGCCCATCTGATGGAGGACAGGAAAGAAAGCTTTTAAAAACTGTGTTTAGGATTTCCAAAGGGATATGAACAAAACCAGTGACGCACTTTCGATCACGTGTCCAGCGAGTGCTACACATGTGAGGGAGTCAATGCATGCATTTAGGCATCTGGAATGGGCACAAAACGTTCGACTGGAGGAAACGCGCTAGGAAGGAGGAAAAGAGCCGAAGTTCCGACGCAATTTAGTGGTAGGGATCTTGCGATTGATAGAGAGTGTTTCCACAATATAAGAGGAACGCTCCTATTGATCGAAAACAGCTGTGACGTGAAGAACGAAAGAACCCAGGTTCAAAAATGTTCAAATGTGTGTGAAATCGTATGGGACTTTACTGCTAAGGTCATCAAAATGGCTCTGAACATTATGGGACTTAACTTCTGGAGCCATCAGTCCCCCAGAACGTAGAACTACTTAAACCTAACTAACCTAAGGACATCACACACATCCATGGCCGAGGCAGGATTCGAACCTGCGTCTGTAGCGGTCGCGCAGTTCCAGAGTGTAGCGCCTAGAACCGCTCGGCCACTCCGGCCGGCTAAGGTCATCAGTTCCTAAGTTTACACACTACTTAACCTAAATTATCCTAAGGACAAACACACACACCCATGCCTGAGGGAGGACTCGAACCTCCGCTGGGACCAGCCGGAACCCAGGTGGGCAGACAGTTGAGCTATGAGTAAGACAAGACGGAAATTTCAGGGGCACTCTTCTCTGAACTGGTGCAAAGTGCAGAATGAAGCGCATAACGCTCTTGTACGAGGCAGAGAAGAAATTTGGATGAACATTGCGGTCACAGCGGCTGACATACAGCTAGAAATTAGCTGTAGCATCGCTTAGCTCCAACTGTAGAGAAACGAACCAGTCAATTAGTTAATTGTTCTTGTGAGAACTGAGAGGCCATTGTAATATGCACGCTGCTCCAGCCATGCACGTGTATATCACCACATTCTAAGACTAGGGATGAGTACATGTTTTCTCACATAACGAGAAACACAGGGAAAGTTTCTGCTGGGAAACTGAGCAAAGGTTTAATTAGTTTTATAGGGATTTCAGCAGAAGAGAGCGGCCTAGCAGACGACAGGTCATAGCAGCTTAAGGTAAATACCGCGTGCAGAGGCGTAAACTTGTTGGTTCACCAGCTTGCGTCCACTGTAAACTCGAGCGACCTTGGGTAATCTTTTGCTCAATTTGTCACATAACTAACCATCCACCATGGACTTGATTGTCATCCTAAAAATAGTACCGAACTTTTAACCGGAATCGGACGATTTTTGTAGTACTGACCAACATCGTGATGTAAGTGTAGGAAAATTTTTGTAAAGAAACGTCTAGTTAAACTTTAATATTGTCGTGTTTACGATAATTTAACCTTCTGAGAGTTAATATTTGATATTGATGTGTTTAGGATTATTTCACTTTTTGATGTTGATGAGATACGTTATCCTGACAACTGTTGTTTTGCTGTCACATTGAAAACTGTGTAAAAGCGTGTATTTTTGTGCTAATATTGCGATACTAAACACGTCATTTCAACTTACTCAGTTGTCTTCAATCCTAGAATAAGTAAAATAATATTTCACTATACACAGTTCAGACAAGAACAGAATAGAAGCTTTTGAAATGTGGTGCTAAAGAAGAAGCTGAAGGTAGTATAGGTTAACAGAATAGCTAATGAGGAAGTACTGAATCGAGCTGGGGAAAAACGAAATCTATGGTATGACCCGACTAAAAGATGGGATCAGTGTCGAGATGGTTCAAATGGCTCTGAGCACTATGGGACTTAACATCTATGGTCATCAGTCCCCTAGAACTACTTAAACCTAGCTAACCTAAGGACATCACACAACACCCAGTCATCGCGAGGCAGAGAAAATCCCTGACGCCGCCGGGAATCGAACCCGGGAACCCAGCGCGGGAAGCGATAACGCTACCACACGGCCACGAGCTGCGGACCAGTGTCGAGAAATCATCAGTTTGGTAGTTGAGGGAAATGCATCGGGTTGAAACTTGAGAAAGACACCAAGTTTTGAATGCAGTAATCAGGTTCAGATGGATGTAGATTGCCATAGTTATGCAGAGGTGACGAGGTCTACACGGGGTACATTAGCTCGGAGGGCTGCATCAAACCAGTCTTCGAACTGAAGACTACAAAAATAACACAGAAGCTCACGAATTAGTGATACTGGAATTAGTCTCCGATACATACTGTGATTTGCGTTGTGAAGTACAGGTGTTGATGTAAAAAGTATAGGTGTTGATGTAACTGATACCGTTGGACTTGGTGCACAAGTAGCCTTCGCCTCGCCCTTTGAAGTGGCTAACTGAGTAATGAAGTTGATGCAGATGTAAATTACGCTGCTACTCAAATTACATAAGCTATGTTCGTTCCTCAACTCACAGAGAATTGCTGAGTACAGAGGTAGATGCGCTTTCAACCTTACGACAAACCGCTTCCTATCCAACTTCGGAGACATAACCTTTCGCAATGAAAACGTCATCTCTGCTGGTAGAAAGATAACACTGTAGCTCCAAACACCTTATTGTGCAAGACTGTCAGCAGTTTCAGTCCAGGTGTGCTAGAGAACTGCTCCTCCAGGAACGTAGGAGGACAAGTTTCTGTCTAGGAACTACGAACTCGCAGAGAAATTTCTCCGGGAGTTATTGAATTATTCAAATATTCCGACGTGGCATCAGGCAGTCCTCGCTTAACTAATGCTAGGAAGACGACGAAGTAGCTTCGCCAGGCGGCGGTGGAGATGCGCTGCACTTTCTCCAAACGTGAACGGAGACACGAAGAGGGAGACAAGACCGTCTTGACAAGGAGGCAGAGTATTGATGTCGACACGAGCCCCACCCGAACAGTCGATTCCTTGACTTCGCTACCCCCATGATCGCTCTCGTCCGTCGGTTTTACAATAATGTGTTATCTCCTCTGGACACACCATTTTAACAAATATAGTACTTAATATATATTTAAGTAATAAATATTTAAGTATAGTACTTAATAAACAACTTCACGTAAGTTATGTTTACATTAAGTACGTTTAGTTCGAGGATACTATGTTACACAAACAGAAACAAAGACTCCACAGTACAGGTACGAATCTCGTAACTCGTTTCAGTACCTTGGCTATCTGGTCATTTTAATCTGAGTGAGGCGCGCACACTTGTCTGTTGTAATATTGTTGCTAGATTCTCTCTTAGATTGCCAGGTAAAACACGCTCGCAAGTTCGAGGGTAACTTTTTCATGAGGCTCCTAAGCTTGTTGCAATGTTAACTGCAATATTCTCTTTGAGAATATTAAGACAGCAAGCATAAAAATAAAGGGAAGAAAAGGTTATACACACCTCGTGCAGAAACTAGGGGACAGTTATAGGAGCCGAAGGACAAGAAAATTTATTTATTTAATAGTAGGGCTATGGCCCCCGATGGGCAGATCTATCGCCGGGTGCCGGTTTTTCAATTTGACGCCACTTTGGCGACCTGCAGTCGATGAGGACGATAGGATGCTGATGATGATAGCACAACACTCAGTCTCTGGGCAGAGAAAATTCCCCGACCCAGGCGGGAATCGAACCCGGGCCCAGAGCATTGATAATACGACACGCTGACCATTCAGCTACCGGGAGCGGTAGTTGAGAAGAGCGTGAGACGCGGATTTTAGTCTTTCCTCGATGTAATTCATTTTGTATACTGAGCGAGCAGTGAAGGAAATCAAGAAGAAATTTGTGAAATACCATTGAAGTTCGGGGAGGGGTGAAGGAGGGAGGAGAATAATTATAAAACTTTGAAGTGTTACCATAACACAGTAATTCTGTCAGAGATGGCAAGCCATCTGGAAGATCAGTTTATCGGAATTCATAGTGCCTTGAAAAGAGCTTATTAGATGGATATCAACAAAAGTGAAACAAAGGTAGCGGAATATATTTAAATTAAATCAGGAGATACTGAGGAAATTAGATTAGAAAATGAACAGTGAAAGAAGTAGATGAGTTTCGTTCGGAATGGCTCAAATGGGTCTAAGCACTATGGGACTTAACATCTGGTCATCAGTCCCCTAGACTTAGAACTACGTAAACCTAACTAACCTAACGACATCACACACACCCATGCCCGAGGCAGGATTCGAATCTGCGACCGTAGCAGCCACGTGGTTCCGGACTGAAGCGCCTAGCGGCCGTAGCGGCCGGCTTGAGTTTGGAAATTTGGGCAAAAAATGATTCCCGTGGTAGAGGGGGCACAACATTTAGACTGCCAATAGCTTAAATTTATGTAACAGGCAAGTTTTTTTAACATCAAAGAATGATGACTCAAGAGACGATACGGCCGCAAATGCGGAGACGCACTGACATAAGCGATTTTGGCGCAAGGCAGACTACTGTGGCCTGTCCCCCGGGAAAGAGCCTCTTAGAAACGGTGAACCTGGTCGGCAAGCCATGTGCTACCGTCAAGAGCATCTGGAGAAAAGTAGACGACAAGAAACTTCATCACAGAACGTCGAGGGAGAACGCTTCAATGAAAACACTTGCTCGAACGAGCCGTGTTTCTTGTTACATCAGCTCGACCTTCGTTCCTGAATACTCTGTTATCCAGGCGAACGGATGATCAAAAAACACATCGCGCCACGGAAGTACCTCGTGGGGATAGCATTATTGAGACGCCCTGCTTAACCTGCAGGACAGGACAGGTAGTTTAAATTGTGGAAAGGGGCCAAAATAAGCTACTGTCAGTTAACTCGAACATACAGCTTTATTATTTGATCAAACATTACAGAAGCCCACAAGAAATTTTTTTAATACGCAGCTTTAATGTTTGGGACTTAATTACTGGCTGAAAGCCACTTTAATTTAAAAACAGCTGATGGCCAATAACTTAAACGCAAACATAAACAGAAATTTAAGAGGCAAAGCCTTATCTCAGAAGTTCTTTAGTTAGGCTGAAGGCCCAAATAATCAGACACTTCAAGACCAAACAACTTAAATTAAAATTGGCTGAAGGCCTAACACTTAAAACTCCGTAACATTAATTTTCTTAAATACCAACGGCCTTAGGTTGTGCGTGAAATCTTATGGGACTCAACTGCTAAGGTCATCAGTCCGTAAGCTTACACACTACTTAACCTAAATTATCCTAACGACAAACACACACACCCATGCCCGAGGGAGGACTCGAACCTCCGCCGGGACCAGCCGCACGGTCCATGACTTCAGCGCCTGAGACCGCTCGGCCAATTCCGTGCGGCGGCCTTACGTGAAACAGTTTTAATTTAGGCGGAAGGCCTTAAGAGCAAAACAAACTCAAAATCGGCTGAAGGCCCAACACTTAAAATTCAACAACATTAAAATTTTAAAATGCCAAAGGTCTTACGTGAAACAGTTCTTTAAATTAGGCTGTAGGCCTGAAGAATCTTGCACCTTAAGGGCAAAACAACCTTAATTTTTTAAAAAATCGGCTAGAAGCCATGCAAGAACAAACAACAAGAACAAATAAAAAAATGCAGTACGCCCAAGGGCGCTCAGATGTTAGAGGGTCAGCCTGGAATTCAAGCACTAACGCTCGCTTAGGTGAGACAGGCAGTCGGGCCAACCATTCACGATCTGACGACAACCCAACCGACCAGCAGACAACGGACCCACCGACAAGGTAACTTCCACTTCACCCGACCAGGGCACAACAGGGAGTTCAAAGGAACTACGTAGAAGATATTAGCGCCCACAACCAATCATACACGGAACTGTCAAACTACACACCGTGCTGGGCAGCCACAACACGATGAGGGAACTACACTGCCTGAAATTTACGTCAGTGGCCAGGACAGGTAACCGGAACGTTAACGGCCACAAGACGCAAGATTCCGCTGGTGCACTTCAATTCAAATAACCAAATAAAATGAAATTCCACCAGAGGGTGGCTAGAATTTTCAACTTGAAAACCACTTAGTTGCTCGTGGGAATATCCCAACAGCTGACAATGAACTCCAAACGACACAAAGTGAACAGTCTTGAGTTGCTGGTAGATCAAATCAAAACTCAACTTTCTTGTCCAGGGTCGGTGAGCCACGGACCTCGTAGCAATGGGGAACAGCCCCCGCACACTCCGACACCGAAGAGAGACCGCCAGCAGTCCCAGCCAAACTACGTCCCGCGCAGAATTCCTTGCTGCTCCACGCCAGCCGATCGACTACCCAGGCCTGGAAACGGTGAAAGGACCAAATATACGTCGGCCGATGAGACAACCAACCGAACGACCAACCAACGGTCGTCCCGCTCCAATATCCCTCCGTCGGACAGTTCATATGTGTCGCCAGCAGTCGGCGAGCACTGGCTGTCGGCGCCTGACGGCGCTCCGTCCCCCGACTGTACTGCTGGTCCGTCCCAAACTGACTGCCAGACACACGACGACCCGGAAACAATATCGGTCACTCCAGAGATGGTACGACAGTGCACTTATCGACACGAGCTGCTGCCACCGTTCACGGGCAAGTAAGGCAGGAAGTTAGTGACGCCAGCAAATGGAATAAGAAAACGAGGCGGCAGTACCGTAATAGAAGATGACAATAAATTAGATAGACGCGAGCCGTGCATGGCTCAATTATGTTATGGGAGCTTTAATACGGGGTTCCATCGGAATTATGACAGCTGTACAGTACGTAAACTTCATGGCAGACCAACCGCATCCCTCCACCCTCAATGCCTTTCCTGATGGCGATGGCTTCTTCCAGCAGGGTAACTGCCCCTGTCACTAGACTGTAATCGTGCTACAGAGATTTGAGGATCATGATAGTGAACTCATGTTGATGTCTTGGCCGCTAAATTCGCCTGATCTGAACCCAATGAAACAAATGTCGGACGCCATCGACGCTAGCTTCGCGCATGCAAACCAACGTTCCATAATTTAGGACTGCGTGACTTGTCCGCAGACACATGATACCACATATCTCTGGAAATCTACGAAGGAGCTCGAATCCATGCCATTCAGTATTTCTGCAGTATTGCATTTGTTGCGTTCTAAAGGTGAATCAGTACGGTATAAAACAGGTGATCTGCAGTTGCTGGCACATCTGTGTAAACATAAGCGTAGGAATTCTTTCCTGGACGTATTAAGTTGAAGCGAAGCATTGCACGGAGTTAAACTTGGATGACAAATAGTCCAGGCAAGAAGATCGAGCCATGAGAAACCCCATATATGAGGGACTAAAAAGAGTTTCCCTTTGAGGGATGTACTGCACCGTTTACACAACTCAGTACGACTCCGATTCTAGTATACAGCGTGAGTCACCTAACGTTACCGCTGAATATATTTCGTAAACCACATCAAATACTGACGAACCGATTCCACAGACCGAACGTGAGGAGAGGGGCTGGTGTAATTGTTTAATACAAACCATACAAAAATGCACAGAAGTATGTTTTTTAACACAAACCTACGTTTTTTAAAAATGGAACCACGTTAGTTTTGTTAGCACATCTGAACATATAAACAAATACGTAATCAGTGCCGTTTGTTGCATTGTAAAATGTTAATTACATCCGGAGATATTCGGTCTGTGGAATCTATTCGTCAGTATTAGATGTGGTTTACGAAATATATCCAGCGGTAATGTTAGGGGACTCACCCTGTATAAGCACCGACATGTTAGCAACGGATTAGCGTGGCATTAGCGTCTTTTCGACGCGCGTGCGGTAAATGCGACAACATGAACTGCGGCGTCGTTATTACCAAACAGGACCAACGTGCTGTTATCCTTTTTCTTGGTTTCCGGAGGACAAACCCCGGTAGACATCAGTCAGATACTGAAGAATGTGTATGGGACAGTCTGTCGAAAACTGAAGGGGTCATGTTAACGCATGTTCCACAGTACAAACGTCGTAATCCAGAAGTTACGCTAACTGTGAGAGACACTGGAGCATCTGATCCATAGTCCTGATCTCTCCCTATGCAATTTTCACGCCGATGGCCCCTTAAAAGAAGGCCTTGAAAGGTCAGCTATTCCTGATGAGGATGTTCAGCAGGCAGTTACCGACGTTTTTGCGCAGCAGGATACAGTGTTTTACCTTACGAGTATCTTCAACGTGGTACGTCGGTGGGATGATTGCCTGAACGCTCATGGCGATTTTGCCTGATGGCATACCGATGCTGGGCTATACGGCAATGCTACGAAAACTTCTAGAACGCCCCTTATACAACGACACCTGAAACATACTTTTTCTGCGTCGATATTATCCGATTAGGATTTCAGTCCTGAGATAAGGATAATGTTCTTTACTTGCGAGCCTCGCTGAGAAATTCAGACAGCCTTCTGAACTGTCCTTTGGTAGACACTGTGAGGATGACTGAGGAAGGACTATATTCGGCAAATGCAATCGCTACGTAGTACTGGGAGAAATGTTTACTGTACATGGCATTCGAAGTATTTCCCGGTGACACCATCAAAACTTTTCTTGCTATTAACGTCCACGTTTGGACACAAATGTGAGTGTGTTAGGGACAGAGAAGGCTGAACCAAATTGGAAATTTGTGGTAAGGAGTTATGGGACCAAACTGCTGAGGTCATCGGTCCCTAAGCTTACACACTACTTAATCTAACTTACGCTAAGGGCAACACACACACCCATGACCGAGGGAAGACTCGAACCTCCGACGGGGGAAACCGCGCGAACCGTGGCAAGGCGCTTTAGATCGCACGGCTACTCCGCGCGGCTACAGTGTGAGTGAGAAATAAGTTCAGAATTATGTAGTTACAGCGCTGATTGGGTGCGAAGTGTGAACTTTCAACAGAGTTCAAGAGCTGCCTGAATTTGTGAAATAGGGCATCGGTTGCGTACCATCACGGAGGAAAGAAGGCAAATTTAGCAACACCTGGGCGCAGAATGTTATCGCCAAATACGGGTTCCGTGGGCGAATTTGATCATTTCAGCGCAATAGACACAATTTAAATAGATGTTTTCCTCCAGTAACAACATGCTGTCAGTTGCGACGTTCAGAGTCGAGTAAAGGGTGCTTTGACTCAAGCTGGTGTTATTATTCAGTGGCATCTTGGAGCTACTGGATATCTGGTGAAGGTGATAGGCAAAGAGAAGAAGTTGGCGAGACATGACACAAAGGGGATAAACCGTATTCTTTTGGTGGTGGCTACAGTATTTGATTTTGTTGTAACTTTCTGGCATGTTTTGGGTAGTTATTCCAAGGTATCTCCTTTACTAAATATTGTGGACGCTGCAAGAGCGAGGTGAAGGTTAAGCGAAGGTTTTTAGCATTATGTGTTTCCAGAGCATTGCTCATATCCTGGAATTTATCTTTGAATTGTCATGTTGCTACTGGACAGATAGCAGGTACGTCACAGTAGTGATATTTTCTTTGTCTCGCGAGAAAAGTGAGTCTGGCCTCGTTTACCACAAATTATTTCACTAATACTGAATTCTGTGGAGATGAGTGGAGTCCTTCTCTTACGCCGGTGCAGTTACGTCACGTAGTGTGTTGCACGTGTTGGACAGTCCTGGTCGCGCGATGCGAACAATCTTCCGCGCCATCACACTATTGAGAAGAGGAGAAGGGACCGGTACACATTATCATCCAAAACAATTACACAGTAAGCTTACAGAACGAAATTTTGTTCACCTTCTTCAAATCGAACACCGGTTGTATTAGAGCACAATCGATGGTGTAGAACTGCTATCAAGTGATCATGTGACCCTTCATCGTCGACGAAACTCATGGAAGTGAAGAAGGTATCGTGTTTTGACGTGCTTATGGCAACATCGTGAATGAAGTTTCCGTATTTGTTAATGTATCAACATTGACCGAACAACATTTCTACAAGTAATTGTGTAACAATCGTAGCCAATCAGTACTGTGTAGCAGTGAAGGTAGTAAAAAGGATCATTCCTGATTATGACCGGAGAATAATGTCATGGTTTGTCAATGACAGTCTACTTTTAAACTTGACAAGAAGTGCTGCTGTCTAGCGTTGCGGCCTCTGGCTCACAGGGTCCCGGGTTAGATTCCCGGCCGGGTTGGGGATTTTCTCTGCCTGGGGGCTGAGTGTCTGTGTTGTCCTCATCATTTCATCATCATCATTTGTGACAGTTGCTAGATTAGACTGAGTTAAAAATCGGACTGTGTAAAAATTGGGATTTAGTACGGCGCTGATGACCGTGCAGTTGAGTGCTCCACAAACCAAACATCATCATCATCATCATCATAAAAAAAAGGTTCAAATGGCTCTGAGCACTATGGGACTTAACGTCTATGGTCATCAGTCCCCTAGAACTTAGAACTACTTAAACCTAACTAACCTAAGGACAGCACACAACACCCAGCCATCACGAGGCAGAGAAAATCCCTGACCCCGCCGGGAATCGAACCCGGGAACCCGGGCGTGGGAAGCGAGAACGCTACCGCACGACCACGAGATGCGGGCCATCATCATCATCCAGTGCTACTGTCAGTCAATGCCGGCCCATTACAATCAATTTCCGAGCGAACCTCGCGTAGGAAACAGCATTGGAATTAGGTACCACACAAAAGTCAGTTGTTTACAAGCTGCGTGTGTGTTCTAGGGGACAGACAACATAGAAACTGGACAGCAGCTAAGTGTAGGTATCTAGTGTGGTCCCACGAAGGCGATTTTCCCTATTTTCAAATGACGCAAGGCGCCAAATGTAAACCGACGGAGGGAGTAGTTCTGGCCGGTGATGATTCTGTGATGTTTTGGGTGTATTTTTCGTACTGTGATTTGGGCCCACTCCGTAAGGTTACCGCGAATATTAACTAGGATTGTTATTTCAGAATTCACGATGACCAAGTGTTGGCCTTTTTTCTCTTCATGATGATTATGGTGTGGACATCCCACTCTTCCAAGAGTACAACACTCGTGCTCACAGGGGTGCACGCTCACGTTCCTGTTAAGACGATAACACAGGCAGCCAATCGCACAACGGGTGGTCCACTAAGTTACACGATCACAGTTCTACATAAGATGTCTTTGGAACAGCCGCTGGAAGCTGGAAGTCAGTATCCCCACAACTTGGTAGTTCTGCGTGATCTAATCAGAAAAGAGGGTTTTCTGCTGTAAGTGGTGTATCTGAAGCTTTTGGGCGCTCTTTGTCTCAGAATTGTGAGTCCCCGGGCGTCATTTACTACGTGTCCAGTATGCGTACGTTGTGGGAAGCAATAGGTTAACAGTCACTTCCGAAAACGTAAGCCCTCGGAACTTTCAGAGTGAACAACACCGTGATAAACAATGACTCTCTTATAAGGACAGCCACCCTCGTTGGATGAGCATGTCTGTGCCACTTTGAGTTTATACAAAAAAAAAAGAAAGAAAAATTACCTCAATGAGTCTTCTCTGGTAAGGGTCCGGATTGATAAACAGTAAATTATGGGTCGAACTAGGGTTTACGAATTGTCTTTAGATTCTTGATGTGCAAAGGATCCAATGAAATCTGCCATAAAACTGCCCATCTCACAACAGTGTACAGTCAGACTGGATTCATATTATAGACGAAGGTCGTTATAATTAAACTTCCGCTACTTGACAGGGCGCCCGTGAAAAACAAGTGATCGTCGACAACGAAACTTTGTGGAAACATTTGTAAGAATATGCGGAACAGAAATGAAGAATAAACCACTGAAATAAACACATTTTAAATGCCTTATGTAAAGGTAACATTTATTAATTGCGTACCATGTTTACGTTCCAGTTTACAAACGTTGCTCAGTGTCTCAATGTGTACATTCATCTGCGTTCACGACAGCCTGGAACAGCATTAGACATTACTTTACTACTGCTTGAAACTTCTCAAATGGGATGTTGGCTGTCTCCCACGTTTTGCGTATTTTCGAACTCCAGCATGTGTGATTGAGCTTTCTCCGCATAAGTTACGGAATAGCCAAGTGACGACACGAATAATGTGAAGTCGTACTCCATCTTCGATACTCGCACTATTGCTGTTATTTTTATGAAACATCGTTATGAGTAAAGCCCTGTTCACCTTGTCCAGATCCATTTTCACTGTTTACAACCGTAATCCTCACTAGTGCTTGTGTATCAGCACTATGTCGCCAAAAGAGTACCGTCGCCTAACTGCATGTCATGACACTAACACAATTGACACTATAAAGATGGATGCCCGTACGGTAAATATTTTGCTGTCTACATTGTCTAAAATAGCGAAAGTTTAATTATAACCACCTCCCGTATTCTCACCGCTAACTTAACTGACTACTGCAGAAAGTTGTTGAGAAATGAGTCTTCTGTCAGCAGGGAAAACGGTATACTACACTGCATAATTTATAAAGGAATCACACCACGACAAGAAAGTACCGGTTATGAACTGCCCTGATGAATATTTACGAGATGATGTGGAACACTAGCTTCGCGCCAGAGAGCAAACACTCACGTACACACGTCCTCTCTACTGTGCACCAAGAATTACATACTGCTCTCGAGGAAAGTTTTCGCTATCTGAGTAGTCTATCTAGTGAAATGCCGGCAAGGGGTGGTAGAAATCAGTATTGAGAGTTATGTACAAGAGAACTCATGTTGGAATTAATGTACAGAAATCCCGCAACCGGTATTTACTCTTATACATTACCCCGTGGTGACAGGTTCGCTTTCTTGAACACGAAAACAAGTATCTCTAGTTACCCAAGCAGATCCAACATCAGCTTTCTCACCGTATGAAACATCGACCTAATGCGCAACCGTAATTTTATCATAAAAAATTACAAGAAAATGATTACCGGTTTACCAAGCCTAGCAAGAAGATCTGTATCCAATGAGTTGTGACTCCCGGATAAAGTCTTCCTTTGTGCCCTAATTCCGTCACGGCTTTTTGTTAAATTATTTCCCACTGGAGTTCTCACTTAAATCAATATTTGATTACGTTTGTGGATCAACTCGTTATTTCCTACTGTGGGGAAACTTGTGGAGACGTTATAATGTTTATAATGTGAACATCGTGGTATAAATACGTACCTCATTTTCGGAGCTGATTTTGTGATTTAAATAACCCTTTAATATTGTAGTTTGTTTTCTACTTGTACTACCGTACGAATAAAATAGTTTTCTTCGACAGAAGCATATCACTGCTGTGTGAGAGCGTGTAGAGCGTGTCTTGATCTACCATCACTTCCGATGGCTCGGACTTCCCGCTGAGTAGCTACGCCAATGACCAGAGACGTGGCTGCAGTATCTTTTTATACAGGAATAACCAATGAAATATTCAATAGAAAAATTTGTTTGCTAAAAAAAAATTCTTGAGTTTTTTTTCTTTCTACATACACCCATACTCTGCAAACTACTGTAAAATGCATGACAGATGTTATTTCCCACTGTGCCACTTGTTAAAGCTTCTTCTTCCATTCACATATGAAACGAGGGAAGAATGACTGTTTAAATACCTTCTTGCACGTTATAGTTAGTCTAATCTCCTCTTTGTGTTGCCTATGTGTATGATAAATAGCGGATTACAATATATCGCTAGAGTCCCCACTGGTTCTTGAAACTTTGCAAGTAGGATTATGGCGGTATTGTTGCCGTCTTTCTTCAGGCGTTTCACAAATCAGGATTTTCAACATTTCCGTCACGATCTCCGAACAAAATTTGAGCATTCATGCTGTCCTTCTTTGAATACATTCAGTATGCATCATTAGTCGTATTGGGATGTTGTTGCTGTGGTCTTCAGTCCAGAGACTGGTTTGATGCAGCTGTCCATGTTACTCTATCCTGTGCAAGCTTCTTCATCTCCGAATCTGCTTATTGTATTCATCTCTTTGACTCCCTCTACTATTTTTACCCTCCACGCTGCCCTCCAATGCTAAAATCGTGATCCCTTGATGCCTCAGAACATGTCCTACCAATCGATCCCTTCTTCTAGTCAATTTGTGCCACAATTTCTCTTCTCCCCAATTCTATTCAATACCCCCTCATTAGTTATGTGATCTACCCCTCTAATCTTCAACATTCTTCTGTAGCACCACATTTCGAAAGCTTCTATTCTCTTCTTCTCCAAACTATTTATCGTCCATGTTTCACTTCCATATATGGCTACACTCCACATAAATACTTTCAGAAATGACTTCCTGACACTTAAATCTATACTCGACGTTAACAAATTTTTCTTCTTCAGAAACGCTTTCCTTGCCATTGCCAATCTACATTTTATATCCTCTCTACTTCGACCATCATTAGTTATTTTGCTCCCAAAATAGCAAAACTAACTGACTACTTTAAGTGTCTCATTTCCTAATCTAATTCCCTCAGAATCACTCGAATTAACTGGACTACATTCCATTATCTTCGTTTTGCTTTTTTTATGCTCATTTAATATCCTCCTTTCAAGACACTGCCCATTCCATTCACCTGCTCTTCCAGGTCCTTTGCTGTCTCTAACAGAATTACAATGTCATCAGCAAACCTCAAAGTTTCTATTTCCATGGATTTTAATTCCTAACCCAAATTTTTATTTTGTTTTCTTTACTACTTGCTCAATATACAGATTGAAAAACATCGGGGATAGGGTACATCACTGTCTCACTCTCTTCCCAACCACTGCTTCTCTTTCATGCCCCTCGACTCTTATAACTGTCATCTGGTTTCTGTACAAATTGTAAATAGCCTTTCGCTTCCTGTATTTTACCCCTGTCTCTTCAGAATTTGAAAGAGAGCATTCCAGTCAACATTGTCAAATCTTTCTCTAAGTCTACAAATGCTAGAAACGTAGGTTTGCCTTTCCTTAATCTATCTTCTAAGATAAGTCGCAGGATCAGTATTGCCTCACGTGCTCCAGCATTTCTACGGAATCCAAACTGACCTTCCCCGAGGTCAGCTTCTACCAGTTTTTCCACTCGTCCGTAAAGAATTCGCGTTAGTGTTTTGCAGCCGTGACTTATTAAACTCATAGTTCGCTAATTTTCACGTCTGTCAACACCTGCTGTCTTTGAGGTTTCCCATAAACTTAAGCAACACTCGAAGATGGTTTTCAAAAAGTCCCATTGAACTTTGACTGCATTGAGCTGTAGCTATCCACCTGATTTACCTACGACTAACGGTATGTTATCATTCTATTTCATATCCTATGACACCCATGTAGCTATTGGTAATGGCTGACTAACTTCACTTGGGTGTAGTGGAAACAGTAGAAAGTTACTGCCCAAGGTGGACAGAACGGCGTTTGGTGACACTGCGGTAACACGGTGCTGAAAGGAAAATACAGGGGGTGAGTCAGCTGTCTCTACTGCTGGGTTTTACGCAGCCCACGCCGGCCGGAGTGGCTGGGCGGTTCTAGGCCCAACAGTCCGGAACCGCGGGACCGCTACGGTCGCAGGTTCGAATCCTGCCTCGGGCATGGATGTGTGTGATGTCCTTAGGTTAGTTGGGTTTAAGTAGTTCTAAGTTTGTAGTCAGGGTGCATGGGAGAACCACAAGAGTGCTCCTGCTGTCATACGTAATCGCATCCCAGACCATGACTCTAGGTGTAGATCCAGCGTGTCTAGCACGCAGACATGTTGGTTGCTGGCCCTCAAAAATGGATCAAATGGCTCTGAGCACTATGCGACTTAACTGCTGAGGTCATCAGTCGCGTAGAACTTAGAACTAATTAAACCTAACTAACCTAAGGACATCACACACATCCATGCCCGAGACAGGATTGGAACCTGCGACCGTAGCGGTCGCTCGGTTCCAGACTGTAGCGCCTAGAACCTCACGGCCACTCCTGCCGGCTAAGTAGTTCTGCGCTTAGGGGACTGATTATCTCAGATGTTAAGTCCCATAGTGCTTAGAGCCATTTGAACCATAATTTTGTAAATTTTTTGTTTTCATTTTGTTATCAGGTTACTACGGGTTTGTTTATTGATTGTCATTTTTTATTTCTAGTTCACTGCTGCTTTTTGAGTTTACATACTGTCATTTTGTCATTTGGATATGGTGAGTGGAGGTTTGAACGCTAGAAAATGGAGTGCCAAGTGGAGCAATCAGAATATTTCCTACATTTTCTACTGTTTGGGTTCAATAGAGGTGTGACAGCAGCAAAGGCAGCCAGAAACATTTGCACCGTGCCCGGGAATAATGCTATTGTAAAGAACACGGCAAGAAAATTCTTTTCTCGTTTTAAAGAAGATATTTTTTATGTTAGCGACACTCCACATTCAAGAAGAAATTCGGGGTTTGATGAAGATCATTTCGGTACGAGGGCTATCCACAAAGTACATTACGTTTTGGAATTAAAAATAAATAAAGTATTGGAAATTTTTTTATTATATGCAGATGAAAGCCACACTTAAATACTACTTTTCTACATAGTTGCCATTTAAATTAAGGCACTTATCGTAGCGATGGATGAGCTTGGAAATTCCTTCGTCGTAAAATTAGGCCTCCTGCGCCTTCAACCACGTGGTTACCTCTTCTTTTGGGACAGAAAAGGTGTGATTTTTGTGGATTTCCTGGAAAGAGGCACTACAATAAACTCTCAAAGGTATTACCAAACTCTGCACAACCTCAGAAGAGCTATAAAAAACAAGCGCAGGGGAAAGTTGGGATCAAAGATCTTGCTGATTCACGACAACTCCCGGGCCCACACGGCAAATGCCACTCGTGAAGTTCTCGAATCTTTTAAGTGGGAGTTGTTTCCTCATCCGCCGTACAGCCCCGACCTGGCACCGAGCGACTTCCACTTATTCCCAGCAATGAAGAAGTGGTTGGCTATGCAGCGTTTTGATGGCGACGCACAGCTTCAAGAAGGCGCAGGCGGCCGAATTTTACGACGAAGGAATTTCCAAGCTCGTCCATCGCTACGATAAGTGCCTTAATTTAAATGGCAACTCTGTAGCAAAGTAGTATTTAAGTGTGGCTTTCATCTGTATATAATTAAAAAAAATTCCAGTACTTTATTTATTTTTAATTCCAAAACGTAATGTACTTTGTGGATAGCCCTCGTACATTAACGATCTACGTCACTGTACTCGAGAGTTGGCCAATGTGGTGAACTGTGATCATTCCATCGCTGCGTTACATTTGGCTGGGGAAAGTTAAAAGCTGAGTTCATGGGTACCGCATGGTCTAAGCCAAAATCACGAAAATTAGCGGGTGGCCATGTGTGCATGTCTGCTCGCTCGTCATCAATTGGCTCGTGAATAAAACCGACCATTCCTATGCTATATCGTTACTGGTAACGACAAATGGCGTTTTTATGCTAACGTAAGGAAAAGAAAGGAGTGGTTGAGCCCAAAAAAAGCAGCAACTCCTCGTAAAAGGACCTCCGCGCATCCTTAAAAGACAATTTTATAAATCTGGTCCAAAAGCGACGGTGTCGTAACTACGAATTGCTTCCCCGAGATGTAACCATCGCTGTTGACATTTATTGTCAACAAGTGAGACGTCATGCAGACGCAGTCCAAGGACAACGACCAGGACGACTGCGTTATGTGACGCTACTTCACGATAACGCCCGCCAGCGTTCCGCTAGACTGACAAAAAACACTATACAGGAGTCTTGCGACCTCAGATTTTCACGTTCCCAGCGCTCTACTGGAAACCTTCAAAGAACTTCCTTTCCGGATTAAACTGCGCTTCGATTATGATTCGACGAGTTCTCTGCCTCAAAACCATATCATCTCTACAGTCGGAATCGAAAAGGTACCCCAGCGTTGGCAGACTATTGTAAACACTGAAGGAGAATATGCAGGATGTCTCAAAAAGACTCATCTCATAACTGTTATGTTAGCCGGCCGCGGTGGTCTAGCGGTTCTAGGCGCGCAGTCCGGAACCGCGTGACTGCTACGGTCGCAGGTTCGAATCCTGCCTCGGGCATGGATGTGTGTGATGTCCTTAGGTTAGTTAGGTTTAAGTAGTTCTAAGTTCTAGGGGACTGATGACCACAGTAGTCAAGTCCCATAGTGCTCAGAGCCATTTGAACCATTTGAACTGTTATGTTATTTTAAATATGCGCGTAAACAATGTACTTTTGGAATGGGCAAACTCTCGAGTTTTACATGGTTCCCGCTAGGTAGCAGCAGTGTGCGCCCACTTCATTTCTAGAAAAATGGTGTCGTGACAACAGGAAGCATTTTTTGTTCTATGTTTTGCGCAATGCGGGTCAGTAATAACTGTTTAGCCTAACTTTCGTACTAGGTGTGATGTGGATCCTCCTACAGTGAAGAATTCCGAGAAATAGGTTGTTTGTGTAAAGGCAACTCGCCGGGGCGTCCCAGAGTGTCTGACACGGACATCGAACGCATCCGCCATAGATTCACAAGGAGTAGCAAGAAATCCGTACGCCGTACAGCTCAATATGCCCCCTATGTCCGTCTGGTGTGTGATACGTCGCTGTTTACACACGAACCCGTAAAAAATTCAGCTACTGCTAGCTCTTCGAGAAGGAGACAAACGACAACGCGTGGAGTTCTGTAATTTCGTTCTTGGCAAGACGCAGGATGATAGTTTTCATCCACGTTTACTGTTTAATGACGAGGCAACTTTCCATTAAAATGGAAAGGTGAACTGTCGTAATGGGTCGGAACAACCACATGAAGTTGTACAACATGATAGGGACTTCCCAAAATTTAATGTGTTTTGTGCAGTTTCACGGTAAAAGGTGTATGGTCCATTTTTCTTTGCCGAGAACATTGTTACAGGAAGCACGTATCTCGAAATGTTTGAATACTTTCTTTTCCCACACAAGGAGACTGATTCATTTACCAACAGTATGGGACACCGCAACCCTGGCATCTGCAAGTGCGGGAATTTTTAAACCAAAGAATTACTGAACGACAGATCGGTCGCTCTGGACCAAATGATTCAGCCTTACATTACTGGCCTCCAAGGTCACCTGATCTGACTGTATGTGATTATTTCTTGTGGGGGTTTATAAAAGACTCTGTTTATGTGCCTCCGTTACCAAAAACAATGAATGAACTGAGACATCGCGTAACAGCAGCTATGGAAACTGTAACTCAAGATATGCTCGCTGCAATGTGGGAACAATCTGAATACTGCACTGACATAATGCCGTGCATCTCAAGGAGGGCGTATTGAACACCTATGAAAAGATATGAAAAAAAACTTTTTGAGTTTCCCGCTCATGTTTATTAGTTCCAGGAATATGCAGCGTGGTCCACTGATAGTGACCGGGCCAAATATTTCACGAAATAAGCATCAAACGAAAAAACTACAAAGAACGAAACTCGTCTAGCTTGAAGGTGGAAACCAGATGGCACTATGGTTGGCCCGCTAGATGGCGCTGCCATAGGTCAAGCGGATATCAACCGCGTTTTTTTAAAAATAGGAACCCCATTTTTATTACATATTCGTGTAGTACGTAAAGAAATAGGAATGTTTTAGCTGGACCACTTTTTTCGCTTTGTGATAGATTGTGCTATAATAGACACAAACGTATAAGTACGTGGTATCACGTAACATTCCGCCAGTGCGGACGGAATTTGCTTCGTGATACATTACCCGTGTTAAAATGGACCGTTTACCAACTGCGGAAAAGGTCGATATCGTGTCGATGTATGGCTATTGTGATCAAAATCCCCAACGGGCGTGTGCTATGTATGCTGCTCGGTATCCTGCATGACATCATCCATGTGTCCGGACCGTTCGCCGGATAGTTACGTTATTTAAGGAAACAGGTAGTGTTCAGCCACATGTGAAACGTCAACCACGACCTGCAACAAATGATGATGCCCATGTAGGTGTTTTATCTGCTGTCGCGGCTAATCAGCACATCAGTAGCAGACAAATTGCGCGAGCATCGGGAATCTCAAAAACGGCGGCGTTGAGAACACTACATCAACATCGATTGCACCCGTGCCATATTTCTATGCACCAGGAATTTCATGGCTACGACTTTGAATGTCGTGTACTGTTCTGCCACTGGGCACAAGAGAAATTACGGGACGATGACAGATTTTTTTGCTCGCGTTCTATTTAGCGACGACACGTCATTCACCAACAGCGGTAACGCAAACCGGCATAATATACTCTATTGGGCAACGGAAGATCCACGATGGCTGCGGCGACAAGTGGAACATCAGCGACCTTGGCGGGTTAATGTATGGTGCGGCATTATGGGAGGAAGGATAATTGGCCCCCATTTTATCGATGGCAATGTAAATGGTGCAATGTATGCTGATTTCCTACGTAATGTTCTACCGATGTTACTACAAGATGTTTCACTGCATGACAGAATGGCGATGTACTTTCAACATGATGGATGTCCGGCACTTAGTTCGCGTGCGGTTGAAGCGCTATTGAATAGCATATTTCATGACAGGTGGATTGGTCGTCGAAGCACCATACCATGGCCCACACGTTCACCGGATCTGACGTTCCTGGATTTCTTTCTGCGGGGAAAGTTGAAGGATATGTGCTATTGTGATCCACCAACAACACCTGACAACATGCGTCAACGCATTGTCAATACATGTGCGAACATTACGGAAGGCGAACTACTCGCTGTTGAGAGGAATGTCGTTACACGTATTCCCAAATGCATTGAGGTTGACGGACATGATTCTGAGCATTTATTGCCTTAACGTTGTGTTTACAGGTAATCACGCTGTAACAGCATGCGTTCTCAGAAATGATAAGCTCACAAAAGTACATGTATCACACTGGAACAACCGAAATAAAATGTTCAAACGCACATACGTTCTGTATTTTAATTTAAAAAACCTACCAGTTACCAACTGTTCGTCTAAAATTGTGAGCCATATGTTTGTGACTATTACAGCGCCATCTATCACAAAGCGAAAAAAGCGGTCCAACTAAAAAATTCATATTTCTTTACGTACTACATGAATATGTAATAAAAATGGGGGTTCCTATTTTAAAAAAAAGGCAGTTGATATCCGTTTGATCTAGCGCGCCAACCATAGCGCCATCTGTTTTCCCACTTATTTCGTGAGATATTTAGCCCGGACACGATCAATGGACCACACTGTAGACGTGCCAAATCGGATGATTCCTTTTGGTACACCCTATGCTATTGATGACTAAAGGCTCTGTTAGGCGTATCTGTTGCGGTTATTAAATTTATGGGAAAACGCTACGAACTTATGCACCAACTCATGACTGTCATTTTAACCCCCTCACCGTTGGTGATTATAAAAGGAAATGAGGGTAGGGATAGCTATTCAAGAAGTACCCTGTGCCAGCTGCCTTGAGACATCTTGCAGAGCACTGAAGAGCCAGCAGAGACGACACTCGGTCTCCTGGGGCAGATGACCCGCCGGTTCCCGCGACCTTGCGCCTACCCCGCGGTTTCACAGCGGCATGCGAGCCGTTTACAGCGGGCCAGCTAAGCGGCTGTGAGGGCGGCAGCGGACGGGCGCTAACCCACGCGTCACTCACTCCCCCCAGCCTCGGACACCTCCGGCATACATCCGCGCACGTGCCTATGTGCGTAACGTGTTTGTATGCGCTCACGAATACGTGCGTGCTACTCCGCTTCGTAATGGAGGGTCGCCCGTTATCTCGTTTACGAGCACTCCTCTTGCGTGTCGTGGTCCCGAGCGACGGAGTCACACGCGGAATGGTGCAACCGCTACGTAGTTATCTCTGTGCTCCAAGCTCGCTCCTGCCGCCTCGTTCTGTTGACTGAGTAACGTCAGTATCCCTAGTTCCGATTAGAAATACTTCAGAATATTATGCAATATTAAGTATGTTGTTCGATAAAGTATTCAGTTTGGACCGTCAATAGCTGAATCTGTCAGCAACGCGGAATTTGGATGCGGAAACGCCGGAACTTTACGAACCATAGAAGATTCGTAAGTGGTATACAATTCCTTTGCTGCAAATTCGTAATTAGTCCCGTACGAAATTTGTTCTCCTGCGCAGTGTGCGTTTAATTCGATCGCAAAAAATACAGAAATGTGTGGAGCAGATCAGTTGAAAAATTACAGCATTCGGTGTGGAACTACTGTAAATGTCATAATATCTTCACCGGCTTTTGCTACCTTTTACGTGATACTTTGGCGCTTTCAATAAACAACAATATCCAATATATCGATACGATTTAAAGCTGTAAAATGTTACAACCTAGAGAATTGGGAATCTTACACTGCTGCATACTGTTATTAGGCAGGAAAACTGCCATGAAACATATCATTACCGGGCTCGTATAGCAAAAAATTTGTTGTAAGTCGAATTATAACATATGTCCCTACATTTTTGTAAAACATTTTCAGGAAACATGGCCGGCCGCGGTGGTCTCGCGGTTAAGGCGCTCAGTCCGGAACCGCGCGACTGCTACGGTCGCAGGTTCGAATCCTGCCTCGAGCATGGATGTGTGTGATGTCCTTAGGTTAGTTAGGTTTAAGTAGTTCTAAGTTCTAGGGGACTGATGACCACAGATGTTAAGTCCCATAGTGCTCAGAGCCATTTGAACCATTCAGGAAACATGTGACGTATACAATATCGTATGTGGTTTGTGTATAATGCATACTGACGCCTCCCTTATGGGCATATGGGCATTTCAGCTAGTAACCTTACTTAATTACATGAAATGCTCTATGCGGGATACAGTTACTCACCATCAACATGCTGCAAGCCATTATAGTATGTCACTATATTATTGTCATTATGGTTATTATTGTTATTATTAGTGACAGCAGCTGTAGTAGTAAACGTAAGGCGAGTGTTAACTTCATTAGTTCATAGTCAGTATTATTTACTCACATTTACTCTGTAGACTCTCAAATCATATTAATACTCCTGCATTTGACAGATTCAAATTGTTACTTCTTAGCTAACTATGATGTAAAAAAGTACTGTATGTGAGAAACCCTGGTCCGATGTAAGTGAGGGCCTTATGACCATAATCAGACCAAGTTAAATAAATAAATGAATAAAACAAATACATTTTTTACAGTATACGATTACGTCATTTTCTTGTTGCACGGAACTGAAATTTCCCTGTTAAATTGTTAGGAACTTCGTCAGCCGGTGTCGTAATTTTGAAATACGAGTTAGTATGAATTTCGCGTAATAAATATTTCGCGTGAAGGGCCTTTGCGACAGAGGCAAAGGCCAATTGTGGAAACTAAGCAACTGAACGTTAAAAGTAACGTTATTAAGGAATACACCCCACTGACTGCACAAAGTAAGAGGGCACCTACATTCGCGAGTGAGAGGTTCAAAATAACAATTAATACTGTAAGGGACATGTGTTATAAGTGCAGTTACGTTGGTACACACTCAGTTGTATGCGAGACTCACTATCGGGCAAGAGGTGCGTACATACTATCATTCCCCGTGGCCTCGTTCCAAGGAATTGTGGTTAAAATGCATTTATTCACCTGAGACAGAAAATAATCGGACTTCGTAATTAAATGGAAAGAATGACTGCAGGATCTGCATGTTGCGGCAAACATGACATAAATATTGAGATTGACATTGGCGGCCCCGAAGGTAAAGAGATGAACACACCTAAGTACCTCTATTGTTGAACAGCGCCGTCTTCAAGATCGTCACCTCCATCTAAATTCTCAGTCCAAAATTAAAGTAGTAATAATCTTCCAGAGTTACAGAAGCTGGGATCCATGGTATCGTAACTGAGAAAATCGTATTATTTCAGAAGTTGCTTTCATTATTTAGCACAATTTCACTTGACAATCCTGAACACTTCGTTTATACGTCTAATCGCCAGGACATGTTAGTGACGAAAGGTAGCCATTACTAAAAACTAATAAACGAAGGGCGTAAATCTTCTTTTGTCCGTCAGTGTTAAATACTCTGTAAATTAATCTTTGGTATGAGAGTCGAATAATTATCTATACATTTGTCAATAAGAAAAAATTATCAATAATCTTTACAGAACATATTAAAAATAATATTTAAAAAATAAAAACAGGGGTGTTACATCATCAAAAAGCGTTTTAACGGCAAGGAGTCTGAAAAAGCGGATCACATCCACTTAATTAGATACACAATTTTATAACGAAATTTCACTCTTACTAAACACCGCTATCAAGAGTATGAAATATAGAGTCAAAGACGTATAACCTAGTTTGCTCATTTAGCAAATTATTTAATCGCATTATGAAGTTCCCTATCATTCTTACTCATTCTGGAGTTCTCATATTACCTCTGTTCCTGCAAGAATGTTCATGACCTTTGTTTTACTCCATCTACGTACCATTTGTAGTGACGTTTCGATGTTTTTGACAGTATTGGTCATTTCTGTTAAGAAATAGAGGGTAGCAAACAGTAATTACAGTCAATGGCAGAAATGTTATCATTACAGACATTTGGTACAACTGTGGTGCCTTTCCGAAGAAAAATAAAGACATGTTTTACTTTTTGTACCACACAAAATTAATTACAGTAAATGAAATTTTGAGATACACACGTATTCATGGATGCAGGTAGCTTCATTAAAATGTCTCTGAGTGTTTAAGTGTGTCATTATATGAAATTTAAAACATACTGAGAAACCCGACGTTTCGGCTGAGTTTCAGCGGCCTTCCCAGATGAACTTTTTCACCAGATGTAGGTATCTCTGCATAAAACTTCTAAGCTTTTACTGTCCATAGCGTATCAGCCGTCTGCCGTAGCTTAGGGAGACGGGATATATGAGAGACTGTTCGTGAATGAAACATAAGTACAGCTACCAATGCTCATTTTACGTAAGACGCGTCAGAGAAAGAGTGGGCAACGCGCTTCACCCTGGGGTCTTCCAATGAAATTTCTAGAGTGGGGGCAGCATGCAGAAATTGGCAGGGTGCACTAAGAGAGCTGTAAAATCTCTCAGCACTTCAGACGTGTACGAGAAAACCCGATGGTACCTGCATAGCAGAGCACGAACTCTATGTTGGACTGGGGAAGCGTAATAAATCGGCGATAGCGGACCACCATCGCAGCTGTGGGAGGCCTGTAAAATTCCACGAAATACGAGAGCCTCGTAGATAGACGTAGTTGCGCCACCGTAAAATAGAGAGGAGCGATCGAAATCCTGCGGCACTGCAGGCCGCAGTCTGCGGGTATCCTCCCCACCAGTGCTCCCGCTATGGCTCGTTCCGAAGCGGACTCATCCAATACTGCGCGGCTGCCTTAACTCTTCGCGAACTACACCGTAGGAACTGGCATCGGCTTTCCCTGACTTCCAGCAGTGAAACTCATTACACGTAGTGGGACGGATAATACAAGTTAGTGGTTGCAGTAATTTCGTATTTTAAACATGGGAAGTTACACATATGATTAAAATCGTAACTAGCGAACATTTTTTTAGTTTCTGTTTCCGATAAAATTAGCTTCAAAGCACGTATGATAACTCTATAATCCGTTTCTGAGAACTTCATTCATGCATCTGCTGAAAATTACGTATTTCATTTTTCATGACGGAAATATCTGTCAGCTTTGATAATGTTTTCTGAAACTGTTATCTACTAATTATTTTGCAAGGGACATCAGAGTTAAAAAACTTGTTAAACTAAATCTGAATGTTGTTAAGGAACACATTGCTTTATTAAGAAATTAGGTTACAATTAAACGGTGAGAACTGCAAAATTTGAGACGAACATTGTTTGTTTAAGCGCAGTATAATAACCCAAAATACACTGATGTAATTTGTAACATCAAATCTTCATTTTAAATTTTTCGTTACATTTATAATTTTGAAGTGGGAGATAGGTACTCAGAAGTAGACTTTATTCATGCATAACAAGACTGAAGATCGAATTGTTAATACTGAAGGAATATCAAAGCTAACAGTATTAAAAATAAATAAAAGATACTCATTGGAAATACTGACGTGTTCGCTGCAACAATCCTGCACTCTGATGGAAAAGATGAAGTTCTTTACGAGGAGCTAAAACATTGTAGTTCACATTGTAGGACAGTAATGGGCGACGTCAGTGCATGCGTGGCAAAAGTGTTGGGAAATAACTTTTATATAGCGAATCTATCGTGTAGTTATGATATTAAGTAGCAGCTTCACTTCAGAACACATTAGAATATTTGAACGATTGTTTACTGTCACTCCAGCACTAAACTAGAATACTGTCTTTCCGTCAGAAAATAAATAAATATTACATGCCTTGTGTAGACCAACACCAATAAATGAATAAAGTAAAAAAATTATGTTACAAGTATCTGAAATAACAATCTATATAACAAAATTAAATAAATCAGAATTGTATTTTTTTGCAATAAACATACAAATCAAGTCCATAATACGTAAAGGAACAAGGTAAGGAAAAGCTTAAAACATAGGCACATTCGACGCTGGCATCTCGGTATGAAGCAGTAACGTTCGCCTACGAAAGAAGAAATAAAATGTTAGGGAGCTGAAATGTAGTTCCTGGCATCAGTTAAGGGCTATACAAGGCAAAATCATAAAACGGGGACAGCCCAAAAGTGTGCCGGAACGGTAGCTCAGAGCATTCGGTTAGAGGGTCAGCTGTCCTGAGTAAATGGATCAACGATGAACTTCAACATCCGCTCCGAAAAAACGCAACGAATTACACCGAACATGCTCAGCATGTGGTGCAGCAAGTGATTGCAGACGGAAGGGCTCCTCTTATGCTTCGCGTGTACTGGGCGAGTCTTAACTTCATCGACAAAATTTAACAGACTGATGAGAAATACTTGTGTTTTGGTATAAGGGGACCTGTAATGTACGGTGGCTCGTTACAGAAAAATAATTTTTCATTTGACATCTTGCCCCTGTACATCTTTGTATAAGTGTCGCATTGAAAATACCTGCAGGACAGTGCAAATGTCAGCGGTATGTGCTATTGTCTTGTTTTGAATTGAACACGTTTAATTTATTCACGATACCTCGTGAGGGCAACTGTAACGCCCATTTCACTCTTCGTCCTCGGGCTTGCATTGGGTACTGCCGGGTCCTGTTTAGGATTTGTTTTTCACGAAGCGTTAGTTTTACATTAACAGTGATACACAGCAGAATGGATAAGTTTACTGATCAAATGTTGGCAGATGTGCACGGCATGTGTGGGTTTAGTGAATGCAATGGAAAAGCTGCACGAAGACGCTATGCTCAGCTGTTCTCGCAGCGGCGCCAACCACGTCACAGGACTCTTCTGTCTGTACATACAGGAGGTGGACAAAAATATGTAAACACAAAGACACAACACATTACTATGCCTAACAGAGTGCAGGAAAACCGATGGCATTGTAAGAGCTTCCAATAAACTCCGAATCGATAAACACTGTCCATATATTTTGAATAAAATAGCCGGCCGGTGTAGCCGAGCGGTTCTAGGTGCACCAGTCAGGAACCTCGCGACCGCTACAGTCGCAGGCTCAAATCCTGCCTCGGGCATGTATGTGTATGATGTCCGTAGGTTAGTTAGGTTTAAGTAGTTCTAAGTTCTAGGGCACTGATGACCTCAGATGTCAATCCCATAGTGCTCAGTGCCATTTGAACCATTTTTGAATAAAATAATTTTGGGTACTAGGCCCCGTTATTGGAGGACACTAAATCAATTAAATTGTCGATGTTTCAGCCGACTTGCTGTGGTCCTCTTCAGGACGGTGAAGAGCACCGCAGCAAGCCGGCCGAAACGTAGGAAATTTAATTGCTTTAGTGTGTTACCGTGACGCACCCTAATATACACAATTATTTAATTCAAAATGACCTTGGCCGTGGAAGTCTATGAACTTATAACAGGGTATAGATGGTTTTCAGGGGAATCTCATAGCGTCTTCCCTCAAAACACAGCCAAGTTTTCGTAACACTGCTGGAGATGGGTAGTGATCACGAACCATCTCTCCAAAGTAGACCAGAAAGGCTCAGTGCCCGCATCTCGTGGTCGTGCGGTAGCGTTCTCGCTTCCCACGCCCGGGTTCCCGGGTTCGATTCCCGGCGGGGTCAGGGATTTTCTCTGCCTCGTGATGGCTGGGTGTTGTGTGCTGTCCTTAGGTTAGTTAGGTTTAAGTAGTTCTAAGTTCTAGGTGACTGATGACCATAGATGTTAAGTCCCATAGTGCTCAGAGCCATTTGAACCATTTGAAGGCTCAGTAATACAGAGATCAAGTGACTGTGGTATCCAGGGGAGGTGCAACAATTCGTCGGTGTGCTCACAAAACCACTCCTCGGCGACGTGCGATGTATGAACAGGGCCCATGTTGTCTTGGCACTCAGGAAGACGACTGGGAAACAAATATTGCCCCGCGGAATGGACCTTACCAGCCAACATGTTAATGTAATCGTTAGCAGTAGTGAGACCTTACAGAGTGACGATACGGCCTCCCATATCATCACAAAACCTCCGCAATGTTTCACCCTTGGGACGTTAACTCGGCCATAAGCTGTAAACGGGATGAAATAAGACTCATGGCGTACTTCCATTGCTCCATTATCCAGGTTTTAGAGCTTCGAGACTTGTTCTCCTCTTACGGTCATTTGCATCACTGGTGTGGTTTCGGAACTTCACCTAGCCCTGCAAATCCCTGCGTCTGGTACTTCTTTCGTGTTCTGATGCTGACAGGGTTCGCGATTGCGTCACTCATTTTTTTTCTGTGACTTTTGCTGCTGTCGGCCTCTTATTTTTCGTCACAGTCCTCTGCAATGATCATCTGTTACTATCACTCAGTTCACACATTTTTCTGCGTCGTGACTTAGCGGATGACGTTGTTCCACTTTCCCTTCGTATGTAGTATAAATCTTCGGTACGGAGTCGCTTGAACACCAAACATATCGCCTCCGTTGGTCACGGAAGCGACCACCATATGAGCACCAACAGTTTACGTTCGAATTCACTTAGCTCCCACATAATGTGCTCACAACTACACACAACATTGTTCCGAACACGATTGACCCCTGTAATGTTTTGACAACATTGTGGAGGTGCCATTCGTGGTCAAATAAAACAGTGCAACCAGCGGTGTTGATTGGCATATACATTTCTGTGCAAGAATTAATTTCTGGTGGTGTTTGTATGTTTTTATTAACCCCTCCAGGCGTCTACGAGAAATTGATTTCTTAATGGTGATTATATATTATATGCTTTTTCACTGCTGTAAAGATGATTTCAAAGAAAAACAGGTGACTAGGTAACAAATTGCATAATATATAATTAAATTAAGACGCAGTGGAACTACGGGTCCCTTATATCAAAAATATTTAGCAAATATCCCTGAGCAACTAGCGAAATATTTCTAAGTTAGTTACATGTTCCATGGATCATTTTACGCGATAAATCGAATGATGTGGAGAGAGTCATTCTACATTGACATCGCAAATTAATTTGTAAATATGGCTATATGCTGAACATTTCATAAGGTTCTTTATTTTATTTACATTTTTTTTACAATCGTATTGATCAACTAGGATCTTTTTTATTTTATTTTTATTTATTTTATTTATTTTATTTTATTTATTTTATTTTATTTTTTAAATACACAGATGGGAGTGAGCAATTCCTACCCACAATCTTCTACATATTACAAAAATAGAAATCTTTCTATGGAATAGTTGTCAAAGACAAACTTTTTAAGTTTGTTTCCAAATTTTACTTTACTGTTTGTTAGACACTTTATATCACTGGGTAGGTCAACAAGAATTGTGTTTCTGCGTTATGCACCCCTTTTTGTGCTAAAGACAACCTTAGCGTGGAATAATGAATGTCATTGAGCCGTGCTGCGGCTCGCGTTTGTGCCGTTGACCGGTTAGCGTCGTGTATTCGGACTGTGACCTCTCGTTTTCTTAGTGCGTTCACTGGCGCCACTATGTTTGCTCGCTTTGTCTGTCTGTCCGTGGCGGCAGCGGCGTTTATCGACAGCGAGTGCTGTGGTACTATCTTTGGAGCGACCTCTAGCATTTCCGGGTCGTCGTGTGTCGGAGGCCAGTTGACTTCGGACGGAGCAGCAGTGAGGTCCGCACAGCACAAGTACTCGCTGGGACAGCTGGCGATACATTCCCTGCCCTATATGATCGAGAGTTAACGACCACGTCGAGATCCGGATTCGGCAACTTTAAGTTGAATGGATCGTTATATTCGAGTAGTGCAACCTTCACTGGTGTGTGTGTGTCCGTCCATCGAAGTGACCTCATGGAATAAATTGCCAGTTGACGATTAATGCTGGGACGTTTGCCTTGCCTGACTTGATCGAGAGCGACCGTTCGGTCTGTCGTCTCAACGGACGACATGTATTTGGTCTTACGACCGCTTCTGTATTCTCTGTGTTTGTGTCAACTTGTAATTTGTCCTTGTTGCTGGGAAGTGACTGTTTTAGCATCGTTTGAGTTGTTTATCGAATTGTCTTTCGCGGTTCCATGTGCATCTAGTCAGATTCTGAATAGGTAGTTTGGCCTTAACCCTGTCTGCGTACTAGGATTTGGTGGAGCCAACTTGTGTAATTAAATGCTTGGCATTTTTGACGATGCTAACTGTTATTCTATCGTGGTATTGGTTATCGCATCTTAGGTGGATTTAGCGACTGTGTTGGTCGGCGTTTAAGCTGTCCCTCGTTTGAGTTGTCATCCCGTTAAGTGAGCATAACTCTTGGCCGCCTGTCTCACCGCTTACGCAGCTGTAGGGACCTATTTACAGGTTGATCATTGGAGCACTGTCTGTGGATCACTCTCCTCTTTATTTGTTCTGATCGTGTCAATTGTTTAAAAATATTTTGTTTAAATTATTCCTATTGCTTGTGGCCTTCAGCCGACAAATAATTTAAATTCTTCTTAATAAGGCCTTCAGCCGTCAGTGTAGCTTGTGTTACAGTCAATTTTTTAAAATGATTGTTTTAAACAAATTATTTCCTTAAATAATGTGTACGTGTTTACTGCGCAACCAACGGAAACTGATTAGGCCCCGTCCACACCTTTTCCTGCATTCCCTAAGTCCCACGTTTCAGTAATTTTTTTCTGGTATTTTAATAATGTACATCATTATTCCTTTTGAATTATAGTTGAAAATCACAACAACTTCAGGAGTGTAAAATATATTGTGAAGCAATAGTCAGTATGCCCAAAGCCTTAAACTGGTTTCTACAAGATAATAGTGGAATGAGCACCACACATTATTCTTAGAGCACGTTTTTGAGCAATGAAGGCTTTCTTATCTAAAGATGCATTACTCGAGAACATTATTCCATATGACATTATTGAATGCAAATATACAAAATAAGTTAACTTTCAGATTTGTCTCTCCGCAATATAAGCAATGATTCAAAGTGAAAATTTGGCTGAATTAATTTGCTTTAGGAGTTCCAAAATGTGTGTTTTCCACTGGAAATTCTCATCAATATGGACACCTAAGAATTTTGCAGTTTCTATCATATTTATTATTTCCTCCCCCTTCTGTTACACTTATCATTGGCATAGTCCCCTAGATGTGCAGAACTGAATACATTGATGAGAAAAAAATTGCAGCACCAAAAAATAATTAATGAAGAGCATTGATATTTTGAGAATACATTTGTCTAGGTAACATATTTAAGTGGTTAACATTGCAAGATCACAGGTTAATGTCAGCGCGAGATAAGCCATTAAAAATGGAAAATGCTGATAATAGCCTATGTAAGCTCCAGAACGTTGAATACAAGCATACAAACGTGCGTGCATTTCGTTGTACATGTGCCGGATGCTAGTTTATGGGATGCAGTTCCACGCCTGTTGCACTTGGTCGGCCAATATAGGGACGGTTAATGGTGATTGGGATGACGCTGGAGTTGTCGTGCAATGGCGTCCCATATGTTCTCGATTAGAGACAGATCTACTGACTGAGCAGGCCGAGACAACATGTGGCCACTCTGTAGACCACGTTGGGTTACTGCAGCGGTAAGTGGACGAGTGTTGTCCTGTTGGAAAACACCCCTGGTATGCTGTCTATGAATGGCAGCACAAGACATTAAATCACCAGACTGACGTCTAGTTTTGAAGTCAGGGTGCATGGGAGAACCACGAAGGTGCTCCTGCTGTCATAAGAAATCGCATCCCAGACCATAACTCTAGATGCAGGTCCAATGTGTCTAGCAAACAGACAAGTTGGTTGAAGGCCCTCAACTAACAGAAGGACACCACTAACGTCGAGGCAGAACCAGCTTTCATCAGAATATACAGCAGACCTCTAATCTGCCCTCGCTTGACACCAGTGAAGTCGCAAATGGCGGTGGTTTGAGGTCAGTGAAATGCACGCTACAAGGCGTTTAGTACAGTCCTGTCCTTGAAGTAACCGATTTGCAACAGTTCGTTGTGCCACTGTGGTGCCAGATGCTGCTCGTATTGCTGTTTGAGATGCATTATAATGTGTCAGAGCCATTAAGCCGAACGCAGTGGTGTTCGCTCTCGGTAGTGCCATGTGGCGTCCAGGAACCGGTCCTCTTGTGACAGTAAATTCTCGTGACCACCGCTACCAGCAGTCATGTAGAGTGGCTAGATTTCTGCCACGTCTTTCTGCAATATCACAGGAGTCACATCCACCATCTCGCCGCCGAATCACACGATCTAGTTCAAACTCAGTGTGGTGCTGGTAATGGCGTCTTTGTCGCCTTAAAGGACTTCTTGGTTAAAATGGCTCAGAGCACTATGGGAGTTAACATCTGAGGTCATCAGTCCCCTAGAACTTAGAACTACTTAAACCTAACCAACCTAAGGACATCACACACATCCATGCCCGTGGCAGGATTCGAACCTGCGACCATAGCAGTCGCGCGGTTCCGGACTAAAGCGCCTAGAACCGCTCGGCCACCGCGGCCGGCCAAAGAAATTCTTGACTAATATCAAATCACCACGTCCAATATCAAATGCAACAAGTTCTCACGACCGTTACAACACCACTCTTATGCGACTGGAGCGAAAAATTAATGGACATAATCATTCAGTTGTGGAAACACGAACACCAACTTTGATTTATGTCGCACAACTCTTTCTTGATGTCGCGATGCTTATTTCCATCAGTGAACGTTTTAACTTTTTAAAATTGAGGATAGAGTTTTAACCTGTATTAGTGGCAGAATATCCAAATCGATCATGGCGGAACACTCAAGTCGCAGAAAGACCCTCCAAGAAATCGATGGCAGTCGGGAAAAGCATTCTTAATCTGCCGTTGGAAAACGATGATAATTATGATCAAAGTACCAGTTCTCTCTCTGTACTATTAGGTGAAAGAAGGCTAACAGTATCTGCGGTTACACAGAGGTGGCAGAAGTCATGCGATACTTTCTAACATAGAATGAAATGATAATGAAATCAAGACCCTATGCTGTCGACAGGCGTTGATATACATCAACGGGGACAGTTGAAAAGGTGTGCCCCGACCGGGACTCGAACCCGGGATCTACTGCTTACATGGCAAACGCTCTATCCATCTGAGTCACCGAGGGCACAGAGGATAGTGCGACTGCAGGGATTCATCTGTTGAACGCTCCCAGTGAGACCCACATTCCCAATTCAATGTCCACACTCTACATTCGTAGTGCCCCTGCCCATTACACTCATTACTCGCGGCAGACAATCTTACCGAGTGCCGTAAGAGTTCGGGAAATGCGTGTGCATCCAGCACAGAAGAAGAAGGTCAATGGCCGGTTAGCCTTAACTATATGAAGATACCATCTTCATATATTCCTAACATAGTGTCGCGCCTCCTTCAGCCCGGTGTAGAGCGTGGACTCAACAAATGGTTGGAAGTCCCTTGCAGAAATATTGATCCATGTTGCCTCCATAGCAGTGCATTATTGCGGAAGTGTTACCAGTGCAGGATTTTGTGCTCGACCTGACCTCTCGATTATGTCCAATAAATTCTCGATGGGATTCATGTCAGGCGATCTGGGTGGCCACATCAATCCCTCGAAGTGTCCAAAAGTTCTTGAAACCAATCGTAAACAGTCATGGCTCGCTGAGATGGCGCATTGTCACGAAGTCCACGAACGGTTGCAAATGGTCTCCAAGTAACCGGAAATTAACACTGCCAGTCAACGATCGGTCCCATTAGACGGAAACACAGCCCACACCATTATGAAGCTACTACCAGACGGCAGAGGGCCTTGTTGAATACTTGGGTCCATGGCTTCGCGGGATCTGCACCACACTGTAATCCAACAATCAGCTCTTACCAACTAAAATTGGAACTCGTCTGAGCAGGCCACGGTTTTCTGGAGTCCAAACGATGTGGTCATGAACCCAGCAGAGGGACTGCAGGCGTCGGTAGTCTGCTGCCATAGCCCATTAACATTAAATATCGCCGCACTCTCTTTACGGATACATCTCTCATACGTCACACATTGATTTCTGCGGGTATTTCACGCAGTGTTGTATGTCTGGTAGCACTAAAAACGCAGACGCCGCTGCTCCCGGTTGTTAACGATGGAGTTTTCGGTGGTGGGAGGTAATGAATAAAATTTGGTATTCTCGGCACACTCTTCATAATGTGGGTTTTGGAATACTGAGTTCCCTAACGATTTCCGAAATAGAACGTTCCATATGTCTAGTTTCACCCACCATTCCGTGTTAAAATCTGCTAATTTCAGTCGCACCGCTTTACGCATAATTCATCTAAGTGCAAATGGCAGCTCCAACAACGCTCCGCCCTTTTACACCTTGTATACGCGGTACCACCGCCATCTGTATACGAGGTGTGGCTAGAAAAAAACCGGACTGATGCTGGAAAAAAACATTTATTTACAATTATTTACAATTTCATGTTATCTCCTTCAATGTACTCTCCTCCTCGGTCTCTACACCGCTCCATACGAATTTTCCACTGTTCATAGCAATGCTGCAGATCATTTTCGGTAAGTCCATACATTACTTCCGTCGCTTTTTCTTTTACTGCTTCAACAGTCTCAAATCTAGTTCCTTTCAAAGCTGACTTGACTTTAGGGAAAAGAAAAAAGTCACAGGGGGCTAAATCAGGTGAGAAGGGTTGATGATCTAAGATGGGAATGTTGTGTTTTGCCAAAAACTTCTTCACTGATAACGCACTGTGAGCTGGGGCATTGTCTTGGTGAAGGATCCATGACTTTTTTCTCCACAAATCGTTCCGTTTTCTCCGTACTCGCTCACGTAGGGTAGCCAGGACGCTAATGTAGTAATGCTGATTCACTGTTTGTCCCTCTGGTACCCAATCAATGTGCACAATCCCTTTGATGTCAAAAAAAAAAAAAAAAAAAAAAATCATCATTGCCTTGAATTTCGATTTTGACATTCGTGCTTTTTTTTGTCGTGGAGAACTAGGAGTTTTCCAATGCATCGATTGGCGTTTAGTTTCGGGATCGTAAGTAAAAAACCACGATTCATCGCAAGTAATAACATTTTGTAAGAAGGTGGGATCACTTTCAATGTTTTCCAGGATGTCAGAACAAATCATTCTTCGGCGTTCCTTCTGTTCAATTGTGAGACACTTTGGAACCATTTTTGAACACACTTTGTTCATGTTGAAACTTTCATGAAGAATCTGCCTAACACTTTCCTTGTCAACTCCTTTTAACTCAGACACTGCTCTGATTGTTAAACGGCGATCTTGTCGAACAAGTTTACCGATTTTTCCAATGTTTGCATCAGTTTTTGCTGACAATGGTCTGCCAGTGCGAGTGTCATCACTGGTGTCTTCGCGGCCATCTTTAAATCGTTTAAACCACTCAAACACTTGTGTTCGCGATAAACAATCATCGCCGTACACTTGTTGCAACATTACAAACGTTTCACTTGCAGATTTTCCTAGTTTGAAACAAAATTTGATGTTAACACGCTGTTCTTGCTGTACACTCAACATTTTCCGACGCACAGACAAAACGTCAACTACTTAAAACAGACGCCACGGGCAGACTGAGTGCAGGAGGCAGATGAAACTCGAGCAGTAGGCGGAGCGAGAGTCACGTGACAGGCCACGCGACTTTCAGCCCTATTGCATTCGTTTTATTGTTTCACCAGTACTAGTCCGGTTTTTTTCTAGCCACACCTCGTATGTGCAAATCGCTACCCCATGACTTTTGTCACCTCAGTGGAGAGTCCTGGAGGGTATTTCACCGGCGCAGTCTACGCGTTACTGAGCTTTCCTCACATCTCTTTGATGTTATCAGAGGAAGAAATTCTGGGCCGCACTCAGGTGCTCACGTAGCGGCCAGGTCGGGCCCGACCGGCGCTTTCTCCTGACCTTTGCAGGCGCGCTCTTCTGCCGATTGGCGGCTCCCACGGCAGGCAGGCTGCGTCCCAAGATGATGGAGAGCCGGCGATTCCCTCTGCCGGTGGGCGGAAGGCCGCCCGTTAACGAGGCTGCGGGAGGCGTGCGGCAAATGTTACGCAGCTGCCTGTCGATGAGACTGCGGCCACGGCGATTTCTCCTGTTTTATGGGGGACGGCGCTGAGGGCGTTGCGCTAAGGCCGTAACAGATCAATTACCTGTGTACACGGGATTTTATTGGATTCAAACATCTCAAAAAAAAAAAAAAAATTGCGCCGTCTGCACAGCTGCGAATGCGTGTGGACTTACACTCAAGGCGGGTAGAGAGAGAGCCCACAAAATTTCGAGACCAGATTAATCAAATCCACAGAAAGTGAAGGTATATACTTATATGGATATGGTGTCTGTTGAAACAAAAATGGTTCAGATGGCTCTGAGCACTATGGGACTTAACTTCTGAGGTCATCAGTCCCCTAGAACTTAGAACTACTTAAACCTAACTAATCTAGGGACATCACACACATCCATGTCCGAGGCAGGATTCGAACCTGCGACCGTAGTGGTCGCGTGGTTCGAGACTGTAGTGCCTAGAACCGCTCGGCCAAACCGGCCGGCTGGTGTCTGTTCTTTCGGACATGTCTGAGAGAACAGACACCATATTCGTATAAGTATATAGTTCTGGCAATACTGACCATGACTGTCTTCTTCTGTGCGGATGCACACATATTATCCGAGCTCTTACGGGACTTGGTAAGAGTATCTTCCACGAGTAATGATGCTTCAAATGGCTCTGAGCACTGTGGGACTTAACTTCTGAGGTCATCAATCCCCCAAAACTTACAACTACTTAAACGTAACTAACCTAAGGACATCACACACATCCATGCTCGAGGCAGGATTCGAACCTGCGGCCGTAGCGGTGGCGTGGTTCCAGACTGCAGTGCCTAGAACGAGTAATGAGTGTGTTGTGTAGGGACACTACGAATGTGGTGTGTGGACATATAAGGTGAGAATGTGGGTCTCGCGGGAGGCGTGCGCGAGATAGTCCCTGCAGTCGCACTATCCTCTGTGCCCTCGGTGGCCCAGATGGATAGAGCGTCTGCTATGTAAGCAGGAGATCCCAGGTTCGAGTCCCGGTCGGGGGCACACATTTACACCTGTCACCATTGATATATTTCAACGCCCGTCAGCAGTTGAAGGTATTAATCTATAATTCTAATTTAGAAAGTGAAGATGGTGCTTTTAATGCTTAAGAGTCCATTCTCCTCGGTCAACTAAAAAAGTATCGATTTTTCGTTTACTCATATGTAGAATATCATACCAAAACTCCAAGCTGAGAACTGAAACTGTATGAGAGTTCCGTGACACTTACGCTGAGGTGACAAAAGTCATGGGACAGCGATACGAACATGACGGTAGTATCGCAACAATAGGTATAAATGGGCAGTGTGTTGACGGAGCTCTAACTTGTACTCTGGGGATTCATGTGAGAAGGTTTCTGACGACGTTATGGCCGCAAGACGGGAATTAAGACTTTGAATGCGGAAGGCTAGCTGGAGCTAGACGCTTGGGACATTCTGTTTCTGAAATAGTTGGCGAATTCAGTATTCTGACATTCATAGTGTCAAGAGTGTGCTGAGAATACTAAATTTCAGGCTTTACCTTTCACCACGGGCAACGCAGTGGCCGAAGGTCTTCACTTAATAACCAAGAGCAAAAACGTTCGCGTAGCTAAAAAATGGTTCAAATGGCTCTAAGCGCTATTGGACTTAACATCTGAGGTCATCAGTCCCCTAGACTTAGAGCTACTTAAACCTAACTAAACTAAGGATGTCATACACAACCATGTCCGAGGCAGGATGCGAACCTGCGACCGTAGCAGCACCGCGGTTCCGGACTGAAGCGCCTAGAACCGCTCGGCCCCTAGTGGCCAGCTGTTCGCGTTGCGATATCAGTAGTAACAAAGAACACTGTGTGACTGTACACATGAATGCCAGTCACTATGAGCTACTTGGAAGCCTGCTACAAAGTACATCAATTGCGGCTCGAGAACCACTGAAAAACGAGCGATATGATTGCACTATCGGTCGGAGGGTACCATTCACGTATCGTACAGCCTTTACAGCGCCTTCCATGACCACCAGCGGAGTACGTTAGCCCCACATAATGCCACCCCAAAACAGCAGGAATCCTCCACCTTGGTGCACTTGCTGGGAAGTGTTGTAAGTAGGCTGTTTAGGTTTTTATGTTGGTAACGCCATGTAGCGCTCTATATGAAAAATCACTGACTGTGCTGTGTGCAGTCTGTGGCTGGTTTGCATTGTTGGAATTTGGTATTGTAGTACTACGGTATATTGATAATATATTATTATATTGTAGTATTGTAGTATTGGGCAGTTGGCTGTTAACAGCGCGTAGCGTTGCGCAGTTGGAGGTGAGCCGCCAGCAGTGGTGGATGTGGGGAGAGAGATGGCGGAGTTTTGAGAGCGGATGATCTGGACGTGTGTCCATCAGAGACAGTAAATTTGTAAGACTGGATGTCATGAACTGATACACTCCTGGAAATGGAAAAAAGAACACATTGACACCGGTGTGTCAGACTCACCATACTTGCTCCGGACACTGCGAGAGGGCTGTACAAGCAATGATCACACGCACGGCACAGCGGACACACCAGGAACCGCGGTGTTGGCCGTCGAATGGCGCTAGCTGCGCAGCATTTGTGCACCGCCGCCGTCAGTGTCAGCCAGTTTGCCGTGGCATACGGAGCTCCATCGCAGTCTTTAACACTGGTAGCATGCCGCGACAGCGTGGACGTGAACCGTATGTGCAGTTGACGGACTTTGAGCGAGGGCGTATAGTGGGCGTGCGGGAGGCCGGGTGGACGTACCGCCGAATTGCTCAACACGTGGGGCGTGAGGTCTCCACAGTACATCGATGTTGTCGCCAGTGGTCGGCGGAAGGTGCACGTGCCCGTCGACCTGGGACCGGACCGCAGCGACGCACGGATGCACGCCAAGACCGTAGGATCCTACGCAGTGCCGTAGGGGACCGCACCGCCACTTCCCAGCAAATTAGGGACACTGTTGCTCCTGGGGTATCGGCGAAGACCATTCGCAACCGTCTCCATGAAGCTGGGCTACGGTCCCGCACACCGTTAGGCCGTCTTCCGCTCACGCCCCAACATCGTGCAGCCCGCCTCCAGTGGTGTCGCGACAGGCGTGAATGGAGGGACGAATGGAGACGTGTCGTCTTCAGCGATGAGAGTCGCTTCTGTCTTGGTGCCAATGATGGTCGTATGCGTGTTTGGCGCCGTGCAGGTGAGCGCCACAATCAGGACTGCATACGACCGAGGCACACAGGGCCAACACCCGGCATCATGGTGTGGGGAGCGATCTCCTACACTGGCCGTACACCACTGGTGATCGTCGAGGGGACACTGAATAGTGCACGGTACATCCAAACCGTCATCGAACCCATCGTTCTAGCATTCCTAGACCGGCAAGGGAACTTGCTGTTCCAACAGGACAATGCACGTCCGCATGTATCCCGTGCCACCCAACGTGCTCTAGAAGGTGTAAGTCAACTACCCTGGCCAGCAAGATCTCCGGATCTGTCCCCCATTGAGCATGTTTGGGACTGGATGAAGTGTCGTCTCATGCGGTCTGCACGTCCAGCACGAACGCTGGTCCAACTGAGGCGCCAGGTGGAAATGGCATGGCAAGCCGTTCCACAGGACTACATCCAGCATCTCTACGATCGTCTCCATGGGAGAATAGCAGCCTGAATTGCTGCGAAAGGTGGATATACTCTGTACTAGTGCCGACATTGTGCATGCTCTATTGCCTGTGTCTATGTGCCTGTGGTTCTGTCAGTGTGATCATGTGATGTATCTGACCCCAGGAATGTGTCAATAAAGTTTCCCCATCCTGGGACAATGAATTCACGGTGTTCTTATTTCAATTTCCAGGAGTGTATATATACAGGGTGTTTCAAAAATGACCGGTATATTTGAAACGGCAATAAAAACTAAACGAGCAGCGATAGAAATACACCGTTTGTTGCAATATGGTTGGGACAACAGTACATTTTCAGGCAGACAAACTTTCGAAATTACAGTAGTTACAATTGTCAACAACAGATGGCGCTGCAGTCTGGGAAACTCTATAGTACGATATTTTCCACATATCCACCATGCGTAGCAATAATATGGCGTAGTCTCTGAATGAAATTACCCGAAACCTTTGACAACGTGTCTGGCGGAATGGCTTCACATGCAGATGAGATGTACTGCTTCAGCTGTTCAATTGTTTCTGGATTCTGGCGGTACACCTGGTCTTTCAAGTGTCCCCACAGAAATAAGTCACAGGGGTTCATGTCTGGCGAATAGGGAGGCCAATCCACGCCGCCTCCTGTATGTTTCGGATAGCCCAAAGTAATCACACGATCATCGAAACATTCATTCAGGAATTTAAAGACGTCGGTCGTGCGATGTGGCCGGGCACCATCTTGCATAAACCACGAGGTGTTCGCAGTGTCGTCTAAGGCAGTTTGTACCGCCACAAATTCACGTAGAATGTCCAGATAGCGTGATGCAGTAATCGTTTCGGATCTGGAAAATGGGCCAATGATTCCTTTGGAAGAAATGGCGGCCCAGACCAGTACTTTTTAAGGATGCAGGGACGATGGGACTGCAACATGGGGCTTTTCGGTTCCCCATATGCGCCAGTTCTGTTTATTGACGAAGCCGTCCAGGTAAAAATAAGCTTCGTCAGTAAACCAAATGCTGCCCACATGCATATCGCCGTCATCAATCCTGTGCACTATATCGTTAGCGAATGTCTCTCGTGCAGCAATGGTAGCGGCGCTGAGGGGTTGCCGCGTTTGAATTTTGTATGGAGAGAGGTGTAAACTTTGGCGCATGAGACGATACGTGGACGTTGGCGTCATTTGGACCGCAGCTGCAACACGGTGAACGGAAACCCGAGGCCGCTGTTGGATCACCTGCTGCACTAGCTGCACGTTGCCCTCTGTGGTTGCCGTACGCGGTCGCCCTACCTTTCCAGCACGTTCATCCGTCACGTTCCCAGTCCGTTGAAATTTTTCAAACAGATCCTTTCTTGTATCGCTTTTCGGTCCTTTGGTTACATTAAACCTCCGTTGAAAACTTCGTCTTGTTGCAACAACACTGTGTTCTAGGCGGTGGAATTCCAACACCAGAAAAATCCTCTGTTCTAAGGAATCAACCATGTTGTCCACAGCACACTTGCACGTTGTGAACAGCACACGCTTACAGCAGAAAGACGACGTACAGAATGGCGCACCCACAGACTGCGTTGTCTTCTATATCTTTCACATCACTTGCAGCGCTATCTGTTGTTGAAAATTGTAACTACTGTAATTTCGAAAGTTTGTCCGCCTGAAAATGTACTGTTGTCCCAAGCATATTGCAACAAACGGTGTATTTCTATCGCTGCTCGTTTAGTTTTTATTGCCGTTTCAAATATACCGGTCATTTTTGAAACACCCTATATATATATATATAATGACTTTTGAACACTATTAAGGTAAATACATCGTTTGTTCCCTATCAAAATCTTTCATTTGCTATTTATGCCTATCAGCAGTTAGTGCCTTCAGTAGTTAGAATACCTTATTTAGCTGGCAGTAGTGGCGCTCGCTCTATTGCAGTAGTTGGAGTAAGGAAGATTTTTGTGAGGTAAGTGATTAATGAAAGGTATAGGTTATTGTTACTCAGGGGCATTCTTTTGTAGGGATTTTTGAAAGTCAGATTGCGTTACGCTAAAAATATTGTGTGTCAGTTTAGTGTTGATCAGAATAAGTAAAGATCTAAATGTCTGAGTACGTTCAGTTCTGCTCAGCTGTTTGAAAATCAAATAACGTAACGGGTTTACCAGCACAGAAATTCAATAATTTTTCTAAGGACACGTTTCAACTTCAATTTTCAATGAAGGTTTCAAAGTCATTTTGAGAATACTGCGAATTATGGGAGTCGAAGGGGGATACCACGCAAAAACATTTTATCATCGCTCGCGACAATGATCACGTGCAGGGCGCTCTCTGCTGCGAGCTGCACGGTTCCTTCTATGCTTGGACTGCCACGAAACATGCGAAAACTGGGCGATTTCGACGTCGTGGAAGGACTCGTCTATGATGCCGTGATAACGGATTAGCTCTGAGTATGAAAAATTTTAAACAAGTTTATTTTACCCTGATAGAAAGTATATCTTTATCTTTAAACTTTACTTCTCGATACAGTGTTTCTCAACCTGACGGAATAGATTGCGGGCACACTAATAAAGATAACTTTCTGAAAATTGGCTGAATCATTCCTCAGTCATGTCCGCAAGAAATAAGATGCTAATTTTTTGTATTTTAATTTATTAGTTATTTACTGAAAAAACTTGACCAAACAAACGCGATAAAATTACGTTTTTTGTTTAAAATGTCCGCCATTTTATTATTTTTATAAAATTCCTAAAAACTGCTGTTGCTCCGTTCTCAGCATCCTGTAGATTAAAAAAATTGCTGGTGTTTTTATTTCAGTAAGATTTGGAAACTGCAGGAGTTCCGTCATGGACACATCTAATTTCCGATAGAGCAACTTTTAGCTCCTCGGATGGGTGACGTAGTAATGACCGAATTTCTTACAAAAATTAGAGAACGTTATCCAAGAATCAGTAAGTAATGTGCGAAAAGGTTTACGTTGATTGCTTCATTAGATTTACCAAAAACAAAATCGTGGAAGTTGCTTATTTGATAGGCTGACTGAGGAGAAAGGACCCTTAATGTGTTCTACGCAGTCGGTAGCCCCCTCCTCCCTTCCCCACGTGTGATTTGAGTTCAACGCGAGGAACGTTCGTACAGTCACGTGAGACTGTCAGAAAGACCTTATTTATGATGCTGTTCAACTCGGGGGTCAAATTGATTTGGATGTCGGTTACGTCGTCAAAACTTTGACCCTTCATGTGAACTTTTAGAGTTTATCATTGGAATAGTTTCGTGTTCACATCAAGTCTCATCACCCGTGATGATTATTTCTATAAAAATTTTTCCTCGTTTTCCATTTCAATCAAATGGCTGCAAGCGTCCACACGTCGTTTTTCTTGTACGGGAGTCAATGCGTGCAGGTTAAACTTCTCACCGCCTTTTCTCTTCATCAGAACATTTCCTTCGAGAATTGAATTATTGTACTTCGTCTAAGTCTTGGTCACCAAATGTGATGTTACGTTCGTCGCTGATCTCATTTTTAATTCTCTTCGCTACTTCTGTCTGTTTCCGGTTTACTATCTATCTGGAGGGGGGCAAAATCATTCTGAAAAGATTGTAAAACTGTTGCAGGGGAGGTTGTACTTAGAAATAATGGCGAAGAAAGAATTCGATAAGTTGCATCGTTTGCGAGTTACTCAGAGTTACCCAGCCAGGACGACGTTCGCGGAAATTCAAGCAACCGGCCACAGACAGTGTCGCCAAACTTGTTCTTCGTTTGGTTACCTCCTACGGAACGGAAGTTGCTTTTGTTCACCTACCTCAAATTTACCACTTCTAAAAAAGACATATTTTAACTGGTAATGAGTATTTGAATTCGCGGACCTATAGATGTCTCTGCATTGCCGCATTTTAGTGCTTTAATTTCCGCACAAAACGACCTCATTGGCTAACTTCACTGCCAAATAACTCGGAAACGAAGCAACATATCGAATTTCTTTCGTAACAGTTACTTCTCAGCGCATCCTCCACTGCAACACCATAACAAGTTTTTCATACTGTTTCTGGCCAAACCGTATATTCTGTACTCATCGCACTGTTCATCTCATCCACCATGGCTGGTACATGTTCCTCGCTTTCACTGACAACGGCAAAGTCATCACCTAATCTTATTATTGATACCCTTTCACCATGCATTTTAATCCCATTCTTGACTCTTTCTTTTATTTCCGTCATTGCTTTTTCGATGTACTATTTGAACAGTATAGGTGACAGACAGCATCCCTGTCTTACACCCTTTTTGGTCCTTACACTTCGTCCTTGGTCTTCCATTCTTAGTGTTCCCTTTCGCTTTTTCTGCATCTTTTATATCTCCCGTTCATCCCTACATATATTAAATACGAATATCTTGCACAATTTTAAGCTGTCCAGCGCTTTTTCTAGGTCGACAAACCCTGTGAATTTTACGTTGAGTTTTCTTAAGTATAACTTTCATTATCAAGCGCAACGTCACAACGGTATTTCTTGTCCCTTTGCCTTTCCTAAACCCAAACTAATCGCCGTCTAAGAAATTCTCAGTTTTGTTGAGCGGAGAGTGTGGCAGGTCTCGCAGTAATCTGCCCTCGCTATCTTCGGGGTTCTGTGGGTGATGTTGTTCCGAAAGACTCATGGCAATCTGCAGTCTCATAGACACTGCACACCAAAGTGGTTAGTCGTTTGGCTGCACTTCACTCAATGATTTTAGAAATTCTGAAGGCATGTTATCTACTCCTTCTGCCTTATTTAATCGCAAGTCCTCAAACCTTCTGTTAAACTGTGACTCTAGCACCCGGTCGGTCCCCTTCGTCTTACATGTCGACCCCCATTTTTTCTTTTTTACGTCATCAGACGTTACCTTCCCCTTGCACAGGCCTTCAGTGTCTTCTTTCCGCCAGTCTACCCTCTTCTAAGCGTTTAACAGTGAAATCTCCATGTCCCTTTTGATGTTGACGCCCTTGTTTTTAATTTCATCAATGGTAGTTTGACTCATATAAACGCTCAATGGCTCTTTCTGACGACCATTTCTTTATCGATTCCTTCACATTTTTCCTGGAGCCATTACACCTTGGTTTCCCTACAATACCTATTTATTTCATTCCTAATGGATATATATTGCTAGTCTCTAATCTTTTTTTCTGAAAAATTTTATACTTCCTTGTTTCGTCGATCAGTTCAAATATATCTTTTACCGAAGGCCTCTTCACGCATTATCTTTCTTGGACCTACATTATTCTGTTCAACTTCAATGATTAAATTTTTTAGACATACCCAGCCCACTTCAACAGATCTGCCTATTGTGGTATTCATTACTGCATTATCCACATCCTTAGAGACAGTCAAACGCATCTCATCGTTCGTTATTACTTCAGTATCCCACTTCTTTCCTCACTGATATCAATGGCTGATTATGTTAAAGTCTGATAATAGACACGCCTTACAATCCAGTAACTGATTTTGCAGTATCAATCTGAGTGTGATATAATACAACTGTAATCTTTCCATATCTTCGGATCTCTTCTTCGAAGTATACCTCACAGTCTTGCGATTTTGAGCTGTATATTCGCTGTTACCAACTGACATTACTTGCAGAACTCTGTTAGTCTTTTTCCTGTCTCATTTCTGCTGCCGACCCCCATTGTCCCAGGTGACTGTGTCTTCACTTCCTTACACACAAAAGCATTTCAGTGTCACGCGTGTGTTACACCTCCTTTTACATACAGAATTACCCGTGTGGTATCCTCATATATTCTCTCTCTTTAAAAAAAAAATGGTTCAAATGGCTCTGAGCACTATGGGACTTAACATCTATGGTCATCAGTCCCCTAGAACTTAGAACTACTTAAACCTAACTAACCTAAGGACATCACACAACACCCAGTCATCACGAGGCAGAGAAAATCCCTGAGCCCGCCGGGAATCGAATCTCTTTTCATCTTCTGCTTGTGACGTTGGCAGGTATATCTTAACTACTGTTGTTGACGTTGGTTTCCTGTCGATCCTGGTGAGAAGAATTCTTTCACTGAACTGTTCAAAGTAACTCATTCTCTGCCCTCCCTTCCTAATCATAATGAACTCTATTCTCGTTTTACCATTTTCTGCTGCTTTTGATATTACCCTGCATTCGTCTGACGACAAATCCTTATCTCCCTTCCTTTCCATTTACTGACCCCCGTTGAATCTACACTGCGACTTCGCGTTTCCTTTTTCTGTGTTCCCTACCACGTTCGAACTTCTGACAGTCCTCGCTCCGACTCGTAGAACATTACGTTCTCATTCGTTATTCAGTCTTTCTCTCTGATAGTTACCAGTCCCCTCCCCCGTCACCTCCCGGAGATCCGAACGGGGAACTAATCCGGAACATTTCATCAACGGTCAGATCATCACGATTATTTTTCAGTTTCAGCCAACAGCACCTTACGTCTTATGTGTAATGCAGTGGTTTCCATTGCCTTCTGAATAGTCATGCCCTTGATCATTGCGATTCTCCCACCTTTTAGCGGGAGGACGCCCTGAACTTCCCTCCGCTCCTCTGCCCTCTTTGACAAGGCCGTTGGCAAACCAGGGAGATTCCTTATAACGGTAGTCATCGGCCGCAATTGCTGATGAATCTTAATCAAAATCTAAACAGAAGGGCACGAAACCGGAGCCCAGTACTTTTTGATTACAGTTCAAATATGCTACCCGTTGCTACTGACTCTTACTTTAGGCAGTGCACGAATCTGGCACTGGTTTAGCCACTATTGATTATATTGCCACCTTTTCAATCAAAATTTTCTCGGTTAATGACGTAAAACTTCCTCACTACAGCTCAAGACTAGTCATGAGCAGCTGAGATGAAACCGGATGCATCTATACAAAATGCAGCAAAATTATCTTAATTCTCTAAAGGCATGATAAATGTTTGTATGGAAGTAAATTCCGTTGGCAGTGATTTGATTATTGCTATTAAAATGAATTCTTATGAAGTTACTTCGTCAGCCTTGGCGATCGCTTCAAGTGTAGCGGCATTCTCAGTTTTCGTCAAAAGTAACAAAACAACTTATGAAAATGAGTAAATTATTCTGACTGCGCGAAATATGTGGAAGAAACTGCCTGAGGTTCAGTGACTTGTTTTGTTAGTGCGTCAGTAAATCGGCCACCCTGATCGTTCAGTTTTTTCACAGATAGGACGCCATGAAAAACGTTGTGTGCTCGCCCATTCGTATGATATGCCTCTAGCCGGCGCCGAGCCTCCGTCAAAATTTATCATCGGTCGCCTGTCAACATTCTGTGAGCGTCATCCATCACTTCGGTCTTCGTTTCTGCTTTCGCCATTCGGGCAGTTGCTCATTCGAATCTTTCTTCTCCTGTGGTGAAGCTTCGTATTAAAGCAATGCAAATTTGTAAACACAACAGTAACATCTCTGTCCAACCTGAAATAAAGTTAAACCCTTTCCGTTTTTCCTTTACATTACACAGTTATATCTCGGCGTCATTCAGTCCTGATTTTATTCTGCTAGTTTGTAGCCCTTGTTTTCTATGTAGAAATAAAAGCAATGCGTTAAAACTGATCCATACTTCAGCGAGATTAACACACAGCTATAACAAGAATGAACGCGTGACGTTTCGCGTTATGAGCTGCAACGGTATCTTGTACGTATATTTCGCTTAGAAATTGAGGGTCTGAATACTCTCAGATATCAACTAGGCTCTAAAATCAGAACATATTCAATCCTGATTTTGTTTTCCTGACTTGTAACTCTGATTCATCTAGAAAAAATACAATCCCTTAAAATTGTGCCATGCTTCAGCTAAGTAGAAAGACAGCACTACCAGGAGTCAATGCGCGTTTCGCTTGTTGTACAACTTGCGCTCTGTTTAATTAAGTATGGAATGAGCCGTTATTGCACATCAGTAGCTACCCGCATCACACTGGTGGTGGAAGAAGTCATAGTTAAGTCGAATTGTTGTACATTATTAATAACATATTAACTACGATAAAATGATGTGTACCTTTTATAAGTCTGCTTCTTCCCTTAAAAATGTTCTCCCATGAATTTAACTCATTTATTGGGAATTATGCACAAGGATGCCAAAAAACTGTGGCGTTTGATTATTTATTTCTTGCTAGATTATAAATCTTGTGCGTCCGATCAAGGAATGGTAATCTGTGTGCCCTCCGACCTATGTCACGTTCAGTACTTATCATGATTTAATGACTAAAGTGACTGTGTATCTCAAGAAACGGATAATTCAAATCAACACAAACACGTAGCACAACATGACGTTAGGAAGGTTTCGCAACGAGTAATCGGCAGACACGTATCTCAATCTTCTTATCACTTTCTTTTAAAGATACACTAGTATTCACTTGAATTGATCTTTCGGGGGTTGGTGCAAGCGGGTAGATGGGAATCAGAACACGTGGCAGCGAAATCACAGACAGAGACCGTAAGATCCGTTTGTCTTGAATAGTGATATTTTATTCAAGCCAAACATAGAATTGCATTCGACAACAGTTTAAAACACTTTTATAAAATAAGGACTTCACGCTGCGGAAGAGTGACCATACAGTCTGACTTACGATTCCGATTCGTAAAATTTTATTAATTAGGAGATCCCTCAACATACAGTGTGTCATAAAAGTCCGTTAACATTTGAAAATTCAATACATCACGGAATAATGTACGTAAAATGGTACAAATTGATACACACGCTTGAAATGGTATGAGGTTTTATTTACTCCAAAAAATGGTCAAAATGACCAACAGATGGTGTTCCACATGATGCAAAGGCAACAATTAACATAACAATTGATTTTTAATAAAAACGATGCTCTTTATAACTAATACTTCAGATGTCGGCCGTGATGATAAACAATACCTGTAGTCGATGGACAACGCTGTGAACAGCACTGGACAGCGTATCGGTAGGTACGATGAGAAATTGCCGTCGGATGTGCTCTTTTAGCGTCCCAAATGAGATCGGACGCTCGCCGTAGACTTACGAGTCGTACCTCCCAGCAAGTGATCTTATTGACTCTCTCACTACAGGTCATTTTATACACGATTCCCATGCGGCGTCACTGACGTGCTGCTATCCACCGCCATTTGTGGTGAGTTTTTGGACACGTTTTTTTATTTCAATTAAACCCAATGTTAATTTTTACCTCTCAACTTACATTATTCCATGAATTAATACATTTTCAAATGTTAACAGACTCTTGGTTTCACCCTGTATATCAAGTAGGTACAATGAAAATACACCGATTACTGTGGATGCAATCGGACTAGTGTCTGAAAAACGGAAGAAAGGAATATTATGGTTTAACTTTCCGTCGAAAATGAGGGCATTAGAGACACTGCCCATTTCCAGTAAACAGTTGTTCAAAGATATGCTGGCTGATAATGTCCAAACAACCCGGTGAGGGTGACGTTCTGTGAGAGTAGTGCGGTGAGTTTTGATTTTTCTACGTATGCCGTTGCGGCTGTAGCTAATGTAAAGTCTTAACGAGTAGAGCCCGTAATTCTCGTACGTGTCCCTAAGAACATAGGGGTATTCACTTGAAATTTGCTAACGGGCGAAATCAGTCGATAGTGATATAAAATTTCAGTGATTATATAACAGCCAAGGTGAAAAGAGGAACTGTCCTTCAATAAATTTGTGGCTGAGCCATCAGAGATGAAAACGCGTTACAATTGCAATTCAGAACAGCGCGGACAACGTATGGTCTTGCGTTACCTTGTTGGAAGATATCATTACTGTGACCTCGCAGATAGGACACAGATATGGCCATATCACGCGATAAATGTGACGATTGCTGTTCAAATTAACGGGTATGCGAAACAGAGGCGGTCGTGTTATGTAATCGGTGCCACCACACATCACGACGCCGTATGACGATGACGAATGCAAACTGGCAGTGAGCTCCTCGGAGCCATCGAGATGATATAAGCAGAACCGGGATTCTCCTGAAAATACAACGTGGCGTCACTCCTTGTTGACGTGTCTCTGTTACTGTATCCATAGAAGTCGCAAAAATGACGGCCGTGCTGATAGCCTGTGCTGCTAGATCGTCATAGTGCTGCTGTATGGATTTTTGCCCTGCTACTACAGGCAAGTCCACTTCCTCCTGAGGCAAGGTATGTGGCATGGCTGTACCACAATGCACGGCCAAGTGAAAAATACGTTATTCTCTCTGGCGCTTGTCGCTGGGGCCATTGAAGTCTTGAATGGCGTTGAGTATTGCCCTAACGTTTCCATACTCGCATGACAGTCTTGATATCCCAAGTAATGCGAGCAACAGTATTGCCAAAAGGCACGCTGCAGCATCGACAGTCAAGAACCTGCCACTGTCTACATACCAAACGTGATGGTAGACGTTTCTCCTTGCTGCACGAGGCATTACACGATGTTCTCAGGAACAACTACTATTTAAACACAATTTCTGAATGAAATTCTTGTAAAGTCATCAGATGATCTAACCATGTTGCAAAATGATCTAGACGAGATACCTATACGGTGCAAAAAGTTGTAATTAACTCTAAATAAACAAAATGTAAGTTCATCCACTTCAGTGCCAAAAGGAATCCACTTAATTTCGGTTATAAGATAAATCAAACAAATGTAAAGGCTGTGACTTCATCTAACTACATAGGGATTACAGTTATGAGTAACTTAGACTGGGATTTACTGGCAGTACACTTAGAAAATACATCAGGTCTACTAAAGAGACTGCCTACACTACAGCTCGTTTTCTGTTATCTCGAAACACGGACAAAGTGTCACGGGTGTGATCGAAAGTTAGAATGGCGATCATTAAAGCAAAGGCGTTTCTAGTTGCTGCACGATCTTTTCGTGAAACTTAAATCACCAAATTTCTCCTCTAAATGCGAAAATATTTTCATGGAGCCCACATACACATGTAGAAATGCTCATCATTATAAAATAAGAATTCACATCGCACACAGAACGATTTACCTGTTAGTTATTCTTACGCGCTATTCGAGGCAGGAATGGTAGAGAAATACCTTTAAAGTTGTTCGATGAACCCTCTGCTAGACACTTAATTGCGAATTGCAGAGTTATCATGTAGATGTAGAGACACTGAGCATAATCCGTTCTTATACAGGGTGGCCGAGGAGAAATGGTCAATATTCAGCAGTATGACGGGAACGATCATTTGAAGCAAGAAACTTCTTCTTCTTCTTTTGCTTGTGCCTTTGTCCCACATCTACACAGGGATGGCGTGGTTACTGTTGGGTTTGGCATGGTTAATTTAAGGGGTGGCCATATGCCCTTCCTGTTGCCACCTGTACCCCCTGGGATGGAAGTAATGTACCCCAGCTGCTGCGTGTAGTGTAAGCCATGAAAGAATGCGAACGTGTTCAAATGCCTACGAGTCGTGTAACTCAGGCGAACTTGGGGACCAGCCCAGTATTCACGTAGTGGGATGTGGATAACCGCCTAAAAACCATATCCAGGCTGGCCAGCACACCAGCCCTCGTCTCCAGGCAGATTCGATCCGGGGCCAGCGCACCTACCCGAGTCCAGGGAGCAGCGCATTAGAGCGCTCTCGGCTAACCTGGTGGGTCGAAGCAAGAAACTTAATGTAGAAATATGCCCTATTCTCAAGGATTTGCGAGATAAAACACGTTTAATCTACACTGTTATTTTCCACTGTAGCGTTTGAATTTTCCTGCGACCATCGATGATTGTTAGTTGTGTTGTTGATTCCATTCCATGTGAACATCGCTTCATCAGTGAATAGTATTAATGAAAGCAAATCATGACAGTCATTTAGGAAGTGAACAAATTAATGTCGTGTCACATTGTCGCCAATGTGAAGATCGTGGACACGATGTATGTGCAATGGGTATAAATTTTCCGCTCGTTATATCCACCATATACTTGTTCGCGGGCACTGATTCCATGCGAACAGTTGCCGTGGTGTACGCTGGGCCATTTCAACGACGTATCACTGCTCCTGCATAAGTTGTTGAGCTACACGTTCAGGAAAAAATGGGAACTTCGAAGAATACCTGTTTCAGGCAATGTTCTGAAAACTCTGAGAAGCACTCTTCGATCAGGAAACCGACGTGTCGCAACGCGTCGACGGTATTCTTCGACAGCAGCAGAAGCTCGACCAGCGCATATGCCGTAAACATACAAGGTATCTGCATATTCTTTATCAGTGTATATGTGTGGCATTTTAGCCAGCGCGTACACGAGCAGTTAAGAGCTTCTCTCTGATACAGTCTCATTCTTCGCACTACTTCTCTCGCGATACACGACGGACAACTGCGCGTTCAGCTAGCTGGTTTCGAGGCATAAGACATCCCGAGCAAAGATGTTCGAAGCACGAGGTAAGCTGGGCTAGAATAAAACGCCAAAGTCTAAAAAGCACATTACATGCGTTCTATCTCGGAAACCATTCGAAATAGGGCATACGTGCATTGAGGTTTTTTGCTTCAAATTAGCCTTACTGTCATATTCCAGAATAATGGGCGTTCCTCCCGAGATACCCCGTATAGATAGTGTGTATTGCGTTAGTCTATACTAATAATAAATCTCTAAAACCGTCATACCTGTCTGTTTGTTTGAACACGATACTCCACAACTACTAGACGAATTTTCGGGTGGTTTTCGCCGGTAGCTTGAGTATATCTTGAGACTAGGTATAAGCTTTATTTCACGAAAATCGTATAACGGGAAAAAGAGATATCGTGATCTTAAGTTTTCGTAGCTGTCTGTTTGAACACGTTAATTGCTTTCATGGGGTTTGCACAGGTAACATGAGCGTAGCTCAGATATAGGCTTTATTTTATCAATATTGCATCACGAGGAGAATAATTGAAAGTTATATCCATAGTAACATTATAAATGCAGAAGTAAGTCTTTCTGTTACAGTATCACGATTAACCTGCTGAACTGTTTTTCCACGAAATTTGGTATGGAGATAGTTTGAGCCCTGAGGAAGAGCGTAGGCACTTTAGAAAGTGTATAGTAGAAGATACATATCGGTTTGAGGAATAGTACGCGAATTAGGGAAAAATATTTACTCTTTGAAAAACCTGTTTACTCCTTGACTTCCGATCTTTATCATATCTGTGGAAATGATTTTATTGGTTGATGCATGCTATGCTCCACGGTTCAAAGTAATGAACACAATGCTTGTACAACTTTCCGTATGCTTATTCCAGACTTCCACATTATTTGTTGTGTAATGTACACATTGTATAACGTATAGCAACTTCAGTAGCACAATGCACAGATGTGCGCTCCTGCCCATGCTCCTCTGTAAGCACTGCTCGGCAGCGATGTGTCGTTTATGTAACAGCTTGATGGGGTCGGGTGCGGAGGGGGTGGGGCGGGGGGGGGGCGGGGGAAGCACAAGCTGTGCTTTCCTCAACAGGCAGACACGTGAGGGCAGCTGATGTTATTACACTTATGTTAGTTTACTTACTCACCAGCACCCGTCATAACAAAAACTACTGATACACAAGTGCAGCTGCAGTCTTAAATACTTGATTCATCTACTCTGATAAATTAACTCTCGCCAACACCAGGTCATTTTCAGTAACGTGTATTACCAAGGGGGGGGGGGGGGGGGGGTTACTTCGTCCCCACCACAATAAAATTTAAAAAAATAAATTAATTAAATTAAAATAAATAAAATTACATTAATAACATACTTTTGAAAGATCTGTTAATGCATTATTAGGATCTAGAACCTGAATATTTCTTTTAAAACTGTCTTCAAAAATGCATTTTATATCTTTCACTTACTTCGTCATTTAAGTTTATCTTGGAAAAAATTGGTAGTAAAAGTCGTTATAGTACTATTGAAGTACACTTTACTATAATTAAAAAATATTAAAAGAACTTGAGGCAAAATACAAATAGCTTCGGTATATAACAGAGTTTTTGAGAAGAATTATTCACCACTTTCTTCAGAATCTATTTCACACTGGGAAGATACAACAGTCTTTTTGCTGTGTTTACCAGATGTGTATCTCTTACAATTGTTGCAGATTATTGTTGTTCTGATCACTTTGTTGTACTGTTCTTTGCTCCTTTGTTGTACTGCTTTTGAACGGATTTCCATAACACACAAATGACAGCTACCTTTACCTCCATGAGCTTCCTTTGCACCGGAGTTCTGCTTGATTTTCCGTCCGAGAATATCCTTCACACTTGAAACTGCAGGCTTTGGCAGTCATGTAGTATTTGTAACCCTTTCTTCAATGTAAGGTTTCGTGAGCTGTAGTCCCAGCCCTTGAAGAAAAAGTTGTCGCTTATTAGGTTTTATCTTATTCCAGTCCGGGAATTTCAACAAAAATAGTGTATAACTACTTACCGCTGCTATATCCACAAGAGTATAGAACACAGACAGCGGCCAACTTCTTGTAGCCCCCTTACTTGAGTATTTCCTCACCATTTGATCTAGCGTGTCAACGTCATCTTTAGTCTCATTACAATATAAATTTGCAACTATTTTCTTCATAGTGTCAGTAGGTGAGCCAACTGCAGTGTCATAATGTTGAAGTGATAGAAACAGCAGATTTCTTTTGAGTTTCTCGTGGGGGTAAAAGAAACAATTGTGAAAGTAATATTTCCAGTACTAGTATCACTGAAAGAAAATTTACTAGAATATAATTCTCGTCTTGAGATCTCTTATAGTTCTCGAGGTATATGTTTCCTATTAGCTTGTAATGTTCCCTTGAGAGTCAGCTTGTGATTCCTCCATAGATCTTCGGCCAAATCAGTTGAAGTGTCATTTCGTTCTGAACTATGTATAGGAAACACCAGGCATTTGACCACAGCTGCACCGAATTTGATTGTTGTGTATCATCGTTTCTTTTCACAACATGAGGCTCCATGCTGATAACATATCTGGATTTAGCGTCTGTGAACATGCGTGTAAGTATAGCGTATTTACCAGGTTGTTCTTCATGAAGACCTTGAAGGGGCACCTGACACGGAACAGTGACAACATTTAATCAATAACAGGGTGTATTCCAACAGAATAATATTTTTTCAGTAATTCATTCATTTTATCAAAAACTTCTGGTATTGCAGCAAAATTATCACGTTCCCGGCGATCGCTTGGCGACTCTCTGTCATCAAATCTTACTATTTTAATAAGCTGCTTGAATCTGGTTCGGTTCATGGTAGCGGTATAAACTGACTTTCCTGAAGTGTAGGACCATAAATCTGGAACAGATGACTTACTGTCATTCCCATCCCCATTATAGTAAATAGCCCTATATTGTCATGAATTCAATCAAGTCTGTCTGCCTTGGGTATTTTCTACCCCAATGCCTCTTCATTAGTATGCTTTATGATGATGATGACAATTTCTAGAGACGAAAACCTTTCAAATGATTCTGTTATTGTTCCTACATTTCCTTCGTCTCTTTTGTCTTCCCTTCTGTCACTATGTTTTGTGCTACCCGTCTTCTAATGGGAGGAGGTTTCGAGCTATAAAATTTCCAGAGCCTGTTTTATACTCGTCACTAACCTCGCAAGCTGCGTTGTCATCAGTTTCCGGTGCCCAGAGTTCATCTTCAGCGTCTGTAAGAACTCCATCACAGCCTACATTCTCACGCATAACACATTCTTCTTCAGGTTCACTCACTACATAGTTTCATCAAATTCAATTTGAGAATCTGTAGATTCTTCCTAAATCTGTGGTATTTCTCCGTCAGTAAGTGACTGTTGATACATTTTCAATCAAAGTTGTATCTAACACTGGGCTTAGTGCCACTGAACAAGAAACAACATAGAACCAAAGGGAAATGAATCGTTGTTGAGACCATTGTCCCTGTCAACACAGAGGAGTATAATGTCCATGTGTTCTAAAGTGACGTAAAGCTATTATTTGTGGAGTAAAACGAGCGTTTTGGGAAGTCGCATCTACTACCAAGGGAGGCGGAGGGGGGGGGGGGGGGGGGGGGGGGACTTTATGAGCACCTCCCTTAAACTTAAATTTTCCGATTAACCTTAAACGAAAAATGTAAAGCAATCATAGAATCTTGAAGAAGACCATTAAAGACAATGAATATTTCTAACAAAATTTTGAAAAATAAAACACCTAAGTACATTTCAGTATTTTCAAAAGGTGGGCATGAAGTAACCCCGCCCCCCTTTCCTTGGTATTGGGAGGGTTAATCATTTGCATACTGAAAACTGGGTATCCTTTCACCGATTTTCAGATGTGATTATCATAACTGTTTTTTAATTTCTGTGATATTTATGTTAGTGAACCCAGCGGCTTGTATGAAAGGATTACATGCTAATTAGTACAATACGTATTCTGAATTCAGCGGAAGTAATGAAAAACAAAGGAGGTGGTCAAAGTTAGTGTGGATTTGGGTATACACTTACCGGCATATGTTTCCATCACAACTGTCAGCTAACATTCCACTTGCGATCAATAGTGAAATTTTTACCATCCAGAAATAGATATATTGTTCAAAAGTTTTCTTACATTCTTTATAAATCCACATAAAAAAACCTAGCATTGTACATAAATCAAGGTGATCCATCATCAGAATTATAAATACAATAAAAATGTACTAAGCTGGAGTACAAGACCGAGAGCTCCAGATTTACCTGAGGATATTACCTTCACTTTCATCCATCTTAGACCCGAATCCTCGTTTCAAAACATCCACTGCAGTTAGAATCAAGGTCATCTTATCTTCATTTACCGAAACATTATATGGCACTTGCGGAAAAACTTCATTCCTTGTTTCCGGTGATATTTGAGATTATATGTTGTACCCGAATCACTGCCCGAATCACAACAGCTTGAAATTTGAGCAATGTATGACAGACATTCGTTTTTATTTTTTAGGCACATTTGCAATTAAAAATGAGCCTTCGTCTGTATACCAATGTTTGATGTGTGTATTGCTTAGTTACACACTGTCATTGGAATCAACATTGTGTAATAAATTGTGTATATGTGATTTTGGAGTAACAAGTGAATAAAAAACTGATCAGCTGTTTGATTTGAGAATTGATCGAGTAATACACGTGATACACTTGAAAACATTTTACAGATAAATGATATTGGTGTATTTCACACAACCTGATTTTAACACTCTTTTTCGTACACAAGGCACAACAGGTTCGCCTACTGTTTCCGCAAGAAAATCGGCATTACATGGCGTCATTCAGCACGTATTGATGGAACTTTACTACCAAACAAAAAACTAAACTTAACTCCTCCCGCACAGGCCATGAAGGCCCAAAGGTACCGACTGACCGCCGTGTCATCCTCAGCCCACAGGAGTCACTGAATGCGGATATGGAGTAGGGTAAGGTGGGGTAAATCCTACCTAGTAAATTCTTGTGGCTTTAAAACGCTTATCCGAGGTCGGATCTTAACGTTATATAAGCTAAATTATACGTATATAAAGGAGAAAATGTTTGCAAATTATTTTTGTTATACCATCAATAGTTTATGAGATATCCGTATTTTAAGAAACTTCCATTTTTGCAATTTGCAAAAATGGTGGGGTAATTCCGACCCCTATTTGTTGGGCTGATTTTACGCAGAAATAGTTCTAAATGAACGGTTTTTTGGGAAATAATTATAAGCAATTATGTTTCTTACATAAATGAACAAAACGTATTCAAAGAAATAACAATGTTTAGAGTACTAAATGTACTGAAAGTTAAATTAATGTAAATATTAATTTCAAAAAAGATGATTTCATTGCACGGCATTGTAACAACAATGTCGATCTCGGAATATTAAAATCACGAGCGACAACTCGTAAAGACATTCCCATTTGCATTGCAGCAACTGCTCGGCGAATATCGTTTCGATTGCATTTTGTCGTTTTTCGATTGTAATTTCGTACCATTTTCCTAAAAATAAACAAATATTCCATTTGTTTATATAAATAAATAATTCCATACACATAAACGATAAAAAATATGCGGTCGGATTTACCCCACCATTTAGCAGTTGGACTTACCCCACCATGCGATTTTCATTTCACACACTTAGAAACAATTTACACTTTTCCAACAAAAACAATACATACACTGAATAGGTCACTAAATGCACTACAAAAGTCACTTACCTTTTGTTTTGCGACCGCTTTATTTAGTAAGGTAAATCTAGGGATGAAATTTGCACAAAAATTAAATTGAAACAATCGAAAACACACTTGTTATTTTTTGGGTGTCTAAATGTCAAATGCGACAAAGCTGTCAAGGTGACATTTTCGTTATTTCGAATGCTCCATACGGCAACCCTAATGCGAAATCGCTCCGCTTTGCCATTTCTCACAAATGGAGGGCGGTCGGGTTTACCCACCCGGTCGGATTTATGCCACCTTACCACATGTATTAAACGCCCAACTGAGAGCCAGCAGAAAGCTGTTGTAAGACTTTTGGTGCATGACTGGTCAAAGCAACACGATGGTGAAAGTACATCTACATTTACATTTATACTCCGCAAGCCACCCAACGGTGTGTGGTGGAGCGCACTTTACGTGCCACTGTCATTACCTCCCTTTCCTTTTCCAGTCGCGTATGGTTCGCGGGAAGAACGACTGCTGAAAAGCCTCCGTGCTCGCTCGAATCTCTCTAATTTTACATCCGTGATCTCCTCGGGAGGTATAAGTAGGGGGAAGCAATATATTCGATACCTCATCCAGAAACGCACCCTCTCGAAACCTGGCGAGCAAGCTACACCGCGATGCAGAGCGCCTTTCTTGCAGAGTCTGCCACTTCAGTTCGCTAAACATCTCCGTAACGCTATCACGCTTACCAAATAATCCTGTGACGAAACGCACCGCTCTTCTTTCGATCTTCTCTATCTCCTCCGTCAACCCGACCTGGTACGGATCCCACACTAATGAGCAATACTCTAGGTCGAACGAGTGTTTTGTAAGCCACCTCCTTTGTTGATGGACTACATTTTCTAACGACTCTCCCAATGAATTTCAACCTGGTACCCGCCTTACCAACAATTAATTTTATATGATCACTCCACTTCAAATCGTTCCGCACGCATACTCCCAGATATTTTACAGAAGTAACTGCTACCAGTGCTTGTTCCGCTATCATATAATCATACAATAAAGGATCCTTGTTTCTATGTATTCGCAATATATTAAATTTGTCTATGTTAAGGGTCAGTTGCCACTCCCTGCACCAAGTGCCTATCCGCTGCAGATCTTCCTGCATTTCGCTGCAATTTTCTAATGCTGCAGCTTCTCTGTGTACTACCGCATCATCCGCGAAAAGCCGCATGGAACTTCCGACACTACTAGGTCATTTATATATACTGTGAAAAGCAATGGTCCCATAACACTCCCCTGTGGCACGCCAGAGGTTATTTTAACGCCTGTAGACGTCCCTCCATTGAGAACAACATGCTGTGTTCTCACATCTTGGATATTCGGAAATCCAGCCGGATGTTCGCGTCGTTCTCGCACGATATTTCAACAGCGTGCCTCGCTGTCTTCTTCAGGTGCTACCTGAGACTGGTCCTTGGGTCGATCGAGTCCAGTATTTATGCCTGGGAGGAGCTGTGCGATCCCTAATCGGTCCGCGCCGAGTCGAGTGTTCCATCTGTGGTCCGCGCCCGCCAGACTCGGCTCAGTCATGAGATAGAGTACCCAACATTTCAGATCGGGTCTGACACACCTCAGATGACAACCACAACCGTTGAGGACGGCCAAAACGGGCGCCAACGGCAGTCGAAACATCCGCGACTGGAAGGGTCCGTTGAAGACAGCGAGGCGCGCTGTTGAAATATCGTGCGAAAACGACGCGAACATCCGGCTGGATTCCCGAATATCCAAGATGTCAACAGATCGCCGGGAAAGCATGAAGAATTACATGCTGTGTTCTGTTTGCTAAAAACTCTTCAATCCAGCCACACAGCTGGTCTGATATTCCGTTGTTTATCAGGCGACAGTGGGGAACTGTATCGAACGCCTTCCGGAAGTCAAGAAGTACAACCGGTTTACGGTACCGAATCGTATGGTTCCCGTCATGCACTTATCGCGTGGTTTCATGAAGGAGTTGCAACTTCAGTGGCAGTAATTCACACGACGGTGGTGGTGTGACATGCAGAATGCTCAATGGGCCAAATAGTAGTACTTTTAACAGGTACGTAGCTCGACTTGGCGCACGCCGGTTCCGGAAGCGCCTGGCTAAGGCAGAAGCCCCACTGCTGCAAAAGGCCTTCGACTGGAGGCTTCGCCTGCAGGCAGCGCCGGGCCGCTTGCCGGCCGCTCTGGCCGTGGCTGTGACGCAACGCGCTAATAGCCGGTCGGCGGCCCTTGTGCAAGCTCTGAGGACACTGACCCTGCACCCGCTGCTCCGGCCTCCTTCCGGGCGAGCACCTCCGTCCTGGACACCCACCAAGAGCCACCCAACCAGGAAGCTGACAGCTACACAGTTTGGCGCGCAAAAAGTATCTACTGCTCCGTGCCAAGGTCGGTCCGCGCGCAGAGTGCGAGTCCTTTCACTGTGAGAACATTGAGTGGAAGTGATTCAGCAACGCCATCCTTATAAATTGCGTTTTCGACCTTATGTGGGGCTGTAGCCTCTACGGCTGAACTGCCAGTACATCTGATTGCCTGACAGACACGTTGGGTTCTAACCCCAGTATTGCCCAGGATTTTGCCCGGTGGGAAAGGGTCAACGGAGCCTTGAGAGAGCCATTACGTAGGATCACTGGGAGTGAAGTTTTGGGTCTGATATATGCTGACTACATACGATGATCGCCACCATTCTGCACAAAACTTACGAGCTCTTTCCCTACTTTAAACGGAATCAATAGACAGGGTGAGCCAGAACCCCGCATATAAACTTTTACAGCTGTTGTACGGATCAATAAAAAAAAAGAGAGAAAAGTCTATTAAACATGTGTTATAAAACTGCAAACTGTAAGAAATGCACTACTGGCCATTAAAATTGCTACACCACGAAGATGACGTGCTACAGACGCGAAATTTAACCGGCAGGAAGAAGATGTTGTGATATGCAAATGATTAGCTTTTCAGAGCATTCACACAAGGTTGGCGCCGGTGGCGACACCTACAACGTGAGGAAAGTTTCCAACCGATTTCTCATACACAAACAGCAGTTCACCGGCGTTGCCTGGTGAAACGCCGTGATGCCTCGTGTAAGGAGGAGAAATGGTACCATCACGTTTCCGACTTTGATAAAGGTCGGATTGTAACCTATCGCGATTGCGGTTTATCGTATCGCGACACTGCTGCTCGCGTTGGTCGTGATCCAATGTTTGTTAACACAATATGGAATCGGTGGGTTCAGGAGGGTAACACGGAACGCCGTGCTGGATCCCAACGGCCTCGTATCACTAGCAGTCGAGATGACAGGCATCTTATCCGCACTGCTGTAACGTATCTTGCTGTAACGTCTCGATCCCTAAGTCAACAGAAGGGGAAGTTTGCAAGACCACAACCATCTACACGAACAGTTCGACAACGTTTGCAGCAGCATGGACTATCAGCTCGGAGACAATGGCTGCGGTTACCCTTGACACTGCATCACAGGCAGGAGCGCCTGCTATATTGTACTCAACGACGAACCTGGGTGCACGAATGGCAAAACGTCATTTTTTTGGATCAATCCAGTTCTGTTTACAGCATCGTGATGGTCGCATCCGTATTTGGCGACATCACGGTGAACGCACATTGGAAGTGTGTGCGCCATACTGGCGTGTCACCCGGTATGCTCGTATGGGGTGCCAATGGTTACACGTCTCGGTCACCTCTTGTTCGCATTGACGGCACTTTGAACAGTGGACGCTACATTTCAGATGTGTTACAACCCGTGGCTCTACCCTTCATTCGATCCCTGGGAAACCCTACATTTCAGCAGGATAATTCACGACCGCATGTTGCAGGGCTTGTACGGGCCTTTGTGGATACACAAAATGTTGGACTGCTGCCCTGTCCAGCACATTCTCCAGATCTCTCACCAACTGAAAACGTCTGGTCAATGGTGGCCGAGCAACTGGCTCATCACAATACGCCAGTCACTGCTCTTGATGAACTGTGGTATCGTGTTGAAGCTGCATGGGAGCTGTACCCGTACACACCATCCAAGCTCTGTTTGACTGAATGCCCAGGCGTATCAAGCCGTTGTTACGGCCAGAGGTGGTTGTTTTGGGTACTGATTTCTTAGGATCTATGCATCCAAATTGCGTGAAAATGTAATCACATGTCAGTTCTAGTATAATATATCTGTCCAATGAATACCCGTTTATCATCTGCGTTTCAACCTGGTGTGGCAAGACCACAACCATATGAACATGTGTTTATCTTCGATACTGCGAAACACGTCTCTAGTGCAAGTTCTTTGCTTTCCATGTTTTTGGAGGGGTAGGAAGGACGAAACACAAGGAAATATGTCCAGTAAACAGGCGTACCTTAAGAGCTATGAGCAATCGTTCAGTGGAAGGGATGACTTTCACGCTATCGAAGCTGAACAAGAGTTTATGGCTCTTTAGGTATAAATTTTACAGCCCATAATTATTAGATATATTTTCTTTCTTCCACCTCTCAAATATGGCAGACGAAGATCGGTCGGCAGATGTGTTTCAAATGGTTCAAATGGTACTAAGCACTATGGGTCTTAACATCTGAGGTCATCAGTCCCCTAGACTTTGAAGTACGTAAACGTAACTAACCTAAGGACATCACACACACCCATGCCCGAGGCAGGATTCGAACCTGCGACCGTAACAGCAGTGCGGTGCCGGACTGAAGCGCCTAGGACCGCTCGGCCACAACGGCCGGCCAAAATCTGCAACGTCGAGTGAATTTCCAGAGCCATGGTGTCGTGTTTGTGTGGTCACCGTGTTGGACTGTGAGATTGTACCGGTTACAGTGGCTAGCTAGATGTGTCACATTATCTGAGATGAACAAGTGGCCATATCTCTTAAGGTATGCATTTCAGAGCCAATGCTTAATACACATTTTTTCTTGTTTTGGTTCATACCCGCGAAATTTTATCGGTTAAGTTCTGGTTCACTCTGTGTAATGTTCAAGCCACTGTACACTGCACAGTACATCGAACCAATTATATAAATTTTATTTTCTATTCCATTCGCGTCTTGACCGACGGAAATTGACTGTCTCTATGCCTCTGGGTTATCTTTTTCTCATGATCCCTACGGGAGATACACATTGGTGTCAGCATAATAGTCGCAGGTCTTATTCGAGCTCCACATTCTCTAAAGGCACCCAGAAGGTTTTTACTAAAACTACGTCTTCATTCCTTCAAGGTTACATTCTCATATTTCTTACCGGTGCATTTCTGTTACACTTTCGTATAGGTTGCGCAGACTAGTTCAACTTTTAGCATAGTGTCTGAGAATTCACTCTATGTCCATTGTCATTCCTATTTGATAAGTTTAGTTTCTTGAGTTTCTGCGTGTTAATGTAATATCTAATAGCCACAGTCCTCATATTTTCGTTTGCGTCGGAAAGTAAGCCGATTTTGGGGATATTACAAGTTCCTAATCAAAGGCGAATTATTCAGTTTCACCTGAGTACTTCGGTAGTTAAGATTCTGAATCTCTGCGTGTTAAACTAATTTATTAGACAAAGTCCCTGCGTTTTCGTCTGGGTCTACAGTAGAGTTGCGCGGCACGTGCCGAGAGTCTATTTATGTGCATAGTTTAGTTTTCCACGGTCTTTAGTATGGAAAATAACTGCGACTGTTGTGTGTGGAGCGAGCCGAGTTGATGACACTTCGCTCTCAGCTTCAGGCTGTGATGGCTTGAGGCTGCAATGGACGGGCACCACTGTTGTGGGCTGGCCGTCGGGATCCAAAGGACGTCCAGCACGTCCGAGTCCACCAAGCGGTCCACACTGGTGACCAGCCCAGTTACTGCCCGCACTGAGGTTGACCCCTCACCTGTAGTCTAGTGGGAGGTCGCTCTGGGGCGTAGCAGGCGGCGAAGGGCTTCCCAGGCGGCCGCACGTAAGGCCTCCACGGTTTGTCTGACAAACAGGATCCATGTCCTGCCTGTGGCTGACACTGTCGCTGAGCCAAATGCTGTCGCCTGCAAGATCCGGACAATCACATGGGGTGGGATTATTTATAGTTGGGAGCTCCAACGTTAGGCGTGTTATGGAGCCCCTTAATGACATGGGTGCCAAGAAGAAAACCAATGTACACTCCGTAGCATAACGGGTGTCCAGATGTGGAAAGTGTCCTTCCGGATGTCGTGAAGAGCACAAGGTGCTGCCAACTGCAGGTGATGGCTCACGTCGGTGCTAATGATGTATGTCACTTTGGATCAGAAGAGATTCTCTCTGGTTTCGAACGGCTGACAGAAGTGGTAAAGGCTGCCAGTTTTGCTCGCAAGATGCAAGCAGAGTTGACTATTTACAGCATAGTCGACAGGACCGATTGCGGACCTCTGGTACAAAGCCGAGTGGAGGGTCTGAATCAGAGGCTCAGACGGTTCTGCGACCATGTAGGCTGCAGATTCCTCGACCTGCGCCAAGGGGTGGTTGGGTTTTGGGTTCCGCTGAATAGGTCAGGTGTCCACTATACGCAGCAGGCGGCTTCACGGGTAGCAGGACTTGTGTGGCGTGGATTGGGTGGTTTTTTAGGTTAGAGGGTCTCGGGAAAACACAAGAAAGGCTTCAGTCATAGAGGCTGCAAGCCGAACATAGGAAGAATGTAGATACAGGAACTATCGGTATAACAGTTGTAAATTGTCGTAACTATGTTGGGAAAGTACCAGAGCTCCAAGGGCTAATAGAAAGCACTGATGTTCAAACCGTTATAGGCACTGAAAGCTGGCTAAAGCTGAAAATAAGCTAAATCGAAATTTTTGTGAAGAACCTAACGATGTTCCCAAAGAATAGGCTAAACACGGTTGGCGGTGGCGTGTTTGTTGCCGTTAGAAGTAGTTTATCTTGTCGCGAAATTGAAGTAGGTAGTTTCTGTGAGTTAGTATGGGCTGAGGTAATTGTCGGCAGCCGGAATAAAATAATAATTGGATACTTTACCGACCTCCCAATTCAGATGATACAGTTGCTGAAGGTTCAAAGAAAACTTGAATTTGATTTCAAACACGTACCCGACTCATTCGATTATAGCTGGTGGTGACTTTAAGTTACCCTCGATATGTTGGTGAAAATACATGTTTAATTCCGGAGGTACGCATAAAATATCATCCGAAATTGTGCTAAATGCATTCTCTGAAAATTATTTCGAGCAGTTGGTTCATGAGCCCACGCGAATAGTAAACGGTTGTGAAAACGGATACAGGGATTAGTGAACACAGGGTCGTCGTAGAGAGTTTGAGTATTGTAACCCCCAAATCTTCCAAAAATAAACGAAAAATAAACCTATTCAAAAAAGCAGATAAAAATTTATTTGACGCCTTTCTGAGAGACATTCTCCAGCCCTTCCAAGTTAATAATATAAGTGTAGACCAGATGTGGCTTGGATTCAAAGAAATAGTATCGGTAGCAATTGAGAGATTTATACCAAATAAATTAACAAACGACGTAGCTGATCCTCCTTGGTACATCAAGAGGGTCAGAATACTGTTGCAAAAACAAGGAAACAAACATGGCAAATTTAAACACACGCTAAATCCCCAAGATCGGCGACCTGTTACAGAAGCTCGAAATTTACCGCAGACTTCAATGCGAGATGCTTATAACAGTTTCCATAACGAAACATTGTCTCGAAACCTGGCAGAAATTCCAAAGAGATTCTGGTCGTGTGTGAAGTATGTTAGCGGCAAGAAACAATCAATGCCTTCTTTGCACGACAGCATTGGAGATACTATCGAAGACAGAGCTGCAAAGCAGAGTTACTAAACACAGCCGCCCGAAATGCCTTCACAAAAGAAGACGAAGTAAATATTCCAGAATTCGAATCGAGAACAACTGCCAACATGAGTAACGTAGAAGTAAATATCACCGGAGTAGTGAAACAACTTAAATCACTTAATAAAAGCAAGTCTTCTGGTCCAGACTGTATATCAATTACGTTCCTTTCAGAGTATGCTGATGCATTAGCTCCATACTTAAGTATCATATATAACCGTTCGCTCGACGAAAGATCCGTACTCAAAAACTGGAAAGTTGCACAGGTCACACCAATATTCAAGAAAGGCGGTAGGAGTAATCCACTAAATTATAGGCCCATATCATTAATGTCGATATAAAAAAAATGGCTCCAAGCACTATGGGACTTACCATCTGAGGTCATCCCCGAGACGTAGAACTACTTAAACCTAACCAACCTAAGGACATCACACACATCCATGCCCCAGATAGGATTCGAACCTGCGACCGTAGCAGCAGCCTGGTTCCGGACTGAAGCGGCTAGAAACGACCAGCCACAGCGGCCGAACGTCGATATGCAGCAGGATTTTCGATTGCATTCGTTTGTAGATACATTGCATAAAGTGTAACTTTCGATTGCATTCATTTGTTCGAACACTGTGAATTACCTCGAAGAAAACGGGCTATTGACACACAGTCAACATGGATTTAGAAAGCATCGTTCTTTTGAAACACATCTAGCTTTTTATCCGCATGAAGTGTTGACTGTTATTGAGAAGGGATTTCAGATTGACTGCGTATTTCTGGATTTCCGGAAGGCTTTTGACACTGTACCATACAAGCGGCTTGTACAGAAATTGCGTGCCTATGGAATATCGTCGCAGCTATGTGACTGGATTCGTGATTTCCTGTCAGAGAGGTCACAGTTCGTAATCATTGACGGAAAGTCATCGAGTAAAACGGAAGTGGCGTTCCCCAAGGTAGTGTTATAGGCCCTTTGCTGTTCGTTATCTATATAAACGATGTGGGAGACAATCTGAGCAGTCGTTTCAGGTTCTTTGCAAATGACGCTGTCGTCTATCGACTAATAAAGTCATGAAAGATCAAAACATGTTGCAAAACGATTTACAAAAGATATCTGAACGGTTCGAAAATTGTTGACAGTAAATAACGAAAAGTGTGAGGTCGTCCACATGAGTGCTAAAATGAATTCGTTGAAATTAGGTTACACCATAAATCAGTCAAATCTAAAGGCTGTAAATTTAACAAATACCTACGAATTACAATTACGAACAACTTAAGTTGGAAGGAACACGCAGAAAATGTTGTGGGGAAGGAAGGCTAACCAAAGACTGCGTTTTATTGGCAGGACACTTAGAAAATGTAACAGATCTACTAAGGAGACTGCCTACACTACGCTTGTCCGTCCTCTTTTGGAATACTGCTGTGCGATGTGGGATCCTTAGTAGATAGGACTGACGGAGTACATCGAAAAGGGCAGCACGTTCTGTATTATCGTGAAATATGGGAGAGACTGTCACTGAAATGATACAGGATTTGGGCTGGACATCATTAAAAGAAAGGCGTTTTTCGTTGCGGCGGAATCTTCCTTCTCATTAAATTCCAATCAGCAACTTTCTCCTGCGAATGCGAAAATATTTTGTTGATACCGACCTACATAGGGAGAAACGATCACCACGATAAAATAAGGGAAATCATAGCTTGTACGGAAAGATATACGTGTTCGTTCTTTCTGCGTGCTATACGACATTGGAATAAAAGAGTATTGTGAAGGTGGTTCGATGAACCCTCTGCCTGGCAGTTAAATATAATTTGCAGAGTATCGACTTAGATACAGGTAAGGACTCTAAACTCTCGAACAACATAATTTAGCACACTAGAATCTTGTCTATGATTTCGTTTGTAGATGCATTGCATTTCCTTAATTACTAAAAAATTGAAGTCTAACTTTCGCTGTCCCTAATAGTGATCTTACGCGAGAGTCCAATTTGTCATCGGTTCGCAGTAGTACCACTAAATACGCAATTTTGTCTTCAGAGTAAACTTGTACGGAGTTGAAATATGGAAGATAAACTGTTCAGACCACTGGAGAATGAAAATTTTTGAATTGCAGTACTGCAGAAGAATGGTGAAGTTTAAATGGTTAGATCTACTAAGCAATGACAAGGTACTAAATAGAATTAGGGAAAAATGGAATTTAGGGCCCAAGTTGACGAAAGAAGAGATCGAGTGATAAGACATATTATTAGACAGCAAGGAAGCTCCAGTTTCGTGCTAGAGGGAAGTGTGGAGGATAAAAACCGTAGAAGAAGAGCAAGACTCAAATACAGTAAACACGTTGAAACGAACGTATGTTTCAGTAGGTATTCAGTGGTGAAGAAGCTTGCGCAGGATAGACTAGCTAGGAGAGCTTCATCAAACCAGACTGGAAAGCAATAACTTATACACTGCGGTGATAAAAGTCATGGGATAGCGATATGTATGTATACAGATGACGGTAGCGTCGCGTACAGGAGGTATAAAAAGGAGTGCGTTGGTGGAGCTGTCATTTTGATTCTGATGATTTATATGAAAAAGTTTCCGACGTGATTACAGCCGCACGACGGGAATTAGTAGACTCTGACAGCGAAATGGTAGTTGGAGCTAGACGCATGGGCCATTCTGCGTCGCAAATCGTTTGGGAATTCAATATTCCGAGATCTACAGTGTGAAGAGCGTACCAAGAATACAAAATTTCAGGCATTTCTCCTCATCACGGATAACGCAGTGGTCGACGGCCTTTACATAAGGAGCGAGAGTAGTGGCGTTTGTGCAGAGTTGTCAGTGCTAACAGACAAGCAACACCGAATGAAATAAACGCAGAAATGAACGTCGGGCGTACTACAAACGTAACCGTTAGGGCAGTGTGGCGCAATTTGGCGTTAATGGACCATGTCAGCAGATGACCGACGCGAGTGCCTTTGACAGTACGACATCGCCTACAGTCCCTCTCCTGGGATTGTGAGCTCGTCTGATGGGCCCTAGAAAATTGGAATACCGTGGCCTGGTCAGATGCGTCACGATTTCATTGGTAAGAACTGGTGATAGGGTTCGAGTGTGGTGCAGATCCCACGAAGCCATGGACCCAAGCTGTCAACAAGGTAAGGTGCAAGCTGGTGCTGGCTCCATGATAGTGTGGGTTGCGTTCATATGGAGTGGACTGGGTCTGGTCCAACTGAGCCGACCATTGATTGGAAAAGGCCACGTTCGGTTACTTTGAGTCCATTTGCTGCCATTTATGGACAATTTGTTCCTAAGCAAGTAACTGGGCCACAACTGTTCGCGACTGGTTTGAAGAACATTACGGATAATACGAGTGTGATTTGGCCACCCAGATTGCCCGACATGTATCCCATCGAACATTTATCGACTGTAATAGAGAAGTCAGTTCCTGCACAAAGTCCTGCACCGCACTTACGGACGGGTATAGTGGCAGCATGGCTCACTATTTCTGCAGGGGACTTCCAACGACTTGTGAAGTCCATGTCACGTCGTGTTACTGCACTAGGCCAGGCAAAAGGAGGTCCGACCCTAAGTTTGGAGGTATCCCATGACTTTTGTCACCTCAGTGTTTGATGTGAACTGCACAGGATTTTCATGACTATTATTTTAATCAGTCACTATTAAATTTCTTCTCTTCGTTACAGGTATTATCTTACATTTATCCACATTCAATAAGAGCAGCCAATCAATACACAAAGCGAAAATGTGGTCCAGGTCTTCCTTTGTTGAGCCAACATGGCTCAAACAGCCCAACTCAGCTCTCATATAGGAACCCGATGCCACAAAACAACTCGGCTCTAACCGTGTATCTCCGCTGTTTAAGACCATCTGCCTTCCCACCCAGAAAACACACCACACAGCCAGCACTTCCGCCGAGGCCGACTTCGACCAAAGATGCTTACTGAACAAATAGTAAATCGATACCAAACTCGAACCAGCAGCGCCAAACAAGACGCCACGTCTCAAAAGTGTTTGGAGCTGCGATGAGGACAGTTTCGTGATGATTTATGGTTTGGTGGTTATTTAACTGAGGGCCGCTGAGACATCAGTTGTCTAGGATCTGAACTTCAAATGGGTCTACTTTGTGGCACTGGAAGTAAAGAAAAGATCTATTTTGTGTAAGGTGCTCGAAGGTGGCTGGAGTTCTGTAACCAGGGGTATTATGTAGGTCGGATCATGGTTATTACAGACACGCACTGTGCTTCGGATTTCTAGTTTGGTTTGCTGTAGATATGGAACAGATTTTGATTATGAACTGTTAAGCTATAAAGAGGCGAAACAGGAACGGAAACACGTGAAACCAATCAATATATGTATATATATATATATATATATATATATATATATATATATATATATATATATATATATATATATGCTTATGTTGCATATCTTTGAAATACAATGAACGACCTTGTGTAGGTCTTCACGAAAAGTTAGTCGGATGGTACGAAGAATTAACAAATATCAAATGGTTCTAGTGTCAGTACTCAGGTATCAACAGGGAAGAATGGAGACCCTGGACTATGCAGACTAAGAACTTTTACACCCTTGAATCCCTTCGTTCCGAAACAGCCTTGGTAGTTACAGGATTGTGACCACGGATTGTATTTAACTTTGGCTCTAAGCACTATGAGACTTAACTTCTGAGGTCATCAGTCCCCTAGAACTTAGAATACTTAAACCTAACTAACCTAAGGACATCGCACACATCCATGCCCAAGGCAGGATTCGAACCGCGACCGCAGCAGTCGCGTGGTTCCAGACTGTAGTGCCTAGAACCGCTCGGCCACTTCGGCCGGCTATTTAACTTTCTACATCTACATGGTTACTCTACAATTCACACTTAAGTGCCTGGCAGACGGTTCATCGAACGATTTTCATACTACTTTTCTACCATACCATTCTCGAATGGCGCGTGGGAAAAAGGAACCCCTAAATCTTTCCGTTTGAGCTCTGATTTCTCTTATTTTATTATGATGATCATTTCTTCTTACGTAGGTGGGTGTCAACAAAATATTTATGCATTCGGAAGAGAAAGTTGGAGATTGAAATTTCGTAAATAGATGTCGCCGAACCGTCCGCGGTGGCCGAGCGGTTCTAGGCGCTTCAGTTCGGAACCGCGTGGCTGCTACGGTCGCAGGTTCGAATCCTGCTGCGGGCATGGATGTGTGTGCTGTCCTTAGGTTACTTAGGTTTAAGTAGTTTTAAGTTCTAGGGGACTGATGACCTCAGATGTTAAGTTCCATAGTGCTCAGAGCCATTTGAACAATTTGAGATCTCCCCTCAAAGAAAACCGCCTTTGTTTCAGTGACTGCCACCCCAACTCGCGTATCGTATCAGTGACACTCTCATCCCTATTGCGCGATAACACGAAACGAGCTGCCCTCCTTTGCACTTTTTTGATGTCCTCCGTCAATACTACCTGATAAGGATCCAATACCCTGCAGCAATATTCCAGCAGAGGACGGACAAGTGTATTGTACGCTGTCTCTTTAGAGGGTTTGTCGCATCTTCTAAGTGTTCTGCCACAGAGCGCAGTCTTTGTCTCGCCTTCCCCACAATATTATCTATGTGGCCTTTCCAATTTAAGTTACTCTTAATTGTTATTCCTAAGCATTTAGTCGAATTGAAAGTCCTTAGATTTGTGCGTTTTATCGTATACCCAAAATTTATCGGATTTCTTTTAGTATCCATGTGGATGACCTCGCACTTTTCTTTATTTAGTGCTAATTACCACTTTTCGCACCACACAGAAATTCTCTCTAGATCATTTTCTAATTGGAATTGTTCGTATGATGATTTTACTAGACGGTAAATTACGCCATCATCTGCAAACAATCTAATGGTGCTGCTCAGATTATCACCTAGATCAATTATGTAAATCAGGAACAGCAGAGGGCCGATGACACTACCTTGCGGAATGCCAGATATCACTTCTGGTCTACTCGATGATTTACCGTCTATCACTACGAACTGTGACCTCTATGAGAGGAAATAACGAATCCAGTCACACAACTGATACGATACTCCATATGCACGCAATTTGTTTAACAGTCACTTGTGAGGAACGGTAGCAAAAGCCTTCTGGAAATCTAGGAGTATGGAATCTCTCTGAGATCCCTTGTCGACAGCACTCATTACTTCATGGAAATAAAGAGCTAGCTGTGTTGCACAAAAACGATATTTTCTGAATCCGTGTTGGTTATGTATCAATAAGTCATTTTCTTCAAGGTGATTCACAATGGCCGGCCGAAGTGGCCGTGTGGTTAAAGGCGCTGCAGTCTGGAACCGCAAGACCGCTACGGTCGCAGGTTCGAATCCTGCCTCGGGCATGGATGTTTGTGATGTCCTTAGGTTAGTTAGGTTTAACTAGTTCTAAGTTCTAGGGGACTAATGACCTCAGCGTTGAGTCCCATAGTGCTCAGAGCCATTTGAACCATTTGATTCACAATGTTCGAGTACAGTATGTGCTCCAAAATCCTACAGCAAATTGAGGTCGGTGATATGGGTCTGTAATTCAATGGGTTACTCCTATTTCCTGTCTTGAATATTGGTGTGACCTATACTGCTTTCCAGTCTTTAGGAACAGACCTTTCGTCAGGTGAGCGGTTGTACATGATTGCTAAGAACGGCGCTATTGTGTCTGCAGACTCTGAAAGGAACCTGATTGGTATACCATGCATTTGACATCAACTCTAAATAGCGCACCTGGATGTTATTCACTGTGACCTCAGTGCTGGCGAATCACTTGCTCATAAATAATAGAACTGCCTCGCTAGTGTGTGTTATCTAACTCCAACCTCGGACTGTACCGAGTCGGAGTACAAGTGTCTCGAATAAAAAGGTAGCGACAGTGTTCTAGCTATTCGCAGTCTGAGATGTATTTTGCTTCCATGGCCGCGCCGTATCTTGTGCGGAGGTAAGGAACGATACGCACGACTTGCTGGCTTCTTGGCGCGTGACTACAACCCAGAGCGCGCCGCCGTCGCTGGCGAGAGCATTGTTTAGTGAGAACAATAGTACAGTATTTCTGTCAACCATCTCATCATCTAGACTGTGAGCTTCATATTTATTGAATCTATTTGCTCTCTAGCAGAAAACATTAGCGTCGAAGCTATATGCACTTACTCTCGCAACATCACATACTGTTTGTCCACGATAAGTTGACGACTCGTACGGTAGCTGTCGGGAATGGCAGTGCCCCTGCGTTACAGCTGCTGAGGGGATAGGAGCGATGACGGGAAGGTAGCGTCGGCTGCTTGCAACAGTCCTGGCACTGTTTCACGTTTTTTACGCTTAACACGAAATCGCAGGCGGCACTCGTGAAAGTATTGTCCGCTTAAGTGACACTTCCGTCGGATCGGGAATCACCTAATTTGTTGAAATATTCATGCTCTAAGGTTTTTCCTATAAATTATTTATTATTTATGCAACGAAAACAATGAAAAATGAATGGAGATGAATGTACCATTTACGACACTATGAACTGAAAGTTAAAAAAAAGAAAAAAAACACTGATTTTTGGTAACTGTTTGCACTTTGCATTTATTAAACGCAGACAGCAGTAGTGTTTACAGATCGTAATTAATTGTCCTTGAAAGAACTGTAAAAATGATGTACATTAAAAATCACACCCATTTGTGTTTGTTTCAAGATCATCAACATCGCTTGATGGCATGGTACTGGTGATAACTTCATCGATGGCCATTTCCATTATTCCATCTCGTATACAGTATTCTTGCTCCAGCTGTTGCACATTCGTGCAGTAACCTTGCCAGTCCTGTTCGGTAACTGAAAGGAAAGCAGCATTAACAACACTCTGCAATCTTTCATTCAACATGTCACGAGCGACATTGATCTCCCTGAAACTGTGTTTTATATTGGTATAAGCCAATTCTATCGGATTTAGATCGCAACTGTATGGCAGTAAACGCACTACTTTGGGGCCTCTGTTTTCAGCAGTTTAATCCGCGACGTACACTTTAACGGCTGATTTGTTTTCCTTTACTGCGGATAACAGTTCAGCCTTCCTCACTGAGTCGTTGCAGTTTATTTGCCTATTTTGCAACCAGTCTAACATCGGTATTGTGAAATTATATTTATTAGGCATTCTGTCGAACTTCCTGCTGTGGTATGCCGCATTATCCAATCACCCACAGAATTGTGTGGAATATTACGAACGGCCACATCTGCAAGCTCGCCCCCCCTCCCCCCTCAACCAAATCTTCGTCCGCTGGTTGCATCAAATTCAAGAAGTTGGCAAGTAAGTGGAAACAGTTTCTCGCATGAAACCTCCAGACAAATCAAAACTGCGTGCCAGATCCGGTTCCCAGGTTGCAGACACGGCCCGACACACAGTTTTAATTCGTAAGGAAGTTTGAAAGCAAAGCATACTCTACTTTGAGGTGAAAATTAGTTGTACTTCCTTGCAGCTTGCTCCAAGTACTTTCAGAATTTGTCTTTTCGTGTAGTACTTACAGAGGTTCTGTGTATTCAGTAGATGTCCGAAGTGGCCGAGGGGTTCTAGGCGCTTCAGTCTGGAACCGCGCGACCGCTACGGTCGCAGGTTCGAATCCTGCCTCGGACATGGATGTGTGTGATGTCCTTAGCTTAGTTAGGTTTAAGTAGTTCTAAGTTCTAGGGGACTGATGACCTGAGTTGTTAAGTCCCATAGTGTTCAGAGCCATTTGAATCATTTGTATTCAGTACAATTTCGAAAGTATCATTGTCGAAAAGGAGAATGGCACAAAGCCAGATGTATCGAAACAAATGTATCGTTGAAATTCCTAAACACACATAATTGGCATCATTAGTCAAGGAATTGCGAAATGAGTTTACCGATCACTTTGTTTCGACAGAAGGCAAAGTAGAACGGCCGTGCAGACGCCCTTAAAGTTAAGCTGATTTCTTTTAATGTTACTGTAAACATAAATTTATCACATTTGTGATGAAAGTAGTAAATATTGCTTGCAAAAATCGAAGAGTAATTAAAAGGACGTCTGTTGGTGAGATACCGCGCCGCATTTTTGTTTCTTGTTATCGAATACTTGATTATACAACAGAAAAGAGATGTTGAAATTTGCATGCGACATCCTCAAAGCTTTTGATCTAAGAGTAGTCCTCTGATATTAGTTAATTGAATATTGTTTCTTGGCAACGCACTGTAGTATTTTTTCTGAGTTTTTTTAATTTTTTGTATTTCGTAACGATTTTTTTACACTAATAATAGTTCAACAACAGAGGTCACTGCTGTGGTTTTTAAGAATAACTGCACTTCTGTAACAAGTACTTGCGGCGAGTTCCTGAAATAAACTTGCCGCAGTGACTTGAACAAGTAAATTTGAGTATTTGTTCTAATGTAAACACCTCAGCAAGTGCTTACAGAAGTTATTTGCTAGGGGAAGGAAGCCTTTTGTCCTTTTGTAATACTTCGCATCTTGGGGTGGCTTGACGTTGGCAGCGCTCGGAGACAAATGAATGTCTTTACGTAGTGCCGTAGTTACAGCAGTTTACTAATTAGCAAGTTATGGAGAATATAAGCTAGTTGCCATTCATATCGTTTTTTCTAATAAGGAAGATGTGTTATCATTTCTGTATTTATTTCCAACTAACAAAAGAAAGTGTACCTCTTCAATTAAATGAAATAAATAAACAACTTCCTGCTTAGTCAAATACTATTTCTTTTCCGTGTTTACTTGACAGTGTCCTTTACTCGTCCGACGACGAGGTGAAAGAAGAGGTTCATAACTTTCTGAACAGCATGTCGGCGAGCTGGTATTACAAGGGCATACAAAAACTGCCACAGCGTCTACAAAAATGCAGCGACAGAAATGTGATTATGTCGAAAAATAGCTAAATGTTCAAGCTGTAAACGGATGTAAACCATTGTAGAAATAAACAGGTCTATGTACTTATAAAAAATAGGAGACCTTACTTTTGGGATTACCCACGTAGATAGAAGCAGTGTAGTCCTCAGTTGACGACAACCTCTTTGGCGGCTGTCAACACTATCGGCGGTCGAGTACATCGGACAGATGGATGTGGCGCGGAAGCAGAAAATGGTCCGAATTCTTGAGCTCCATCTGGAGGATGCGGCTAGGGACTGAGAGGCGAGTAACTGTGCTTGTTTGGTGGCCGCCTCTGACGGTGTTTTTTGTGTGCTTCTTGGACCTGATACGGAACATATTCATAACTCATCGATTGAACTTTCCTCCAAACTGAACTAAAATCATCACTGTAAGAATTTGAGTTCCATAATTCAAAACAATAGACGCTAAAGATTTAGAAGAATGTCATTTTTATCTGTTTTCCGTCTTTCCCTTAGTTGCTCTAAATTCGTGGAGGTATGTACCGTCTATGCAACTGAATGAAGGCAGTTTGTTTGTTGCCATACGCGTTTCGCTTCATTTCTTTGGGAAGCATCATCAGTGGCGATTTCCAGCGCTGTTAACACGTGTGTGTTCCTGGAGATGTATTTGTTGTTCTTCATACTCCAGCTGGCTGATTTCTGGCGTTGTTTCATACACACTTGTCACATCGCATCTTTCACTTTCACTTCCATTAGGCGACCAACATATGTCGACGAAAAGCGGCTGTTTGTTTCTCATTACTGACAAAATGATTTTTAAAGCGTAATTGTTCGTGCCGTTTAGATAAGTAGTAGTAGTATGGTATTCTGCTTTACGGCAAGTCTTGTCATGGGTTAAGCCTCTTACACCTTTGTCTGTCCGTAGCCAGTCGTTTCATTTCTGAATATTTGCCTCCTTTGATATTGTCCAGCATTTGATATCTTCTGTTTCCTCTTCCCCTTTTTCCCTCCACCATTCCTTCTATTCCTTTCTTCAATAAACAGTCACCCCTCAAACAATGTCCAACCAGTTCCGTTTTTCTTTCTGACGACTTTCAGCATGTTTCTTTCTTCTCCAACTCTTTTTAATACTTCTTCATTCCTTACTCGGTCTTCCCATTTCACTTTTTCCATTCTTCTCCATATCCACATCTCTAGTGCCTCCAATCTTCTTTCATCTTCCTTCCTCAATGTCCAGGTCTCCGCGCCATATAGTACAACGCTCCAGATGTAACATTTGGCAAGTTTTTTCCTCAGATCTTTGTTTAGTGGTCCACAAAGTAATTTCTGTTTCCTCTCGAATCCCCCTTTTGCCATTGGAATTCTTTTCCTAATTTCTGTTGAGCAATACATATCATCCATTATTACACTTCCAAAGTAATTGAAGTTTAGATAAAGCGATCCAAGATTAGTCTAGTGTGATATTCGTTTTATCGACATATTTCAATAGAGACAGTGAAAACACGAATATCCGCCAGTACTCTAGGAGCGTTTAACGAGCGCTGCTGCATGGACGTAGCAGACTGCTTGGAACAGGGCGGTGCTGCTGATGTTATAGTGATCGTTATTCTTCTTGTTTTGCTGTCCATGTTGAAAGACATCGATTAAACGAATATCACACGAAACTAATTTGGTACTGTTGTATCGAATGGGCGCTTAAAATTCTACTTTAAAAACAATTTTGTTTTGTAATTGTAAACAAACCGCCGCTTTCCGTCACTGTGCGTCGCATTAAAAACGCAATATTTGTCTGGAATAACTCCAGCTACACATGAAATTGCAAATATGTGCCGAAACATCAGATAAAATTCTCCTGACGATTCGTAGGAGGACACTCAGTATATACTTCATTCTCACTCATCTTGGTGACGGAAATGAACTTGCCAAATGGGTATATTATGCTCCTTGCGTGAAACTCATGGGTGAGGCGATTCGTAATTACAGGCACAGAAGAACTGGAATGTCTGTTACGATGTACTCTCTGCTTCAAAAATGGCTCTGAGCACTATGGGACTTAACATCTGAGGTCATCACACACATCCATGCCCGAGGCACGATTCGAACCTGCGACCGTAGCAGTCGCGCGTTTCCTGACTGAAACGCCTAGAACTGCTCGGTCACCGCGGCCGGCTACTCTCTGGTGTTTGGCTTGTTTAATAGATGAAAGAACATCACCTCTTGTGGGGTAACTGTATTTGCTCATCCATGTCGGATAGTCTAATTTTCATTAGAATAATATACACTCCAACGGTTTTTATCTCTTAGTGGTAAGATGCAAAGCTTGCTAAAGGTATAATAGTCTAACTAGAGGCTCTGGACTTGTCGATAATGAATTTCCGTGCAAGACATCTCTCTTTAAAATGATTGAGAAGACAGAGGGAAAGTGTTAAACGAAAGCGCACGGATGCACGTCGCTTTAAAACTGTTATGCCCGGGAGGCAGGCGTCTTATTGGCACCTGAGTCACCAGCTTCCCTTTAAGCCGGCAGCGATCCGCCTTTGTGTGTCAGTTCACTTGCAAGAGGAGCCTCTGTCTGGCTGCCATTAACCTACCGACTAATTGGTATAAGCGTCTCTTTCAGTTTCATTACGGGAAGTACTTGCTTGCCGCGGAATGGGTCGTTCTTCTCGGTAATAGTTTCGTAGAACTCTGAAATATTTGCTCACTGCAAAACATTGCCCTCGAATTACGTGTAACGCGAAGTCAGAAAGAGTTACTCTTAACATTAAAGGTAGCAGAGGCAGTTTACCAAGTTATCTCAAATATAGACATGATTCTAATTCATTATGTTGTTGCGTGGTAATTGATAACTTGTACATGGGACTGAAGAACTTGTAAGTGTTAAGTGAGCTTGGAGAGTGCTTAACGTAGTGTGAACAGACTAAACAAGAATTTATTTTTTATAGCCACTAAGAATTTTTTGTACAGTGTCAGATAACATTTTATTACTTTATCTCTAAAATTGTTTATACCTTCCATATAAGTGCAACAGCAGATTTTCTCTGAAAATTGAGTTATGATATACACTTTTCTGAGGTGTTCCATATTTTCCCATGACGTCAAACATGTAATGGAATTAGCTGACATTCACCTGTTTCTCAAATAAAACGAGTAAGGGAGACTGTTGTACACGGAGGGTTACATACCCGATCGGTGTTTCAATCTAGTGACTGATTTTAGAATCACGTGAAGGAATCTGGCTATAAACATTTTCCTGAATTTTCTACAGTTTTTGTTGTTAGGTTGTGTTTAGTGCAACGTTTGTAAATATTACGACTTTTATTATTGTTAGCGCTTTAGAGTACAGTATTACTGCTATATAGTACATTAAAGCTGTTTGGAGGAGGTAGTTAATGCATCAAAAAAATGGTTAAAATGGCTCTGAGCACTATGGGACTCAACTGCTGTGGTCATAAGTCCCCTAGAACTTAGAACTACTTAAACCTAACTAACCTAAGGGCAGCACACAACACCCAGCCATCACGAGGCAGAGAAAATTCCTAACCCCGCCGGGAATCGAACCCGGGAACCCGGGCGTGGGAAGCGAGAACGCTACCGCACGACCACGAGATGTGGGCAGTTAATTCATCAGTTTGAGATTTTATTTGGTTATAAAAATTCACTAAACTTTTAGAACTAATTACATAACGTGTGGGCAGTTAACCCCTACTACATTGGTGATGCATCATCTTGTACCATGAAACGGAGGAAGGTCTACCATGGAACACGTGATATTTGCAAATGAAGTGAGTTTCTTTAACGTGTTAAAAATTGGACTTGTACTAAAAATTGAAATTTCTGTTGGTTTCCAATTGCTTTTATTTCATTATGCTTTTAACTTGAAACTGGTTTTGATTATACTTCTTCTCAATTTGATTTCACTTACAAGGGGCGGCCGCCAATTGTGAAATTCAGATTCGATTCATACTGCGCATAATAAAAGCTCATGGCCAGAGGTGTAATGTGGCAAAGCACCAAGATGCACTTCTCAGCCGTTGTCGAGAAAATCGACAGTTAAAAGAAACCGTTGCGGTGAAATACTCTCTACGATTAATAATTTTCTACAGCCTCGTGGCGCAGCGGTAAGCGCTCGGGTTCGTAATCCGAAGGTCGCCGAATCGAATCTCGCGCCATACAACCTTTTTTTTTTAGTATTTGTTTTTTGTAATTCAAATATATATATATATATATATATATATATATATATATGGTGAGTCGCCTAACATTACCGCTGGATATATTTCTTAAACCACATAAAATATTGACGAATCGATTCCACAGACCGAACGTGAGGAGAGGGGCTAGTGTAATTAGTTAATACAAACCATAAAAAAATGCACGGAAGTATGTTTTTTAACACAAACCTACCTTTTTTAAATGGAACCCCGTTATTTTTGTTAGCACATCTGAACATATAAACAAATACGTAATCAGTGCCGTTTGTTGCATTGTAAAATGTTAATTACATCCGGAGATATTGTAACCTAAAGTTGACGCTTGAGTACCACTCCTCCGCTGTTCGATCGTGTGTATCGGAGAGCACCGAATTACGTAGGGATCCAAAGGGAACGGTGATTGACCTTAGGTACAGAAGAGACTGGAACAGCACATTACGTCCACATGCTAACACCTTTTTATTGGTATTTTTCACTGACGCACATGTACATTACCATGAGGGGTGAGGTACACGTACACACGTGGTTTCCGTTTTCAATTACGGAGTGGAATAGAGTGTGTCCCGACATGTCAGGCCAATAGACGTTCAATGTGGTGGCCATCATTTGCTGCACACAACTGCAATCTCTGTCGTAATGAATGTCGTACACGCCACAGTACATCTGGTGTAATGTCGCCGCAGGCTGCCACAATACGTTGTTTCATATCCTCTGGGGTTGTAGGCACATCACGGTACACATTCTCCTTTAACGTACCCCACAGAAAGAAGTCCAGAGGTGTAAGATCAGGAGAACGGGTTGGCCAATTTATGCGTCCTCCACGTCCTATGAAACGCCCGTCGAACATCCTGTCAAGGGTCAGCCTAGTGTTAATTGCGGAATGCGCAGGTGCACCATTATACTGATACCACATACGTCGACGCGTTTCCAGTGGGACATTTTCGAGCAACGTTGGCAGATCATTCTGTAGAAACGCGATGTATGTTGCAGCTGTTTGGGCCCCTGCAATGAAGTGAGGACCAATGAGGTGGTCGCCAATGATTCCGGACCATACATTTACAGTCCACGGTCGCTGTCGCTCTACCTGTCTGAGCCAGCGAGGATTGTCCACGGACCAGTAATGCATGTTCCGTAGATTCACTGCCCCGTGGTTTGTAAAACCCGCTTCATCGGTAAACAGGTAGAACTGCAACGCATTCTCTGTTAATGTCCATTAACAGAATTGTACTCGATGCTTAAAGCCATCACCATGTAATTGCTGATGTAGCGACACATGAAATGAGTGAAAGCGGTGACGATGCAGTACGAGCATGACACTACTTTCTCTGTCCACCGGCTCTCGCAATGTCCCGTGTACTCATGTGTGGGTTTATGGCAACAGCAGCTAACACACCAACTGCACCCGCTTCTCCTGTGACGGGCCTGTTACGGACCCGTCTGCGTGCTACAACCATACCTGTTGCATACAGTTGGCGGTAGATGTTTTGCAATGTGCGGCACGTTGGATGTTCTCTGTCCGGGTACCGTTCTGCATACGCCCTGCAGGCTTCAGCTGCATTTCGTCGACACTCGCCATAGATGAGTATCATCTCCGCCTTTTCAGAGTTCGAATACACCATGGTTACAGTTCCTACAATACTACACTGTCACAGACGTCTGGTAACACGGTGTACTACAGTTGGTCTGCGTGCGGAGACGAATGCAGAATAACAATAGCAGCAAGCGCTACATGCGGACACTGCGACAGCCAGACCAAACCACAACAGTGCACTACAGCCACACTCGTAAACACGGTCGTCATCGTAAACATGTCCCTGCAGATGCTGCTCGCCGACCGTGGCCCGTGTTTGTTACAACACGCAACCGAACGTCGGAGGTTTCAAACGTCAACTTTAGGTTACATTATCTCCGGATGTAATTAACATTTTACAATGAAACAAACGGCACTGATTACGTATTTGTTTATATGTTCAGATGTGCTAACAAAACTAACGTGGTTACATTTAAAAAAAAACATAGGTTTGTGTTAAAAAACATACTTCCGTGCATTTTTGTATGGTTTGTATTAAACAATTACACTAGCCCCTCTCCTCACGTTCGGTCTGTGGAATCGGTTCGTCAGTATTTGATGTGGTTTACGAAATATATCCAGCGGTAACGTTAGGTGACTCACCCTATATATATATATATATATATATATATATATAATTCCCGGCAATCAGTTGCAACAATTATGCATATAATAAGTTGTTGAAAGTCGTTTGTCGTGGAAAAACTGGCGACTTCGAACATCATTATGTTTTCCGCAAACAAAGTTGTATTTCACAAATGTTATTAATTGTCTTCATAATGTTAACCACGTATAGTTAACGGAAGACGTAGAAACGATATTGGCGAAACGAATACGTATAGCGTAAGTCAAACGTTCGAATTAGAATAGGGACCCCACGAACAGAAATTTGCTGTGGCAGGTATGAAATATAAACTCCGTTACTCGCTCGTTACACTTGAAGGACAGATGTTGAATAGGCCGAAACGAGTCACCGCATAACAGCGTAGTTGCCTGCTAACTTCGAAACAAGGTAGATGCGGTCCCTAGCGCAACTTAATAACATCGTCGAAAATCAGTGCAGACGTGAGAGCTTTGGTACACCCTGTTAAACAAACGGAAAAATGGAGGCGGTACAATTGTAGAGCATATATATATATATATATATATATATATATTACAAAAAACAAATACAAAAAAAAGGTTGTACGGCGCGAGATTCGATCCGGCGACCTTCGGATAACGAACCCGAGCGCTTACCACTGCGCCACGACGCTGTAGAAAATTATTAATCGTAGAGAGTATTTCACCGCAACGGTTTCTTTTAACTGTCGATTTTCTCGGCAACGGCTGAGAAGTGCATCTTGGTGCTTTGCCACATTACACCTCTGGCCATGAGCTTTTATTATGCGCAGTATGAATCGAATCTGAATTTCACAATTGGCGGCCTCCCCTTGTTAGTGATTATTTCTGTGTAGTAAATTAATAATGTTACATATAAAGTATTAAATACAGTATTGATACGATTTACTCGATTGTAACGCTTTTTAAACTGAATAGAATATTTGTTCCTACACATGATCTTGGTGGACCGTGGAATAGTTTTTTAAATTACATAAAACCTTATTTTTAGGAGCAAGTTTTATAATTTTAGAAAAAGTCCACAGCATATGAGTAAAATCATTTCGAAATGGAGTAACACAATATATTACATTTCCATTACGGGGATGGCTTGAGGCGAAAATCTGAAAAGTTTTCCAAGATTACGTATTATGGCCATGTAGAGCGAACAGAATTGCGTGACATTCTACATGGTTTGCAAATAACGTTTATGGAAGAATTAGCACATATTTAATTTAAAAATAAGCAGTTTATCTGTACAATAGTGAACATCATAAATAACAGTGATTCATTTGCTCTCTCAGTTACAAATAACGTCCTGAAGAAGTCAGGGGTCATGCAAGTCTATGAACTTGTTGACATGGAGTTAACCTAAATACTACATGAACTCCATGTAACATACGTCCCTTGTTACACCTTCACCATTGTCATAATCTGATCATCAGTCACTAAAGTAATGATATATTGTTAACGTAAGTACCATTTTCTTTCTCTCGCTCTTTATACCACTCCCGATTTGATGTCGAATTCATTTAGTTTTATGTTTTGTAAGTCATTCACCGACGTTTTCTCTTCGTTCATTCCTACTAATGCTTTATCACTGATTTTCTGAGCAATGCAAAGCAGTGCAAAAATAAAAACTATTTACGATTTTGGGGTAAACCTTTTTTATTTTTCGACATAATCTCTTTTTAGACTTATACACTTCGTCCAACGCTGTTCTAGTTTGTTGATCCCTTCTGAATAATAGGAATTGTCCAAGTCTGCAAAATAGCTACTAGTTTCTGCAATCATCTTTTTGTTTGAATAAAATCTTTGTCCCGCCATCCATTTCTTCAAATTGGGGAACAAATAGGAGTTCGAGGGAGCCAAGTCTGGAGAACAGGGGGGATGTGAAACGAGTTGGAATCATATTTCCATTAATTTTGCGGCCACAACTGCTGAGGTGTGTGCTGGTCCATCGTCGTGATGGGAAAGGACTTTTTTGCGGTCCAATCGCCGGCGTTTTTCTTGCAGCTCGGTTTTCAAACGGTCCAATAATGATGGATAATATGCACCTGTAATAGTTTTACTCTTTTCCAGATAGTCTATGAGGATCATTCCTTGCGAATCCCAAAAGACAGTCGCCATAACTTTCCGGCCGAAGGAATGGTCTTCGCGTTTTTTGGTGCAGATTCTCCCTTGGTAACCCATTGTTTAGATTGTTCTTTGGTCTCAGGAGTATAGTAATGTATCCATATTTCATCCACAGTGACGAAACGACGCTTAAAGCCCTGCGGATTCCTCCTGAACAGCTGCAAACCATCCTTGCAACACTTCACACCATTCCGTTTTTGGTCAAGCGTGAGCAATCGCGGAACCCATCCTGCGGATAGCTTTCTCATGTCCAAATGTTTACGCAAAATATTATGTACCCGTTCATTCGAGATGCCCACAGTACTAGCAATCTCACGCACCTTAATTAACCCTTCTGTCATCCATACCATGGATTTTGTCAATGATTCCTGGAGTCGTAACCTCCACAGGGCGTCCAGAACGTTCAGCATCACTTGTGCCCACATGGCCACTCCGAAAATTTTGAAACCACTTATAAACTGTTGTAATCGAACGTGCAGAGTTACCGTAATGTTTATCAAGCTTCTCTTTAGTCTCCTGAGGCGTTTTGCCTTTCATAAAGTAATGTTTAATCACCACACGAAATTTTTTTCGTCCATTTTTTGACAGTCACCCGACTTCCTTGATGCACATGAAAGCCAAACACAAGGAAATAGACCAATATGTCTGAAACTTGGTGTGCGTTCTTTTCAAAGATGCTACTAACTAAACATGACCTCGATACGCGCCGGTGGTGCCATCTCTCGGACTTTGCACGGACTTTTCAAATGCCTCTCGTACCCATCCATATTACTGCAAGGTTTTTCTTCTCCTCTTTCCTGAGGGCTCTCTCATCAAAAGAGTGGGTTAAAACACTCCAATCAAATATCGTTGGAAATATTTCGCCACGTGTTGAAGACGCTGACAACAGAACTGCTCGAACGCCTGACAAGTGGTGCAGTTTGCGAAATGCTTGTGTGGAGCCTTCGGGCCATCACGATCTGTCCTCGGTCAAGCTCACAAGGATTGGCCAGGCGTTGGGACCATGGATTTACTACGAACTTTGCACTCGTTTAGTGGGCTATTAAAGCAACGCAATGTGCAAATAATGAGGTGCACTCCTCTGGAAATTCCGAGAAAATCGCAAGAGAAGTTTTATACGTCTGTTATGTAACTGGTGTACGCCGGCACGGTAACTCAGCGTGTTCAGTCAGAGGGATCGCTGCCCTCTGTAATTAAGATCAACGACAACTGAAACGGGTGTCTTGCGACGTCCGCCCCGAGCAGATAAAACGAACGAAATGAGGTTTGAAAACAAAAAAGTGACAGATCGACTCTAGCTCACAGTTTCATTTTTGTAGTACGTGAATTCTGTGATATTCAAAAAATTTTCACCTACACTATTCGTTCTTGCTACATTAGCAACGTCTAACCGCTACGCAGGTTAACTGCCAAATGGGGCCTGCCTCTGCCTCTACAACTCGAAGCATCGAGATGAAAAGCAGTTCCGCGTAAATTACCAGATTGCGTGTATAAGCCGGCCGGTGTGGCCGTGCGGTTCTAGGCGCGTCACTCTGGAACCGCGCGACCGCTACGGTCGCAGGTTCGAATCCTGCCTCGGGCATGGATGTGCGTGATGTCCTTAGGTTAGCTAGGTTTAAGTAGTTCTAAGTTTTGGGGGACTGATGACCATAGATGTTAAGTCCCATAGTGCTCAGAGCCATTTGAACCATTTTTTGCGTGTATAAAGGAATACTCGAATCACAATAGGCATACATTTTCAGGAAAACTGTATCGTTTCTTCATTTACTTGTCGATAGTTGTAAATATGTTTGTTGTAATAATTAAATTTAATTAAAATTATAATTAATCAAATCAAATTAATATTAAATTCACTAAAACTTCATACAAATACATGTGGTTTTTTAAGTTATATTACCTCTCAAGTTTCATATAAATAAATAATCACCAGTGATGAAAGAAATATAGGTTAAAAATTAAGTCTGAACTGCAATCAAACTGTCGCCTCGTACGTAGCTTTTTATTTTTTTCCAGCATAGATACATCAGTCACATAATAGACTCCTAAAACTTCTCTTGCGATTTTCTCGGTATTGCTAGAGTAGTGCACCTTAGTACTTGCATGTTATGTTGTTTTAATGGCCCATCAAAGGTTTCCTAAGTTTGAAGTAAATATGTGATCGCAACGTCATGGCTTCCGTTTGTTAGATAGATCGTGTGCCTTCCCCGTTCTACACACACACACACACACACACACACACACAGTACGCTCACTGACACAACATGGACCGTGCGTGTGTGTGACTAGCAGTCATTCCTCATCAGGTGACGCTGCTGTTGCCTGGATGGGTTTATATCTGTATTAGGTAGGTGGTCATAATGTTCTGGCTGATCAGTGTGTTATTTTCGTTGGCGCCAGTGAACATAGTCCTTCATGACGTCGCGTTTTCTTTCTTTTTTTTTCGGAAGTGTCTTGCTTATGTCGTATGAGTGCGCGCCTATGTTTCGAGCTTCAACTGTGTCTTACGCTGTATCAATTTTTGAAATTTTATTCTGCATCGGTCGGCTTCGTGTGAGTGGATTAACAACTTAATACAGACAAGTTTTCGATCCCTGCCGACGGGGAAAAACATCAGAATTCCTGCGCAGCCTTGCGGAATGCTACGTGCGGAATAGGCAGCAATACATCTGCAGAAAAGCTGGTCGTCCTCTGCCACAGAGTTAGTAGTTTTCGGTATAATTTTCGTAGCTTCGGAGCACAATTTAAGACCTTGAGACAGCCGCGCATTAATACCCTTTGATCTGAAGTAATACGGACCGACATTTTCTTTACTAATCAAATCTTCATTTACTTGTTTCTTCTCATATACAGGGCTCTTGGCGTAGTGGGAGAGCGTTGTATGTTCTAATGAATCCAGACATCCTCTTCTTCGTGCCGATGGGAGGACTCGAATCCGTCTTCTTCCAGGGGAACAACTCCTTGACACCTGTACAGCGGGTCAGAGAGAAGCTGGCGGTGGCTCAATTATGGTTTGGGGAATATTCATGGGGCACCCATGACTCCAGTGGAGCTCGTGCGAGGCATCCTGACGGCCAAGGAGTATCGTGCACACCACACGCGCCCCTTAATGAGGATCATGTATCCCGACGGCAGTGGCATTTTTCAGCAAGATAATCCGTCATTTTAAAGGCCAGACGTGTGATGGAGGGGTTTGAGGAACACAGTGGAGACTTCCAACTGATGTGCTGACCCTCCAACTCATCAGATCCGAAGCAAATCGAACACATCTGGCACTGACCGTTCCGTCAGAGCTCATCGTCTCCCTCCCAGGAATTTAAGGGAATTAGGCGACTTTTGTGCGCAGATGTGGTGCCAACTCCCTCCAGTGATCCATCAAGGCCTTACTGGTTCCCTGCCACGACACGTCGCTTCTGTTATCCGTACCAAAGGTGGACATACCGGCTATTAGGTAGGTAATCTTCCTGATCAGCGTATGTGCGTACTGAGGGTTTTGCAGTATTGTGATTTATTTGTCACGGCCATAGGCGACAGAGGGTGCTCAGGAAGCCTATATGTGCACCCTCTGATAGGGAGTATCTGTGCTGAGTATATGGGGTGTCCCATTTATCTTGACCACACTAAATAACTGTTTGTCCAGATGCTAATTACAAAATATTTCAAGCAAATGTTCTTTAGTCGTCAGGGGGACATCAATCAGTATAATTGCCTTAGCTGTAGCTTTGTTTTTTACAAAGATATATGCCGGCCTGGGTGGCCGAGCGGTTCTAGGCGCTACAGTCTGGAACCGCACTACCGCTACGGTCACAGGTTCGAATCCTGCCTCGGGCATGAATGTGTCTGATGCCCTTAGGTTAGTTAGGTTTGAGTAGTTCTAAGTTCTAGGAGACTGATGACCTCAGAAGTTAAGTCCCACAGTGCTCACAGCCATTTGAACCATACAAAGATATAAAAAGCGATGTGACTTTTCTAAATGGCACCCTGTATTTTTTATTCGGTAATTCATTTCCTCTCCTAAAGACCTATTCAAAAATGTGTCACAGTGCACCATTCACTGAAACACAAAGTTATTGATTACATAACCCAACACTGACTTCTTCTTCTAATATTTCGGCTGAATACTGTCCAGACATCTTCAGGGTGAGCCGAGGTTACGGACTCTCCAGCACTTGCTCCGTCCTTTTAAACTAAAAATGAAGGATATCTAGAGAGCTGGAGGAAATACTTCAAAGAACTGATGAACAATCCGCTAGAAACCTACGACAATGGAAACAGGGCAGAAAACGTGAACGTACAATCATTAGTCGAAGAAGCAACTCTAATGGAAGTGAAGCAGAGCTCATCAAAGAAGGAGGGGAAAAGCCATATGAAAGGTTAGCCGAATAGATAAAAGAGGAAAGAAGTAATCCCGGAGGAGTAGAAAACTGCTGCTGTATGTCCCATACATAAGAAGGGAGACAAAATGTTGACGTAGAACTATAGAGAGATATCTTTACTATGCACTGCCTATAAAATAACATCAAGAAGTAAACCTAACAGGTTCAGCCCATACACTGTAGATACAGCACAAGCGGTGTTCAGAAAGAGCAACTCAACAACCGACCTAGTATTCATACTAAGAGTAACGCTAGAAAATAACTGGGAACACAATGAGTATATCTTCTGTATGTTTATAGACTTCAACTAAGCGTGGACAGCTTAGTGAGAATGGAGATGTGTAATGGCAGAGTGTGGAATACCGGACAAGCTTCTTAAGCTAACTAAAATGTGTGTGATGGAATCAAGGTGTAGAGTGAAAGTAAATGGGGAGTTCTCAGAAACGTTTGAGGCAAAAACAGCAGTGAGACAGGGAGATATTATATCACCAACCATGTTCAATTTGGCACTCAACAACAGCCTGAGGAGAGTAACACAAGAATGTGCACGAGTCACCATAGGTAAAAAGGGAAATGTTTTGGTGACAGAAAAGAGCATGGAACACCTGGAGAGAATGGGAACTGTACTGATGGAAAAGTCTGAGAAAGTAGGTCTAAGTGTAAATAAAGGTAAAACAAAGTTCATGGTAATAGGAAGAAGAGCTCAGTTAGGACCAAACCATCTAACAATCAGGAGCCTAACAATGCAAAAGACAGATAAATTCACGTCTCACGGTGTCAAAAAAATGGTTCAAATGGCTCTGAGCACTATGGGACTTAACAGCTGTGGTCATCAGTCCCCTAGAACTTAGAACTACTTAAACCTAACTAACCTAAGGACATCACACACATCCATGCCCGAGGCAGGAGTCGAACCTGCGACCGTAGCAGTCGCACGGTTCCGGACTGCGCGCCTAGAACCGCGAGACCACCGCGGCCGGCCATGGTGTCAATGTCAAACAAGAAAACCTGATACAACTAGAGATTGTAATGATAATTCAAGCCAGGGAAGATTTCTAGGAGCTATACACAACACAATATGATCTAAGTTACTATCCAGGCAGGCAAAAATAAGAATATATCAGACCATCATCAAACCAATAGTGTGCTTCGAAAGCTAGACATAGGTCCTGAAAAGAAAACAATGAGAAAACTGTTACGGCATAAAGTCAATCGCCGGCACGCCCGTCAGGAACGATAGAGAAGAGATGGGTGGAAGAAGAAGTCAGCCAATAGCACGGTGACCCTCTCCAGGACGACAACGTGACAGCAGTGGCCCCTATTTGAAGATGACATAAGCGCCGCGATCGACTGGCGACGCTCCGGTTTCAAGTGGTTCAAATGGCTCTGAGCACTATGGGACTTAACTTCTGAGGTCATCAGTCCTCTAGAACTTAGAACTACTTAAACCTAACTAACCTAAGTACATCACACACATCCATGCCCGAGACAGGATTCGAACCTGCGACCGTAGTAGTCGCGCGGTTCCAGACTGTAGCGCCTAGAACCGCTCGGCCACACCGGCCGGCCGCTCCGGTTTAATAGCTACTTCAAGACTAGTCACTTGGATAGAAGCATCAACGCCCGTTACTTTGCTTGTACATTTTGTGTAACACAGACTTGGGAATTTTTATACTCAAGAGTCTGTTTATTTTGTATATCGCCACATCTGTGTAATTGTCAAAGATAAGTTTCGTCATTTACTTTTTAATATTTGGTGATGAGAAGTGGGACGAATACCACAGCGACATCCTAGAGCCTATCTGCCACTGTTTTCTCTTGTGATGAGCTTTTGTGTTTTGCTGGGGCCGTAATTCTACCTTGTTTTTTACTTAGCAGGTGTGTGTTTACATATTTTAACAGTGTCTCTTATAGTGTTTTTTCTATTCCGAGTTTTCAGGTGGATGTTGCAGAAACGTTTGTTGCTTGTGTGCTTATTTTTATTGCTTGCATTGTCTGTTTCTTGAATTTGCGTATTCCAAAATGTGCGACCCACCTCTCCCACCCCCTGCTCAGGTGCTAGCGACAGATGCAGCACAGCTAACTCATTGTTTCAGAAGCAGCAGATCTCAACACTACTAAACACGGTACAGAAGCTCCTGGCGACTGAGCCACAAATGCAGCGCCACAAACAACAACTGTAGCTCCGAGTGCCATACCGCCCTTTTGTCAGTTTAATGAGAAACAAGAGGAATTGCTCGAGCAGTTGCAACAGTATGAAGCCCACTCAATTGCTCACAACTTACCAGGTACTGTGAAACTACATTACTTTTTGTCAATGGTAGGAAGTGGTTTCTTTCGCCTCATTGAGGAACTAATCCCTAGCGCCGCTCCGAGTGCGCTTTTCTACCATCAGGTTGTAGATTCTCTAACTAACAATTATGAACAATAAGTGATTGTGCTGGCAGCAAGGTACAATTTTTTCGTTGCAAGAAAATGTCAGAACAAATTTATTGCAAGTGGGTAACAGATTTTCAGGGTATGACTAGTAAATGCAAATTCAAATGTGCTTGTGGTGCTTTATATTCACAAGTTATGTTGCGTAATTCGACTGTATACAAAATAACTCATGTCAGGTGCTGTAGTGGGCGATAAATTAGGGCAGCCTCCGATTTATCGGGTTGAGTCGTCTCTTGCGTACGACTGACCCAGTAGGCAGCCGCATAAACAGTTCTCTAAACAGGCAAACAGGATTAAGTCATGCACTCGGTACCGTTCACGGAAGAAATGCCAAAACTGCCTGTTCGGACAAGCACGGTGTTATGCTTGTAGCAAGAAAGGAATTCTGTCCCCTCACAAAAGACTAGTAAGAAGGCCCATGTAATCAGTCCAGTGTATTCAAAGCCTGCTGCAGGCATTAGCAAGTGAACAGTTTCTTCAGTGCTACGCCAGTCCAATAAACGTTTTGTTCATTTGAAATTTAGTGGAAGACGTGTGAAATTTTAGTTGGATATGGGTGGTTCTATCACATTCCTGGATCGTAACACATATGAACCGTTAGGCTCCCCACGCCTGTCTAAAACTAGCACGCACTTGGCGGCTTATAATGGACAAGACATTGCCGTTCTCGGAAAAGGTACTCGTACTTTGCCTGCCATGTATCTCTCGCATACGCGAACTGTGGCTTTCACTGTGCTACAGTAACACCATTGTGAGAAGATACGTGGCCTTCATTCGTTTGATTTGTTTGGCTTTCAAATTCAGGACAATGTGTTGTCAGTGACTGCATTCAATGCCAAAGACAGCGCAGCTAGTTTGCTGAAAGAATTCCCTGAACTCTTTTCTAAAGGTTTAAGCAAGACTAAAAATTTTGTTGCACATATTACTACAAAAGACAATGCTCAGTCGAAATTTTGCCAGGCCAGAACTGTTCCCATTGCATTACAGGACAGAGTAGCTACTGAACTTGAAGAAATGGAAGATAGCGGAGCTGTTATGCCCATGCAAGCTAGTCAATGGGTAAGTCCATTGGTTTTGCTCCCCAAACCTTCAGGTCGCGTTCGCCTCTGTGTTGACTGTACAGTCAACCCACAAACTGTGACTGATACTTATTCATTACCGTGCCCAGAGGATATCAGATTAGGCGCTGGTCGTCACTTTTCAAAAATTGATTTGCGCAACACATATCTTCAAATACCACTAGTTGAAGAATCTCAAACCGTGTTTGTCTTGAACACTCATTTGGGCTTATTTAAATATGTACGTTTTCCTTTTGGCAGTGCTTCCGCACACGCCATTTTTTAACGCTATTTGGAACAGCTGATTGCTCCAGTACCCAACTGGTCAAACTATTTGGACGATATTGTCGTAGCACGTCTTACACCTGAAGAACACATTGTTTCGTGTGTTATGTGATACAGGACTAAAGTGTTGACTGGACAAGTGTGACTTTTTAAACGTGAGTTGCAGTATCTTCGTCATGTCATAAACAGTCAAGGTGTACATACTCTTCAACTACATTTGTTAGCCATACGAGACCTGCCAAATCCTCGCATTGTCACAGAATTGCAGTAAGTCTTAGGTAAAATGAACCATTATATTCGGTTCGTACCGAATGCTGCACAAATCGCAGCTCCATTGCATCGCTTGCGTCGCAAGAACGTCCACTTTTTTTGGACAGACGAGTGCCAAGAAGCTTTTCAAAATCTTACAGATGCATTGCTCAATGATCGATGCTTGATTCATTTTGGCGGTTGTGTTGCAAGCTGACGCTTCTTCTTACGGAAACGGTGCAGTGCTTTCACACAGAATTGGTGATAAGAGCAGGCCTACTGCTTACGCATCAAAAGTGTTGTCTAAAGTTCAGTGTAACTATTCAAAAACAGAGAAAGGCGCATTGACTATTGTGTCTGGTGTCACCAAATTCCACCATGATTTGTATGGCAGAAACTTCTACTTAATAAAGGATCACAAGCCATTGCAGTCCTTGTTTCATCCGATGAAGCCGGTTCCTCTAAGAACTGCCCAAAAATTTCAGAGATGGGTTTTGTTGTTGTCTCAATACCAGTACGAGATTGTGTATCGTCCGTCAGCTCAACATGGTAATGCAGAAGCACTTTCACGTCTTCCGATTGGCCCTGATACAGACTTTGCCGCTTCTGCTGCATCTTGTTGTGATATCGATGCTAAGGACTCTGAATTGCTTCAATCCTTTCCGCCGGCCGCGGTGGCCGTGCGGTTAGGGCGCTTCAGTCCGGAACCGCGTGACTGCTACGGTCGCAGGTTCGAATCCTGCCTCGGGCATGGATGTGTGTGATGTCCTTAGGTTAGTTAGGTTTAAGTAGTTCTAAGTGCTAGGGGACTGATGAGCTCAGATGTTTAGTCCCATAGAGCTCAGAGCCATTTTGAACCAATCCTTTCCTCTGAAATACAGGAAAATTGAACAGGCCTCGGTTTCTGATTCAGATTCGAACATTTTGCTAAAATAAATTTGCACATCTTGGCCTCGCTCATTGCGTAACATAAAGAACTTTGCATAGCCTCGCTATACAGCAAGGTGTGATTCCTGTTCAAAATCACAGTGGACAGCCCCCAAAGCTTTGAAAAAAAAAGTGTTGCAGCTATTTCACGAAGGACACTGGGGAATTGTTCGTAAGAAACAGTTAGCGCATGGACACTGTACTTGGCAGGGTATGGACGCCCAAATACAACGGATGACGTCACACTGTCACGCATGTGCCGAAAATCAGTCCGCTGCACCGCAAAAATTTTCTGCGTGGCCTAAGTCGCAATCACCGTGGCAACGTGTGCCCATAGATTTTGCGGGACCTTTTTGGAACACACGTTGGTTGATTGCGATAGACTCCTTTTGCTGCGCCGATGATCTCGACAACGTCACGTAGCACAGTTCAGGCGTTGTCATTTGCCTCGAAGGTTTACCTGAAGACATAGTGTCAGACAACGACCCTCAGTTCACATCGCATGAATTTGAAACATTCTGTGAACGCAATGGCATACAACATCTAACTAGAGCACCGTTGCATCCACACTCATATGGCGAAATGGCACGTTTTGTCACAACCTTCGAGCAACAACAGAGGGCCAAATTTCGCACCGCACGCACCAGGGATCAAGCAGTGTAACTGTATCTCGCCTCATGTCGTTCGCATCCACGAGTTGGACCATCGCCAGCGGAATTGCTTCACGGCCGCCGCCATCGGACACTGCTGCATCTGTTCCACCCTCCTCAGCATCCGGCGCCGAGGGAGGGGCGCAATAATCGCTTCACGCCTCATGATATTTTCTTTTCCAGGATTTTTAGTGGCTGCAGATGGTGGGTGCGAGGCGAGAATGTTAGGGAGCAAGATCAAGCGCCAGACGCTAGACGGGAACAATAAAGAAGAGATGGCTGTCAGAAGACATCAGCCAATAGCACCGACCCCTCTACAGGACGACGGCACTATAGCAGCGGCTCCTATGTGAAGAGGACATAAGCGCCTCGACCAAATGGCGACGTAGGATTCCTAGAATTCACATATTTGACAAATGTAACGCCATCCTATGTCCGGAGTGCGGGACTTCGGCTGGTCGATTTCCAATAATAAAATACCAACAGCCGTTATTCTGGTTTTATTTACTAGGAACCAGTTTCGGCATTATATCATGCCATCTTCAAGCCTATTCAGCACAGGGTACAAAAGAGCAATAAATACATAGTAAAAAGCCAGAGAGTATTATCTAAATACAGCAAGTGTTACGCAAGTATAAGAAATCAGTCTTAATTAAAATCTATATGTTACTCAATGTAATATGTACTACCAGGAATTAACTAATTATTCATGCATAATGTGAGAACATCAGTAACCTAATGGAAGTAATCATAAAAGAGAAGTGTCAAAGTAAACCAACCATCAGTCCTGAATTTTTACCAACAAGAACCGAGCGAGGTGGCGCAGTGGCTAGCACACTGGCCTCGCATTTGGGAGAACGACGGTTCAATCCCGCTTCCGGCCATCCTGATTTAGGTTTTCCGTGATTTCCCTAAATTGCTCCAGGCAAATGCCGCGATGGTTCCTTTGAAAGGGCACGGTCGACTTCCTTCCCCGTCCTTCCCTAATCCGATGATACCGATGACCTCGCTGTCTGGTTGCGGTGGTGCGGGGTTGGTCTTCTGTGTTGTTGTTAACACTATCGTTCAATCCACCTATCTCGATAGGATTCTTGCCGATGTGCCTTCACTCTGTGGTAGCAGATATGTGCTAGGCAGTGTAAAGCAGCGTGTACCAAATTCGAACACAATCGAATAATAACTAATATGGATGATTTAGATTCGTAGAAGGTATGAACCTCGACTGAATGTTACACGATGCAGTTATCACAGCAGGCATCATCAGCTGTGCTGTGAGCAGAGCCGAAAAATAACATCAACATAACCATCCTGCAGTCTTCGTACTAGACAGCTGAGTGCCTTACTGCAACGAATGTTATCTCGTAATAGCTTGCTGCGTTACATGGTCTGCTTATTCCACAGCGTTCCCTGGTCTGCTTATTCCACAGCTAACCGGGGCTTGTGCCTAGACAACGAACACGGATTGATAAACAAACCTTAAAAAGAACAGATAAATGATTTAGTGGTAAGTTAAATCAAGTGTTAAAATACAAAACAATATTCGGATACAATCATGGCGGCAGGCGCAGTGAAGCAGGGATAGGGCTACACTTACAGAGCTGACCGCATCTCGATCCAGTAAACATGCTGCAATGAAAATCAACTATCACAGCAGAAGACGTCGAGCATCGCATCGCTTGCTATCGGGTGCTCCTATGCGCACCGCCTATCGGTGCGTTATACAAATTTGTTTCTTTTAAATCTTTTTAATTTTTAATGTGTTTGTCGTCGCACTCATTATTTCTTACTGTTCTTTTTCTATATTGTATTTGCAGCTTACGTTTGGAATTTTTGTTATAAATCTTAGGTGGAGCCTATGATGTGAAAACCATCTGCACAGCACACGGTGCTCAGTCTAATGCGCAGCTGTATACATGCTCGACGTCTACTACTGTGATAGGCGGTTTTCATTGCACTACGTTTGCGAAAAAAGGTGTGTGCACTTCTACAAGTGTGGTCCTACCGCTGCGCCACTGTACCTGCCGTCGTGGCTGTATCAGAAGTATTGTTATGTATTTTAACACTTGATTTGATTTGCCACTAAGTCATTTGTTTCTCCTTTTTAAGGTTTTCTTCTCAAAACACGTCTATTTTCGAGGCACGTGTCCCTGATAGCTCGATCTGGACGTGTGATTATTGCACAGCATAATAGTTCTAAGAATGTCTGTCAGTCCATTGTTCTTGAAAACACCCTTCAGTATTATATTACCACCGTGCATCATAGGACCACATCATAACTAATATTTTTCCATCATCCTTTTCGCAGATAATCTTACGATGCCCCAAACAGATGAAAGGATCATTAACGCAATATATTCTCAATCAAGATTGTTTTATTCACAAATAAATGTACAGCGTGCTTCACAATTCCTATTACAGTCTGATAAAGGTTGTAAATGGGAGTTAGCAGATAACAAGTTTGCAATTAACTCGTGGAAATTTTGGAAATTTGTGGTAAGCTCTTTGGAACCAAACTGCTGAGGTCATTGGTCCCTGGGCTTACACACCACTTAATTTAACTTAAACTGACTTACGCTAAGAACAACACACACACCCATGCCCGAGGGAGGACTCGAACCTCCGGCGGGGGAAGCCGCGCGAACCGTGGCAAAGCGCCCTATACTGCACTGCTACCCCGCGCGGCAATTAACACGTGTCCGGAGCTGATTCGTTTGGGCCTAAAATAAGTTTGAGCATTTTCAAATATCCCATTTCATAGTACGCAAACAGCGGAAACAGCACTGTAGAGAACCACTCACAATCAATTAGCAACCAAAATACATGAACAATTGACTAATAGTCGAATAGAAATGCCTGTAGAGGTGAAATAATAGTACGAGTAGGATTAACATACCTGTAGTGTTAGCAAGTAATTGTAATATGATTGTAGTATTAGGACCCACTAATGTAGTAAGGTAGTGGGTTGATATGTATCTTTGTAGTTAATTTTGAATAATTTTTTTAAAATAAAAAATAAAAAAAAGAAACAGCGGAAACAACGAACTCTGACTTTTCAACTCTATGGGAGCCCATGGCATAAACAATGTTTCGGTAACTCGTCGTTGGATTCTCTTCTACTCACCGTGCGAGGTTGCGCAGTGCTTAGCTCACTGTACTAGCATTAGGGATGACGACGGTTCAATCGCGCGTCCGGCCATCCTGATTTAGGTTTTCCGTGATTTCCATAAACCGCTCCATGAAAATGCCGGGACGGTTCCTTCGAAAGGGCATGGCCGACTTCCTTCCCCGTCCCTCCATAACCCGATGAGACCTATGACGTCGCTGTTTGGACTCTTCCCTCAAACAACCCAACCCCAACTCTCTCTTCTACTGGACAAAGAGGGTCTTCTTCAAAGTCGAGAGTGCGATTCCTCCGTGGAACACCGCAGTCAACCCTTCTAGTTGGTAACGTTCAAGTTTCTCGCAGTCGTCGATGTCGTCGGACGAAAACGGTAAGTGATTTCGCAGTTCTAACAGGGACTGACGACTATGCCTTCTTCTCAGTTTCTGTGTGTATCATTAAAGGGGAGATTTAAAAATGATACGCTACTCAAACTTATTTAATGTCCAAACGGTACGTTTCTGGATAAAGGTTCCATATGAAAAACTCCTAAGTCCCCAACAGAACCACAATAGGAAATAAATCGCTCCATGCAGAAAGGGCTTCAGTCACAAAATTGTGATAGTTCAAATGGCTCTGAGCACTATGCGACAACTTCTGAGGTCATCAGTCGCCTAGAACTTAGAACTAATTAAACCTAACTAACCTAAGGACATCACACACATCCATACCCGAGGCAGGATTCGAACCTACGACCATAGCGGTCGCTCGGCTCCGGACTGTAGCGCCCAGAACTGCACGGCCACTCCGGCCGTCACAAAATTGTGAAAATGAGATTATAATGGAAATCGTATCTTTATGGTTGTTCCCATCATTCTGAGCAAAAATGTATTCCGTCCAGTGCTTGGAAATATACAAACCGAAGCTTCTTGTTTTGAGTTATATGCAGAAAGGAATTCAGTCCAGGACTGAAGCCCTTCTTGCTAAGCAACTGCATTTCAGGCACGAAGTGGGACAGTTCACACGGAAATGTTAACTTCAATGTGCAGAGCATGTTGAAAAACCTGCACAACTTATTCAGTGGAGGTAAACAGGTGAATGTGTACGTTGTTAACCTACACAATCGTTTGAAACTTCCTGGCAGATGAAAACTGTGTGACGGACCGAGACTCGAACTCGGGACCTTTGCCTTTCGCGGGCAAGTGCTCTACCATCTGAGCAACCCAAGCACGACTCACGCCCCGTCCTCACAGCTTTACTTCTGCCAGCCTCGTCTCCCACATTCCAAGCTTTACGGAAGCTCTCCTGCAAGGTTCGCAGGAGAGCTTCTGTAGAGTTTGGAAAGTGGGAGACGAGGGACTGGCAGAAGTAAAGCTGTGAAGAGGGGGCGTGAGTCGTGCTTGGGTAGTGCAGACAGTAGAGCACTTGCCCGCGAAAGGCAAAGGTCCCGAGTTCGAGTCTCGTCCGGCACAGAGTTTTAATTTGCCAGGAAGTTTCATATCAGCGTACACTCCACTGCAGAGTGAAAATCTCATTCTACACATTCGTTTGTTGATAATATCTATCTATCTATCTATCTATTTCCGAAAGCGATGGACGGTGCCACTGTATAACGACATGAAGAAAATAGACAACGGAAGAAAAGGAAAAGGAATCCTTCAACATGGGAGAGGGATATTTCGGAAACAGCAAAGCTAAAAGACCAAGAATATATTAACTATAAAGGACAATGCATACCAGCTAAAATTACAGGATATGACTGCAGGTAATTTTTAATTATATTGGATGTTACTGACAGTTTTTTGAACACTGTAACTAGTGTTTGGGCTAAAATTTATGATGGATCGTCCATGACGCAGCTCTTGTTCACCGCGCACATTTTGGCATTGCCTCTGCTAGTATGGTAGTCAATTGAGAATATGTTTCTATATAGGATTCTTTTATGTTTTCAGGTGCAAGAGGTTCATGTGCTTTCAACACATCACTGCAGATGAAAAGGAATCTATTTTAGTACGGCTTCATACTTTGCCTTCTAAGGATGAACAAGATGATTATATCCAGTCACTTATAGACATACATAACGTCCAGCGACGTCGACCTAGAAAAGACAATTCAATTCGACAAGTCGACAAAGTATATACTTACCATGCAATTGTGGGTAACACCAAAAGGAGGGTATATTACTAAGCATTTCTGGCTCTTCTAGCTTTAAGTGACAAGAGAGTGAAACGACTGAGGAAGCTGTCTATATCAGATCAGAGTCCACATGATGAAGGAGGGAAAACACCCAGTGTAAACGCTTTGTCAGCCGAAGTCAGACAACTCACGAGAGATCACATTAATAGGTACTCAGTAAGAGAAAGCCACTGCAGTTGGAGAACAAGTAAGTACTTAGATGAAAGGCTCAATATTAAGTTGATGTATAAAATGTTCAAGGAGATACATACAGACGTTAAATGTAGCTACCAGACATTTGCTTTGTTTATCAATGAGAACTACTCCCTGTCATTTGGGCGACCTCAGGTAGATGCATGCTGCTTGTGTGAAGAATTAAAAGTTAAGATTAGAAATCCCCATATTAATGATGCGGCAAAACGGTGTGCAGTGGCTGGGTTGATGGTGCACAAGAGACGGGCTAAAAAATTCTGTAATAAACTTGAAGCGGAAACTGAAATGAAAGATAACACCATGTATTATCTCCGGCAATAGATTTCATGCAAAACATCCAGTTACCACTGATCCCTGTGCAGAAAACTTACATGCTCCAGCTGACTACTAATGTGTTTAGCATTCACGATATCGAGAAAAATAAAGCTAAAATATACATTTATCACTTCTACTCAGAATTACAGAGCCTCATTTGTATTCCGATAACTGTGCAGGGCAGAATAAGAACCATACTTTAGTAAGGCTGGCTCTATTTTTAACAGACATTGGCCGATTTAAACAAATCGAGCAATTCTTTCCAGTCAGAGGCCATTCTTTTCTGCCCTTTGACAGAGATTTTGCTGCAATCAAACGCACTCTTAGAAGGCATGATCGACTATATTGTGTGCATGAAACAACCAAACTGATCATAGAAAGTAGCACATCTGTGAAATTTGAAGTATGTGAAGTGAAAAGAGAGGATATCTTGGATTTCAAGAACTGGTGGCCGATTCATTATAAAAGAAACTGTATATCAGAAGAAACTATAGCGAAGTCAATACCACGAGACCAGAAAGTACATTTGGGAATCAGTACAATAATCCACCTTTCACACAGTAGCCAACTTTGTGGATGTATAATAACATCCAGTGTGTTGATGGTATTGTGAAACACACATTCTGTCAGTCACAACCTGGCCATACGTCACATTCTGCTTTTCCACCCAACTGAGAATAGCCCATGGGGAAAGTTCCAATAAAAGTAGCAAAAATAAAGGACATTACTAGATTACTACCTTATATACCGAATGAACATGAAGAATTCTACCACGCACTGACACATTGGCCCACAAGTGACGTTAACAGTGGAGAGCAAGATGACAACACAAAATGATGTATTGAATTGTTTTTCTTTCCAGTTATTTTCTTAATAAATATTGATTGAAAGCCATTGTTTTGCTTCATGTAATGCTCATGATCCTTTCATATTCCTAAACTGTAAGAATATCCTCAAAGTAATAAAGCAATCATTATATTTTCCTCAAGAAACTACTCAAAGCGTGAAAATCTATTTTGGTCCATGCAGAAAGCAGTCCATCACCAATAAAGACTTTTTTTTCCTAAATAAAAAAACACTTTAAATGCCTGTAAACTCTGTAAGGACCTTGATACTCGGTCGATAAACAACATATATTTTTTCTTTTAGCTTTGATCTCATACTCTAGTGTCTAGTTGTTTTTCTTGTAACATATTTCTATCACTTCTTGATACGTGGTTTTTCATTGGTTTCTTAGTAATCCGCATTGCCTTTCATGCAAATAACACTGACTGCATTGCACCGCACCGCAGGTAGAACCTCGCCTTGGTGACAGTCGTCACAGCAGTTCCCAGCGTCAGCGTGGAAGCTCCTGGATGTCTCTCGTGCGATGGCGTCGGCCTTCCAACGATGATACAGCAACTACCTGTTCCGCCTGGAGTAAACAGATACTAGGAGAAGCCTTGCAGCTCAGTTATCGCAACCGCGTTGAAAGCAACCACCTGTCCTTCGGGTCTGTGAAGCTCCCGTTAGCAAAAGAAAGTAAGGCAAGTAGGTGAAGGTAGTCCACGTGATTTGTCCATCCTTCTGCCGCTCTTTCTTGCTCACGCTTTTGATTGCCATAATTTTACACAAGCATACAGTCATTGCACACTTAATCTGTTCTCTTGTTGTTCCGTATCAGCAGAACGTTTGTAGAGCGAAGACCAGTACCCATCAAATATACAAACAGATATACTCATTCAGAGTGACACCATAGCCTGTTCCGAAAATTAACATCAGAACAACAGTGTCACACACAGAAGGCATTCGCCGAAGGCAAAAATTTAATAAACAGAATTCCCCAGACACTTTTCGGAATGAAATAGCGTATACACCTGGGAATAAAGTACATCCGGTTGACTATAAACTAAAATTTTAGATGGAATTCATTTCGTTCTTTTCCAAACTTGAGAATCAAATTATCTAAACAGAAAAAAAAAATTATCAGAAGGAAGGCCTGTGCTTATTTTAGACAGAAGGTTTGACAGCGGATATTTCGATCACGTTTGATTTCCTTTATTATGCAACCATGTTTCAGTGACAAGCGGACAAACTATGAGATACTAACAAATGGGCACCGATCACGATATATGTTTTCGTATTTAGGACCACCTAAAGTACGTGAGACTTTTTCCTGCACTTCGATGTTGCGTCGATCAAATCGTCTCTTACTTTAATCTTTTCAAGACCGAATTAATTTCTGCATCTCATATTACTGTAATGACACTGACGTAATCCTTAGCTTTCATAATGGGCTGTCTCGAGTTGATTTCAAATCTTAAAACAGTTTCCTGAGTCAAACCAGTTTGTAAAGATATCGAGAAAAAAATTACATGTTTTTCACGGAACACCATCACTAAAATTCTTTAATCTGGTTTCGTTGTCTTGCATACAAAACCGTAAGTTATGTTACTGCTCTAAATGGAACTCCAATAAAACCGTTCTCAGAACAGCATTTTTGCGAACATCGAAATATTTTTAAGCACCGTCTTATCTCAAGCTTCACTGTGAAGTACAGTGTTAAGCGTTACAATTGTTCATCGGTTCTTCTAATACAAGCTTAAATGTTGTATTATCATAGAGATGTGCGTCAATAGGCATTGGATATTCTGTCCACCTGCAAGAGAGGTACCGTAATGTGTCACTGCGAGTGCAATTGGCGCGCTGGTATCTGTGTACATTTGAAAGTATTCACTTTTCTCATGGGAATGGAGACAGAGTACACCAAGTACTACTGATCGGCGATTGGGATAATCGCCACTAAATGAAGAAGACTGGAATGAAACCAGGAAGTAAAACGTCCATCGTGTGTCATTGGTTGAGCATGAGAAAATCATTAGGCCACCTCTTCACGCATAGCTTGCATTCATGAAGAATTCCATAACGTCATTAGATAAAAACTCAGATGCTTTTTGATGTCTGCGCAACAAGTTTCTAGAGGTGAGTTACGCCAGACAGAAGGAATGCGTGTTCGTTGTTCCACAAATAAGAAAGACAAATACAAAACAGCCGATTACAAGCTCATCTTAGTCGTGCTGAAAAACATGCATAGGTGGAAGTCAAATCAGCTATAGCCACTTTCCTAAATTAGGAAACTGATGACTAAATATCATGCACAGGGGTATTCGTTCCTACAAGCAATTGGGTAACAACATCTCCCTCAAAATTCGTCTTCGTGGCTCACCTCCTGATATCTTTTCCGAGAACTTGAGTTCAGTCAGCGACGAACGTGGGAACATTTTCATCAGGACAACGCGGGGTGAAGTTGCGCCATCAGGGTTGATGGAGTGCAGATATGTGGGCTAATTGCCGTTTGACGATTCAGTGCGATTTTCCAAATGTTAAGCACAAATACACTCCAACAACCTAGAAATTCACACCAAACAGGATTTAAATTAAGAAAGTATATTCCGTCCGAGTATACACATACATATGTATTCTCTATGTGCATTATATCCGCTGCCATATTCACAGATATTACATGTGTTAATAAATGATGTGGTGAAATTAGAACTTCCGTGTTATTTGCCCCGATACAGTGTTGCGCACGTATGATGGCTGATGTCTTACATCTCGAGGATGGAGAGCGTAAGAGACAAATGCTTTGTTACCATGAATCAGATAAACTGCTGGATATCAATGTATCCAATGATTATTTTTAAGTCATCGATGTAATTGTGTGATTGTTTCCAAACTTTGCAGAAGCTCTCCTGCGAAGGTACTGGCAGAAGTGAAGCTGTGAGGATGGGGCGTGAGTCGTGCTTGGGTAGCTCAGATGGTAGAGCACTTGCACCCGAAAGGCAAAGGTCCCGAGTTCGAGTCTCCATCAGGGACACAGTTTAAAATGCCAGGAAGATTCATTACTCAGTTTGTTTATCCTTGGCACGATTGCACCAACCATCAGGACAATGCGAAAAGTCACACAACTCGCAGTGTTCGTGCGTTATTCAAAGGGCACCAGGATGAAGTTACCGTACTCCCCTGGGCACCAAATCCGTATGACCACTTCGATCAGGCTGTTCGCGTAATGCATCCTCGACCGAGAAACCTAGCGCAGCTGGACAAGGCACTGCACTGGCTGGGCTCGATATCACTGTCGCTACCTTCCAGAACGTCACTGTCTCTTTTCACACGTCTACGCTGCAAAAGGACTTGATCGTGTAGGTAGAGTTCTACGAGGAAGAGAGTCGACTAGTTACTGAAGTTATGGAATATTCAGCTGAAGGCACTCAAAAATGATTAGTCTCCATAGAGCTACGCAATTCGACCGATGTTGATTCCTCTCCTTCACCTGCTGTTAAAAGAGTCTCTGATATTTTTCTGAGGGATTACAGTCTTATAATTTGGAGGGCCAGCAGAGATGCGATAGGTCCTTGAGTGTCCACCGAGCCAGTTACGTATGCGTCCAGACCTGTCAATATGAGTGTTGTCATCCTGGAACATGGAAGTTCAAACGGTTCAAATGTCTGTCAGCAGTATGGGACTTAACACCTGAGGTCATGACATCCGACGTCTCGCCCGAGAACCATATGTACAACATGTCCGTCGGGAAAGCCTCAAGCAACACAGGCACAGAATCATTTCGACCTGAAATGCTTTGCGGCTTAAACACCTCAGTGACCCGTCGGTGCACTCTACACCTTGCTTCACGTGAGAAAAAGCAAAATAGTGACTAGTCGGACCACACTACATACCTCTAGACTTGTCAAATTTTTGAAGACTGACTCACTGAAGATATGCAGCTATATGTACCGCTGCCAGCAGTGGCTTTTGTGAGGAAGTTTAAAATTACATTGCTTGCAGTTCCCTTCGCAATGATCACTCGGAAAATAGTTGAGATGGATCTCCATTCACTGACACTAGCATCTGCGTTGAAATTTGAAGCCGTCTGACATTGTCAAGGCGTGATACTCATCAATGGTTCCTGTGTCTGGATCTACACTACTGACCATTAAAATTGCTACACCAAGAAGAAATGCAGATGATAAACAGGTATTCATTGGACAAATATATTATACTAGAACTGACATGTGATTACATTTTCATGCAATTTGGGTGCTTAGATCCTGAGAAGGCAGTACACAGACAACAACCACCTCTGGCCGAAATAACGTCCTTGATACGCCTGGGCATTGAGTCAAACAGAGCTTGGATGGCGTGTACAGGTACAGCTGCCCATGCAGCTTCAACACGATACCACAGTTCATCAACAGTAGTGACTGGCGTATTGTGACGAGCCAGTTGCTCGGCCACCACTGACCAGACTTTTCAATTGGTGAGAGATCTGGAGAATGTGCTGGCCAGGGCAGCAGTCAAACATTTTCTGTATCCAGAAAGGCCCGTACAGGACCTGCAACATGCGGTCGTGCGTTATCCTGCTGCAATGTAGTGTTCCGCAGGGATCGGATAAAGGGTAGAGGCACGGGTCGTAACACATCAGAAATGTAACGCCCACTGTTCAGAGTGCAGTCAATGCGAACAAGAGGTGACCGAGACGTGCAACCAATGGCACCCCATACCATCACGCCGGATGATACGCCAGTATGGAGATGACGAATACACGCTTCCAATGTGCGTTCACCGCGATGTCGCCAAACACGGATGCGACCATCATGATGCTGTAAACAGAATCTGGATTCAACCGAAAAAATGACGTTTTGCCATTCATGCACCGAGGTTCGTCGTTGAGTAAACCATCACAGGCGCTTCTGTCTGTGATGCAGCGTCAAGGGTAACCGCAGCCATGGTCTCCGAGCTGATAGTCCATGGTGCTGCAAACGTCGTCGAACTGTTCGTGCATATGGTTGTTGTCTTGCAAACGTCCCCATCTGTTGACTCAGGGATCGAGACGTGGCTGCACGATCCGTTACAGCCATGCGGATAAGATGCCTGTCATCTCGAGTGCTAGTGATACGAGGTCGTCGGAATCCAGCACGGCGTTCCGAATTACCCCCCTGAACCCACCGATTCCATATTCTGCTAACAATCATTGGATCTCGACCAACGCGAGCAGCAATGTCGCGATACGATAAACCGCAATCGCGATAGGCTACATTCCGACCTTTATCAAAGTCGGAAACGTGATGGTACGCATTTCTCCTCCTTACACGTTGCATTACAACAACGTTTCACCAGGCAACGCCGGTAAACTGTTGTTTGTGTATGAGAAATCGGTTGGAAACTTTCCTCATGTGAGCGCGTTGTAGGTGTCGCCACCGGTGCCAACATTGTGTGAATGCTCTGTGAAGCTAATCATTTGCATATCACTGCACCTTCTTCCTGTCGGTTAAATTTCGCATCTGTTGCACGTCAGCTTCATGGTGTATCAATTTTAATGGCAAGTAGTGTATTTCCGAACATTGTTCTTATGCCGTGTTACATGACGGCGAGTGATACTTCATTCCTTGTAGACACGTTGAAGAGTCCACGTTGACGTATGACCTCTTTCATGTCCAAATACAATGTTCGTTCACTTTAATGTGATCACCTGCCAAAGCTCGAGTAACAACCTTCTGAAGCACGAGACACTGCGACACGTGCTGAAAGAGAGTCAGTAAGATTCTGGAAGGTCCGACAGGGATCTGGAGTCTTGCCAACTCCAGTACCGTGGCCAGTTTTGCTGGGGTGGTCGGCTGAAGATCCATGGCGTGAACAGCCCGATGAGGTAATCGCACAGGTTCTCAGTCGGGTTTTAATCTGGGGATTAAGGTAAATTCATCCTGGTGCTCTTCTAATCACGCACGTACACCATGAACTGTGGGACACGTTTATTGTCCTGCCTGCGTGATGCTTCATATAGGGATGAACATAATCCCCAAGGGGCAACGGCCTTGCCGCAGTGGATACACCGGGTCCCATCAGATCACCGAAGTTAAGCGCTGTCAGACGTGGCAGCCACTTGGATGGGTGACTATCCGGGCCGCCATGCCCTGCTGCCAATTTTCGGGGTGCACTCAGCCTCATGATGCCAATTGGGGAGCTACTCGACCGAATAGTAGCGGCTCCCATCAAAGAAAACCATCATAACGACCGGGAGAGTGGTGTGCTGACCACACGCCCCTCCTGTCCGCATCCTCAACTGAGGATGACACGGCGGTCGGATGGTCCCGATGGGCCAATTGGAGCCTGAAGACGGAGTGATTTTCTTTTAATCCCCAAGGATAGACGCATACCTGCGTTTATCCATTGTGCTTTCCCAGAATTACGAGATCTCCCAGGGAATACCCTCCGACCTGGACTCTTCCGACGATTGTTGCAGGGTGTTCGGTTTCAGACGTTTAACGCCGTAGACGCCGAGGGCCATACGTCCGATGGAGCAAAAAGCGTGATTCGTCTGAAAAAGTCACCTGTCGCCACTCAACGGATGTTCAGTTGCGGCACTGGCGTGATAATTCAGCCTTCATCGCCAATGAACAGCAGTCAGCATGGGTGCGTGAACCAGTAGCCTACTGTGCAGGCAACGAAGCAACGTTCACTGATCGATCGTTGAGGGGACACTGTTGGTAGCCTCTTCCTTCATCTCGGTGACGAAATGTTCAACAGTTGCACGTCTGTTCGCCCATGTCTCCGCAGTCTCCGATCATCCCTGTCATCTATGCCCCGCGGTGCATTACGGTTGTTTAGGCGCCGGTTCTGGATAGCACCATTCTGCCATGCAATGTGAACTTTAACCATGGCGGCCTGCGAACAGTTTACAAACTGAGACTTTTCGGAAATGGTTCCATCATAGTCCCGAACTCTAATGATCACGCCCTTTTGGGCGTCAGATAAATCAGTCGTCGGCCGCTGTGGCCGAGCGGTTCTAGGCACTTCAGTCCGGAACCGTATTGCTGCTACAATCGCAGGTTCGAGTTCTGCCTCGGGCATGGATGTGTGTGATGTTCTTAGGTTAGTTGGGTTTAAGTAGTTCTAAGTCTAGGGGACTGATGACCTCAGACGTTAAGTCCCTTAGTGCTCAGAGCCATTTGAACCATAAATCGGTCTGTTTCCGCATTACGGCAACGACTGCACTGTTTCCCAGGTTCACTCGACACGCTTTATATACCCTCCACTACTAGTGCTGCCACCTGTCGTCTCTCAGTGGTTGTTGCACGTTGACGTTGAATATAGACGCTGGTAATATTAGTGTGATTGGACCGTGATTCGCAGCTCCTTTCTGCCATTCTGTCACGTCTCGTTGATGCATCTTTCTGCGTCGTTTCCATAGAGGCGATTGCCGCATGTACACCATTTCCTGACACGAATGAGGTCGGCGGTACAGGATTATATGGTCGTCTGGTACCACCTCCACAGAACCTAGAACGAACCAAAGCTTCCATTATCATATTAAAGATTCCGTACCTCAATCGGTAAAGGCGGAACACTTTTGTTCGTCTATCAAGCCACGTTCTTCTCAGGAATGGGCAAAGGTGTCAATCGGAAATTTATGTCGGGTACTAAGGTCTACTGGTAACATCGGTTCCCGTCAGATCACCGAAGTAAAGCGCTGTCGGGATGAGCTATAACTTGCATGAATGACCATCCGGTCTGCCGAGTGATGTTAGCAAGCGGGGTGCACTCAGCCTTTGTGAGGCAAACTGAGGAGCTACTTGATTGAGAAGTAGCGGCTCCGGTCTCGGAAGCTGACAAACGGCCGGAAGAGAGGTGTGCTGACCACATGCCCTTCCGTATCCGCATCCAGTGACACCTATGGGCTAAGGATGACACGGAGGTCTGATGGTAACGTTGGGCCTGTTCGGGAGGAGAAAAAAAAAGGTATACCGTACCGTTGCTGTGAAAAAAAAAGTGAGCTTCTAAGTCAATACAATCAAAATATGCGGCCACGTATGTCACATATTTTGATACTGCCAAACTCACCCACGAAACTTATGGACTACTTACGTTGACGTATAAACATAACATTTGGCAAAAAGCGAAGTTTCACAGCACAAGTAAAGGAAAAAATTCCTAAAATCGTTAATTCCTGATTAAAATGCTAACCAGTCTTGATTGCAAGGTTTTATTGAAAACTAAAAATCAAACCTCAAAATGGTCACCCATTTTAGATTTTACGCGTGAGTTTTAGTTTCCATTAAATCCTTGCGATCAAGACTGACGAATACTTCAACTATCTATCAGTCACTATTAATTTCCAGTAATGTTTTCAACTGTTAATTTGTAATTAGATCATATACAAAATATTTTTTTGCCTTTTTCCGTCTATCTGGCTGTCCGCCTGTGATCTCCTTCTTCTCAGGAAAGGGTAGAAGTATCGAGATGAAAATTATCTCCAATACTGAAGGCGTAAATAATTTTAGCTTCTAAGTCGGCGCAGTCAAAAGATATGTCATCTGTTTAGATACTCGCAAATTCAGTCGTCAAAACCGATAGATTAGCTATATCGATACTCGTACACGTCGGGCCTGGCGATCTAGCGGTGGATGCACGGTATCTGAACGTGTTCGACCAGGCGATTTGCCACCTTATGTAATTCGAAAGAAGCGAAAATAAATGAATAAAAAAGGGCAGTGATGTGCTTGCCTGGAAACCGCGAGGTCGCGGGATCGAATCTCTTTTGGAGCATGGGGTTCTCAGGCCCCGTTTTAATCTAGTCCTCACCTCTGAGCTAAATGAGGAGCTGCCAGAAACGTCGTTCGGACTCCACGTTCAACTATGGGTCCTCTTTTTTAACCAGGGTAGGCAAGCCACCGAAGTGACGTCGAGTAGAAAAAGTTTCAGCAGGTCGCTGAGACACAAGAAATTATTATTCTTATCCATTGCTCGTGACCGGACCAAATATCTCACGAAATAAGCGTCAAACGAAAGAAACTACAAAGAACGAAACTTGTCTAGTTTGAAGGGGGAAACCAGATGGCGCTATGATTTTCCCTCTAGATGACGCTGCCATAGGTCAGACGCATATCAACTGCGTTTCTTTTTTTATAGGAACCCCCATTTTATTACATATTCGTGTAGTACGTAAAGAAATATAAATTTTTTAGTTGGACCACATTGTTCGCTTTGTTATAGATGGCACTGTAATAGTAACAAACATATGGCTCACAATTTTAGACGAACAGTTGGTAACAGGTAGGTTTTTTAAATTAATCTACAAAACGTAGGTACGTTTTAACATTTTATTTGGATTATTCCAATGTGATACATGTACCTTTGTGAACTTATCATTTCTGAGAACGCATGCTGTTACAGCGTGATTACCTGTAAATACCACATTAATGCAATAAATGCTCGAAATAATATCCGTCAACCTGAATGCATTTGGCAATACGTGTAACGACATTCCTCTCAACAGCAAGTAGTTCGCCTTCCGTAATGTTCGCACATGCATTGACAATGCGCTGACGCATATTGTCAGGCGTTGTCGGTGCATCCCGATAGCAAATATCCTTCAACTTTCCCCACAGAAAGAAATCCGGGGACGTCAGATCCTGTGAACGTGCGGGCCATGGTAAGGTACTTCCACGACCAATCTACATGTCATGAAATATGTTATTCAATACCGCTTCAACCGCATGCGAGCTATATGCCGGACATCCATCACGTTGGAAGTACATTGCCATTCTGTCGTGCAGTGAAACATCTTATAGTAACATCGGTAGAACATTACGTACGAAATCAGCATACATTGCACTAGTTAGATTGCCATCGATAAAATGGGGGCCAATTATCCTTCCTCCCATAATGCCGCACCATACATTAAAACACCAAGGTCGCTGATGTTCCACTTGTCGCAGCCATCGTGGATTTTCCCTTGCCCAACAGTGCATATTATGCCAGTTTACGTTACCGCTGTTGGTGAGTGACGCTTCGTCGCTAAATAGAACACGAGAAAAAAAAATCTGGCATCACCCCTTATTTTCTGTTGTGCCCAGTGGCAGAACTGTACACGACGTTCAAAGTCGTCGCCATGCAATTTCTGGTGCATAGAAATATGGTACGGGTGCAATAGATGTTGATGTAGCATTCTCAACGGCGACGGTTTTGACATTCCCGATTCTCGCGCAGTTTGTCTGCTACTGATATGCGGATTAGCCGCGACAGCAGCTAGAAGACCTACTTGGGCATAATCATTTGTTGCAGGTCGTGGTTGGCGTTTCACACGTGGCTGAACACTTCCTGTTTCCTTAAATAACGTAACTATCCGGCGAACGGTCCGGACACTTCGATGATGTCGTCCAGTATACCGAGCACCGTACGTAGCACACGCCCGTTGTGCATTTTGATCACAATAGCCATACATCAACACGATATCGACCTTTTTCGCTTTTGGTAAACGGTCCAATTTAACACGGGTAATGTATCACGAAGCAAATTACGTCCGCACTGGCGGAATGTTACGTGATACCGCTTACTTATACGTTTGTGACTATTACAGCGCCATCTATCACAATGCGAAAAAAAGTGGTCCAACTAAAACATTAATATTTCTTTACGTACTACACGAATATGAAATGAAAAATCGGGGTTCCTATTTAAAAAAAAAAAAAAACGCAGTTGATATCCGTTTGACCTATGGCAACGCCATCTAGCGGGCCAATCATAGCGCCATCTGGCTTCCCCCTTCAAGCTAGACGAGTTTCGTTCTTTGTAGTTTTTTCGTTTGATGCTTATTTCGTGAGATATTTGGCCCGGTCATTATCAATGGACCACTCTGTATACACACAAAAGTTCGTGTTGAATCATCTGAGCTCGAGCCCTACTCGCACGGGTCCTGCTTTTCTTTCTTTTTTACAGCTGATAACTAATGTTTATTGTGGTGAGGTAATGTTGGTTGGGCACGTATATACCTCGCTGCACATGAAAATGTTAAAACATGTTGCTGTGTTGGTGGACTCTCGGCCCGGCCTGTGGTATAGCCTGCATACGGATGGCAGCCCCAGAGCTCAGCTCGGCAGCCGCAGGGCGACCTCAACTGCGCTGCACCACTGGCCGGTCGTCACCTTGCGCGCCGACCACTGGGCCGCGGTTTGACAGGCAGCCAGGCCACGGCGCTCGCCGTTGACCGCAGAAACCTTTTAGTCGTCCGGCCTCTCTTGCAAGCTGAGCCTCAGTAAACAAGTAGGGCGCCGGTGAGGGATTTGCTGTACTGAATTCCGAGCCGGCCGTCTGACGGAAACACCGACAACGGTACGGGATCACGGCCGGAGACGGACTCGCAGGGAGGGAAGGGAGGGGGTGTTGGGAGGGAAGATTCTCATTTCTCATGGACATTTCCACACCTCCTCCCCCCCCACTTTCCCCCCCAAAAACATTAAAATTAATGGAAGTGTTTATATTTTTAAAAAATATCAGCTTCCAAATTTATCAACTAATTTTCGGAGAGCAAGCCGTCATGTGACCTAATAACCTTGAAAATTGCATGAAATTCTAGGAATTACAAGGCTCACTTTTTACAAAGAGTAATTTTCAGATGCTTACCTGACGAGGTGCTCCTATGGATGGGATTGCAGCCTGACATTTCAGCCAGGTAAACGCGCATATTCAAACGCTGGCTGTACGTGATGTCAACAACAAATCCGACCCACTTCGTTTTGTCCACAGGCAGAACAGCGAGGCCCACGAGAAAGACGTCTTTCTCGTGGGCCTCGTACAACACGCTAACCTCAACGAAGCTGAATACCGCAAGCGGTATAGAAAGGAAAACAAACCACTATCAAACAAGGAAAAGCAGAAAGTCTGCCTTCCCGTCGGCGGTATGCACGTTGATTATCATTTACATCTGCGCATAGGGTCTGCAGACCTGTGTTCACAGCCGTAGTGCCTAGTGAGATGTTAATAACAGTGAGTGCATGTTTCCATTTGATATTCTGTAAAATGTTAGATTGTCTTACATGTGCGTATTTGTAGGTGTTATAATACTTAAATTGAAAGTGTCGTTTTCAAATTTTCTAAAATCCATGCTTTTCAACTAATAAACAGGGTGATTATAATTAAAGTTAAACTTTCAAACCGCTGTAGAAATAACACCACTGCTCAGAATGACGTCAAATTGCAACGCAATACTATCGGAGAAGAAAAATAAATAGTTACAAAATGTACCAATATTTGACGCTGTAAGCATCTAATTTAATAGTGGTCGACTACAAATGAAAAATGGATCATACAGCAATGCCTAAGGTGTACGTTTGACGTTAAACAAACGGTACTACTCAGTGTGCATGGGTGTACATGAGTGATACTGTTAGTTACCTAAGCCTACCCACCACGATCAGATCATGCGACAAATCGGTTTTTCAAAATTTTGAAAAACACAGCCCTCAGTCGCGAACACAATTAATTTGTCACCTAGGTTTCGGTGTCACAATGGACACCTTCTTCGGACAAAATTAAAACTAAATGTTACAGCCTAAAGTACCAAGAAATACGAAATCTGCGGTCATACATGACAGCGTCAGATAGAATTAAAACAAAAAGAGATCCAAGCCACTAGGGGCTGCCATGTGTCCTCTGTTACAGTCAACACAAAACTGAAACATCATGTGACTTGTGCGCCGCGCCAACTTAAAGACAATACCGCCATCTGGTGGCTAATTGGTAAAGCCAGGCTATTTTGTAAACATCTCTCGTAACTGCACAGAGGCAAATAAACGAACACCTGAACGGTGTACATGAAATAATTACAATAGCGGGATACCGCATGATATAAAATACAACTAATGAATGACTGGCTGTAGTACAAAAATTCCAGAATAAATGCATCAAGAAGACATATACGAAATAATCCATTAAATGACATTACTGCTTGCTATAATAGATACGTTATAAAAACCAAAATAGTTTTCTAATTTACATACATGAGTTGTAAAAAGTAGAAAGAAACCTCTGAATCTGCAAGAAGTAGTTGGTACATCAACGTGTTAGATCTCGGCAGCGGCTTTATACGTACCATTGAAATAACTTCTTCCGCGCAACTGCATCTGCACGTTGAGAAAAAGTCCGTCATACGAAAGCAAATGCTTGAAAATTTCCAGCTCCTCCAAAATATCAAGTTTACGCCCTTTTTTTCCCTATGCAAAATTTCCAACTTCTCAACCGCTTTAGGAGAGTGCCCTGTGATTAACATGTGATCTGCAAAAGAAAATGTTCTTTACAGCGAACTGAAAAGGCACGTCCTGTTTGACCACTATAATAGGCACCGCAAGTGTCACACGAAATCTTGTAGTCACCAGAATTCTGCAGAGGGCTAGTAGTTTACTTTAAATTAGAAAAGGCAATATTACATTTGTATTTAATCCGAAGCAACCTTTGAATCTGGCATGACATTGGACCTAAAAATGGAATTGAGAAGAATTTTTCCTCCGATTCTTCTGGGACGCTGATGAAAGAACCAAGTGCAGTACCCTTCTTGCCAATCTTCTTTCTGAGGATATCATCTACTAACCGAGCTTCGTAACCATTATTGACCGCCACAGTTTTAATAAGATTAATCTTATTAAAGTTTTCTTTCGAGAGGGGAATAGAGAAGTGCTCTGTGAATAGCCGAGAAAAAGAAAGCATTTCTGTGAGAGGCTGGATGTGTAGAAGAAGGTGGAACGATTTTATCAGTTTGAGTCTCTTTACGGAAAATGTTGAAGGAAATTCTGTTTTCGATTAATGACAACGTAAGATCGAGGAAATTTAATTGACGATTTTAATTTTCTTGTTCACAAGTGAACTTAATATTATCATGAAGATCATTAAACAGATTGAAAATGTGGTTGATCCCATCAGGAGGACCTTTGTAGACTACTAATATAGCGTCAGCGTATCTACAGTAGGACAATCTGCCCAGATCTGTAGCTGAAAACAACGTAAAGAATTTCACCTCTAACGAATTGATAAAAATATCGGCAAGAATTCCGGCTAGCGGTTTCCCCATGGCTAGGCCGTCATTTTGTTGGAACAGTTGCCCATTGAACTGGAAGTAATTGTACTTAACTACAACGATGATGGGTACTAAGGTCTACGGTACCGTTGCTGTGAAAAAAATGTGAGCTTCTAAGTCAATACAATCAAAATATGCGGCCATTTATGTCACATATTTCGATTCTGCCAAACTCACCCACAAAACCTATGGGCTACTTCCGTTGGCGTATAAACATAACATTTGGCAAAAAGCAAAGTTTCACAGGACACGCTTCAATGGGTCGTACGTGTGACAGATGTTTTCATTTAGGTATTCTGGCACATACAGCGTCATCTAGTGATCAATTTTCACACTATTTTTTCTTCTGCAGCACATTTTCCCCCTTCTCCGATAATATTCCGTTGCAATTTGACGCCATTCTGACTAGTGGTGTTATGTCTACAGCGTTTTGGTAGTTTAACTTTGAATATGACCACCTTGTATTTCTCTAAATTGCACTTCCTTGAGCGTTATGACAAAAAAATTGCTAAGCGCTGACGCAAAAATTATTGTTTCGTTAAAATATTTTATAAATTTCTTTTTTTATTAAATTTTTATGAATTTCTAGCGTATTAAGAGGGAAGGTGACAGCAAGTTATGCATGGTGGAGGTAGGGGGAGGGATATTAACAGGCTGTGACCTCTACCTGACATGAGCACCGCTTCTACAGTCGTGGCGTCGTGTTAGCAAGATAGAAGCGTACTCCACTGACTCTAGCTCTCTAGCTGATTGCATACGCAGGGCCGTGTCGCAAACACTGGACTTGTATTAGGACAACAGATGTAGTATAGCATTCTTTGGTCTAATTTGCACTTGCAAAGTGCTGACGCTATTGCGGGTTGGTTATGTCCCAGAGACAAAGCCATGACATCACGAACAACGCACCCCCTCCCTTATCAATGATATCATCAACATGGTGTGACAAGCCACGTCTCCTTCCCCCTTGCTCTATGATGTCATTCGAAATACAGCAAGCCACAACTCATTTCTTAGAACGTTGGCAGCATATTACGAAAATATATTGTTTAAGTGTTACAAAGCACTAACAATCTGGTCAAAACACCTTCTTCCTCTCCTAAAATGCTGTTGGTCATTTCATTTGTCTTACGTATGTTGTGAGCTCACAAATCGTATTTTGTAGCATTGGGATTAGATTGTGGAATTACTTTGTAGTTTATAAGTGAAATAAAGACTGTAAACGTTGTTAGATGTAAGAATACTGTATATTAACAACCATTACGTAATTTTTTGATAAAATAATAATTCAGGTCGTCCGGATCATTTTGAACATGACGCAGACAATTAGATAGTCAGATGATTTGAATATCCAAAATATGACGGCTCTTGGGATACACAGTGATTGGATATTCCATTTTAATGGCCACTTAAATGATACACATTTATTCGCTGTACCGTTTTAATGATGACCAGTTTTTCAAGAAATGAGGTGTAGCGTTTTGGGTTGTGAATGATGTCACAAATAAGGATGTCCGTCGCTTGTCACATGATGTTGATTATGTTACTGATAATTGTGACGTCACTCGTTTGCCGCTGGAAAGTAACCAATCCGGGTCAACATTCACTTCTCAAGGTCATTTAAGTTATGGAGAACGCCGGAATGGTTCCTTCGGAGAGAGCTTGGTCGATTACCTTCTATTTTCTTCCTGAATCCGAACCTTAGCTACATATCCAATAACCTCGTCATCTCCCTATCTTCCTTCCAATTACATATGGAATTTATCGTAGAAAATGAAATTTTTTATTAGACCGCGCGTCGAAACCTGATCATCGGAACATGGACAACACCGCCCTGAATTTTTGTGCCCACCCGAACATACCTCCAGGACCGATTCAATCTTTCAATCTCATTCCACTTTCCTTCGTCTTATTACTGAATAAAACACCCGGATTTTCTTCGCAGGCCATATGGGGGTACCATCACAAAGGTTACACACTTCGGCGCAGGTTTTGTCTTATCGTATCACTTATTAAATGAAACACCCACACTAAAATGAATGGATTCATTGGGAACGAAATTAATCAAGTGACGTCGACAAACCTGAAATGTGATAAGTATATGTCGTGACAAATGAAAATCTACCTCACACCGGTTAACTGATCCAGTCTTTGTGGTTTGGGCAATAGCTAACGGTAAGCAGAAGATTTTGTCTCATATCCAGGAAAAGGCGTCTATCTAAGACATCTTTCATGAAATTATTATTTGAAATGATTAACGTCGCTTCACCACATTAGACATTAGAAGATTGTTTTTCTGCCTTTTGCGTATCATACGGTTATGCCTGGGAGAAGGACTGCGTGATGAAGCAGCGTAGTGATTTTTATTTCATTTTATTTCATATCAGTGTCCTATGTTACTCATAATCCCGTTTGGTCTATGATATATGAATCTGAGGTTAATTGGAAGTATGATCTTGGGATCAGTATAGTTTTTTGGCTGTCGTTGTAGAAGCGTGGGAACATCCAATGAACTCTTAGTTTTCAAAACTGGCTTGCAGTGTGCCCACGTTGAAGGCGGCAGTTACTCCGCATGTTTCAACAAGTTCGATTTGAGTCTTGATGACCAAACCAACGGATGAGTAGCAAAAAATTTCATGGAGCGTTTGTTCAAATTTTGTGCGGGGAACTGGTGAGAGGACTGACCAATGGCCGCTGGCATAAAAATCCTTCTGATTGGACAAATCACCTGATGCCGCGATGTCGTTTCTTTACGATTGGCTAGCCTCTGTGCCTGTGCCCTCTGGAATGAGGCGTTATGTCATAGTGCCGGGAAGTGTTAGAAAAATGGCACATTTTGTTAGTCACGGGCTGATGCTGTGGTGCTCTCGAGAGCACTTACGTTAGACTTTTGGTTAGGATTCCAGTTAGACATGTTTGATAACGTAGGTAGTTCGTCCAGTGATTAAATTCTGTTATGAAGGGCATTATGTGTATACGTTTTGTGTGCGTAAACTTTTTTCCGTTTTCCGACTTGGTTTTTGGAAGGGCCACTTCCTTTTCGCCGAAGTAGCAATTGTTCGAGTTCTAGAGATTACCTCGGTTTTAATAAATGACCTTCTTCATGGAAAATAGTTTGTTAGTCTTTTCCCCAATGTGCTGTCCACCATTCGTTTTCATCTCTCGTGTTTATTGAAAATAACTGTCCTGCTTGAGAACTGGTTTCTTTCTTTTAATGTTTAGTGAAGGTAATTCCCTAGGTAGTCGTTCTGCCATCGCTGTAGTCAGAGTGCGATGCGCGTTATGGATTAATCAACAGGCCAAATTCATTTAAATTCCAGAATGAGATTTTCACTCTGCAGCGGAGTGTGCGCTGATATGAAACTTCCTGGCAGATTAAAACTGTGTGCCCGACCGAGACTCGAACTCGGGACCTTTGCCTTTAGCGGGCAAGTGCTCTACCATCTTTTTTTCTTTTTTTATTTTCTTTTTGTTATTTTATTTTATTTTTCTTATTTTTTTCTTTTTTTTTCTTTTCTCATTTCTCTTTTCCTTCTTTAATTTTTAGAAAGTCCCTTAATAAAATGGAACTACAAAAAAAAAACCCTAAGTGCCAACGCCACTTTTCATCCTATAACAAAAAAATCTGGTCCACTTCAGGCGTTGGCTCCTGACTAAACCTACTCCAGAGAGCTACCTATATACCAGGGGAAATATGGGAAATCAAGGTTAGGGCTATCCTTACAAACAAAACAAAATCTTCCTTCTTCTGAATTTTATTATTATTTTTATTGTTTTTATTTTTATTTTTTATTTTTTTACTATTATTTTTTTGTTTAGTTTTGTTGTGTAATTGATCAGAGGCCTTCTGCGCCCACGACTTCTCGAAATTAAGTGTTCCGTTCAATTGTTCAGAAATGTTCATTGGTTCAAACAGGAAACCTTGTTCTCTCTTGGCTTAACACATTCCAGCTGCGAGGCGGGTCGTGGAAAGCACTCCCAAGGACGTTCGAGAAAAATTGTCTGTATTTTGGGTGACGGACAACGACATAATGACGGTCATTGAGGTATGCCCAAAAATCGAGTACAGAGTCTACAGTTTGTCCAAATAAGTAGTGAATGGCATGTCTGCGAATCCAATTCACAGCATTGGTCTTTGTCCGAGGAAAATAGTCACGTTCCGGAAATAATAATGAAAGGGGAGTAATCCGATCCGGAATGTCCCGCGTTAGAAAAGCGACAATACGACGAACCAAGTGTCAAACCTCCGCCGCCGGTCCGCAAACAAACCGATGTTCATCATTGTCTGGCACTCCACACGTGGAACATAGAGGTGATTGGGCGAGGTGGATACGATGAAGGCGAAACTGGTTGATTTGCTTACCATTGACAGTTAGGTACCAGACAGATTGAACATTCGTGTCAAGGTAACAGGCGAACACCGCGCGCCATACATGACGCCAGTCATCCTGGGGGAACTTTTGTTCAATCGGGTTAGATGGACGACCTAATTGGAGGACATTGTGTACTGCCTTTGTCTTGAGTAAAAGCTGTCTTGGTAAGGTGAGGCGTAGATAACTGAGTTCAAGAAAGAAGTATCGTATGTAATGGAACTGGGCCGGAACATCCGAGATTATCACTGGGGCTGACAGTGAGACCGGCGAATATGCCGACAGGAGGAGACCAGTGAGGCTCGTTGCGCAACGTGTCCATACCGTCATCTGGGAGCTAACAAATAGGGCGCGAGCTCTATCCGGCAACATGCGACGTGCCACAGTAAGCGGAAAAGGTAGAACTTGTGCTACATGGGGAACTCGGGATGCGATATATATATTTACATATCGAGCTCGATGGAGAATATCTAGGGATCGAAGTCGATGGTCCGTAAGACCTGCTCTGATCGTTAAAAGGAGGCGTCGGCAGTTGATGGTGGCTGAACGCCGGAGATCAGATGAATGGTATCAACGGTGGTGAGAGTCGTAACGCACTCCACGGGAAGTCCCGTGCCAATGAACATAACTTGTGAGTTACGTACGTTTAAAGAGCTACCCGATGCCTCACCATAAGTCGCTACCCACGTCAAAACAGCTCGAACCTCGTCGGCACTACGTAAACAGATGACTACATCGTCAGCATAGGCCGCAACAGAATCGGTAGCGATCTATGGACAACCCTACGCCGGCCGAAGTGGCCGTGCGGTTAAAGGCGCTGCAGTCTGGAACCGCAAGACCGCTACGGTCGCAGGTTCGAATCTTGCCTCGGGCATGGATGTTTGTGATGTCCTTAGGTTAGTTAGGTTTAACTAGTTCTAAGTTCTAGGGGACTGATGACCTCAGCAGTTGAGTCCCATAGTGCTCAGAGCCATTTGAACCATTTTTGACAACCCTACCAAACGTTGTCTTCGTCCACATAGCAAGGATTCCAAGGAAAATGCGTACAAAATCGTTGATGGCAACCTTGACGTACGGATCGACCTATTTTTATCGGAGGAGTGAGTCTGCCATTGTACATAATCCTGGAAGAGGCACCCCGCAGAAGGCGCATCACTACCGTGATAACGGCGACTGGGAAACCCATATGGTGGAGAACGGCCGTAAGGAACGAATGGTCAACCCTATCAAAAGCTTGACTAAAGTCCAAAGACGCAAGTGCCCCAGAGAGGCGTTGTGCCTGGGTAACGGCGATCATATCCCTGTAGCGGCATAAAGCCGTGCGGATATTATTATTCCCTCCCAAAGACGCTTGGTCTGGCGACACAACATATCGGGCGACGTTTTTAAGTTGTGCCGCCAAAAGGCGAGTGAAGATTTTCGTATCACTGTTAAGGAGGGTGATAGGCCAATAACCACTGATAGTGTTGCCACCAGGCGGTTTATGTACAGGAATAATAATTCCTTCCATGAAAGCGTCCGGCACAGGTACTTCCGGAGACATCAGTTCCCGACAGATGGAGGTGAAGGTGGACTCTAACAAGCCACGGAAGGTGCGATAAAATTCGAGGGGAAGACCGTCGGGTCCTGGGGAGCGATTGATGGTTCCTGCCCGGATCGCATGGCGGACTTCATCATCAGTCACCTCTGACATCAAGTCAATCGCCGCATCTCCTGGGATACCACCGAAGTTGAGCTGTGAGACATCCTCGATCAACTCTGGGGAATGTGAAATTGCGGCGTATAGCTGCTGGTAGTGGGCGTGAAGCACATTCCCTATTGCAGATTGGGTTACGTAGCGACGCCCTTCTTGGTCTGTTATGACGTGAATCAATTTTCGGCGTCGATTTTGGCGTTCTTGGATGATATAGTACATCGACGGATGTTCATGAGGCGTGCGATCAGCAGTACGAGATCGTACTATCGCTCCTTCCAAATGCCTCCGCATGAGATTGGAGATTTGTGCCTTAGCATGGTTCATCCTTGTATGACGCTCAGGGGAGGCTGGCATCGTGGAGCATTCTCGTAGGATCCTGTAGTAAAAGTCCATAGTGCTCTTCCTCCAGGCGACAACATCTTTGCCATACCGGATCTAAGTTTTTCGAAGAGCAGGTTTTGCACACTGGATCCACCACGATATGGTAGACGGATACGTGGGACGGCGTCTATTACATGTGATCCAAGTGTCTTCTATTAGAAGTCGACAGTCAGGTGAATTAAGAAGTGCCGTTTTCAGTTTCCATAAACCACGTCCGTGCCATACTGCCTGTCTTGTGAGAACATCACAGAAGTAAGCCTCATGATCTGAGAAAGCAACAGGCCAGATTTCAGCCTGTCGAGTGTGTTGAATTAGGGATCGCGAGATGTAGATGCGATCCAGTCGGCTAGAGGAGTGCGCAGTGTAGTACGTAAAGCCCAAAAGATCACCGTGAACATGTCTCCACGTGTCGACAAATTGTAGCCGCGTGACGACTGTTTCCAGAGCTGCGCATGGTGAGTGACACGGCAATTGATCCTGAGGTCGCTGGGTGCAGTTGAAGTCTCCACCCATGACCCAGTCATCGTGTGGCCCCATAAAAAGGGGTGTAACTTCATTCGCGAAGAAGGCATTGCGTTCATGACGGTAGCTGGAGCCCGATGGCGCATAAATGTTGACGATGCGTACACCAAAGAGATTAAGGGCCATACCTCTGCCGTTGGGGAGGTAGAGGACATCTTCGGCAGGAAGTCCTTCTCGTAAGATGATGGCAACACTACTACAGGTGTCCGAAGCGGGAGAAAGATGCGCCGTGAATCCATGTGGTGGTGAAAAATCGGCGACATGCACTTCCTGAAAAAGCGCAATATCTATGTCCGCATCATAAATCGTATCGCGGAGCAGCGCTAGTTTGTGGGGCGCACGAATGGTCGCGAGGTTAATCGTTGCGACACGATAATGCTGGTGTTGGAGTCCCACAGGCACAGGTGGGGCTCCTTCTTCAGGAGCGAGAGGTCGTCGATCTTGCCGGTCCGCTGAAGGGGTTGCTATTGTGGAGAGTTCGCGGGCGCGGGCGCAACCGATGGGGGCGCCCCATCATCAGCCCCGTCCACCCCAGTCCCTTCGATCTCCACGTCGTCCACCCAGGAGGCTGATACTGCGGTAGGGCATCGGCTGTGCACATCATCCACGTGGAGAGGAGACGTAGTTTTCGGCTCAGCGGATAGGCTCTCTTCGACCTGTGGGGGCGACGGCGCCAGTAAGGAGGGGTGTTCGTTGCCAGTGGTCGCCTGTGGCGTGTCGTTCTCATCAGGCTTTTGGTCATCAAAGAGCGGTTTGTCGTCATCTTCGGGTCTACATCCCTGGTATCCATCCGTAGAATGGATTCATCAGGGGGTGTACGGCTACGTTTCTTTCTCTTTCGTGTCGACTCTTGTTTTCGAACATGTCGTTCAGAGTCTGATTGCGGGTGGCTTTCGTCTGACTCCGGACCAGTCTGAAGGAAAGCAGAAGTAGGTACCACTCCCGAATCAACGTCCATCTCAGTAGCATTTTCAGTCACAGTGCTGCGAAGATTCGGTAGGTCAGGATCTGGCGTCTGTGGCACCTCAGAAGGAATCTCAGTAGCTGTTGCATCTACCTGATCAGTCGTGTTAACGGAGCAGAAAGACCCTTCCTTGGCAACCTTGGCATATGTGACAGGGATCTGAGTGATCACCGCTGGGGACGCTTCCTCGCTGACCGGCGTCTGGATCAGGCGATGTCGTATGCAGGCGGATCTGACGTGGCCTTATTGTCCACAACCCGCACATGTTCGGGGTTGGCCGTCGTACATGACAATGGCTCGCACCCCGCCAATTGTCAGGTATGATGGTATATGTTTTTTCAGTTCAATTTTGACCTGACGCACACCATTAAGGACATGATAGGTCGTGAAGGTTTGTCATTTTTCCTCTACGTAACCGATGACGTTACCGTATGGTTGTAAAGCAGAGACAACTTCGTCCTTCGGCACTTCAAAAGGTAGTTCAAACACCTTAATCGTGCGTTGCCGTACTCTGCGAGTTCAAGTGTTACAGCTCCGACGTGACCATCAGAGTATTTGAACTTAAGTCCATTGGCATAGCGGCGAATAACATATTCACACACCTCGGTGTTTGTCATTATAATAATAACGACACTACTCATGATCGAAAAATGGATTCCGATAACGTGGTTAGGATCTAAACGAACTTCTTCACGTATGAACGTTTCAACTTCATGTGCACGAGGTCGCGCATGTTCAGCTGGGAAGGAAACTTTAAGGGTCGCACGGCGGTAAGCGCTCGACATGTTGTTCACGGTGGACGGACACAAGCCTTAAAGCTACGACGCGGAAGTAAACAACGCCTGCAGCGGAGCACTGGCCGGCGCGCGGGGCCGGCCGCACGCTGCCACGGCTGAGAGCCGACTGCCTCAGCTACCCAAGCACGACTCACGCCCCGTCCTCACAGCTTTACTTCTGTATCTCATCTCCTACCTTACAAAATTCACAGAAACTCTCCTGCGAACCTTGCAGAACTAGCACTCCTGAAAGAAAGGATACTGCGGAGACATCGCTTAGCCGTAGCTTGGGTGATGTTTCCTGAATGAGATTTTCACTCTGCAGCGCTGATATGAAACTTCCTGACAGATTAAAACTGTGTGCCCGGCCGAGACAGATGGTAGAGCACTTGCCCGCGAAAGATAAAGGTCCCGAGTTCGAGTCTCGGTCGGCCACACAGTTTTAATCTGCCAGGAAATTTCATTTAAATTCTATTAATGTATTGGGACGACCTTGTTCTTGGTGAACTTGCAAATAGAAAAGCACTGCCTGTTCAAGATAAGAAGCGTAGTGGCTTCACCAAGTCCATGGGGATATGACAAATAGTTGGACCCATATTTCAAGATAATTCAGTTTCAGAATCGATGAGTCCTCCAGTAAGTAAACATTAAACGAGAAAAAGTAACAGCCATCTTTTATCAGATCTGGCACTGATTTTCAGTTCTCACGATGTATTCACTGCACTGCAGGTACGATATTTTTGTAGAGACGTCTTTTCACGTCGATAGTGTCTCTTTAACTTTATTCCTGCTTCACTTCATTTCAGTGAACTTCTTGATTGGTTTGTTTCACAAACCACATTTAGGGCCTTTATGCCCCAACCCACTTCTACACAGACACCCTTAAACACTCAGCTTCACAATAACAATCGAAATAAAAATAGTTATGTTAACGAAAATTTGTTGTTACAATAATGTCAGTCTTGTTAATATTGTCTTAAGTAATTTCATCACAACGTAATGTTCCTATCCACGCGAGGAATGAAATACTAACAGAAACTGCACGGCAGAGAAAAGAAATAATAAAATTGGAAGTTGACTGATCCGGGAAGAGCGAGAGTATAATATGTAGATGAAATGGAAGAATGGAACAGAAAGAGAAAAAGACGACGAAAGCTGAGGTAGTATTGACATCAGAGGGAACCGCTGCTGCGCCGAAGGAAGACAGGCAGGATGGGCCGAGAGGGAAATTACAACTTTGAGAAAGGTGAAGTGTTTACCTATGTCCTGCTATTACACTGCTGAAGTTTCTGGGAAGGCTTTCCAGTGGCTTCTGTAGCGATGAAGACAGAAATTTCCGTATTCCCGCGAAGTAACTGCTTACAAATAGAGGTGTCTGAACTTCCGCCAGATAATAGTATCCATAAATAATTATACGTGTATCGAAGGGCTTGAACGCTACTTCTCGAATTAGCAGTGGCCACCGGAAGAGACTTTGGTGAACTTTTAGCTTCACGAGCCAAATGCAGTTACAAGCACAGCGGGTAACAGGCAGTGTAACTCTATGGGGAAAAATTCTTTTTCCTGATGACGACGTTATTGTGATCATACTGCAGTGGCAGAACTCCCAGCAGAGAAGAGAAGTAAAACCCTAAAAGATATTTATAACTGCTTATTATAAAAAAAATAAACATTGAGCGAGATAGAACAATAAAAAATTACAGTTATGCATTTTTTATACGATTGGAAAATTTGTAGTTTTCTTAATAAAGTGTATATAAATTACATATAAACTCGCATGGGAAACATTTTTATAATGTTTTTCTGCAGTTCTTTTAATTGCTCAAAATTAAACGCTGAGTACCTCAAGATTAAATAAAACAGAAAACTTTTTTATTTAGAAGGCTATTGATTGCAGTATTACAAAGGCAAAATTACGTTGTCTCTATCTGCGCCACGGTCTACATCGGTATTATAGAATTTCACAGTGTAAATACATGCTTTGTGTGCAAGTGCTATGTTTTTTATTTTGAGAAAAAATGAAGGATAGTCATATACGGTTATCAAAAAATAAAGTATGACTCCAAGACGTGGTGTAATAAATACTCGAAGAAAGAGAAGCATTACGTTAAACATGTGCCTGTCAACAGACGACAAACCAGTAGATAGACTTTGACCTCCGGGACCAGGTTCATGGTGCAAGAATCGCAACGCCCAATACTCAGACACTTTATACAGCCATAAACGTTCTGTCCCAATAGCAGTCATTAAAGTCATACAGGCAATTTACAGCACATACTGACCTACTGAAGAAGTGTCAAACAGGGGCAGACTCACTATCCAAATGAGTACGTCAACTATGTCATGTGGACTAGCATACCAAAAAACGGTTTTGTTCAGAGAAAGACACTTAAATGGGTCTCTTTGATGCTGTTACCGCTTCATCTGATGGAAACATTGGTAATGTGAAAGTGCTACAGTGTATCGGAGTTAATTCACCAGAGGACTTTAATACATGGACAAGGTTATCATGGATACAGCACAGAATCCGGCAATAATGGCCACTAACGAGTCCAGGAGAAGGAAAGAGTGACATCCTCGCAAAGTGATCAAGAGAATGAAACAAAATCTGACGAAAGGTGTTTTTGAGTGAGCAAAAACAAAAATTGAAACGTATTTTAAGTAATTTTAATAATAATTTCAAACTTTAATCACAGTATCTGAATTCCAGTTTCATTTTTCTCTGAATCAACGGAATCACATGGAACGAAGTATTCAAATTTCCGTGGTCTTACAACATACACAAGTAAAATAAAAACAAAAGTTAAGCGTAATTATAATCAATTTGAAGAAAGTACAAAATGCCATACAAAATTTTGATTTTGTATCCAAACATTCGCCATTGGATAAAATTCAATTACTTTAGTTCATCACATCAAGTAAATAATGAGTAATGTTCGGTGAAAGTTTCACGTCCGTTGCTGCAGCGGTTTCTGATGTACAGAAAAGTCAACTAACAAGACTAAACATTGTTGATATAGGGCATTCCAACTCCCCTTGAACGTAGAGGAAAAAGCAGCATGAATTTCTGCTTAAAGAGTGAAAACAATTCAGAGTTGAATATGGATGAAAATTTCATATACTGCACAGTATGCAAATCAGATGAAGCACGCAAATTATTCAGGTGTATATATTTCTGGATTGCAAAAAAGACAAATTCTCTGTGGAGAAATATAAATTTATTCTAACATGAGCAGCAAGAGAAGAGAAATATTCAGAAAATACCGATCTGCAAATAATTTAATGAAGTTATATGCTGACAAAAGAAAAACGTAAACGCGTTGTCTGACATAAAACTTCTTTGAAAATAGGATTATTATACACTTTCGCCTGTATCAGATTTCCCATTTGTATTTCTTAAATGTGGATCTAGACAAGTAAAAAATGCTGTATTTAAAACGACTGCAGCTGAGAGAGGGGCAATAGTTCGCATTTTCACATACTATGGACATATCATCCAAATACATAATGTCAGACATCAGATGAGAGGTAATTTATGAAATAGTTGCTGGGAAAAATATTACTTATAAATTAATTAGGTATTTTATTTCAGTTTTTGCGATGTCCTATCGGGATGCACTTTACCTTTCTTTAGTCTATCTTATTTTCCATTTCCCTGCTTTACTCATCAGCCTGCAAGTTTTTAGTGACATTTCTAATATGGAACATGGGTCTGACAAATTCCTCTGATGACTGGACAGTCCCACTCAGGTATCTATGCAGAACACTAAAATGCAAAGTTTTCCCAAAACGCACAGGATATTTCATTTTTCTGAAATGAGAATTAGTGAAGGTCCCGTTCACAACCATAGAAAATTCGTAAACATTTCAGACTATATGATGACGTTTAAAAACCATGTTCACGGTTAAACATTCTTCACAATGCACTAATAAGATTTTGCACGCTTACGTATTGCGAGTCATGTTGTTTTTGTCGTTGTTTTCTTTATTCCGCAGACTGGTTGGATGCAGCTCTCCATACTAGTCTAGCTCTGTACAATAACTTCGGCTTACATGCATCTGAAACTACTTACGTTATTTAAGCCTTGGCTCCCCTCTACAGTTTTTACAACCAGATCTTCCTTCCGCACGAGATTCACAATTCTTTGGAAATCCATACCTCATTTTAGACAAGTTCTGTCATATAGATCTTTCCTTCCTAATTCGTAGCCATACCTCTCTAATAGATATGTGATCTACCCATCTAAAATTTAGCATTATCATGCAAAGTTGCATGTCAAAATCTTCTATTTTCTTATATGTACTGTTTGTCGTCCATATTTCAGATCTACAGCCCAGAGAAATACCTACGTTTATATTCAATATTATCATATTCTTCTCTGTCCGAAATGCTTTTCTTGCTATTGTAAGTCTACATTTTATGTCCTCTCCTTCTCTAACGTTATCTATTACTGCACTACTCAAATAGAAAAACTTTTCTACTAGATTTAGAGTCTCATTTTCTGGTCCAGCTCCCTCAGCATCACCTGACATAATTCGAGTAGGCACATTCCATTAGCATTGTATTAGCTTTATTGTCACTTTGTAAACTATTTTCAAGGCGTTGTCCCTTCCATCCAAGTAGTATTCTGTGGCCTCTGCTGTCTGGCAGAACTATAGTGTCTTTAGCAAACGCCAGTTTCTTTTTCTCCCACACAGATTTCTCCTTAGTTCCTTTACTGCTTGCTCTATGTAAAGATTGAATAAGATAAGCGATGGACTGAAACCTTCACCTATTCCTTTTCATGTCATCGGCTCCTACAATGGGATCTTGTTTCAAATGGCTCTGAGCACAATGGGACTTAACATCTATGGTCATCAGTCCCCTAGAACTTAGAACTACTTAAACCTAACTAACCTAAGGACATCACACAACACCCAGTCATCACGAGGCAGAGAAAATCCCTGACCCCGCCGGGAATCGAACCCGGGAACCCGGGCGCGGGAAGCGAGAACGCTACCGCACGACCACGAGCTGCGGACAATGGGATCTTGTTTCTGTACAAGTTGTAGATAACTTTCTACTCCCTGTGTTTTATCCCTAAAATCATCTGAACTGCAAATAATATATCCAGGCAACATTGCCAAAAGTCTTTTTTTAAATCTGGAAATGGTGTAAATATGGCTTTGTCTTTCTCCAACCTCTCTTCTGAGATAAGTCGTAGGGTTAATATAATCTCGCATGTTGCTACATTTCAGCAGAACTGAAACTGATTTTCCCCCAGCTCGCCCTTTGTAATATTTTGTATACTCACATTTGTCATCATCAGTCTTCTTTGGCATTGTGATTATTACATTCGTCGTAAGTCGGAGAGTATTTCGTCTGTCCTGAGTATCGGACGGAATAGTTTTGTTATGACTGGTTCTCCAAAGCACATTAATAATTGTGAGATAATGTCAGCTACTTTTTGTGTCTGTAAAGGGTATATTTTGAAGTGTTTTGTCAAATTATTTTTACGGTACAGCTTCATCCACTTCCAGTTCCCCCTTTCCTATACCTCTCAAATGAAACGACTATTTAAGAAAAGTATTGCAGTTGTCTTACAAGGGGAGGCCGCCAATTGTGAAATTCAGATTCGATTCATACTGCGCATAATAAAACCTCATGGCCAGAGGTGTAATGTGGCAAAGCACCAAGATGCACTTCTCAGCCGTTGTCGAGAAAATCGACAGTTAAAAGAAACCGATGCGGTGAAATAATCTCTACGATTGATTGTTTTCTACAGCGTCGTGGCGCACCGGTAAGCGCTCGGGTTCGTAATCCGAAGGTCGCCGGATCGAATCTCGCGCCATGCAACCTTTTTTTTTAGTATTATATATATATATATATATATATATATATATATATATATATATATATAATTCCCGGCAATCAGTTTCAACAATTATGCATATAATAAGTTGTTGAAAGTCGTTTGTCGTGGAAAAACTGGCGACTTCGAACATCATTATGTTTTCCGCAAACAAAGTTGTATTTTACAAATGTTATTAATTATCTTCATAATGTTATCCACGTATAGTTAACGGAAGACGTAGAAACGATATTCCGAAACGAATACGTATAGCGTAAGTCAAACGTTCGAATTAGAATAGAGACCCCACGAACACAAATTTGCTGTGGCAGGTATGAAATATAAACTCCGTTACTCGCTCGTTACACTTGAAGGACAGATGTTGAATAGGCCGAAACGAGCCGCCGCATAACAGCGTAGTTGCGTGCTAACTTCGAAAGAAGGTAGATGCGGTCCCTAGCGCAACTTATAACATCGTCGAAAATCAGTGCGGACGGGAGAGCTTTGGTACACCCTGTTAAAAAAAAAAAAAGGGAAAAATGGAGGCGGTACAATTGGAGAGCGATCCGCCTTCACCAACATGCATAAGCAATTCATTAATATATATATATATATATTTGAATTACAAAAAACTAATAATAAAAAAAATTGCATGGCGCGAGATTCGATCCGGCGACCTTCGGATTACGAACCCGAGCGCTTACCGCTGCGCCACGACGCTGTAAAAAACTGTTAATCGTAGAGAGTATTTCACCGCAGCGGTTTCTTTTAACTGTCGATTTTCTCGACAACGGCTGAGAAGTGCATCTTGGTGCTTTGCCACATTACACCTTTGGCCATGAGCTTTTATTATGCGCAGTATGACTCGAATCTGAATTTCACAATTAGCGGCCTCCCCTTGTTAGTGGTGCTAATCCCTACATGAGACGATAGAGCCAGTGCTGTCCATGTTGGTGCTTCTCTTGTGGCGAGGCTGGTGACTAATAATTGTAGTCTAAGTATAAACGTCAGCGGTGTCGGACACCTTCTCAGCTGAAGTGCCGGGCACCGTTCCCAATGACACAAAAAACAAAATAAACGGGGAGTGCGAGGGTTGGCAGCACTTTCCACGCGGCGCCGTTGCCTCGGCGAGTCTATTTTGCGAAAGCCACGTGAACGCGCTTCCAGAAATAGGAGACATGCCCAACACACACGATGGCTGCTGAACCTGTGTTGAAACCACCTTCCGAGGCAAGGCGTAAGAGTTAATTAACAGAACGCTTTTGGATTCCTCGAGCAGGTATTCTCAGCTAGGCTGTTGCACTTCTAAAGAAGTATTTGTGGCGTGGGCCTGATGTTATGTTAATGACTAAACTAAAGTAATCCGGGGTAGAAGCGAGCTCTGGCTACAAATGCACAGAGCGTGTTTACATATATCGACTGAGTATTTTGGAGTAAGTCATATAATATTTGGTGCGTTATGGTGGAGTGAAGTTATGTTGAGGTCTTCGGAATTAAATACGAAAGATTACGTCGAAAAATATAATTTTTTGTTACATGTGCGTTCATTGCGTTGAATATAAGAGACATATTAAAAAGTTCTATTGAATCGTCTCAAAGATTAAACTTGCATTTATTTCTATTTTTCATGCCTTACAGGCTTAGCTAAAGAGTGAGCTATTCGAATAAATCTCACCTCCTCAATATACACTCTTTCCTAGCATGAACGTGTGGTCTCACGTTTCCTACATTTGACGCCGCCATATGAACCATATTCCAGTAAAGCTAATACCTAAAATCCCATCGTGTTTGTCCTTATCAACTACTCTTGTAGTTTGCTGTGTCTGAAGACGCAAAACTGAAACTATGTGAAACACAATATCGTTGAAAGAAACATCTAAATATACAGTGTGACTCCGGGATAGTATTACAAACTTCTACGGATAATGGAGAAACGAAAATGTACCAATTTGAACAAAGCGACCCTGGTCGGAAACGACAGAGCGAAATTTAGAAAGTTTTAAGCGTAAATGGTTATGATACCTTTGACAGTGGAATACTCCTACTGCAAGCTCTTTGCTTTCCGTATTTTGGGAGAGGGAGTACGGACCAAAACAAGAAAAACTTGTTTGGCAAACATGGGCTCTAAAATGCGTAACTCAAAAGACATGACAACTTGTTCAGTAGAGGAGAGGTGTTTCACAGTAGCAAAGATGAACAAGCCTTATTTTATTTTTGTCCATACTCCATGTACCTCCTCTCAAATAAGGAAAGCAAAGAAGAGACCACTGCCAGAGGCATCAGAATGATTTTCCCTTGTAAATTTCGACTCGATCGTTTCCTGACTAGGGTCTTTTACCTTAAATTGGTACATTTACCCTTTCCCACCATCCTTTAAGGTTTGTAACACTGTCACGGAAGCATCCTGTGTAAGTCCACTGTATCTAACTCTGTGTCCACGAGACATTCCTTGAGTAGTCACTAGGAGACGATATCGTAAAACAGGGCTTTAAATTTTATAAGTGTGCACAATAGTAATTTTCTATCCGGTAGATCACCCCCTCCCTCTTCCCTGTGCTAATTGTTCAGTCATCGAGTAATAACTTTTTTGTGCTAATATGCAAACTTCCAGATAGGTGTGGTGTTCTGTCGAATATGTCTGACAGAACACCACACCTATCCATACAAACGTATTCTAGAGGTTTGCTACTTTCAACTAACAAAGCAGACTGCCAAAAAAACATTGCTACAAATTCTAAAAAGTCCTTTTACATGTCATGAAAATGTTCTCCCATACAACAGTTTCACGCGTAGACATTTAAAGAATACTATCATCAGCAGGGTTTGGAGGCGGGATATTTGACAGGACAATTTCACTCTCTACCAGCTCACTCACGCGATATATTTAAAACAATGTCACACAGATACACTTTTCCTGTGCTCCATAGTTCGAGTGTTACTTTTAATTACCGTTTTGCATGCTTTACTGGACGACAGCACATAGGAAACTAAGTCGGTGTTTCGGTTGATACTCTATCGACGTACAACGTTTGGTACCGATCTGAGTGTCTCATATGTGGAGGTTTCGGTGTAAGATAATAAGTGTCCACGAGAGAGACCATTCCTTGTCCTTCTAGAACATGTTTTACTCCAAAGAATTTATCGTCGTCTGTGCTTGAGTGACGTTCCGGTGTAGTGCTCACAAGGCCCTTGTTAGTGATTACTTTCACTAGAAAAGACACAACTGAACGGATGGACGGCATGCCGTTCTGTTGCTGATGAGAGCAGATTTTATTCTGTATAAAACCTGATTGACATTGTATCGATGGCCAGCAAGGCAGTTGCTATCACAGTGTGTCAGAGACGTACGGGACCAGTTACAGACAGCACAGTGTAGGGATCGATTTCCTACATTGACCGTACATCTGTAGTGTAGGCGACACTCAGCGTTGCATGCTGCGCACCGAATATCAATTAGCATATTCTCCTAGTATATCGATGACGCCTGAGAGTTGTAGTTTTCCAGTACGACGTCCCTCAGTTATCCTGGACAGCCTGATCTTCGCACCATCCTATCAGTCTTCATTAACTTACTTACCTTCTGTGGCAATAACGTAAAAAATTCTTGTCACCTGTTTTGTAGTAACCTCAGTGACGTACGTAATTAGTTCTCGCACGTATGGATGCTGACATCGTCGCCTGCAACAACATGCTTTGTTGGCTCCAGCCGTGAATAGTAGTTTTGTACACATAAAAAAATGGTTCAAATGGCTCTAAGCATCTGAGGTCATCAGTCCCCTAGATTTAGAACTACTTAAACCTAACTGATCTAAGGACATCACTCACATCCATGCCCGAGGCAGGATTCGAACCTGTGACCGTAGCAGCAGCGCGGTTCCGGACTGAAGCGCTTACAACCACTTTGCTCACATCGTGTGTCCCTTAACTGTAATGTAGTCTTACCGCTGATTTCTACTCGTACTTTTCCACTACTTTACATCCTTTCACTATTTAAAGTGATACATAAATGAATCTTCCCTCTTAAGAAGAAAGTCAGGGATGTTTCCAACGTGAGCCGTAGATACCAAGGTATCTAGGTGTAGATTTTTATGCAATTAATAATCCCTGATAATTTATTAATCCACATTTTAATTAAGGTAGCTGCCGGCTGTTATATCGGCATTCCTATGAAAGATCTTCATTTTTCACTGCAAGGTGCCTCGTAAAGGTACGTTTTGGCAGGCAGCCGTCGATAAGGTACAGCAATTTAAGAGAAGACTTGGCCTGGATGTCTATTGGCTCCAGGGCCGTACCGATGGGATGGCGAGATAGGCTCCCGCTAAAGGCGCAGGCACAAGGGGGAAGGCGGGAGGCATAAAAAACTTAATGAAAAGATAAAACCAGAAGAAAGACAGTTAAAAAATTAAGAAATTAACCATGACAGCTATGTGACTTCTCCTACACCTCGCGTTTCTTTCTTCTGGTAACGAGAAGAAGCATTTCCCTCTCCCCGCGACTGTAACGTATTCCGTTTTTAGTGCTATTATGGGCTGTACTTCGTCCAAATAGCATAACAAAGAAACGACTACCATTCAATAGACGTCTGTCACTAACATGATTTTGTGACAACTATGCGCTTAGTTGATACAGCTGCCACCTACAGAGGTTGATCATGTTCAAGTGGTACTTTGTGCTTTGGCACGGTATTGTTGGATCTCAGAGGTGAGCGAGTGGATGCTTAAGCAAATATTACCGAAGGCTTTCGATTTTTATCTATTTCTGCCCACAGGAAAGGAACGATTCGCATCAGTAAGAAAAGAAAGAAAAAATATGGTGGGGATATATACACGGTCCAGTCACATTAATGTGACCACTGCCTATGTCCGACGTCAGAGCGCAATAACCATTCACAGAGGGCAGGTGCGGCAACATTGGCAGTGCAGGGTATATAAAGCGTATCGGGTTGTCGGAGAGTGGGTGGGGGGCGGAGGGGAAGGACGCGGAAAACGATTCAGTCGTTCTCGAAACACGGAAACGAAACTATATATCTGACGTCCGGAAGGACATGATAATTGTCGTTCTGGTCAAGGGCGAAAGCATTTCCGAAACGGTTAACTTCCTAAATTGTTCGCCTGCCACCCTATTCAAAATATACCGTATACATAGGCCAAACTGGCCCTTCCTTTAACATACGGTTCAGAGAGCATCAGGATCTTAACAGTTCCAAATCCGCTCTCACTAACCACCTGAAGGATCATAAGCGTCCGCAGCTCGTGGTCGTGTGGTAGCGTTTTCGCTTCCCGCGCCCGGGTTCCCGGTTCGATTCCCGGCGGGGTCAGGGATTTTCTCTGCCTCGTGATGACTGGGTGTTGTGTGCTGTCCTTAGGTTAGTTAGGTTTAAGTAGTTCTAAGTTCTAGGGGACTGATGACCATAGATGTTAAGTCCCATAGTGCCCAGAGCCATTTGAACCAATTGATCATAAGCATTCCATTTAAAATATAATCACAAATTGCAGGATTCTACATATTCAACGCAAGGACTCGGTTTTAAACATTTTAGAAGAAACGCAAATTATCCGCATTATTTGCTGTTATCCGTCTGGCATTTTGAACGAGCAAACTGCGCTTAAGCACCCAGTCCAGCCTCATTTTCTTCTCTTTCTGGTCCCTGATTACTGTACGCCATACATGTATACTGTTTTTTATCGGGGCAGTGTTCTTTGTGGCCTTCAATAAGCTTAACGAATGTACGACATAAGCCTGCTTCCTATAATGAGGTCCACCCAGTTCATTTTACATAGCTTTAAAATTGTCATCTCTTAATAAAAATTGCATGTTTCCATTTTATCCTATGACTATGGCGCATTGTAGTACTGTGGAATTATCTGTGCCCTCACTAATTAAAAATTTACCTGTCTTTCATGATGTAAAGTGCGTCTCAGGTCTTATCTAATGTAAGCTTCGATTAGCTGTCGACTGTTGGTTAACAGTTTTAAATTGACCCCACTTTTAATGTGTCCTTTTAATGCTATTCCTGCTAGCTGTTAATTGGCATACTACTTCCTGACAGTATAGACTGTAAGGTTTCGCTACTTTCCTTGTTGATCAGTAACGAGAGCTTGTAAATGGGAGTGGAACATGTGCTGTTCTTTTAACTGATGACTGTGGCGCGTAGATCCACGTTGTCACTTATATATCCCCACTGAATTTAGAACTAGTTTGCCACTCATGCAAATGGAAAGTTTCATTGCGCTTTACGGTTTATATAATAATATTATCGCACCTTCCACTCAGTTTTACCTCAGTTCTGGATCGACCTGTTCAATACGCTCCTTTACTGCGCATAAGGTACTTTTAAATTATATCGTGTATTTTTTAAGTAATTTTTTTGTTTTTTCTTCGTAAATGTAAACCACTAAACTCAGATTGTGAACGGCCGGGCTAGTGGCTCCGCGCTCTTCTCTATGTCAATAGATGGCAGCACTTTTGCCGCTCTGGTTTACCTATTTGTCTCCTCGTACGCATCAGCTACTCCCTTTTCTGCGCTCATAGGCAACACACCGCACCTGGTACACGCTGCGCTTGGGGACCACAGCACAGCGTATGTGTCGTGATATCATTTGTATATATTCCCTACCCAGACAGTCGTCCGTAGTACTGTCTGGTGACACTTGCGCATTGACACAGGTTTCACAGCACCTAGCCCGACCGACGGTTCCGAAATGTTTTTTAAAAGTTTTTGAAACTTGTTAGATAAGAAAATGTTTTTTGCTCTTTATGTGTGTTGCGGCATGTGAAAATTATCTCCCGTCTTTTGATATTTCCTGTACGACACCTGAGGATGGACATAACAGTCCGAAACCGGTCGTGTGAAAATAAAGTAATTTACAACTGAAGCGGTATTTTCAACCTCTGCTAATGGGCTACCTATTGTATCTGACCAACAACCGTTCATCGAAAGTTACTGCGTATGGGCCTTCGCAGCAGGTGCCTCGGTCATGTACCTATGCCGCCCGCTGTTCACCAGTGACGAAGGCTGAAATATGTACGCCAATACCCAATGATGTAGGGGATCCTACCATCCCTCGCCCCCCCCCTCCCCCCTGCCCCCAAACAAAGAAAATCGTCTAAATGAAATTACACACGACATAGCTGCCTCGTAATGAAACTGGAAGTTGTAAGGCGCGATCAAAAAATTTAGATTTGACGACGTTGCTGCAACTTATAAAGTACTGTGGTTCCGATACGGGTGCATAAGCATCAACATGTCGACAAGGGATTAGTCTAGCATTCATGTCTTTCCGTTGTGCATGAGGTGAATTCGGAAACGTGAGCTATGGTCACGTTATTACCATATACGTCCAGACACGACTAGGGCGTTGTTATTCTTTTACTGGCTGCTGAAGGACTGGAAGACTAGCAGACATCCACCGGGGTATGAAGAATGTGGATGGGGCAGCACGTCAGTCGAAAAGTATCGTTGTGAGATGGTGCGACAAGGGCTACTCCGGTTTCATGATAATGCACTTCACCTTACAGCAAATGGCATAACCTAGACGTTAACGCCAACTCAAAGGGGAGGCACTCAAGCAGCCGTCCCATAGCCCTGATTTCTCACTAAAAAAAGGCCTGCAAGGGTCGACAATTCTTGTCCAATGAGCATACGCAGCAAGCAGCTGCAGATTCTTCATGCAACAAGACACGGTGTTTTATCAAAAAGGTATCTTCAACCGGGTGTGTCGGTGAGATGATGGCCTCAATGACCACGACGATTTTACCTGAGTGACACACCGATTCTGGACTATACGGTCTTCGAATGGAAACTTTTTGATCACCCCTTATATTTTGGTTTTCAATCACACGACGAAAAAGGGATACGTACTATCGATAAGCAACAAGGCTACCGACAAATTTAATAGAATTGAACTGTCGATATATCGATAGCATGATCAGCTATTTGCCAGTTCCTAGTCCAGCCAAAACCAACTATTGTACATTTCTGGCCTTACTGGAGTTCAGTTCTTGTTTGTGAATCTGTTCAGTTCTTATTTGCAGTTTCATTTAATGCAAAAGCTGCCGTTGATTATTTTTGTGCTATATGCTGGTCTGATAGTTCCAAATTACGGATACGTTTATAACAAGAAAAAAGATTCGTCCATTAGCGTTATGATAAATTAAAAATGTGTACACACTGTTACAGTAGTCTAACTACCCATCTGTAGCAAATTAATGGCAGCACTAGCAGCACTACAGTCGTTATTTGGAGACTGGTAGAACTTGAGAGTTGGAGTATTTCACTATTTCACAAGGCAGTGGAGAGGCGAACGTTATTGTAAACAACATTTTAAAAAATCAGTGCATAAAAATACACTTGAATTTGCTATATCGCCTAGAAATCTTGTTAATCAACTAAAATATCGCCAAACAGCTACGGCTGCATTTCTTTTAAAAACGTGCTCAAAATTCTGTAACTATTATCCCAAATGTAGTGACCCAGGCAGTACTCAATCATTACAACCGGTTCCGATACAGAATCATGTGGAGGGCTTTGTAGAGAGGAGAAGGGGTATGTGATGACAATACAGTTTGTAGTTCGTTCGTTTCTAAAAGATTTTTTCAGGAGGCTGCTTGAATTTGTCCGAGCCTACTGAGCTTGGCATCCCCCCCCCCCCATTTCGTTTAAAATCTATTTATGCTCTTGTAATACTATAGTAACTAAAGCCACGAACTTACTGCACAGTCAAATTTGAAAATGCATGCATTCGTGCACTATCAAACGAAGAAACATGCACATCCAAAGGAAAAAACATGCAATATAAGAATCCCACCTGTCGGTGCGATGCATTTACTTATTTATCTTTGAAAACAATGTCAACCATTTTTTTTTTTACATTCTCCACCGATCTAGTTAGCTCTGCACCCTGACGTGCTGATCTAATGACCCCTGGATTCGGGAGGCGAGTTGATTCGAATCCATCCTCCGGCAACCGTGATTATGGTTTTCTGTGGTTTCCCATTTTCAGTTCAGACAAATGCCGAGGTTGGTACCTTACTATAGACCGCAACCAATTCCTTTCGAATTCCTTTCCTTCCTGCCACATTCTAATTCCCTTAAAGATGCAGCCTGTCTACTTAAATGAACTGCTACGAAGGCGAACCGAACATCTCTTCTGACACTCCTAACACACATATTTACTGTGGAAGGCAGCTAATGAACGCCATTTCTTATTATGTTTCTGTGCATGAAGATGGGTCACTTGCGGAACGGTGCTATATCACATCTTCAAGTTTTTCTACAAGAACGATGCTCTATTGTGAAATGTCTTATTCGCAAAATCCTTGGAACAGTGAGTCCAACTGTCACAACTATACCGTGTTTGTAAATAAATGTCAAATAAACGACAATAATATGCTGTGCGTCGTAGAGGAGTTTATTAACATCAAAAGCTACATAATCATATTATCATGGATAAATACAAACTCATTTATGAGGTCGCAATCATTAGAAGTCGAGTTGAAATTAATGCTTGAATTAATGTTAAGGTCCCAAAACTGTACCTCATAGTGTCTGTATATCCCGTTTTGTTTTATAAATAAATTTGGTTGCTATAGTAGACTGTTGAAATAGTAGCTCTTGATCGCCTAAGAAAACTGAAGAATTTTAATGAAATAAGAGATACTTTAGTAAAATTTGAGATTGAATTGAAGGGATCGGGAAGCTTTGATGTGCTTAAGAAATTATGAGCTGGTCTCTGGTAAGTCACAAATTTAAATACAAGATTGTAGGAGAATCATTGCTATTATGAAAACAGATTTGTACCCCCTTGAATTTTATAAGTTGAAGTTGGTAATGAAAGCAAGATTAAAGAAAAGTCAAGACATGTTGTCAGGATCTGTCGATCTGGGAAAAGCGTGTCAAATGGTGCAATATGCTCGAAATTCTGAGGAAAATTGGGATAAGGTATAAGGAGGGACGGGTATATACGAAGCGATAATAATGAGAGTGAAAGAACAAGAACGAAGTGCTCATATTAAAAAGGGTGTAAGGCGAGGATGTAGTCTTTTGCTCCTACTTTTCAGTCTACACATCGAAGAAGCAATGATGGAAATAAAAGAAAGCTTTAAGAGTGGAATTAAAATTCAGGAAGAAAAGATATCAGTAATAAGATTCGCAGATGACATTGCCATCCTCAGTGAAAAGAAGAGTTACGGAATCTGCTGAATGGAATGGACAGTCTAATGAGCACAGAATATGGACTGAGAACAAATCGAAGAAAGACGGAACTAATGTGAAGTAGCAGAAATGAGAACAGCGAAAAAGTTAACATCAGCATTGATGATCAGAAATCAGATGAAGCGAAGGAATTCTGTTACCTAGGCAACAAAATAACTCATGACGGACGGAGCAAGGAGGACAAAAAAACCAAAATAGCACTGGCAAAAAGGGAATGCCTGCCCAAGAGAAGCCTTCTAGTATCCACTATAGATCTTAATATGAGTAAGAAATTTCTGTGAATGTATGTTTCGAGTACAGCATTGTACAGCAAGAAATACGAACCGTGGGAAAACTGGAGCAAAAGAGAATCGAAGGTGAAAATTAGGTGAAACGAAGGAACAGGGTGGTAGGAGTCTGTTAAGACATCAGGGAATAACTTCCGTGGTGCTAGAGGAAGCTGTGGAATATAAGAACTGCAGAGGAAAACAGAAATTGGAATATATCCAGCAAATAATTGAGGACGTAGGTTGCAATTGCTACTCTCAGTTGAAGAGGGTGGCACACGAGAATAATTCGTGGCGGGCTGCATCAAACCGTTCAGAAGACTGAATACATAAAAAAAAAATAGTTAACTCCATTCCACAAACTGACATCCCGCACCTGTACAACACAAGCCAAGCACGTTTACATGTTTGCATTCGACATTCTGCGAGCTACACCTGTTATTAATGTACCACTATTTCACATTTGCAATGGCTTATCATGTGCTTTAGTTAACATGTCGTCTTGCAGTGTTAATCCCTTAAATATGTTACCCATCCAAATGCAAAAAAAAAAAAAAAAAAATCAAATGGCTCTGAGCACTATGCGACTTAACTTCTGAGGTCATCAGTCGCCTAGAACTTAGAACTAATTAAACCTAACTAACCTAAGGACATCACACACATCATTGCCCGAGGCAGGATTCGAACCTACGACCGTAGCGGTCGCTCGGCTCCAGACTGCAGCGCCTAGAACCGCACGGCCACTCCGGCCGGCCATCCAAATGCATTCCTGAAATTTCATTGCTCTACATTAATTATTTTTTGGCGTTGCGATTTTTTCCGGCAGTATACTTTTAAACTCGTAATATTTAATTTGTTGACTGATACATTTTTGCCAGCTTAATTCGAAAATAATTCTGTATATTATATGCGAGATAATTTCTTTGCCATAGCATTCAATCAAATCATTTTGTCCTGTTTTACTGACATATTCAGCTCTTTTTACTATCAGAGGTATAATGTGCAGCTTATTCAATATCTGCACATAATTCGACACGAAATTTCATCGATTATTTAAAGTTACTTTTACAAATAGTCTGGACTCTTTTGAAAAAATGGGGATATTCTCAGAATACTCCCTAAAACGTATGTTCTGACTCAAAATAAATATAATGTTTTGCAAATAAATGACAACTTTTTTCGGCTTCTTTTGCTCTTTTCGTTCTATATGTGTCCATTTGACTTTCATGAGATTTCAAACGGTTTTTGTAATATATCAGACAGATGTCAGCACATTATAAAGCTTGATGATGTTACAACGTTTTGTTGTGGCTTTTCGAGCCACTATCTTTTTCCAGGACCATAGAGAATTTTTTAGGGATATGATCACTAAGGCGCTTAGCTTCAATCCTCCATGATGACTACCCTTAAGAGCAGACACAGAAGAAGGACATACTTCACAAAACAGCCCTTATTCTGATGGTGACAAAGCTAACTATGGTTTGTATGTATGTAAATGCCATTTTCAGATATAGCTTTTCGGCCTTGCTTCCTTGCTGCAATTAGAATGTGGAAATTTGTATTCGACAGGAGGCTCCCAGAGATTTTGAAGTACTCTGCCTGAAAACTTAGTCCCAATATGTAAACAGAAGTCGTTTACATAATTAATGACTGGGTGTTGTGTGCTGTCCTTAGGTTAGTTAGGTTTAAGTAGTTCGAAGTTCTAGGGAACTGATGATCATAGATGTTAAGTCCCATAGTGCTCAGAGCCATTTGAACCATATTGCTTGAAGCTGAAGTATAATCTGTGGGTAATGAAACTGAAGAGTAGCTCATCCGACCATATTGGACGTGTGGTTTGTCGTTCATTGGGGACTCTCAATTTTCAACATGTTCATCTGGACTGGAACGAAAAAATTACGTAGCTCTAAAATCATAAATGTGGGGCGATTAACCTGTTCACGATACAGGCATGCTTGTACACATCGCATTTAGCATGCCTAAGCAGTTATTGGCATAAATCAACGCTTATCAACTCAGCCTGCTAGGTGTAGACTTCAACGGTAATTTATTGTTTATTAACTGTAGATTAAAACTTAAGAAATTACAAAAGGGTTGGAAATTAAGGAGATGGGTCAGGTATAAATTGAAAGGGTTGTGCAAAGTTTCAAAGTGAGCATTAAACATCGATTATTTGAATCATGGGAAATAAATCCAGCAGAAGTCGAATGGGTAGATTCGAGAGATGAAGTAAGGAATGTGGTATAGTCCAGGGATCGCGGTGCCACACCAAAGTTGGTGATGTGAATCGATACCACCTCCATCAGCGAGAGCTCGCTGCAGTCCGCAGCAACATATGGGTGGCGCTCCAGAAGACCACGCCTCCCTCTCAGCAACAACAGTGACCCCACTCTGAGGTCAGTATAGTGTCGAGTATGCAAGTGCTCTACCGCTGTTCGAGACATCAGCTGCAGCAGTCAACATCATCGTGTAGGACACCGACGGTTAAAGTTTCTGGTGAAGTGCACTGTTGTAAATGTCGAACTTCGTACCTCAAGAGAACAGTTTGTTAATCTGTGCATCGAGTGATGCCTTCATAGTCAATGATTGTTGTAAATTGTCAAGCAACTTTATTTCCATAAGGTTATGTTGTACACAGCGGCCGTAGGCTATAAGAAAGGAGAGGTACACAGCAATCAGCCGCAATACGATTAGTTTCTATTACTCTTGCACATCTAGTTTTCGGCTGTAAATGGCTATCTCCAGTGCGTTTTAATTACAATCAAACAAACTCTAGGCAGTACAACTCACTATACGATCGCATGATGAAATGTCCTGAAGCTAGTTTGTTGGACTGTAACTGAAATACAATGAAGATTGCTGTTTATAGTAGAACACTATATATGAAATACCAATAAAAACTAATGGGATTGCGATTGATTTTTCTGTGCCTCTACTTCATTATCAAGCATCCAGTGGCATGGAACTGTGTCAAAGTTAAATAAATCTTTTATTCATTTCCGTAATTAAGTCAATTAATATTTCATGTCTTCTAATTTGAAGAGCCTTTCTCACAGAGAAATCAACGAACCCCCAGCTATGGCCGAAAGGAAGGAGTTTCGTCTGATCACGACAGTGAAGGGAGCAAACGATCAAATACCTAAAAACATAAGTCCTTCTAGAAATCCTTGGATAGCACAGAAGATAATGAATTCAATTGATGAAATGAGGAAATACAGGGTGCACCAAAAAATGTATACACACTTTGAACTGTTATAGACGATTTATTTCCCGTTCCACAAAGTTAAATATCTGTGAGAAAGTAATGTTATGTTTCTTCAACAGGTGGCAGAAGTGGCAAGGAAGTAACTGCAACATGGCGGACGTGCGTTTGAGCTTTGAAGCGTGGAAGCAGATAATTAAGTGGTACGAAGTTTGAGAATGTAACTGCGGTTCGAAGACAGTGGAGAAGTGAGTATGGTACAGAACCACCTTCAAGGTTAACAATGACACGTCTACGAGACAAATTCGAAATTCATGGAACAGTGTGTGATGTGCGTAAAGGTCGATCAGGGCGACCTCATACAGCTGCAAGTGATGATTCCACAACTGCGGTCTTGGAACTGTTTCAGCGTTCGCCTCACAAATCTTCAAGGCAAGCGGCACGTGAGAGTAATGTAAGTGCTAGTAGTGTGCTACGCATTCTGAAGAAAGGCGAGTTTCGTGTGTACATTCCAAGGCTGGTGCAGCAGCTAAGTGACGACGATCCAGATCGAAGGTTAGAATTTTGTGAATGGGTTCAGGAAATGGTGAGACGTGAACCGGGATTTATGGGTAGCATAATTTGGACGGATGAAGCCCAATTCAAACTCAATGGAACTGTCAATAGGCGCAATTGTGTGTACAGGGCTGAAGATAATCCTCACATTACAGTTGAAAAGGCTGTGAATTTTCCTGGTGTAAATGTGTGGCGTGGTTTGTCTGCAAGGGGAATCACTGGGCCTTTCCACTTTGAAGGTACTGTTACTGGAGAAACGTACATAACAATGCTTGCTGACTCCATATTCCCTGCCATTCGTGCATTCTACGGTAACGAGGAGTTTTATTTCCAACAATATGGCGCCCCGCCGCACTATCATAGGGACGTACGAGCATACTTGGATCACAATGTGGCAGGCCAGTGGATAGGACGCAGAGGACCAATCGAGTTTCCCGTACACTCTCCAGACCTCACGTCGCTGGATTTCTTCTTATGGGGCACAGTAAAATATGAGATGTACAAACGTAAACCACGTAACCTGGACACACTTTGGAATGGGATTCAGGCGGTGTGCGCAGAAATCTCATTGGACACTTTGGTACGATGTATGGAATCAGTGGTATCTCGTACTCAGAAATATATTAAAGCTGAAGGCCACCAGTTTGAACATTAATCACATTTGCTAAGTACATTTATTTTTCCAGTTGGACTTTAAGCTTTCCATTTCCAGAAATTTAACATTGTAGAACGGGAAATAAATTTTCTATGGCGCATCAAAGTGTGTATACTTTTTTTGACGCACCCTGTACAAAAATGTAGCGAGTGAGGCAAGCGAAAAGGAAAACAGAACATAAAAAATGAGATTGGTAGAAAGGTCTAAGTGGCTAAGCGGGAATTGATAAAGGACAAATGAAAATCTGTCTGATCATGTATGACAAGGGGAAAGAAAGAAACCACCTGTAGGGAAATTAGAGAGGTCTTTGGACAAAAGATAAGGAGATGTATGAATATCAAGACATCATATGGAAAGCTGAAAGATGGGAAGAGTACGTAGAAGGGAAGTGAGCCACAAGAAAATATTACTGAAACAGAAGTAAAAGAAGGTGAGATTGTGGGTATGATACCAGAGTAGGGGACGCCGGCACGGTAGCTCAGCTTGATCGGTCAGAGGGTTAGCTGTCCTCTGTAATAATAATAATAATAATAATAATAATAACTGAGTTAATAGATCAACGATGAACTTGGATAAGCGTCATGGGACGTCCGGCCCAAACAAATACAACGAACAATAACGAACAAATTGAGATAAAAAAGGGTAGCGTCTGTGATTAGTAATCAAAATATCCTCCGTCACGTGTTCGAAATCCACCAGTGCTTAAATTTTGATTAGTAATCAGCATTGGCGGCCGAAGACTTCCGGCATAAGTCACCCTCATTCTGCCAACGGCCTTGTCAAAGAGGGCGGAGGAACGAACGGAGGTTCAGGGCACTCTCTCGCCCTTGGGGTGGGAAACTGCCCCTAAAGACGGAAAACCAGCAATGAACGACGGCAGAAGGAAGAAGAAGCTAATGGGCACCACGTAGCGTGTAAGCACAGGACACGGGGCCTGTAATTGAAAAAGTGTCATGATGATCTCTCCATAGGCAAAAGATTCCGGAATAGTCCCCCATTCGGATCTCCGGGAGGGGACTGCCAAGGGGGAGGTTACCATGAGAAAAAGATTGAATAATCAACGAAAGGATAACGTCCTCGGGTTCCCGGGTTCGATTCCCGGCGGGGTCAGGGATTTTCTCTGCCTCGTGATGGCTGGGTGTTGTGTGATGTCCTTAGGTTAGTTGAGTTTAAGTAGTTCTAAGTTCTAGGGGACTGATGACCATAGATGTTAAGTCCCATAGTGCTCAGAGCCATTTGAACCATTTGATAACGTTCTACGAGTCGGGGTGGGGAATGACAGAAGCTTGAATATGGTTCGGAAACTAGAAAATCTGAAAAAGGAAATGCAAAGGCTCAATCTAGATATAGTAGGGGTCAGTGAAGTCAAATGGAAAGTAGACAAGGATTTTTTGTCAGATGAATATATGGCAATATAAACAGAGGCAGAAAATGGTATAATGGGAGTAGGATTCATTATGAATAGGAATCTGGGGCAGAGAGTGTGTTATAGTGAACATTTCAGAGATAGGGTTGTTCTTATCAGAATCGACAGCAAATTGACAACTATAGCTCGGGTATAGTTGCCGACGTCACAAGCTGAAAATGAACAGATAGAGAAAGTATATGAGGATATTGAAAGGGTTATACAATAAAGAGAGATGAAAATCTTATAGTCATGCAGGACTGGAATGCAGTTGTAGGGAAAGGAATAGAAGAAAAGGTTACAGAATAATGTGGACTTGGAACGAGGAATGAGAGAAGAGAAAGACTGATTGAGTTCTGTAATAAATTTCAGCTAGGAACAGCAAATACTCTGTTCAAGAATCACAAAAGGAGGAGTTCGAATTGGGCAGGTGACAGGGGAAGATTTCAGTTAGATTACATCATAGTCAGACAGAGACTCCGAAATGAGATACTGGATTGTAAGAAGTACCCCAGAGCAGATGTAGACTCAGATCAAAATAAAGTAGTGATGAAGAGTAGGCTGAAGTTTAAGACATTAGTCAGGAAGAATCAATATGCAAAGAAGTGGGATACAGAAGTTCTAAGTACTGACGAGACACGCTTGAAGTTCTCTAAGGCTATAGCAATCAGTAACATTCAGTAAGCAATACAGTTCAAGAGGAATGGACATCTCCAAAAAGATCCATCACAGAAGTTGGAAAGAGAAACATAGGTACAAAGAAGGTAACTGAGAAGAAACCATGGGTAACAGAAGAAATACGTAAGTTAATCGACGGAAGGGGGAAGGACAAAAATGTTCCGGGAAATTCAGGAATACAGAAATTCAAGTCGCTGAGGAATGAAATTAATAGTAAGCGCAGGGCAGCTAAAACGAAATGGCTGCTTGAAATATGTGAAGGAATCGAAAAAGAAATGATTGTCGGAAGGACAGACTCATCATACAGGAAAGCCAAAGCAACCTCCGGTGACTTTAAAAACAAAATGGTAACAGCCAGAGCGCAACGGGAATTCCATTGTTAAATGCAGAGGAGAGAGCGGATAGGTGGAAAGAATACATAGAAAGCCTCTATTGGAGGGTGGGGGGGGGGGGGGGGGAGATTTCTCTGATGTGATAGAAGAAGAAACGGTTTAGAAGACACAGGGGATCCAGTTTTAGAATCAGAATTTAAAAGAGCTTTAGATGACTTAAGATCAAATAAGGCAGAAGTAATACATAACATTCCATCATTATTTCTAAAATCATCGGGGGAAGTGGTCACAAAACGACTATTTACGTTAGTAGGTCTGGCGACATACCATCAGACTTACCGAAAAATATCATCCACAGAATTCCGAAGATTGCAAGACCTGAGAAAGTGGGAGAATTATTGCACAATCAGCTTAACAACTCATGCATCCTAATTGCTGACAAGAATAATATACAGAAGAATGGGAAAGAAAATTGAGGATGTGCTAGAAAAGAGAAAGGCAACAGAGAGGCAATTCTGAATTTGCGGTTGATAATGGAAGCATGACTAAAGAAAAATCGAGAGAAGTTCATAGGATTTGTCGACCTGGAAAAAGCGTTCGGCAGTGTAAAATGGTATAAGATGTTCGGAATTCTGAGAAAAGTAGGGGTAAGCAATAGGGAGAGACGGGTAATATACAACATGTACAAGGACCAAGAGAGAATAATAAGAGTGGACGACAAAGAACGAAGTGCTCGTATTAAATACGGTGTAAGACACGGATGTAGACTTTCGGTCCTCGTGTTCAATCTATACTGCAAAATTCAGGAGTAGAATTAAAATTCAAGGTGAAAGGATATCAGTGCCACGATTCGTGGATGACATTGCTATCCTGTGTGTGAAAGGATATCAGTGCTACGATTCGTGGATGACATTGCTATCCTGTGTGTGAAAGGATATCAGTGCTACGATTCGTGGATGACATTGCTATCCTGTGTGTGAAAGGATATAAGTGCCACGATTCGTGGATGACATTGCTATCCTGTGTGTGAAAGGATATCAGTGCCACGATTCGTGGATGACATTGCTATCCTGTGTGTAAAAGGATATCAGTGCTACGATTCGTGGATGACATTGCTATCCTGTGTGTGAAAGGATATCAGTGCCACGATTCGTGGATGACATTGCTATCCTGTGTGTGAAAGGATATCAGTGCTACGATTCGTGGATTACATTGCTATCCTGTGTGAAAATGAAGAAGAATTACATGATCTGCTGAATGGAATGAACAGTCTAATAAGTACAGTGTACGGACTGAAAGTAAATCGAAGATCGACGAAAGTAATGAGAAGTAGAAGAAATGAAAACAGCGAGAAATTTAACATCAGGATTAATGGTCGCGAAGTAGATGAAGTTAAGGAATTCTCCTACCTAGCCAGTAAAATAACCAAGGACGGTGCAGGAAGGACATAAAAAGCAGACTAGCAATGGAAAGAAAGGCCTTCCTGGCCAAGAGAAGTCTACTAGTATCCAACATAGGCCATAAAACGAGGAAGAAATTTCTGAGAATGTATGTCTCGAGTACAGCATTGTATGGTAGTGAAACATGGACTGAGGGAAAACTGGAACAGGAGAGAATCGAAGCATTTGAGACGTGGTGCTACAGACTAGATAATTAGATAGACTGATACGGTAAGGAATGAGGAGTTTCAGAGCAAAATCGAAGAGGAAAGAATTATGTGGAAAACACTGATAAGGAGAAGGGGCAGGGTGATAGGACATCTGTAAGATATGAGGGAATTACTTCCATGGCACTAGAGGGTATTGCAGACGGCAAAAACTGCAGAGGAAGACAGAGCTGGGATTACACTCATCAAATAACTGATGGCGTTGGTTGCAAGTGCTGCTCTGAGATGAAGAGGTTGGCACAGAAGAGGAATTTGTTGCGGACAGCATCGAACCAGTCAGGAGCCTGACGACAAGAAATATATATTCATGATTGCAAAATGCTTATACGAATTAGTTACAGATGCATGTAAAAACTGATAGAAGCTGACTTCGGAAAAGGTAAATTTGTGTCTCGGGGAAATGTAGGTACACGCGATCCTATGACTTATCTTACGAAATAGGTTAAGGAAAAGCAAACCTACGTTTAAAGCATTTGTAGTTTCTGAAAACGCTTTTGATGTTGTTGACTGGAACACACACTTTGGAATTCCGAGGGCAGCAGGAACAAAATATCAATAACGAAAGTTTATTTAAAACTATTATAGAAACCGGACTGCAGCTGTAAGAGTCCAAGAACATAAAAGGAAAACAGTAGTTGAACCGGGAGTAACTCCGGCTTGTAGCCTCTCCCTGAAGTTAATTAGCCTGCAGATTTAACTAAGAGCAAAAGAAACGAAGGAGAATTTTAGTATGGGGTTAGGTTCAAGGAGAAGAAATAAAAACTTTGAGGTTTTCTGATGAAGAAGTAATTCTGTCAGAGACAGTAAATGACTCGGAAAAGAGCTGAATGCAGTGGATAGTGTCTGTAAAGAAGGATATGAGATAAAACATCAACAAAAGCAAACCAAGGTTAATGGACTGTGGTTGAATTAAATCAGGTGATGCTGAGGGAATTAGATTGGGAAACAAGCCACTAAAAGTAGTGGATCAGTGTAACTATTTGGGCCACAAGAAGGCGCTTATGGCCGAAGCAGAGAGGATACAAAATGAAGAGTGGCTAAAGGAAAGCGTTCGTGAAACAGAGGAATTTGTTAATATCTAATATAAATTCAGTTATCGGGAAGGCTTTTCTGAAGGTATTTGTCTTGAGTATCGCATTGTACGGAAGTGAAACGTAGACGATAAGCAATTCAGACATGAAGATTATAGAAGCTTTCGAAATTTGGAGATACAGCAGAATGATAAAGATTTGCACGGGTGGATCACGTAACTACTTTGCAGATATTGAACAGAGAAGGAGAAAAGACATTGATGATAGAATGTGAGTAAAAGAAGAGATTCGTTGATAAGATACATTCTGAGACATCAAGGAATCATCAACATAGCAAAGGAGGAAATCGAAGAGTGGAGGGGGGGGGGGGGGTGGAGCGATTGTAGAGGGAGATTAAGAGAATAATACAATGTTTGAATTAAAATAGTTGTACGTTGCAGTAATTATTTGGAAATGACGCTTGCACCCAATAAGACCACAATAACATAGGGGCCTCGCTTGTACATACTAAAGAAAATCCAGTATGCTGATCATTTGTAGAGTACAATAATGACTCTCTTTTTTTATTCGTGATACTTGCCCTTAGCATTGATAGATATACTGAGATATTAAAAAGGTCTTTTCCGGAACATCTTTGTTTTGTTCTTCAAGTTCCGAAACTTGCCGTTTTATCACATTCATCTTGCGACAGAAGTGAGATGACAGCCTTACGTTCTTTTAAAAGGTCGTTTAATTTTTGAACAAGAAAGGCATCACTCTCTTGAAACTAATTTTGATGCCCCATCCACTAGAATTCCATGGTCAGGAATAAATTCTCCACATTACGTCGGTTAACTAGCAATTGCCTGACTTAAAAACATAACTCGATAAAACAAACTCTGCATACCACTGGCCATTATTTACAGAAGTCGAAGAAGATTGTTCAGTATTATTAGTATAATACTTTATCAGAAACCAGCTTATTATCAAATGCAGTTTTTCCATTAACTTCTGAGAGACCTAGTTTTGGCATATAGAACGAGAAGTTAGTTCGGGTTTAGGTAGCGTCGTAGACGCTGCAGCCGTTTCTACAGTTTCCTTAGGGTAGCGCAATACGCTTCAGAGTTGATCGTTGCACCACGAGGGAAGACATCGAACAGAATAGCCGTGGGTCACTAAAACCCACTTTGTGTGCTTTCGACCTACCCATGGCACTGAACATATTGTAGGTCTCCCTGCTAGAGTCCTAGCAAGCTGAAAGTGCATTTTAACTTCAGCGGCGAAGTTGGTTTTGAAACAACGAAACTATTCAGCGATGACAAATCACGCTACGTCTGACTTTGCTGCTTCTCACAAACCACCTAGCATGCCACTGCAACACGGCAGTCTATTGTCAGTTTGCTCCAAGAGGTCACACCAGGCGCTGAAAAGTCGGTTGGTGGTGTCTTTATCGAGGAATTCCGAAAGTTATTGTGCGGGATGAAAGCGAAGAGTAAGATTTGTTTTAATAACCCACAGCTTATTTTATTCAGATTTCCTTTTATCGTCTAATACATGTATTTCCGCATTCATATTTTGTATCCGTTTCACAATTCTATTCGTCCAGTCCAGGAAGAAACAGTTGCAGAGGCGCCGTTATGCACGTTCAGGGATAGATTCAGGTTCTTCTGTATTTCATTTCATTTCATTATTCGTTTACAGCTGTTCGCCGTAGCACCTTTTCAGCATACCTCGTCGTGGTTCCAAATTATGTGTTTACTGAAGTGTACTCAGACTTTTACGGAGTTCTCGAAAATTTTCTACAATATATCTTGATGGAAAAGAAAAGAAAAGCCATATGTACTCGAATTTGTGCGGGCAATGGTATTTATATGGACAGAGGTCCTTACGTCAAACGTACATTGACGGCAGTAGAATCGATCTGCAGTCGGCCTCAAATACCGGTACTCTAAATTTCCGCAACAGTGGCTTACAAAAAGAGAGTCGTCACCCGTCCAGGAATTCCCAAATGAGTTCACGAAGCATCCGTAACACTTCCGTGCTGATCGTCCCTACCGTTGACAAACCAAGCAGCACGCCTCTGAATTACTTCGATGTCTTTCTGTAATCCGAGCTGTTAGGGCTCTGTACACTTATCGATGAGCTACACTTTCCCAACAGTCTCCCAACAAAACGAAGTTGAGCATTCACGTTCCCTAATACCAAACTGGCGGGCTCATTTCATATCTCTTTGCAACTTTACTCCCAGATATGATTGTGTTAATCAACACAAAACCGACTCAGTATTCGAACGTCACAGGATTGTCTTTCCTACTCATCTGCATTAATCTACGTTTTTCTACATTTATAGCAAACTACCATTTATCATACCAACTAGAAATTCTGTCTAAGTCACCTTATATCCAGCTACCGTCACTCAACGATGACACCTTCTCGTACTCACAGCGTCATCAGCAAACAGCCTTAAGGTACTGTTCACGCTGACCATCAGATCATTTATATATATTAAGTATAGCAGCCGTCTTATCACATTTCCCTGGGGCACTTCTGACGATACCCTTGTCTCTGATGAACACTTGCCGTCGAGGACAACGTACTGTGTTCAATTACTTAAAAACTCTTCGAGCCACTCATATATCTGGGAACTTAGTCTTTATGCACGGACCTTTGTCAAAAGTCTACCGTGGGGCACCTTGCCAGACGCTTTCCGGAAATCATAAATATGAAATCCGTCTGCTGGCATCCATCCATGGTTTGTAGAACGTCGGATGGTGAAAGGGCAAGCTGAGTTTCGCACTGAGGTTATGCAGACCCCCAAAAAGGAAGAAAGGAAGATTATGATTTAACGTCCCGTCGACATCTAGGTCATTAGAGACATAGCAGAATGATGCGATGTTTCAAGAATGAGGAGGGAAATCGGCCTTCCCTTTGAAAGTAGCCGTTACGGCATTTGCCTCGAGTAACTTATGGAAATAAATATAGCCCCCATTCGCCTCCTTGGGCAAGGGACTACTCATGAGGATTTCATCAGGAAGTCTACGGGCTGGAGTGTGGAATCTTACGCCCCTTAAACGGGTATGCAGGTTAGAAAATTTTAAAAGGGAAATGGGTAGGTCAAAATTTCACATAGTGAATATAGTAACCTACGGTGGTAGGAAGAACGGGAACTCTGATCAAGTGGGTACAGGATTATAAATACAAAGTAAAACAGGGGCAATGCGAGAGTAAATAAGAAAACAGGAAAGCTGCTAAGCTTCTGTAAACAGCATTGTGAACGTCAAGATAGACACTATGTAAGTGGGCAGTGTTGGCAGTGCTGTGTAGCGCTTTGCATTGGATCTCTGACTGCGCTTTCTTTGTAAGAGACTCTGTGGCTGGTTGGACTCGTTCCTGGAAGTTAATCGCCAGTAGTTTTGGGCAGCTGGAAGTTAGTCTCCAGCAGTGATGGAAGTACTGTTGGGCACTTGGAGGTGAACAGCCAGCAGTGATGGATGTTAGATGTGAGAAGTTAGCATTGATGAAGGGTAGAGGTCTGAAGTGTTAGCATAGGCTAACGATCTTTAAGTATCCGACTTGGAGACTGAAACTTATTCATGATTATATATCTTTGTACTAGATATCAATGACGATTTATATTCGTGTCTGAACTGGATGTCACATTATTAAGGAAAAAAAAATACATTATTTGGTTTGCAACAAAAACGTTTCCTTTGCTAACCACATACCTATTAGTAGTTAGTGGCTTTAGTAGTTAGAATCTTTTATTTAGGTGTCAGTACTGACGCTCGCTGTATTGCAGTAGTTGGCGTAATGAAGATTTTTGTGAGGTAAGTGCTTAAGGAAATGTATAGGTTATTCTTAAGATACCCTTTTAGTCAGGGCCATTCTTTTGAATTAATTATTTGAAGTCAGGTTGTAAATTTTTGAGCAGTTGCGCTAGAATATTGTGGGTCAGTGTTGACATGATAAGAAAAAGTAAAGAGAAAGTAGGCTCGGTACGTTCAGTCTTACTCAGCTGTTTCAGAATCAAATAAAGTAGAAGTGTCATCTTCTCAGTCATTCAGCAATTTAACTACAGACACACTCATTTAAATAAAGAAGTTTCAACTAAGCCAATACCCACCCCAACAGCAATAGCAAGAAAGTAGTTATCCCACTCCAATAGTAATAACAAGAAAGTAGTTATGCAGAAATGAAGAGTTTTGCGCAGGATAGTCTAGCTTGGGGAACTGCATAAAAATCAGAATTCGGACTGAAAACAACCACAACGACAAGAAAACCTTAGAGAGCTTTGTCGATTCAGACATTACCCAACCGTCCCCTTACAATCAATTTTTCCTCTTAACGTCCATTATACACCACTGCAACACAGGTCCAGTACAGAGATCAGTTATAATCTGGTCTGGTGTCGTTTACAGATGTGGATGACTCTCATCGCTATCGACGGCTGTGCAGAACTGGGACAGGGTCCTTCAACCTACTGTCCACCCGTGCAATCAACAATTCAGCCATGGATTCTCTTTGAAGATGCTCATGTACAAGAAATCTATGCTCACTTTGGGGAAACAGTCGTTCATGATGCAGAGATCAATCAAATGAAATGACCTACAGTATATGCTGGCATGGACCCGACTGAGCACGCATGGGACCTGTTGAAAGTTGCACTGGACTGCTGTGTTAACCATCGTGCGTACTAGATGACCGTATGGAGCTCCCGACGTCAAAACGTGAGACACGCTTGAGAACCAACGTCCCGACATTCTTGTTGCAGGCTGATGAGCATCCAAGCATGTTATGATGAACGGGATGGAGCTGCACACCACTGAATATTAACCAGCAGCAAATTTGATTTCGCAAGTGTGCAGTCATGCGCGTTTTCGAGCAAAATCTTTTTCGTCCGGTTGTTATTTTGTTTCCGTTTCACAGTAAAGTTATTTTCGTAGATACGGAAGTTGTGGAAAAGTTTATGTAACAGTAGTTTTTTACAAGGAATTATCAACAAACCAATGGAACCGCTGAAAATTGTGAATTAAATTCAGTGGTGTCTATAATCAATTACTATTTGGGAAATAATTCCAGGCGTATGTACCAATAAGCAGAGAAATATGTCGCGTTATCCAACTATGTTCTCCTTGGCTCATTTCATAAGAGTCCTCTGGTCGTGCGGTAGCGTTCTCGCTTCCCGCGCCCGGGTTTCCGGGTTCGATTCCCAGCGGGGTCAGGGATTTTCTCTGCCTCGTGATGACTGGGTGTTGTGTGATGTCCTTAGGTTAGTTAGGTTTAAGTAGTTCTAAGTTCTAGGGGACTGATGACCATAGATGTTAAGTCCCATAGTGCTCAGAGCCATTTGAACCATAAGAGTCTTCACTAATAAACAGCATGTCAATCAAGTATCTCTTTGCACGCAAAGTAAAACACAGTGTCCTGAATCTGAATTCCAAACGCCACTGCAAAAACGGTGACACAACTTTTAGTACGGAGCACACAATAAGTTACGAACTCTGGTCGTAAATTTTAATGGCACAATTTCAGATTTCCTCTGAAATAACTAATCTGGATTTCAAGCAGGAATTAAAACTAGTTTTATGGTTTTGCCGATCTCAGACTTCGTCTGTAGTTCGCGTAACAACTGTGCTAATGTCATGATTAACTGTCATAATATGGAGATGTAGAGAATGTCGTGTCTGCTTGCGTCACGGAATCGTAATACTCTGGACAGCAGCGACATACATTACACCGTAATTTACTCAAATAATTTACTTCTTGTCTGTAGTCAACTGTAACTGAAAATTATTGTGCTCTGAAGCATTACTGACTGCTGTGCTTCACATAACAAAAGACATGAATCACGAAAAAATCATTCCCTCCTAAATTAGTGCGCAGCACATTTAAACACTTAGAAGAAACTACAAGGATGTACTTGCAACGCCGATTCACGACGCCGTATTTCACTCAATGCAGTCAGATTTCATCATACGAGCATTGCTAGCAGTTTTAAAATAAGGAGTAAGGTCGTATGGCGTATAACAAAACTGTAGATTGGACTGAGGGTTTATAGATAGGGAGCACGTAATATACAGTTTTGGATGGAGACTCATGGAATAAGCAGAAATAACTTTAGGTGTGCCTCAGGGAAGTGTGTAGGGACCTTTGCTGTTCATGTTGTTTGTTAATGACCTTGCAGGTGGTACTACTAGTAACGTCAGATTTTTCGCAGGCAGGGCGTTTATTTACATTCAAGGACCGTCTGGAGTAAATGCTCCACAAGTATGGAGTGAAACATTGATAGAATTATGAAGTGGTTTAAAAATTGGAAACTTGCTTCAAACCTTCGTAAATTTATAACTGTGCACTACGCAAACCAACATCAATGAGTCACCACTGGAATCAGTTTTAAGGAATGTGAAACTGAATGATCACATACGATCCTTGGAAGGTAAGGCAGTCGGCAGATCTTGGTCCAATGGCAAGCTACTGGCGGGCTAGTAGCAGCCAATCTATACATGATAATGCTTACATATCACTTATGCGTCAGACCTCAGAATGTTGTTCAAATATGTTGGGGACATACCAAATAGAACTAAAAATGAAAATTGAACATATACAAAGAATTGCTGCAGGAATGCTCGCACGGTCGCTTGAGTCACGAGAGAGTCATGGAAATGCTGTTAAACATTTTAGTGGCAGACGTTTAAATATAGAAGACAATTGTCCATACAAAGTTACAGACAGCATATTAGGTGGAGACTCTAGAGGCATTCCTCATCCTCCTACTTATCGCTCCAGTAGGAGCCACGAAGACAAGATTACACTAACTACGGCGCGCACAGAGGCATTTAAACATTTTTCGCCCACTCCTTATGCAAATGGAACGGAATGAAACACTAACATCTAGCAGAGCACTAAGTACCCTCTGCCAAGTACCTCACAGTAGTTCGCATGTGTGTATGCTGATGAAGATACACACGCTCATTTACACGTTCACACCAGCAACAGTACTTTTCAAATGCGCTTCGAGATCACATAAATCAAATTACACTTCGCGGTAATAAGAACAGACAACGCCAACTCCGAATGTATATTGAAGTGTCAAAATACGATTCCTAATTCCAACCATAAACAGTTATGTACAATGGAGCGTGATTATTATTAACATGTATTTCAATTTAGAGCTGATAAACATGCGGACAATTCTTCAGTAACAGCTTCTTTATGTGAACACTTCAAATCCGATAGCGAGAACAGCTTATGCAACCTACTTGCAGGCAAGAACAAAACAATTTACCAGGAACTGTAATGTGCATTTTGACTCGAATCATTTGTTTCCTGAAATCAAAAATGTTTGAGGCTACTGAGAAGTCTGTTTGCTATCTGGGTAGGCCGTGAGGCTACACATAGAGAATGAATTGCAAACACAGAGTGAATGTCGCCTTTTGACAGTGAAATGGTAGTGCAATTGAAAAAAAACATTCTCACCACTGTTCACAGCGAGACTAAAAGACATCCGACGGCTTTGCGGGGATGTCACACGGTAAAAAACTGAGGAAAGGTAAATAGAGAATTATTCTAGCATCTGTTGAAAGAAACTGTAACAAAGTGCAGAGTGTCATGGCCTGGGGTCTGCGAACATGCAGCTCGGAAATGGCGAAGCTAGTCGACCTTTCGTGTTGCTATTCTCCTGAGTATCGTTGGATTGCTGTGAAAGGACGATGCAACCAAGAGTAGGCAAGGAGCTGATGGGCGTCAACGCTTCACCACATAGACGTGGAGGTCGGAGCCATTCCTCCGCTGTGAAGCAGTGCAGACTGCGTTATGTGGCAGATCTTAAGATTAGACAACAGAGTACAACGCTGGTGCAGGCACAACTGTTTCGGAGCAGACCGTTCAGCGCACCTTATTTTATACGGGGTTCTGCAACAGACGACCACAATATGTTCCCATGTTGACCTAATGGCAGTGTCAAGTACGATTCCATTAGATAAGGGACATCGTGATTGGACCATGGATAAATGGAAACTAAGCAGGCTGCTCGAAACATGCACCGCGACATTGAGGAAGACCTGTGGGGACAGTATTGTGCTGTAGGGGACAGTCACCTCGGCTTTCATGCGACCTGTAGTAGTAACGTCTTCTCCGACGGCGATGGCATCTTCCAACAGGACAACACTCAGTGGCGCAAGGTTAGAACCAAGTGACAGCGATTTGTGGAGCACGATACTGGACTAATGTTGATATCTTGGCCATCAAATTCGTCCACTCTGAACAAGATGGAACACATTTGCGACGCTCTCTGTCTGCGGTTCCTCGCCCAGAAACCACTCGACTGTAATTTACGGGAAGTGTATAATACGTGCGTAGACGTCTGGTGTCATATGCCTCCGGAAAGCTACGAAGAACATGTAGAATCTGTGCCACGCAGAACCGCTTCTTTATTAAATTCTAAATGCAGTTCAGTACACTGTAAAGTAAACAGTTATACTGTTCTGGCTTAACGGTATACATCCTTTGTATTTGAGATGATCTTGTGTACCATGTGACAATATGAAGAAAATAATCCACATCGTGAATTGAATAACGACTGTTTTGCTTTATTTGTATCTTTGCTCGCCCTTATTATCCAAAAGTTACAAAGGTCTACCAACACGCCGTTAAGCAGATGAAGATGATATATTGGCTCTTCAACCTAAATGTAAAGGGAGATTTATTGAGATTCATCATTGTCATCATCATCATTATCTATATCAGTGATTGGACCTTTTGAACTGTTCCGTCTCGTTAAAAACTGGCAAAGTCGTCTCTTCGTTGATCTTCCTAAGGATGGATCCGCCATACGGTCTGTATGTTCTTTCCATCTTAACTGATATTGTTTTACTACGTCAACGATATTTTGCATATTCAGTTCAGCTCGGATGTCATCATTCTCTTTTTGTCCATCAAAGAATATCCAGTCACGTATCCGAGGAAATTTATTTCTCATGCTTCTATTCTGTTTTCATCTTCTTGAGGATCCAGTTTTCGCATCCATAGGGCAGTGCTGGTATAACCAATACCCGATAGAACTTTGGTAGAGTATCTCTGTGGACTTTCTTTCCTAATATTCTGTGTACGGTTTCTGCGCTGTGACCTCCTGCGATGATCTTGTTTTTGCGGAGTTTTGTCTCTCTAAACGATGTGCTTTGAGGCCCACTGGTTGTCAAGCTCCAGCTTGATGTGAGGGACCCCGGCGCTCTCCAAGGGAAAGGAATACAGAACCAATCTGCATGGGGCATTGCAGGGGGTCAGTTGGTGCGTGGTGTACTACTGTGCCGCACTAGTGTTGTCATTGCAGCGCCTATGGTTGTTAGGGAGCGGTAATGGTAGTGTGGCTACGGTGACCAGAACACATAGGCTCTGTTCAAGAGTCGTTCCGCCTTTGTGCTGTGACTAGACCCCCGAAGTTTGGCCTAGCTTGTACATCTACTGCAGCTTCCTGGATTAATTTTCAAATGGTCAGCTATATGTGTGGTGGATAGTTTTCAAACAGTGATTGCTCCGAGTGACCAATCTATTCGGGGGGTATTCCTCTAAATCACTTGCGTTGAGTTTGCATCACTGTAAATCGTGAGTGGAAGTAAGTGACTTATGCCCTGGTTCATTTCGCAATGACTTCCTGATTGCTGTCAGATGTGGCTCGTATTTGGCGAATTGAATTTCTCCCCTGCGCGTTAAAGCTTAACTTACAAGTTAAGTTGGTTTTTCTGTTCGACTTTCTGCCTGTGGGCGGTTGTAATTTTTAAAAATTTTGTGTTGTCAAAGCGCGGTCTTCTTAGTAGTGAAAACTGTGTACAAATTTTACATTGTTTACAGTGGCAACGTCCTGAGTGACTGCTGATAACCTGAATGTTAACTTAATCCAAGCTGCTGTAACGGCAGAATTAACATCAACTATAGCTATAGTTTACTACGCAATACTGAATCTAAGAAATCTTTAGTCCAATCTTATCCCCATTTGTTTTTTACGTTGATGATTCTGTATTTTACCGTTGTGGTGATTTGTTTAAGTGAATTGTATATTAATGTTGGTTTTGTGTGTTACAGAAGCTGTTGCCAGCGAAACGCCTGTGCTGGTTGTTGTTTCCGGTCGGGTTTCACGCACGAAATTCAGACGCGAGGCCTATGTTGAACGCAAACCTTCTATAACGTGCTAATTTGCGTTCACTCCTTTCAGGCTACTGCTCTTTTTAACGGTCATCCGGTATTTGTTATGCTTTTTCCCTCTAAGCTGCAGATTCTTTGGTTATTAACCGGGACGCTCAATTGTGACAGGCTTTTGCTATTAAGACAATTTACATTTGAATAGTTTGAAACCTTCTAGCTTGTTATAAACTGTGTTACTGTATTGGCATTCGTAAGGAATTACCATTTTTCCTGGGTCAAAATTCATTCATTGAACTTACATCTGTAGTGAAGTGTTTTATTTTTATTTTTAGTTTTAATGGTGAAGTTAATTGAGTTTATCAGTAATACTATTTTAGTTACAGTTTTAGGTCGTAAGGCTACTTATCTTGTACACCTTCCTGAACTGTTTGCTCAAATGGGTGGTAATTTTTTTTTTTAAATTGTTGTAATTAATTCTGTAACTATGAGTAGATCACCGATTGCTTACGATAATATTATTCTGTAACTGTGTTGTTACCAATGGTTGCATCTGGGTTTTGTCAAATGAATCTATTTTCACTGTCGCTCAGTATTTGCTCCAGCAGCCTTGTGCTCTATACGTTATCAGTTCCACAGAAATAGTTAAAAAAAGTATAACTTACATTTCATTTCATTGTTAGCCCTTTATGTAATGCTGCACCCCAAATATTTAAATCTATTAACTTCATCTGTGATCTGCTTGTCAATTTCAGTCTTAACTCGCTTGGCCTGGTGTTCTAAAAATGCGATTGGTTGTTTCTTTGCAAAGAGATCTTCTTATTGTATTCTCTGGGCAGTTTACTTAGACACGTTCTTGTAGATAATTTTCATTCTGACTAAGAAGTACTTGGTCGTAAGCGATAAATGGTGTACAAAGATCCACATTGTTAATTTATAGATAAGAGTGGCCACGCTTGTCTGTCTCCTTGATTTATTTCAGTCACATTATGTGTGCTGTCTGCTATTTTTATTTGTAATTTGTTATTCGTTTATAATCTCTGTACATTTTTTATGAGATGGGATCCATCTGTTGCCTAATATTTCCAACAGTTTGTTTCGATTTACTTTAACAAACACCTATCAGTAATCAATGAAAACAAGAAATGCTTGTTAATTGAATTCACGGTGCTTTTCTATTAGTTGTCATGGCGAAGATAGTCCGAACATGCTCTGTCTTTCCGAAAACCATGTTGGGCATCAGATAATATAGTTCCAGCGATTGGCAATAATCGTTTTGTTAAAATTCTGGAGTAAAGTTTATAACATGCATTATGAACTTTGATACCTCTGTAGTTTTGACATTCATGCCTGTTTCCTTTCTTATAAATTGGCGTAACTGAGCTACATTACATTCTTCAGGTATATAACTACTTTGCCTGCACATATTCATAAATCGAATGCTCTTAATTTTTAAATATTTGGTGCCTATTTTATCAGTTCTATATTGATTCTGTCGCATTCTTGCTTATTGTTACAGAACCAAGTAGTTCCTTCATCGATATTAAGTAAAAGTTCCTATGCAGTTCAGACAGAACCATCTGGGTACCTTGCTCATCCGTCCAGAGTTTTTTATAGTATTGTAACCTGTTAGAACCAGATGACGTGTCTATTTGCAGATTGTCATTATCCTCTTTGTTTAACTGTTTCATTATTTTGTATGCTTTGTCATGTCTTCCTCTTACTCATACTCACTATCATTACATTTTCCTTTTGACTACAGCTGATTTTCTTTCATAATCTGGTTTCAGATTCCAAATATCATTTTTAAATAGGCATGTTTCTTATTTTCTTTCAGAATGCGTATTTCACATCCCAGTATTGCAGGCCCCTTCTTTCTTGTGCCATGTGCTTCTATTGCTGCTTTAATTAGTGCTTCCTTTGCATTATTCCATTATCAGCTTTTACATTTAAGCTTATGTACTCTTCAAGCTTTTCTGATATAGTAACGAGATACTATTTTCTTGAAGTAAAGGTACTTCAAATGTTGTATCAACATTCTTTTGTTTATCCATAGATAATTTCTGCTACCTTTTAATTACTTTTGCTTTTGAGACTAGCAAGAGATGATCTGAAGAGATATCTGGATCTCTGAAGACTCCCGTGTCTTGCACTAAAGACCAAGTCTTCTTATTTGCAATTATGTAGTCTATAATTGTGGATGAGTCTCTAACTGACCAGGTATATCTGTGGATCTGTTTGCGCCTGTAGAACGTCTTTAATAAGAAGTCTATGGCCATTGTTATTTATTATGTTTTTGCCCCTTCAGAACCAATAACATCTGCCACAGGCGTGCATTTAAGCTTCCTTCTACTATTAGGTAATCATTTTTCTTTATCTTATGCAGGGTTCTTTGCAAAACGTCGCAGAATTCTTCAGGGTGGGGCATGTAGTCGGTATCTTTGTTTCTGGCATAATTGTCCGTGTAGAGATGAAAGTGTAAGAGAAGGTTGTTCTTTTTTTATTTATTTATCTATTTATTTTCGTTAAAGGCTTCTTCCACAGAACATCAGCATCTAGCACAGGCACTTTCCTTTTGAGGGTCTCCTCTGTAGAAGATCTTATATCTGTTTATTGATGTAGATTCTCTTGATTTCTTTTATGGTTTCTGTTATGATGGCCATGTCAATATTTTGAGATTGTTAATTTAATTTATACTGTTGTACAGACTATGACGTTTGTTCATCAAATGTACATTTCTTCAGTTGGGTACAGCTCTTTGCTCATGCTCCATTCCTTGTCTTTGCCTCACCCTCCTTTTTTCGTTGTTTGTTTTTAACATTTATGTTCCCTTTTTATTTAACTGTCGATTAGCGCACGTATTTTCAGTTGCAACGCTATTGCACCCTGAGAGATGACGATTACTATGAATTCACCTCTTATGCTCCATGAGTAACATCTTTTCAAAGCTGATAGCCAATCCTGTATCATCTTCGATGGGAGTAATATGTAACAGTCTGATTATGGCCTTGCAGGCTGTAAGCTGGTTAACAGAATACATTATACCGTAGGACATCCACAGTTGTGCGGTTCTCATTTACGACTATGAAGTTGTGCTATCACTAGAGATCCAAGATCCAATTAACATAATTAAAGTTCCTTTGCTTGCATTTGTATGCGTGCAGGCACGGTACATTCTGAAGTCCCGACTCCACAACACCGTAGTACGCCTGCTGAAAGGTCCAAAACAAAAGGGCGCAATCTATTATTTAAGTTTTGTATGTACGAGAGGTAACTATAAAGTTGAAATTACAAAGTAGAAATTGTAAAGTTCAGATGGCTCTGAGCACTATGGGACTTAACATCTGAGGTCATCAGTCTCCTAGACTTAGAACTACTTAAACCTATTTAAGGACATCACACACATCCATGCCCGAGGCAGGATTAGAACCTGCGACCATAGTAGTTGCGCGGTTCCAGACTGAAGCGCCTAGAACCGCTCGGTCACCGCGGCCGGCCATTGTAAAGTTTCGTAATTAATTTTTTCTCGTTACACGTCTCCAGTGTTGGTCCACACTGAAATCCTCGAACCACTGTACCGTAGCACGCTACAGCGCCATTCCGTTTTGGGTTCTTTAGTTTCGCGCTAAGGTGCCATGAATATAAACATGGATTTGAAAAAAAAAAAAAAATGTAGCTTTATTTTTTCTGTGTGGTGATTCAAACTGTATTACTACCTTCGTGTTTGTTTCAATATTTTCATGATTTACAATTTGCAATTTGCTTATTCTGTTTATGAACACTACACAGTTTAGCTGCTGCATAAAGTGGAAAAAATGATGTTTACATATGTATTTGCAGCATTACAACAGTAAAAATCTATCGCGTTACAATAACATCCTATGTACTTTACCACTCAAGAACTCACGAGACTTCGCTACTCAGCTTAGCTTGAAGCAGCTATACAATGTATGTTAAACCAGGATTACGTGACAAGCGACAAGAAACGTGCTGGCTTTGCGGTAGCGGTTGTGTTGGCTGTTGACTTTTGCACAGCATCTGCCGCTAGTTGCCACGGTCCACGCATAGACACTAGACGGCTGCTGGGATAGGAGAATTGCGCAGTGGAGCGTTATTAGATTACCTCGCCGCCAGCGTACTGTTCAGAAGCACCTGCACCGTTGTTAGCGATCCACCGTACTGCCCCGGGCCTCGCCTCACTTGATAATTCAGCCAACCGCTGTGGCCTTCCCCTATCTCTCGAATCCTGTGATCCGTATTTGGCTGCATAATGAAACGATCGCCCTTCGGTCTACTATTGGATTACTCCGACTGCGCACCATGTCCCATTTGCATTATTGAGTACCAGCGATCAGCTGAAGTAATTGATGATGTGGTCTCTACCTAAGAATGAACTGCCATAAACTAATGTTCACCTATCGGGAACCGCGGAGTCCGGCTTAACGTCCACTAAACAGTTGTCTATCACAGTTCAGACGCACAATTCATGCTGTATCATGTAGAAAGGTAAGCTCAGCAATGAAATAATCTCGGTAATACAGGGTTATTACAAATGATTGAAGCGATTTGATAAATTCACTGTAGCTCCATTAGCTCCATTCATTGACATATGGTCACAACACACTACAGATACGTAGAAAAACTCATAAAATTTTGTTCGGCTGAAGCCGCACTTCAGGTTTCTGCCGCCAGAGCGCTCGAGAGCGCAGTGAGACAAAATGGCGACAGGAGCCGAGAAAGCGTATGTCGTGCTTGAAATGCACTCACATCAGTCAGTCATAACAGTGCAACGACACTTCAGGATGAATTTCAACAATGATCCACCAACTGCTAACTCCATTCGACGATGGTATGCGCAGTTTAAAGCTTCTGGATGCCTCTGTAAGGGGAAATCAACGGGTCGGCCTGCAGTGAGCGAAGAAACGGTTGAACGCGTGCGGGCAAGTTTCACGCGTTGCCCGCGGAAGTCGACGAATAAAGTAAGCAGGGAGCTAAACGTACCACAGCCGACGGTTTGAAAAATCTTACGGAAAAGGCTAAAGCAGAAGCCTTACCGTTTACAATTGCTACGAGCCCTGACACCCGATGACAAAGTCAAACGCTTTGAATTTTCGGCGCAGTTGCAACGGCTCATGGAAGAGAATGCATTCAGTGCGAAACTTGCTTTCAGTGATGAAGTGGTGAATGGTGAAGTGAACAGACACAATGTGCGAATCTGGGCGGTAGAGAATCCTCACACATTCGTGCAGCAAATTCGCAATTCACCAAAAGTTAACGTGTTTTGTGCAATCTCACGGTTTAAAGTTCACGGCCCCTTTTTCTTCTGCGAAAAAAACGTTACAGGACATGTGTATCTGGACATACTGGAAAATTGGCTTATGCCACAACTGGAGACCGACAGCGCCGACTTCATCTTTCAACAGGATGGTGCTCCACCGCACTTCCATCATGATGTTCGACATTTCTTAAACAGGAGATTGGAAAACCGATGGATCGGTCGTGGTGGAGATCATGATCAGCAATTCATGTCATGGCCTCCACACTCTCCCGACTTAACCCCATGCGATTTCTTTCTGTGGGGTTATGTGAAAGATTCAGTGTTTAAACCTCCTCTACCAAGAAACGTGCCAGAACTGCGAGCTCGCATCAACGATGCTTTCGAACTCATTGATGGGGACATGCTGCGCCGAGTGTGGGAGGAACTTGATTATCGGCTTGATGTCTGCCGAATCACTGAAGGGGCACATATCGAACATTTGTGAATGCCTAAAAAAAACTTTTTGAGTTTTTGTATGTGTGTGCAAAGCATTGTGAAAATATCTCAAATAATAAAGTTATTGTAGAGCTGTGAAATCGCTTCAATCATTTGTAATAACCCTGCATTTATAAGCCTAAGCAGTCTGTAACTTGAAACGGAGACAATATTGATCAGAATTATTTTAGATATCTATAGATCAACGACAAATCCGTCTAAGTAAAGCCGTACGTCACTTACGTCGATCTGTTGTAAGAGAGGCATTCAACAAGTAATGCAACGCTTTTTTTTCGTGAAAGCTGGTTGGTTCCAATGCACTATATTATTCCGCTGTATTTTGGATACAAAACTCCATTTTCCAACATAATCACAACCTTACGCCATCTTATTAGGAGGACTTGTATGTCCTCATGGTACTAGTCCACTGGTCATCGGAGCCAACATATCGCTGCATCAATAACCTCCCCACCATCCACATACTGCTTCCAATGAGCGCGTAGTTCATTGGGCAAAACGGATGGAAGTCGGAAAGTGCGAGTTTCAGGCTGTGTGGTGTGTAGGGAAGAATCGTTCAATGAATGTTTGTGACCTCCTCTCGGATGCGCAGACTTCTGAGAGACCTAGCGTTGGCACATACACTAATGCTCATAAATTAATGATAATGCTGCTACATGGTGAAACAACGCTCTGGTGCGCGGTTTGCGGGTTTAAATCACACGACCATCGGGTGCATTTGACATCTGTTAGTCGCACGGTGGCGCTGGCAGCAGTCCACATACGCAGAGGTGTGTTGGTGTGTGTCAGAGTAAGGTGCAGCGAGTAAGTGTGCAGACGTTTTCAGACGTGCTAATGGTGACTGTGTTGAAAATGGCTCTAAGAACACGTATTGCTGACGTTGTGAGGGGCAGAATACTAGGGCGAATGGAGGCTGGTCAAACACAGGTCGTAGTACGGGCCCTCCATGTGCCACAAAGTGTGATCTCAAGATTATATCAACGACTCCAGCAGACAGGAAACGTGTCCAGGCGCTACAGTACGGGACGTCCACAGTGTGCAACACCACAAGAAGACCGATATCTCACCATCAGTGCCCGCAGACGGCCACGGAGTACTGCAGGTAGCCTTGGTCGGGACCTTACCGCAGCCACTGGAACAGTTGTCTCCAGGCACATAGTCTACAGACTACTGGACAGACATGGTTCATCCACACGGAGACCTGCAAGGTGCATTCCACTGATCGCTAGTCACAGGAGAGCCCGTAAAGCCTGGTCTCGAGGACACAGTACATGGTCATTGGAACAGTGGTCCCAGGTTATGTTCACGGACGAGTTCAGGTATAGCCTGAACAGCGATTCTCGCCGGGTTCTAATCTGGCGTGAACCAGGAACCAGATACCTTAATGTCCTTGAAAGGAGGTCCTGTATGGAGGCCGTGGTTTGATGGTGTGGGGTGGGATTATGATTGGTGCACGTACAGCCCTGCATGTCTTTGACAGAGGAATTGTAACAGGTCAGGTGTATCGGGACGTCATTTTGCACCACTATGTCCGCCATTTCAGGGGTGCAGTGGGTCCTATATTCCTCCCGGTGGATGATAACGCACGGTCCCACAGAGCTTCCATCGTGGAGGAGTACCTTGAAACAGAAGATATCAGGCGAATGAAATGGTCTGCCTGTTCTCCAGAGCTAAACCCCATCGAGCACGTCTGGGATGCTCTCGGTCGACGTATCGCTGCACGTCTTCAAACCCCTACGGCACTTCAGGAGCTCCGGCAGGCACTGGTGCAAGAATGGGAGGCTATACCCCAGCAGCTGTTCGACCATCTGATCCAGAGTATGCCAACCCGTTGTGCGGCCTGTGTACTTGTGCATGGTGATCATATCCCATATTGATGTCGGGGTACATGCGCAGCAAACAGTGCCGTTTTGTAGCACATGTGTTTCGGGACGGTTTTCTTAACTTATCACCAATACCATGGACTTACAAGATCTGTGTCGTGAGTGTTCCCTATGTGCCTATGCTATTAGCGCCAGTTTTGTGTAGTGCCACATTGTGTGGCAACCCATTCTGCAGTTATCCTTAATTTATGAGCATGAGTGTAGAACGAGAAGTTAGTTTGCGTTTAGGTAGCGACATACACTCTGCAGTCGTTTCTACAATTTCCTTATGGTAGCACAGTACACTTCAGAGTTGATCGTTGCACCACGAGGAAAGACATCGAACAGATTAACCGTTTCAGCGTGACAGAAGACAGCCGGCATGACTTTACCGGCTAAGGGTACGGCTTTGAACTTTGTCTTCCGAAGAGTTGTGGTGTGGCACCACTTAGATTGACGTTTTGTTTCCGGTAGCAAGTGATGAATCTGATGAATCGATGTTTCATGGCCTGCGACGATGTTCGATGAAAACTGTCACGATTTGCGTCGTAACGCGCAAGAAATTCCTTACAGGTGGTGCTTCCTTGCTTTTTATAGTCTTCCATTAGTGGTGAGGAACGCAGCTGGCACCCGCTTTTGAGAAGCTCAACTAGTGGACGAGTATGTCAGTATTACCAAAAGAGACGAACAGCTGTGGAGCGAAGTGTTTGATTGTGATCCGTAGATGACCCGGAATGAGCATGTCCGCAAGTGCCAATACTGTACAAGTTACAGCTGTCTGCGGCATTCCGGCACGCGGGAGGTAGGACAGGTCTGCGCGACCTTGTTGCGATGATGACAGACGCCTCGCCCAATGTCTCATCGTGCTTTTGTTCACTGCCAGGTCTCTGTCAGCATTCCCTATGAATATCTGCGATGCTCTGCTTTTCCGCCAAAAGAAACTGAGCGACACCTTTTTGTTTGGAATACATCTCCGTCAGACGCCATTCTATCTACATCTACATCTACATCTATACTCCGCGAGCCACCTTACGGTGTGTGGCGGAGGGTACTTATTGTACCACTATCTGATCCCCCCTTCCCTGTTCCATTCACGAATTGTGCGTGGGAAGAACGACTGCTTGTAAGTCTCCGTATTTGCTCTAATTTCTCGGATCTTTTCGTTGTGATCATTACGCGAGATATATGTGGGCGGTAGTAATATGTTGCCCATCTCTTCCCGGAATGTGCTCTCTCGTAATTTCGATAATAAACCTCTCCGTATTGCGTAACGCCTTTCTTGAAGTGTCCGCCACTGGAGCTTGTTCAGCATCTCCGTAACGCTCTCGCGCTGACTAAATGTCCCCATGACGAATCGCGCTGCTTTTCGCTGGATCATGTCTATCTCTTCTATTAATCCAACCTGGTAAGGGTCCCATACTGATGAGCAATACTCAAGAATCGGACGAACAAGCGTTTTGTAAGCTACTTCTTTCGTCGATGAGTCACATTTTCTTAGAATTCTTCCTATGAATCTCAACCTGGCGCCTGCTTTTCCCACTATTTGTTTTATGTGATCATTCCACTTCAGATCGCTCCGGATAGTTACTCCTAAGTATTTTACGGTCGTTACCGCTTCCAATGATTTACCACCTATGGCATAATCGTACTGGAATGGATTTCTGCCCCTATGTATGCGCATTATATTACATTTATCTACGTTTAGGGAAAGCTGCCAGCTGTCGCACCATGCATTAATCCTCTGCAGGTCCTCCTGGAGTACGTACGAGTCTTCTGATGTTGCTACTTTCTTGTAGACAACCGTGTCATCTGCAAATAGCCTGAAGCCTACATATGGTGCAGCAACCTGTCGGGACTTCATAAAACTGTGGAGGCTGAAGCGGGAATATTCCACGATGCCCCACAACAAATTCTAAATACTGAAAAACAATTTGTTATATTACCTGCTGAAAGCTCCTCGTAGTACGCAACGAGATGAGACAAATGTTGCTCCATATACTAAATTTTTCCGCCTCTGTAAGCGAGAGGTCAGTGAGGCTGACTGCCATGTGGTGGAACCTGTTTTGATTCACGACGGATTTTTCCTTGGTGGAAAGTCTCGGGCAAAGTGCACTCTACCTTATGAGGCCGACTGAGGAGCTACATGAACGGGTAGCAGCGGCTCCAGGTCACAGAAACTGACAACGCCAGAAGTAGCGGTTTCCTCACCCTATCCAACGACGCCAATGGCGGAAGATGACACGTCGGTCGGTCGGTACCGATGGGCCCACCAGGGTCTTGGACGTAGCATCTATGATTTAAATGTACCGGGTGATCAAAAAGTCAGTATAAATTTGAAAACTTAATAAACCACGGAATAATGTAGACAGAGAGGTACAAATTGACACACATGCCTGGAATGACATGGGGTTTTATTAGAAGCAAAAAAAAAAAAAAAAAAAAAATACAAAAGTTCAAAAAGGGTCCGACTGATGGCATTTCATCTGATCAGAATAGCAATAATTAGCATAACAAAGTAAGACAAAGCAAAGATGATGTTCTTTACAGGAAATACTCAATATGTCCACCATCATCCTCAACAATAGCTGTAGTCGAGGAATAATGTTGTGAACAGCTCTGTAAAGCATGTCTCGAGTCATGGTGAGACATTGGCGTCGGATGTTGTCTTTCAGCATCCCTAGAGATGTCGGTCGATCACGATGCACTTGCGACTTCAGGTAACCCCAAAGCCAATAATCGCAAGGACTGTCTGGGGACCTGTCAGGCCAAGCATGACGAAAGTGGCGGCTGAGCACACGATCATCACCAAACGACGCGCGCAAGAGATCTTTCACGCGTCTAGCAATACTTTTTTTTTTGTTCTAATAAAACCCCATGTCATTCCAAACATGTGTGTCACTTTTTACCTCTTTATCTACATTATTCCGTGGTTTATTAAGTTTTCAAATTTATACTGACTTTTTGATCACCCGGTAAATTTAAATGGAACCATAGGAGCACACAGCTGCCTTGATTAAGAGAGAATGCGACTGCCTATCCGTCGAGTAGAATGATCTGTAGTGCCATATGACTGGAATATCTCACAGCGACCCTATACGTGACAATAAAGTAGGGTGGGCAAGAAGTGCAGCATCAACACTGCCAGCTGCCAGGACACACTGTCTGGGCGGGTCATACAGGCCCAGAACTTTTGACACAGCACAGCGTCAAAGACATACCACGATTCATTTTCAGAAAACCGCCGCCGCCAAACTTCAAAGGGCTGAAAAATGATCACGACATGAATTGACGTTCATTATCGTGGGCTATAACAGCGGGCTATTTAGCAGCGACGTTAAACATCTTCTAATTCATTTCTGGGTAGCAACAAAACTGAGCAGTCACAGCAAATAACCGTCTACTCACTACCGGACACTGAAGCTGCCGACAAACATACAAACACACAGATCTTCGCTTACCTCACGTCGCAGGGTACAGAAGTAATAAAGAGCGCAGAAACACTACCTTCCGATTCTTGCAGCATGGAAAATTTCCATTGGATAAATGAGCAGTGATGCACCGTTGGTACAAATACTTTTACGGTGATCCAGGAGTATGTTGGAAACCACATGACGCTATAAGCATACGTTGCGTTTGACTGTTAGATTTTTCTGTATCCGTTTTTTACCTGGCTGTATATACTACAGAGATTGTCTCTCACTGTAGACAGTAATAGGTAATTGAGACAGTTGCTGAAGCCAGCGTACTGTAAAACATAAAGACGAATTTACTGTGCAGATTCAGATTTCCGGAAAAACGCTACACAGATTATGGTCGTTTTGGGTCTTTCCCCCTTCCCTCTTACTAGACCACGTACCCTCAGCGTCTGTTATAACATCTTAAAGCCCAACTAGGCAGATATGCGTACCGTGGTCACACCTCCGATCCTTCTCCGTGACTTCGGGGGAGTGCTTTGAGCTGTCTGCAGTCCCATGCCGCGACGCGTCGCCGCGGTTTCGAGGGTGTTGGTAGTTACTACCCTGTGCTCCTAGTTCGGATCATGTCTTCTGACTGATTTGATGCCGACCGCCAAAACTTCCTCCCCGTGTCGCCTCCAGCTCATCTCAAAGTAGAAACCGATGTCCTCAATTTCCCGTTGGTTACATTCCAATCTGTTTCACCCCCTGTAGTTCCCTCAAGTACCATGGGAGCTATTTTTCGACGCCTTAACACATTTGTCAACAAACTGCGGATACGGCCGGAACAAGTATTCATGCGGCCTGCGGCTGAGAGTGTCATACAATTTTGTAATAATAAGCGTCTACCAACAAACAGCAGAGTCCAGAAACGTCAATTAACGTTGAGCACTTCTGAAGGGTGCAGTGTTCGTGCTCACAAGGTTAATACCGCAAAAACGGCCAACCAATTCGGCTTATATTTGGCAGGTCGCTTGTGTACAACCAGACATGTTGACCAACCACCATTCCCTCCTCCCTTCACCCCCAGTTTTTAAGAAACTCCCTCCCCCCCCCCCCCTCCACACACAGATTGTCTCTCAATCGACTCAAAATTGAGGAGATCGTTAGATAACTGAATACTTTGCATTTTTCATCAAGATGTACTGGGTCCGTGAACGCATATTTTTCTAGTAATCGAGGAAAGGAATCTTTTTGACTATCACTTATGTACACATAAGGCAAACTCTTTGCAACAAAAGCCGCCAAGGTATCTGGTTGGCGATCAGAGGACCTGTGTTCGATTCCTAAATGCATTATTTTTTCATTTGTATTTTCTTTTTTTTCGGTTTCGATATTGGTCAGAACAGGAGGGTTAATACAGTAATTAAAGGAATAACGAATAATAAAGTGGGCAGATAAATTTCTCAATCGACTTGGAATAGTAAAGAATTAGCTTTAAGTGCCGTTGCACAAAAACAATTCCGAGTAAGACTGCTGCAAAGACGAGCATTCGACGCGCGTTATCGTATAAGAGAGGAAAAAAAACAACGAATCCTTATCGTATCTAGTAGTGTAAATGAAATAATGCATTCGTACTGGATACATTATTCTATCACAGCGTTCGGAAAATTGCTGTCTAAAGTTCTCTTGTGTTAATAAGAATCTAATGATTAATATGGTTCTCGCGGTGCAGAAGATGTCAGTCATTTAACCGACTCGTTAAGAAATGTTTGCATCACTTGCCCCATATCCGCTAAATTAACAAATTAAATTTACAAAAAAACATCTTGTGAATATTTTAAGACCATTGGCTGCTGATAAGATAGCAAGGTTTGTCTGATGCTGGATTTCTTGCGTGAGCAAACTAATACCGTCATCTATGGAAGCATGATTATAGATGACGTGGATCAACCGACTTTCATGGTAGAACTAATGGCGCCAAACTGCACACGGGTGTGCCAGCCATGTGATGTTTATCTTTATCGCCAATTTAAAAATTTTGTTTAGGGACTTTAAAATTGCAGTCTTCTTCTGGAAAGTAGAGGGAATTGTACAACCACGCGCATGTAGTAACGATTCACAGCGTAACTCATAATCAACTTTCAACACCGATTTTCAAGCAATGTTATCGTGTGCGTGGCATGCTTCTAAATTAGTTTCCGAAAACTAAATATTTTTAAATGTATACCACGTCTTTTTCTCAGTAGGATCTTCGAAAGGAACAATGTAATTATAATTATGTCATTGGTGAGCCGTGTCGGTTCTTATCGATTTCTCTTCTGGGCGACATCATCTGCTTGGTTTCTCATCTGGTCGTCCCGTCGCCTTGCCGTCGTGCAGCGGCCGGTGGGCCGAATTTTCGCGGTGAGTGAGTCGTTTGGACAGCGCTGGGAGGAAGTTGGGGCTCCGAGCTGAAGCGACCGGGACGACGGTTGGCCGATTATGTGAGAAGTGACCAAAGGCTTAGTTCCGCAGAGGCTGTTGGCTATTGGCTATAGGTTTTCGATCGTAAATGTTACCTCCGCCGCCGGCCGTTGTTTTGCCGTTTGTCGATGTGACCTCTTGATAATACGCTGTCAGTTGGCTATTTACTTGGAACCTTTTTCCCTTGCCTGTGATTTCATCGGGAACGTCCGTTGTTTGGTCGGTCGGCCAGCGAACAATGTGTATTGGGTTTTTTGGCCGCTTTTGGATCCTGTGTGCCCCTGATTACTTGCAATTCGTTCCTGTTGCTGTACAGCGGCTGGGTTTAGTATTGTTTGAGTTGCTTGTGGTATTGTGTGTTGATGGATCTGTGGCGGGGTTCAATTAATAAGAGCCCTACTGGGATAGTCAGTTCAACCGTTTTTTTTAAATTGTGTTTTAGACTTACATTGGTCGTGCAATGGGGTGTTCGTTAACTCTAACTGTACGGGAAGAAATGTGATATGTAGTGGACATTGTGGGCTGCTGGTGAGTGCCCTATGTTGGTAAGGCTATGGCTCTGAGCACTATGGGACTTAACTTCTGAGGTCATCAGTCCCATAGCACTTAGAACTACTTAAACCTAACTAACCTATGGACATCACACACATCCACGCCCGAGGCAGGATTCGAACCTGCGACCGTAGCGGTCGCGCGGTTCCGGACTGTACCGCCTAGAACCGCTCGGCCACTCCGGCCGGCTATGTTGGTAAGGTTGCTCTATTTGTATCGACTGAAACTTTTGAAACAGCACTCTCTCTTAACGCTGTCAGAGTACTGAGTTTGTGGAGGTAACTTGCTGTAATTACCTTGAATTAATCTTATGTTTAAATATTACTCTCTTGTTCAAATGTTTGTCAGTGCGTATATAAACATATAGACTTATTTTCAAAATTCTGGGGACAAACAATAGTTTTATTGTAGTTACCTTTGATTATTTCTTGGATTTAAATGCTATAATCTTATTTAAGTGTTTCTCATTTTTTAAAAAGAGAAAAGGAACAAATTTGCAGAAGGTTTAAGTGGTGAATTACTCTTGTTTCACGTGGTTACTGACTACGCTGATGTAAGACTAACATCAGGTTGTCAGTTCTGCAGGCTGGGCTTATTAGCCACATTGTCTGCTGATCCAGCTCCTGGCTGTGCGACAAACTGTTCCGGTGTGCCTCATTGAGACCGCTATTCCATGCCGAGTCGCGGTTGCGGGTCGTCGGTCACTTAAGTTTTTATGCTTTTTGTGACGCTCTGTCCCAATTATCTTAATTTTCCTTCCGGAATCAAGACTCAAAATTGAGCAAATAGGAAAGTTTCAAGGCATCCGAAAGTTACTAAATTTCACCGTGTTAAGCTCTACTGCAAATGTTATTTACCACAGATATGTATATTTTTGGAATAGTTGCAAATTTACCAAACGCTTAAGTCCTTATAGGCCTATTTGCTGTCACTGTTTTTACATTTGTTGTATTGCTGGTGGCCACCACCGTGGCGTCATAGTTGTTATTGTTTTGGAAAAACTGCAAAATATCTTGATCTATTCCTGTTAAAATGTTTTCTTTTTAATTTTTCTGTTTAAATGATATATTTCAAAGTCTCCTGGGGCTCTGTATCGATCTTGACTTGTTGTAATAATAAAAAGTTTCAAGGCAATGTCTAAGCCTTCTGACCCTTTGTGTTTGATTTTGATCGCGTTGTAAATTTTTAAAGAGATTTTTAAAGAAAAATTCTAACCACCCTGGCGCTTTGTGATTATTGATGATGATCTTGTAGTCTTGTTTTAAAGGGGATAAAACTCAAAGCAAATCCTTGAGCCCTTCTGGCGCCCTGTGATTATTGATTGTTAACTGGCTTTTTGCTTCATTCCATTGTAAAGGAAAATTTTAAATGTTTTTATGAAATTAATCCAGATATTGTCAACCAAACTGAACCTGGCGCATGGTCCTTCCATGAAGTCCTGCCGCAACCTATGAAAGAACTTTTCGCTTGGTGCCACGAGTACATTTGCTTCGAATATTTATGTGACAAACTCCATCCATGTCGCTGTTCGGAAGGAATGGAGGACATGTAACAGATTTAGTGAAAGAGCGGTTGTAAAGGGACCAGGTTTATATCTTTGCTTCTTCACCAATCCAAGCAGTTTGAGGAATTGATTTCCCGAACTTGTTATTATTCCTTACAGATTTTTTTTGCTTTTTTACAAATTTCCCAAAATTTCTCTCTTTATGCGAGTGGTCGCCTTAACCATTTTTTCTAAGTCGCTATTCTTTCTTCCAGCCATTTTTTTCCTAATCTGGGGTACAAAGGAAGGGGTCGGAGGGAAGAGTGGGGGGGGGGGGGGGGGGGGGACATCACAACCAGAGGCTTGACCGCAGTGTGCCCGTCACATCTTGAGCAAAAGGAGGAGAAGGGAAAGTATGTGTCAAACGAAACACAAAGATAAGTATAGTAGTTTATACCACAGAGCAACTACTCTATTACTTTATTTTACTTATTTTATTTATTATTACTTTTATGTATACACGAATAACCAAAGGGTAAGGCTTATGGTACGCTCAGCTAAGTCGGAAGGGGAGAACTGACGCTTCTCTAGCACATGATAGAAATTGAAGAGAAAAACGAAAAAAAATTAACAGACAGGGCGGAAGTGATGCACCGTCGAACGTTACGCTGGGCCACCCAGTGTGTCTTCTCGTTTCAGTCCGTGTTGTGTCATATTCGTTCACAAACGTAGATTATCCGTCACACCAACTTCTCTCGCTACTCCGATTATCCGTCACACCAACTTCTCTCGCTACTCCAGCTACTCGGTGGACGATGCAAAATACTCCATTTTAATTCAAAAAGTGTTGACCGCATCGTCGGTGGCGAACAATAGCGTGGTGCCCCTCATGGAGATAACGCCAGAAATCAAGAACGTGTTTGGGGCCGTCACACTAGAGACATTTCAAGGCCTGGCCGGTCAGCCACAAGACTGCGTTCGTCCGAGCCCTGGGACAACGTTTCATCCTGTAGAAGAATCATGTATGTGCTGCAGATGTGGAGCGCCATTCCGCGTTGAATATATGCTAAAATCAGGTGAACAAGTCGATACACCTGCCCTGCATCCTCATACCTGCGACGGTGCTCGTCGGTATCGACTTCTTGGAATGTCGGGCAAATGGGTGAATCCGGCAGGTGGATCTTATAATTAGCGTGTCACATACTTCCTGTCGTCAGCCACACACCACGCGAATGTTCTCCACACCACTCGCCACCTCGTCTTAGGGTATTTTTATTCAATCTCGATAAGCCGGCGGCCACACTGTGCGTCACTGTAGAGTCGTTTCGCCTCGTCAAAACTGGGTCGGCGTCAGTCAACTGTGGTCAAAATAGAATCATCCGAGATGACTGAAAGGAGCTAGGAGGTATCCTAGCACAATCTGTGGTTCGAGCAAGGCCGGTTCCATCACGATCAATAACCAGCCCGTAAGGCTCAAAGGGCATATATACCACCGTGTTAGATGGGCACTGATGTAGAGGCCAACCGCCCTGTCATAGACGGTTCGAAGCAGAGCCCGTCTCTGGCCTTCGGCAGGTGAGGGAGTCGTATCTAATTTTAAATAACACTCCTTTTTGACAAAGGTGTTGTAAGCGTCTATAATGCAACGAGTCAATGAGTGCGTGATACGTAGACTTTATGCGATGTGTGGAAACCTCGATGCTGGCATAATGCACTCTCTGTAAGATATTTAGGGACCCTAAGCGTTGATCCATTATGCTGGCCTTCGTCTGTTGTAATGTGGGTCCATAGTTCAATACTGTTATGAGACGAATGTCGGTTGTGTAGTCCAGTCCTAAGCATCGTAGAGCTGAAAGCGGCCAACGCACTCTCGTGAGAAACCCAATCGTACAGGCAGCGTGATCGACATGTCAGTCTTGAGTTTACTTCCCGGCGCCGCTCCATATGTTGCAATCTAGGACATGACCCCTGCCATGGTTCAAAATGGCTCTGAGCACTATGGGACTCAACTTCTGTGGTCATCAGTCCCCTAGAACTTAGAACTACTTAAAACTAACTAATCTAAGGACATCACACACATCCATGCCCGAGGCAGGATTCGAACCTGCGACCGTAGCGGCCACGCGGTTCCAGACTGAAGCGCCTAGAACAGCACGGCCACACCGGCCGGCGCCCCTGCCATGTCAACGGCTCCACGGATGACGAGCATCATGCCATCGGTGTACACCGTGCATTGGTAAGTTCGACCACCTAATTGGAGTCCCGTTAATCGTCGACGCAAGCCACACAGCAGAGGTTCCAAGTCCAAAGCATAAAGCACCGTAGATAAAGGACAGCCATGGCGCTCCAAGCAGTTGATATATAGGGTACCTGTCAAGCAGCCATTGACGAGTACCCGTGACTCAGGAGGCATATGACCGCATTAATAAAAATATCCGGGTAGTGCATATTGGGTAGCACTGCAGTGATATAGGTGTTGTCAACACGATTAAGTACCTTTATAAGCAAAGAGCAGACATACTGTATGGACCTCCTAGGGAATTTTGGACCGTGGAGATGACTTGGTGGATTTAAGACTGTGTATGATTTTCCAGCAGTCGTGTGAGAATTTTCAAGGCACTGTTAAGCGTCGTCAAAGGTCGGTAGTCTCGTATTCGGTTCCCATCTTTAGATCTGTGTATTGGCATTATCAGAACTTCGAGGAAAGCCTCAGGTGGGCACGTGTTGGGAGAGAGTAATTCTCTATAAATCACACTCCAACATCCATTGGAAAATCCCGTAAAAGTTCAATGGGAGTCCGTCAGGTCCTGACGATTTTTTATCAGATCCTTTACAGATAGTGTCTAACTTTCAGAATGAGATTTTCACTCTACAGCGGAGTGTGCGCTGATATGAAACTTTCTGGCAGATTAAAACTGTGTGCCCGACCGAGACTCGAACTCGGGACCTTTGCTTTTCGCGGTCAAGTGCTCTACCATCTGAGCTACCGAAGCACGACTCACGCCCGCTACTCACAGCTTTACTTCTGCCAGTATCTCGTCTCCTACCTTCCAAACTTTACAGAAGCTCTCCTGCGAACCTTGCAGAACTGTGCAAAGCTGTGAGTACCGGGCGTGAGTCGTGCTTCGGTAGCTCAGATGGTAGGGCACTTGCCCGCGAAAGGCAAAGGTCCCGAGTTCGAGTCTCGGTCGGGCACACAGTTTTAATCCGCCAGAAAGTTTCAGTGTCTAACTTTGTCTTCTGTCACTGCTGAAATAAATCCGTTACCATATCCGGTGGGAGTGCACCATGCAGTAATCCGAAAATGGTGGTTACCGTCATAGTCTGCGCGCTCTGCCACGTGAAGGCGTGAGTAACGCGCGTGGAAGGCTATTAACGTGTCTCGTTGCACTTCTATAAGTTGTCCGTCATCTGTAACCAAGTTAAGCACCAGTGCTCTAGTTAGCTTTTTACGCTCAAAGTTGACATGCTGCTTCGAAGGTCATTCTGAGGTACCCCATTATGAGCTCACGTCCTTGTATTGAAACCGTGGACCTGAAGGTTCACCAAAATTACGATCTTAGCCTTGGTGCAATTGATTAGAATCTGGCGATCTGGTGGCATAGTGGAACATCCTCGTAGAATGATATAGTAAACGTCGACTGTGTGCCGTCTCCATGACCCCTACCATACGTCGTCAGTGTCTGCCAGTGAGCAGGCTTCGCACATTTGATCCAAGTTAATGGCGATACGAAGTGAGCCGCGACGACCGACATCTTGGTGCCAGTGATTGCCTCCCTCGTTACCTGTGAGGCTAGATGGTTGGTGTTCACCGTCTAGGGGAGTCAACTCTTCCATATGTTGAGGGGATGGAGGGCATAACACAGATATATGCCATGTGGTCAGTGAAGGCCACAGGTCGTACTTCCACATCATTTATCGCCGCCGTTAGGATATGTGTGACATGAAACTGATCTATCCCGCTCGACGAGCTGCTGGTAATGTGGGTGAATCAGGGGGTGTCGCCACATGTATGTCGCCATGTGTCGGCAAGATGAAGGTCCCGTACAAGGGTCTCGAGTTCTGGGGCAAGGCGAATGGCACAGCTGCTAGCCGGTAGGTTCATGTGTACAATTGAAGTCGCCACCTATCGTAATGTCATCCAGCTGACGCTGGCAGAGTTGCGCTGTATCCTCCATGAATAAACGCGAGCCTTCTTTCCGTCGTCCTGAGCCAGGAGGAGCGAAGATGTTAACGAATTGCACAGTGTTGACCGTAATGGCCATGCCCCATGCATTCGGGAGTGTACTGGTAGGTAGGACAGCTTGGCTGTGGAAGTGGAAGGGTAGCCCACAACATAGACAGACAACAGTATTCACAATTATAAGCATCCAAGCTTTAATGATCTTCTAGCAATAAAGGCTCTTAACAAATCTCAATTAAGCAAGGACAAACTTGGTTACAAACATATGTTAACCTTCAACCAGTGAATAACCCCAATAAAGAATTACCAATCAATAAAACGTAGATAAAGGACTGCTTTACAAGAATGCTTAAATTAAGTAAAATCTTGAAAGCTAAGTTACAAATTTTATGTTAAGCTTCAACAGGTGAATAACCCCAATAAAGAAATCTCATTTAAATAAAATATAGGTAGGAAAACGCCTTACCAAAATGCTTGAATTGCGTAAAATTATGAAAAGCTGAGTTACAACTTTTCTCACAAACTACTTAGGAATTTACAGCAAATAAACAAGATTGATCTGTTTAACCAGAAGGTAACTGCCAAGTCCAAGCTACCGAAGCCACTCAGAGCGGACGACCGCCCCAACGCTGGTCATCAACCGACATCGTCACGGCCCAGTGGCCACTGTGCTAAAACAGACTAATGTTTCGGTAAGCGACCGACAGCAACACAGGAGTAACAGTGACAAAGTCGGCGTACGCCTTAAGAAACACGCCACACCCTGGAGCGGGAGCAGGCACAGCTGGCTAGCGGCCATACAACCGCGAGCAAACAAATCTCACGCCGCCCGTACTAACGCGGGAAATGATAAGAGAGCGACAAGACGCCACGCGCAAGCCGCAACCGCGCCTACCCTTCGACCACTGAATGTGACCTGTCTCCTTGTCTATGGTAATACAATTTATAGCACACAAGAAACGATTTAATAATGGCATTAGTTCAACGCAAGATCAGTTAACAGTTAGGTCCAGTAAAGATTTACCAACGGATTTACCATGAAACCAACTTCCGGACCATAGGCGGAAATTAGTAAACTTGGCATAAGTTTTCACCAGACCGATAAACAAGAAATCAAATTAAACAGTTGCCAAAAATACAGTCACAATACGCAAGCCCTTCAAGACCTTGCTATCTTACACACAGTTATCATTAACGGCGAACCATATACAAATGAATGACAAGAAATTCCCAATTGAAAGCAAAAAACACACCACAGAGGTTAAATTAATTAATTTGCAGACGAGCCAGTCACTGAAAGCTCAGTTCCACAAGATTAGGACTAACCTCACTCGGCAGCAATACATTTGTGTGCGTGATAACTAGGTTGCCCAAACAGGACTCCAAAACCCAAAACAACAGGTCACACGTTAGCTGTCTTTTTCTCGGATACTAGGCACCACCGGGCTAAGACAATCGCGACGAAAAAAAAAAAAATCTCTGAAATTACAGCTGCCTGCAGCAAAGCAAATGAGTCAGGGTGCATGAACGTAAAGCACAACAAGCCACTGTTCCAGCCGGAGCGTAACCTTTTCAATGCACATACGGACAGAACAACACACGTGGGCATAAAGGGAGCAGCAGATGCGTACCAAGCAAACTATACTGCGCCAAAATATGACCCACGTCACGTCCACAAACCGGAGCACTGCTCCCGGAGCTGTTGTCTGCTCGCTGGACTGCCGCAACTCCCTGTCCCCCGGAAAGCGATGCTGACTGCCGCCTTGCTCAACGCTCCCTTCCCGGCCGTGCACAACAACTCTTCTCTTGTCGCCTCAGAGTGCGGCCACAATGTCCGTTCTCCCCTGCTGTCCGCCCCAGACTCCCGTACTCGCACTCACTCCCCCGTTAGGACCCGCTCCGACAGGAGGCGCTCGCGATCGCAAATAGTGCCAACTTTAACCAGAGGAGTAATCGATAGCGTCTTGCGCCCGAGAGCCGCGCCACGGCTCAGGGAGGCTTCACACAGAAGTGGCAGTCAGACCCTCACGGAGCAGAATGGCAACCCCTATCTCTGTGAGTGATGTATGTGAGACACAAGACCTATACCCAAAGAACTCGAGGAAGCTCGCTACACGACTTCTTCTAAGAAGTCAACGTCGCCATCTGCTGCAGTGAGCATTTGTCGGAGCAAGGTCAGCTTGTGTTGCGTCCGGATTGTATTGACCCTTGTAGTGGCTAGACGGTAGGTTCGCTATCTAGTCCCACCTGCTGGAGGTGTTGTCATAGTGGACAAGTGAACGAGAGGAAATTCTTGAACTTCACGGCCTGCAGCCCTGATTAACAGGGCTAGTGTTTGTAGGTGGCACACAATACCAGAGCCCTCCATCTCCCTCATCGCCATATCATCAGCATCCGCAACGTCATTCAGTCCACGGGACCAGAACTGGTGTTGATCTGAGGGGTGACACGCCGTTCCATTCATTGTCGGCTGCTGTGTCATTGGTCGGCACTATAGGATCGTCGTCCTGGCCACCCGACGCCGGCGTCCGGCTAGTGAGTAATGTGATACCTGTTGCTGACCGAGGTAAGGAACCAGTCGTCTAGTATCGTTGTTTGGCGAGTCTTCTAAACCAGCATCATAATCCTCCCCAGGGTTCGTACTTGGCTACCACAGGGTCCCAGCTTTTACAGCATCTTTTCCTTTCGTGCTGCAAGTCTATCCTCTTGCTATTCTTTTTCCCCACCAAAGGGGAATATGTCTAGGGTGTTACTGGGAATGTTCCGCATTGTCTGTCGCTGACATAAGAACAGTCTGACCTCTTCGTTTCGTCTTAAGTTAAAATACAATTAAACTCTAGAAATTCATTCTCTAAGGGATTAATAATCATATAACTAAGTCTCTCTAGAACCACAAATCATCAAGCAATTTCTAGTTTAATTAATTTTTGTATTGATCTTTTATTTGGTCTAGCAACTACAACTTAGCTATTTGTACTATCAATTACAATACTTTCCACTTTACCACCATTATTTATTTCATATAGCGTCTGCTTTATAGTACTCAGCCTGTTCTCCGCCGGTTCTTAGTAGCTAATGACGACCATACATTTCTGGGTTTTCAGAGTACTGTTACCTGAGAATAATGTTACTTGAACTATGAGATCTTTTTGCTTCAAAGAAAATGTTATTCTGTATTGACATTTTTCTCGATTTTAGTCTCCTGTAGTTTATGATAATTTTACTGGCCTAAGAAACTTTGACCTAAGAAACTTCGTACAAACTAATTATCTTTTAAAATAGTTGGTTATGATCAAAATATCGAATCTGTCTCGCTAAGCTTTTGTTTTGAGATGAAGCTCATTATTTCATACAATGCTGGATTTTACGTAGGTCAAAACTACATTTAATTACACCAAAATTTTTTCGATGCTGCAGAGTGCTGAGTGCTCTTTGTCTGGCGACAGCCTTTGTCTGACACCCAAGAGCGTTTCTATTCAATCAGTATGAGAGATGAGAACTGATCTTGATGGAGGCATGATTCTTGTAGCCCTTTTGTTCGGAAGTTCCGTCAGGGAGATTTCGCAGGAGCTGCATTTGGGAAAGCCCGCTGTTGACGACACTATAGTGAAATTATTGAAAATTTGTGCTAAGTTCCTATGGTACCAAACTGCTGAGGTCATAGGTCCCTATGCTTAGACGTTACTTAATCTAGAGGGAGCCGCGCGGGTCGTCCAAGACGCCTAAGACCGCGCTGCTATCCCGCGCGGAACACAGAAGCGTATTGAAATGTCTGATAGACCCAATAAATTCAGTAACAGGAAAGGACGAACTGTGAAATGTACTTCTTGAAGTAACTGCCAAATACCTTTGTCAAATACACTCCTGGAAATGGAAAAAAGAACACATTGACACCGGTGTGTCAGACCCACCATACTTGCTCCGGACACTGCGAGAGGGCTGTACAAGCAATGATCACACGCACGGCACAGCGGACACACCAGGAACCGCGGTGTTGGCCGTCGAATGGCGCTAGCTGCGCAGCATTTGTGCACCGCCGCCGTCAGTGTCAGCCAGTTTGCCGTGGTATACGGAGCTCCATCGCAGTCTTTAACACTGGTAGCATGCCGCGACAGCGTGGACGTGAACCGTATGTGCAGTTGACGGACTTTGAGCGAGGGCGTATAGTGGGCATGCGGGAGGCCGGGTGGTCGTACCGCCGAATTGCTCAACACGTGGGGCGTGAGGTCTCCACAGTACATCGATGTTGTCGCCAGTGGTCGGCGGAAGGTGCACGTGCCCGTCGACCTGGGACCGGACCGCACCGACGCACGGATGCACGCCAAGACCGTAGGATCCTACGCAGTGCCGTAGGGGACCGCACCGCCACTTCCCAGCAAATTAGGGACGCTGTTGCTCCTGGGGTATCGGCGAGGACCATTCGCAACCGTCTCCATGAAGCTGGGCTACGGTCCCGCACACCGTTAGGCCGTCTTCCGCTCACGCCCCAACATCGTGCAGCCCGCCTCCAGTGGTGTCGCGACAGGCGTGAATGGAGGGACGAATGGAGACGTGTCGTCTTCAGCGATGAGAGTCGCTTCTGCCTTGGTGCCAATGATGGTCGTATGCGTGTTTGGCGCCGTGCAGGTGAGCGCCACAATCAGGACTGCATACGACCGAGGCACACAGGGCCAACACCCGGCATCATGGTGTGTGGAGCGATCTCCTACACTGGCCGTACACCACTGGTGATCGTCGAGGGGACACTGAATAGTGCACGGTACATCCAAACCGTCATCGAACCCATCGTTCTACCATTCCTAGACCGGCAAGGGAACTTGCTGTTCCAACAGGACAATGCACGTCCGCATGTATCCCGTGCCACCCAACGTGCTCTAGAAGGTGTAAGTCAACTACCCTGGCCAGCAAGATCTCCGGATCTGTCCCCCATTGAGCATGTTTGGGACTGGATGAAGCGTCGTCTCACGCGGTCTGTACGTCCAGCACGAACGCTGGTCCAACTGAGGCGCCAGGTGGAAATGGCATGGCAAGCCGTTCCACAGGACTACATCCAGCATCTCTACGATCGTCTCCATGGGAGAATAGCAGCCTGCATTGCTGCGAAAGGTGGATATACACTGTACTAGTGCCGACATTGTGCATGCTCTGTTGCCTGTGTCTATGTGCCTGTGGTTCTGTCAATGTGATCATGTGATGTATCTGACCCCAGGAATGTGTCAATAAAGTGTCCCCTTCCTGGGACAATGAATTTACGGTGTTCTTATTTCAATTTCCAGGAGTGTATAATTGATTTATATTTTATTTCAGTAACAAAGGCCAGCGGTTTTTGGCTTAGTTATCCGACTCGGTTATCACGATCTTTCTGTTACATAAAAACAAATACTAGATAGTAAACTTCAGTGGAAATAATATGGCGATTTGTTAATTTTTCCAGGTTTTGATTTCGGCCATCGGTTTATGGTTGGTTACAAAACGAACGCAGATATTTGTGAAACGATTTGAAACACTTACAAAGAGTTTCATAAGCGGGCAGCGACTAGTAATCTTATGCTTCTTGTGTTGGTAGCATAATGGTGCTATGACATATGACCAGGACTATTACAATGCAGCTTTTCTAAAAGAAACTTCTATTGTTTCTGGTGTGGTCCGTTCAAAACCCCGTTGTGAACATCATCGAACCTTTTACAAAATTTCGCAAGAGATCTCACTTAAAAATACTCATCGAGGTTTTGGAAGACTGGAAATAGCTTCTGCGTAAAATAACTTACGGGGGAACGCTTCCATGGATATTAAACACTATAACAATAGTAAAGGGAGGCTCTGCGAAGTATTATTAACATTCTTCAGTTACATGAAGTTCTTTACATGGAGATTTTTGGGTACTTAGTGTAACTTATACAGTAAACGTATGTGTGTTTGGAGTCTTTTGAGTATAGAGTGAACCTTATGCAATAAAGTCAACGTAGATTGTTCAAATGTGTGTGAAATCTTATGGGACTTACCTGCTAAGTTCATCAGTCCCTAAGCTTACACACTACTCAACGTAAATTATCCTAAGGACAGACACACACACACCCATGCCCGATGGAGCACTCGAACCTCAGCCGGGATCAGCCGCACAGTCTATGACTGCAGCGCCTTAGATCAACATAGATTGGATGCTATTTATTACCAGACCTACATTCTGCGGAATGGTTAGAACTGACTGTCTGTAACTGACTACTTTCCTGAGAAATTTGGGTACTCAAAAAATGACCTGAAATTACGATGCTTCTTAGGTCTTCATTCCAGATCATGTTTGCTAAATCTTCGGTGGGCGAAAATGCCACATGCAACTGCTATTCTAAATAAATGTTATCTGGCTTTAACTCTCCTGTTAATTCTCACTGGAAACACTATACTGATAATTTTCTGATTACTTTCGTGTGCAACTAAATAAATATAATTTATCTCCGAAACATTCCTCCTCGATTTATTTTGTAGGCTCTTCAGTCACTGGTACACAGTACGTTACATTTATAGGTTTGATTATAAATGGATCTGCTAATGTCTGGGTTGCTATATATTTGATGACTTACAAATTGTGTTGTTCTCTTATGAATTCAGAACTATAATTGCGTCTCGGCACAGGAAATTTATGGATAGTTGTATTACGAGAACTCTTATAGATCTGCCTAAAACGTGGGACGACCTACATCCTTGAACATGCTACTTACTCGTGTTACTTAATGAGACGTGTGAACGATCAAAAGAAAACACTTTCATTTCTGAAATAATGTCTGTGGTAAGGCTATGCTTCATACCTGTTGTCCTAATGTTAGCCAATACATATATATGCCTACGTATTCGGTGGATAACGCATGTGGTCAGAATATGCTAGGAGGTTTCGGCGTAGTAGAAAATTTTACTTATCTGTAGAAATTATTCTTAGTGTGCCAATGACCGCTCATTATCTCTTCGTGGACAGCAGAAAAGAGCTTACACTTCAACTCTTAGGCGTCCTTTACTTGTTTACGTGGAGCAGAAAGACATTTTAATCTGAACGAGATACAAAATGCAGCGATGCAGTTTTCCTTTGATAGGATATGACGCTGGCATGGCATACTCTTATTCCAGGCCAATGACCCCTAACTCGCACTACTATAACACTTTGATTACATTTCTATGGATGCGCACATTTTGGATAATATCTAGGGAAAATTACGTTTTCGGTCTGCTTCGCTTTTTACTTTGTGCACGTCAGTGATTCTGGAACATTTAGTTAGTTCTCGCCACTGAAACGCATTCTAAAACATGATCCTTCCTTCCAACCTTTAGACATCATTTGATAACCTGTTTCGTACATCCAGTGAATCATTTGTAACATAACTGGGTTAGCCGAAATAAAATGTTCAGTAAGAAAGGCGTGTAGGAAAACAAAAAGTATGTGTGATTCATGACATCTAGCATATGAGAGACAGCTACGTTTTCAGCACGGCCACACATAAAAGCTGGTAAAGTTATAAACGACTAATGGCACGGAGTTAAAAGGCAGTGATGTTTAACCGTAACGCATAGTGCTTGTCAGCAGTTAGCGTCACACGCCCAATCTGTCTCTATTGCCATGATTTTAGGTACGGAGTTAGCTCGTTCGGATCCTGGTGAGCGAAGATATTTTTGTAAACATTTTTTGATCGGCAAAAGGAGGGGAGGTGGGGTGATATGCGAAAGCGAGCTGAACAGTAGTCCCTCCGAATTTTTGATGTGAAAACTGTAAACCCTTTTTTAAAAAAAGAAACATTAACATTGTACATCTTTATTCTTCGAGACTGCATATTTATAATTCTCTGCCGTTGAAATACTCCCAATTGTAGCGTATAACATGGCTCTGTGTAACGTAACTGTCGGTGCTTGAGGAACAGTGTACTGTAATCGACATTTGCTTTAGATGAGTTCGTTCACACGTGGAGCTCTCTCCTTCAGTATGGCAATGCCAGACTACACACTAGTGCTGCGACCTCTGCAACATTCCGACGCCTTGGTTAACTGTCATCGATGATCTTCCACACAGCCCCATTTGTGCAGTCTCACACATGTTAAACAACACCCACAATTTTCTGCACAAATAGACTGACAAGGAGAGGCCGCCAATTGTGAAATTCAGATTCTATTCGTACTGCGCATAATAAAAGCTCATGCCCAGAGGTGTAATGTGACAAAGCACCAAGATGCACTTCTCAGCCGTTGTCGAGAAAATCGACAGTTAAAAGAAACCGCTGCGGTGAAATACTCAGCGTCGTGGCGCAGTGGTAAGCGCTCGGGTTCGTAATCCGAAGATCGCCGGATCGAATCTCGCGCCATGCAATTTTATTATTAGTTTTTTGTAATTCAAATATATATATATATATATATATATATATATATATATATATATATAACTATTAATGAATTGTTTATGCATGTTGGTGAAGGCGGATCGCTCTCCAATTGTACCGCCTCCATTTTTCCGTTTGTTTAACAGGATGTACCAAAGCTCTCACGTCCGCACCGATTTTCGACGATGTTATAAGTTGCGCTAGCGACTGCATCTACCTTCTTTCGAAGTTAGCAGGCAACTACGCTGTTATGCGGCGGCTCGTTTCGGCCCATTCAACATCTCTCCTTCAAGTGTAACGAGCGAGTAACGGAGTTTATATTTCAAACCTGCCACAGCAAATTTGTGGTCGTGGGGTCTCTATTCTAATTCGAACGTTTGACTTACGCTATACGTATTCGTTTCGGAATATCGTTTCTACGTCTTCCGTTAACTATACGTGGTTAATATTATGAGGACAATTAATAACATTTATGAAATACAACTTTTTTGCGGAAAACATAACGATGTTCGAAGTCGCCAGTTCTTCCACGACAAACGACTTTCAACAACTTATTATATGCATAATTGTTGCAACAGATTGCCGGGAATATATATATATATATATATATATATATATATATATATATATAAAATGGCTCTGAGCACTATGGGACTCAACTGCTGAGGTCATTAGTCCCCTAGAACGTAGAACTAGTTAAACCTAACTAACCTAAGGACATCACAAACACCCATGCCCGAGGCAGGATTCGAACCTGCGACCGTATATATATATATATATATATATATATATATATGTGTGTGTGTGTGTGTGTGTGTGTGTGTGTGTGTGTGTGTGTGTGTGTTTGTGTTTGTGTGTGTGTGTGTGTGTGTATACGCACACATTTGAATTACAAAAAACAAATACTAATATAAAGGTTGCATGGCGCGAGATTCGATCCGGCGACCTTCGGATTACGAACCCGAGCGCTTACCGCTGCGCCACGACTCTGTAGAAAATTGTTAATCGTAGAGAATATTTCACCGCAGCGGTTTCTTTTAACAGTCGATTTTCTCGACAACGGCTGAGAAGTGCATCTTGGTGCTTTGCCACATTACACCTCTGGCCATGAGCTTTTATTATGCGCAGTATGAATCGAATCTGAATTTCACAATTGGCGGCCTCCCCTTGTGAGACAGGTGGCGAGCCCACATGTACTTGATCCGTCGGAACCCAACCACGGGGCAGCCACGGACCGACCGAACCAACAACTTGCTTCCTGGCAATCAGTACATGAGAACACCAACCAGCAATCTTACAAACGTGATAATCCACACTGGAGTACGTATTAGCTGTCAAAATTACACACCATGTTGGACAGCGACAACAGGTGAGGAAAAGACGCTGCCTGGAATTACGTTAGTGGCCTGGGCACGTAACCGGAACACTAACGGCCACTAGGCAGAAAATTCCACTGGTGCATTCAACCCGTAGTCGACTAAAATAATTAATTGCACCGCATGGCGGCTAAATCTCAGTAGTATTACCACTCGGTGTTGCTCACCGCCGGCCGGGGTGGCCGAGCGATTCTAGGCGCTACAGTCTGGAACCGCGCGACCGCTACGGTCGCAGGTTCGAATCCTGCCTCGGGCATGGATGTGTGTGATGTCCTTAGGTTAGTTAGGTTTAAGTAGTTCTAGGTTCTAGTGGACTGATGACCTCAGAAGTTAAGTCCCATAGTGCTCAGAGCTATTTGAATTTTGAAAACGAGGAGACCTTCCTGTGGGAGGTTCGAGTCCTCCTTCGGGCATGGGTGTGTGTTGTCCTTAGCGTAAGTTAGTTTAAGTATTGTGTAAGTGTAGGGACCGATGATGTCAGCACTTTGGCCCCATTAGGAATTCACACACATTCGAACATTTTGAAAACATGTAGAGCAATAGCTATCCCTGACAAAAAGCAGTAAATTATTATCTTTTGGTTAAACCGAAGAGCGAGAAAACAGTTAATACTGTGTGCAAAGTCGGTTTCATTTCGTAAAATAGGAACGAGAATAATATATAAATGGAAGAAGGGTTGACAGACAGTACGAAATATGTGCCAAAATGAAACTCGTAAAGGAGTGAAAAAAGAAATATTCGAAAGATTTAGAACTGCTAGTGAGAGTCAATGCAGCGTTATCGTGGGAAATCTACAAGAACAGGTACTCCGAACTGCAAGTGAGATGCACATTACTGATTTCCAGACTTCTTAGAGATGGTTAAACAGATTCAGAAAACTATATGGAAAGGGAGGTCGCAAAATTACGAAGTTTACTTCAAGCAGACGGGTAGAGGAGATCTTTTAATTGGTAGTACTGTAGACAAATTCATAAATTCTTGTTATCCCCTAAAATGCCGTGGCCGCGGGTAAAGTCAGTCACGTTTCGTGCAAGAACTGTGTAAAGCCGCATGTTATTGTTTCGAGCGAAAGAAGACAAAGTCGCTTGTGCAGTCGACGAATACCATGACAAATTCTTGTACAACAACGCCAATGATAGGTATCAGCGGATTACTGTTTCTGCAGCTTTATATCTGTCTTCAGAAACATCAAGGCAAATTAGCAACAAAAATTAAAAAAAACGCTTTGACTGTAAAAATCTTGTAATCGGCAAAGAAAATTCTGGAAAAATTGGAGAGAATATTTTTTCCGCATTATATCCAAAACGTTCTCAGGTGTGTATTGTGTGAGGAAAATGTTTTTTTTCGTCGTCCAGTAGACGCTTCGTATTTTTGTGGGTACTACAAGGAAAAAATAAGGAACTGTTTCAGTATTAGTAAAATATCCATTTTTCAAAAATTATCGTACTACAGGAACTGTTACAAATCTTTCATGTCAACAAATTAAAGTCCCGATTAATGGAAGTAGTCTGTAATGACTTTTCCTCTTATGTAACAATCACATCCGAATCAGTTTAGGTGTCAAAAAAATTAATGATTTAAAAATAAATTTCAAGAAAATCATGACTTGAGACATTTTAAGTATAGTTAGTGCTTAAAATTGGCGGGTGTCCACTTTGGACTTCGCGCTGCGCGATGCTACGTTCTCTCGTCACGGCTGTGTCTGCTTATTCGCCTATCCGCGCACTAGGCAATAAGGGCTGTACAAACTGCTGTTATAAGCGGTTGTTTTTGCGGCAGTACTGACTAATTTAAGCCATTCCCTCGTGAGTCCATGCCCGGTGCATGTTGCGAGCTGTATTTCACCTGGATAGATACGACCGTCTGGTGTAACTACAAAGGTGGTTCATCCGACCAGACGACAAATTCATTCACAGTCCAATCTCAATTTTCTCCCGTCCACTCCAATAATATCTGACTACATGATTGGCGACAGGTGGGGATCGTCTGGTACGCAGCCATATGTTCACAAATATGCGTGGAACGGCGTGTTCTAAACGCTTGTCCCCACTACAGCATTTTACTCTCTTGTCAGATGTGTCACATCCTACTTCACAGACTGGAAAAGATTCCGACCTCGAAGTTCTGCGAAGAAGCGTGGACACCCAACTACTTGTCGCACACTTGTGGTTTCACCGACGTTCAATCACTTTCCATGGACGCTCACGACAGTAGTACGCGAACAGCCTCTCAGCATTGCCGTCTCGAGGCGCCGAGACGTACAGCAACAATCTGCCCTTTGCCAAATTTTTGTTTCCGTTTTTAGTCAACAGTCTTCGGACTGGTTTGATGCTACCCGTGCATTCCTCTCTTATGTCAACCTCTTCATTTCACAGTTGTACTGCAACCTATGTTTCCAATCAGTTATTGTGTAATTCCAGTCTCTGTCTTCCTCCAAGGTTTCTACCATTTATTGTCTGTCAGTGCATGTCCCTATTTTCGGGCCGAAGCGTCGCTACGTTCATCTCTGCTCCGTTTATATACGAGGAGCGTTCAGTAAGTAATGCAACAGATTTTCTCGGTCAATTTCGTTTGACAAAATGCGGAATTTGTTGTGAGACATCGGGAACATTCCCGCTTCAGCCATATAATTTAATGAAGTTCTGATTGGCAGCGGCGCTATACATAGTCTTCAAAACGGCGTCTGTAATTTAGATGCGTTCCAAGCAGAGAGGTTCTTTTGACGGATAACCATGGAATCGCAGATATTCATGGGCGCTTGTGGAATGTCTATGGAGACCTGAAAGTGAACAAAAGCACGGCGAGTCGTTGGGCAAGGCGTCTGTCATCCTGGCAACAGGGTCTCGCAACCTATCCGATCTCCTGCGGGCCGGCTGGCCAACACAGCTATGACTCCTGCAAAGTTGGAAAATACGGATCACAGTCAAACAAAATTTTTCTTCTCGATGACAACGCAAGGTCTCACGTAAGTCTACGCATCCGAGAGGAGCTCACAAATCTTCATTGGACCGTTCTTCCTCATTCACCCTACAGCTCGAATCTCACACCTTCCGACTTACATCTGGCCCAATGGAGGATACTCTCTGCGGGAAGCAATATGTGGATGATCCGGCGGGTACTGATGCAGCAAGACATTAGCTCCGACGTCAACCACTTGAGTTGTATGGGTGCTACACGTAGGAAGTCCATCCCATTGAAAGGAGGGGATTTTGAAGCCAAAAGAGTGGGGAGCGGGGTATTTGAATCCTAAATAAATCCGAACTACTTTCAGAGCAAAAAGTGTTGCACTACTTACTGAACGCCTCTCGTCCATTCCTTACCACATCCAGCTCTTAGAACGCCACCAGGCGGCATTTGATCTCATTGATGGCAGTGGACATAATATTTTGGCCACAGCGTGTATAAAAACTCGTCAGAACAAACTGTAGTTGTTATATAACAACCCTGCAGCAAAACAGATGCAACAGTGTTACAGCATCGTTCATGCCGTAAAACTACAGAAGATGCAAGACTCCTAATGAACACGTCCTATCTACTGCAGTCTTCCAAAGCCGATTTTTAACTTGACGCAAATTGAACAAGACTGTAACAAAATCGTAGGTAGTATTGACGTTAGTGTTTCACTTTGGGGCCAGGGCATATTGGCAGTGACGAAGATCTTATGAATTAGGTACTTTAAAACTGCAGTGCTAAGTTATAATTTCGAAACCCAATGAGTGTCACAGACGGTCGAGAAAATGATATTCAGAGATCAAAAGACGGCCTATCTCCCTCCCCTTCTACCAACTGCCTTATTTTGGCTGCGTCGATTTATTAAAACTTTTCATTGCAATTTTGTTTGGCATTGTAAATGCGTCCCGCAGAGACAAATTGCGAATACATATTATTCGACCCCATGTCTACCATACTCACATACATTTAACCATTGCTACCCCGCTACTCTCCAGTAACAATGAATCTGTTGTGTTCAGAGCCGTCTTTTCACCTTACGAGACACCGGTAGACTCTCCCCAGGTTTTTGTAGTTGGAACCCATCCTCGAAGAAAGTTGTCTAAAAACTGTGGCAGTGGGTGAATATCTAGCGCTAGAACGACTATGCGCCATGCGAGAAGAGACACAAGGCAAGCATTTATAACATGGAAGATGATGTGGAGCGGTGTGTACATTCTGTATGATAGAATATTGAAGGAGCCAAAACTGGTCAGTTGGTACTTATTTAGCACAGTCCGTGGTGGGATGTTATACAGTTCATTATCGCCGTCGGTTGTTAGGGATCAAAATTATAACCACAGAAAATGCTATCATATGGGAGGTACCATATTATTAAATATATATGCGTATTGGTGGGCACACAATGTTCAGATTCGGCAGTGTGTATTATGAATAAGCACACTTTCTTCATAAAAATTAACCAGTTAACGGTAAAGACACCCTTTCAGAAAACATTAAATCTGACATTATTAATTTTTTTTGTAAATAATTATTAATTAAAAATAAAAATTTTAAGGTTAAAAGTATGGTACTAAATATTAAAAAATAGCAAGTTTATAAGTTAAAATGCACTTACATCTTGTCACTTCTTACACTGTTCCCATCTTTCTCTGATTTCGGGATTCAGTTGGCGAGTTCGCTAACTGGCCGGGACCGATCGAGCAATTTCCGAAGAAAGAAACAAAGCAGATCTGATTGAACTATTTCGAATTGTATAGTTCAGGATATGGCCAGCATCGCTGTAAATTGACCGGCCAATATCCGATCTTTTCTGTAGTTAGAGATCTGGCGTAGACAGATCGGCCAGAATCGGAAGATCAATAAAGAGTGGATCAATATGTATAAGTTTAAGCTGTATTCAGTCTATTTTATGTTTCACTTACAAAAAATATAAATCTTATACAACCTATTTACTTTATAAATCTTTTTTTTAATACAACCGTTATTCACTTACTGCAACGAGTTAAGCTTTTATGACATCTGTAATTACACAATATTTTCTTATTTCTGCATTTGCAGCTGCTGGTAGCGCATTTAGCAGACTAGTTGCATCGACTGTATCCTTGGCCACTGGTCACTGACTGTAAAGACCATATGTTTCGTAATGATTTTTCTCTTTGGCCATGGATTCCAGCGCGAGCAGTTTCTCGTGCAGAATAGCGAACTCGTTTCTGGAATACAGTTGCTTGAGAACACCGCGTTCTGTTACCAGCTTGTAGAAAGTGCCTTCGATGTTAATGACAAATGCAAGAACGCTTCTAGGATCTCCGCGACCTCTGTCAACGTCTGCTATACGGATTCGAACATTGTCTCCAACATCTACACGTGGGAGTTTTTCATCTGCATTTTTAAGCATCTTTGCACCTTGTGCTCGAAAATTGTCGTGATCTACTGGGCTTCTTCCTGATTTATTATCTATTATAACATGGTTTTCAAATAACTCTCCCTCCATCCCTACATTTATTTTTGTTAGATTTTCTCAAGGTCTTTCTCTGTCACTATGTTAGCAATAATTTCTTCAGGCGGATTTTAATCACTCAGCCCCAATTTTGCTTTACAGCGAAACATTGCCTCGTATGGCGACTGCTGAATTCCGAAAAGAACGGTTTTTCATTAATTGGATGAATCGAAGACTCTCAGCCCAGCGTGCTGCGTTATTTGTCTGCATCCAAGTCACTATCATATTCCATACATCCTGGTTCGCCCGTTCGATGGAACCTTGGCTTTGACTATGTCTGAGTTCGCCATGTACCAATTTCAATTCAGCCCACATGTTATTTAGATCATTTATAATTTGGATCGAAAACCCTCTGCCATTATCTGACTGGAGCTCACTTCGAACACCTATATTGGTAAAGATGTCAAGCAAATGATAAGCGACTTCTTCTGCTATTTTGCTTTTGAAGGGTTGCAATAATATAAACTTTCTTAAGTGGTCTTGGTCATTGAGTATGAACGTGTACTCCCCCGTCAGGGCTACTTTGCATGCCTATCAGATCTACCTGCCACTTGAATTAAATTCTTTAAATATTCGAGGTTTGGAAACTAAACCTTTCTTTGGATTAAACAATCTAGTCTGACATGGTTTGCATAAGCGAAGACACAAAGTAATGACCTCCTTCGTCACATTTTTGTACGTAAACTGCAGTTCCTTTTTCATCAGTGTGCGATCTCTCTGTGCTATTTTCAAATGAGTATCGTGCAGTATTTCGAATAGTTATTCTTTATGAACGTAGTGCAAATTAGTCCTGTTGTCTCCAGTTACTGGTGCAATAAGAATTTCTTTCCCGTCAACTTTAATAACGTCATATTTTCTTAGCCGACGAAGTCAGTATTTTCTTTTCTCTGCTTTGCTTTAGCTTGTTTATCGTCCTCTGTGAAAAAATAATATCTATCTCTCGTGATTATTCCGCCCTTATTTGCTTTTGCTTGCAGCAGCGCATTCAAAGTGTCTAAGGGCCTGCTTTTCATGTCAAATGTCGTTTCGCATTTGCATGTATCCCACCTTCCCCGTGAATATCGTTCCGGGTGTGAAGTAGCCATGGAAGCCTGTGGAAGAGTGATACAAACAACTTAAATGGAATGTCATTACATGAGATTAGCCTAGGACCTACTACCAAATAATTAGTACCCGTATGTTCGATTACTGATTTAGGACACGTCCATTAATTACGTGAGCTAAAAATGGAGGAAATTAGTACGACAAAACCTCACCAATTTTCATTTAAAGGGAAGGTCAATTAAAATCTCACGTTAACTTTATAACAGAAAAAACCTACATTATTATAAAAGATAACATTTTGTTTTAAAAAAAATTAATCGCGAGAATAGTCAGTATTACAGTACGCACCAATCTTTATATAGACTGTGATTTGAACTGAATACCTTACCTTGCACGTGATTCCCCGATCTGAAAGACGTGTTGCACAGGTGCCGGATTTCATTTGGAAATTTCCCTCCCAGAGTGGCCGAAGTTATGGATCAAATTTTAGTGGTCTGTTAAAACAGGTAGGCTTACTATTTTCAGAAATCTTTTTGTCAGTCTGTCCGACGGTTGCAAGCATGAATACTAGGCCCTGCTTGGGGTTTCTGTGTTTAAGGCAAGGTGTTTTCACGTCCTAAATAGTTTAATACAGTTCTCTATTAAAAAAAACATGTTTCTATTAGTTTTTGAACAATGTTTGAAACAAATAAAAAGCTTATCAGTTTACGTGGATTTTCTAATGTCTTTTAGTGGAGTGTTCTATATAGACTACAATAGAGGAAGCACAGGAATGCCGATGGAGTTAAGGGAAATTATGGAAGGTGGCATAGCCACCTAATTTGTATTTACTTATTTGAACAAATTATTTTCAAAAACCTGCGACTGCAGAAAGACATTTGGCAGCTGTCAAAACAATCAATTTAATTAAACTCGTTATAATGAACTTTAAAATAATGTAGTCATCATTTTCTCGTCCGCTTTCACAGTAGAAGTGTGATACATGAAAGACAAGTTTTAAGCATGTTTACTGAGCACGTTTTCTAATTAAAAAGGGCCAGGTAGACCTCAGGTGAGGGGGCCGCGGCGGTACATCACACTTCACGAAACTTGTCAAGTGGAAGAAGTGGGAGGAAATAAAAAAAAAAAAGACAAACAAGAAAGCAGCTCACGTAATTAACCGAAGTTCCCTTACCGCATCAGAAAGATGGCCAAATAACACAAACAAAAATACCAGAAAACGTAACAGTACTCACAATTAACCCAATTTGTCAGGAAGAAAAACAAGGTCGAGCTAGAGCCATCTCCGAAAAGCAGCAGCTACCATGTCACGTGCACGGCACAGTTAGCACTGAAAGTGAGAGATGTGCTGCCTACCACACATTGTTGCCTCATCATAGGACGCAAAGCGATTTTGATAGAATTTTCTGATTATGAGAATATTGAAGGGCGATCTGTTCTCATTTTTAAAAACCGTTCAAAAGCCAACATCGCACAAAATATTTTTTTTTTATTCAAGACAACCGGTTTCAAGAGTCTTGGCTGTCACATTCAGGTCTTATACTTTTGGCAGTAAAAAATTTTCATTTTGTGCTGAACTCATGCACAAAACGTAAAGTGGATAAAAGTAAGCACATTGTAAGCGTTTGTCATTGCTAAGATATTCAAAAACACACAGCACCTTGTCCAAAAGGTCACGTCCGTATACATTCGTACTGTTTACTATGTATCCAGCATATTTAAACGGATGTGCTATTGTGTATCGTATTTGTATCATGTAAGTAGCATCTGTGAACAACATGTATCTGGAAAAGGTCATTTGCACAAGATGCTGTGTTTTTAAATATTTTAGCGTTGACAAACGTCTATAATGTGCTGAGTTTAGCCACTTGACGTCTTGTGCATGAGGTTCAGCGTAAAACGAACATGTTTTTGCACAAAAATCATGTTTAATACTTGAAGATGACAGCTAAAACTGTTGAACCCGCTTGTCTTGAATAATAAAAGAAAAAGTTATGTGCGATCTTTTTGGATGGATTTTAACAGTGCTATTTATCCAGGGTTTTCCGGACATATGTGCAATTACATGACATTTTGGCCAGGAATCTCCGGCCATTTCGCGAAATGGCTACCAAACGTCGGATATACGCCGATTCTTTAAAGTAATCGGAGTCTGGTCAGTCGCCTAGACCCAAATGCGATGTTGCCGGTCTGTGGGTTTTGACCATAACATATACATACTTGAATCGATTGTATTTATGTTATCGTAGTAGAGTTACGACACTTCCGGTATATTCGCCGTTTCTTGTTTCAGTCTGGAGGTCTCTAGATGGCACTTATCCACCGAACCTACACACATACTCAAAAATTAAGGATAACTGCAGAATAAGGTGCCACACAACGTGTCACTACACAAAACTGGCGCTAATAGAGTAGGAACATAGGGAACACAACACAGATCTGTAAGTCCACGGTATTGGAGATAAGTTGAGAAAACCGTCCCGAAACACACATGCTACAAAACGCCATTGTTTCCTGCGCATGAACCCCGACACCAATATGGGATGTGATCACCATGCACACGTACACAGGCCGGACAACGGGTTGGCATACTCTGGATCAGCTGCTCGACCACCTGAGGGATATAGCCTCCCATTCTTGTACCAGTGCCTGTTTGAGCTCCTGAAGTGTCCTAGGGGTCTGATGACGTGCAGCGATACGTCGACCGAGAGCATCCCAGACGTGCTCGATGGGGCTTAGGTCTGGAGAACAGGCAGGTCACTCCAATCGCCTGATATCTTCTGTTTCAAGGAACTCCTCCACGATGCCAGCTCGGTGGGGTCGTGCGTTATCATCCATCAGGAGGAAGGTGGGACCCACTGAACATCTGAAAAGGTGGAAATATTGGTGCAAAATGACGTCCCGATTGACCTGACCTGTTACAGTTCCTCTGTCAATGACATTCAGGGGTGTACGTGCACCAATCATAATCCCACACCACACCATCAAACCACGACATCCATACAGGTCCCTGTCAAGGACATTAAGGAGTTGGTATCTGGCTCCAGGTTCACGCTAGATGAAAACCCGGCGAGAATCACTGTTCTGACTATACCTGGACTCGTCCGTGAACATAACCTGGGCCACTGTTCCAATGACCATGTACTGTGTTCTCGACACCAGGCTTTACGGACTCTCCTGTGACCAGGGGTCAGTGGAATGCATCTTGCAGGTCTCCGGGCGAATAAACCATGTCTGTTCAGTCGTCCGTAGACTGTGTATCTGGAGACAACTGTTCCATTGGCTGCGGTAAGGCCCCGAGGAAGGCTACCGCCAGTAATCCGTGGCCGTCTGCGGGCACTGATGGTGAGATATAGGTCTTCTTGTGGTGTTGTATACTGTGGACGTCCCGCACTGTAGCGCCTGGACACGTTTCCTGTCTGCTGGAATCGTTGCCATAATATTGAGATCACACTTCGTGGCACACGGATGGCCCGTGCTACGACCTGCTGTGTTCGACCAGCCTCCAGTTGCCCTAGTATTCTACCCCTCATTACGTCATCAACAATTCTTTGAGCCATTTTCAACACACAGCCACCATTAGCACGTCTGAAAACGTCTGCACACTTACTCACTGCACCGTACTCTGACATGCACCAAAACACTTCTACATTTGTGGACTGCTGCCAGCGCCACCGTGCGACGACCGCAGGTCAGATGCACCGCATAGTCATACCCCGAGGTTATTTAAACCCGCAAACCGCCCATCAGAGCGTTGTTTCACGATGTATCAGCATTATCCTTAATTTACTAGCATGAATGTAGGAGTAAAATGTTTAACATCGCAGTTGTGTGCGTAATAAACTTCTGTTTTGAAGTTTCCATCTAAAATTATGTGCACCTGCATCAACGTACATATACCATATACCAGAGCTAATCACACCCTTCCCTGTTCCACAGGCAAATGGAGCGACGGAAAAACGACTATCTATATAGCTCCGTACGAGCCATTATTTTTCCTATCTTGTATTCGTGGTCCTTACACGAAATCTACGTTGGCAGCAATAGCATAATTCTTGAGAAAGTTGTTCTAAATCTTCTCAATATCTTTTTTGCGGAAAGAATGTCGTCGTCTCGCCAGCGATTCTCATTTGAGTTCATGGAGCAATCGACAGGCATTATATTTGCTTTTATTTAATCAGCTCCTATTATAAGTATCTAAAGCAACGTGAATGACGCTCTGTTTCTTTTTGGAAAGGATACAGATGTTCGAGATGTCACCCGCGTGGTTCCGTGTGCAGTGGTGTACCCCTGCATCGCACATGTGTACGTTGCTAGGTCAGTGACTCCTGGAAAGGACGCCTCGCGTGTTATCGGCCGCTCTGAGCGTGGTGGTGCCAGTGAAATCGCTGAAGCGACGCACGCGCCGATCCCCAGCGAGCTACTTGTGCCTACGCCGCAGCGTCCAGTGTTACAAGGGCAGGGCAGCGAGGCCCGGGCTGCGCGTGGCGCGAGGCACGCGGTCCTGACCTCAGCACGTCGCCCCTGCTGACCGTAGCCTGCATCCGCTGACCCAATTAACCACGTACGCCGAGCCAAGCCTATGGCTCAATGCGCGCCGTGTCCTGCATCCGTCTTACTGCCGTGACGGGCTTACCAAGACTAAAAACACAGGACGCTCCAAGTACACTCGTGTGCAAAACTTCAGTAAGTTTCGCATGATGTGTCACTCTCAAGGAACACAGCTCGAAGAAACTTGGGCCATACTGCTCCAGTACAGTACAATACAGTACAATAGGTAACTTTAAGAAATACACAGTGAGACGAACAGGAAAGACATTTTTATTTAAAAGCAGTAATTGCACGGACGTCACCGCCATTTATGATGTCCTCTTGACATTAGAAAAGTCAGGACATGGTTCTTAATAGAGTGTGTGATAAACACAGCCGGCAATGCATGGTCTGCAATTTGCTCCGATAATGACCACAAGGTTAGTAAGCAGTTCTTGTGGTATACCATTCCATTTCTCGACCAGCGCGGTTGACAAGTGCTGGATGATAATTGGAACATGAGGACTTGCTACAGTACCTCTCCCCAACTCATATCACACGTGATCGATGGAACGTAGGTCGTGGGGAACGGGCAGGCAAGTTCATTCGATGAATATCTGCTCGTTCCAAAAGCTTAACCACCACTATTCCATGCAGCTGGGCATTGTCATCCATAAAAATGACGTCAGAGTCGAATTCAGGCCTGAGAAGAACGGACATGCAGAAGTACGAGGTTATTCGGAAAGTAAGGAACGGTTGGTAGAGAAATGGAAACCACAGTGAAAATCCGATGAAGTTTTGCTCAGGTGTGTTGGGCAATGTCTCTAGTACGCCCGCTGATCGCGTTACGTCGTTATTTTTAGTTCTGAGCACTCAGGGAGTACATAAACATACCTAGAACAATATTGTTTACCGCCAAGTACGAGGGCCTGGTGAGAAATTGCGCCTGAAGCTATGCAGCCCACATTACATAACTGTCGTGCGTTTTATTCTTGAAGCCACTTCTCAGACGTATTCCGCAGGGGCAATGAAGATGCTCAGTTGGAAATGTTTGATTAGCCACAATACAGCCCGTAATGTGTCCCTCTGACTTTCATCTCTGCTCACATGAACTATTGGCTATGAAGACAGCATTTTGGCACAGACAACAAGCTGTCGCTACATTCAATTTAACAGTTCATATATTTACAAAGAAAAGTGTCATAAAGTATCCAATCTCACATATACTAGCAAATATCTTAATCAATCACAGTGAAAGAGATTTTTTGCAAAAAGATTAGAAAGAATAAATATAAAGTATTACACTGGCAGGTACACTGAAGTGCCAAAGAAACTGGTACACGCATTCATATTCAAATACAGAGATATGTAAACAGACAAAATGCGGAACTACGGTCGGCAACGTCTACATAACACAACAAGTCTCAGGCGCAGTTGTTAGATCGGTTACTGCTGCTACAATGGCAGGTTATCAAGATTTAAGTGAGTTGGAACGTTGTGTTATAGTCTGCGCACGAGCGGTGGGACACAGCATCTCCGAGGTAGCGATGAAGAGGGGATTCTCCCGTACGACCACTTCACGAGTGTACCGTGAATATCAGGAACCCGGTAAAACATAAAATCTCCGACATTGCTGCGACCGGAAAAACATCCTGCAAGAACGAGACCGACGAGAGAAGAGAATCGTTCTACGTGACAGAGGTGCAACCCTTCCGCAAATTGCTGCATATTTCAATGCTGGGCCGTCAAGTGTCAGTGTGCGAACGATTATCGATAAGGGCTTTCGGAGCCGAAGGTCCACTCGTATACCCTTGATGGCTGCACGACACAAAACTTTACGCTTCGCCTGGGTCTGTCAACATCGACATTAGACTGTTGATGACTGGACTCACGTTGCTTGGTCGGACGAGCCTCGTTCCTAATTGTATCGAGTGCTTGCACTTGCACGGGCATAGAGACTAACCTCATGCATATCAGCAGTGGACTGCTCAAGCTGGTGGAGGCTCTGTAATGGTATTGGGTGAGTGCATCTGGAGTGAAATGGGACCCGTGATACGTCTCGATACGACTCTGACAGGTGGCACGCCGAAAGCATCCTGCCTGGTCACCTGCATCCATTCGTGTCATTGTGCTTTCCGACAGACTTGGGCAATTCCAGCAGGGCAATGCGACATCCCGCACTTCCAGAACTGCTACAGAGGGTCTTCACGAACACTCTTGTGAGTTCGCTTGCCGCCAAATTCCCCAGTCATGAACATTATTGAATATGTCTGGGATGCCTTGCAACGTGCTGTTCAGAAGAGATCTCCAACCCCTCGTACTCATATGGACTTAACGGACAGCCCAGCAGGATTCATGATTCATGGTGTCACTTCCCTCCAGCACTACTTCAGACATTAGTCGAGTCGATGGCTCGTCGTGTTGCGGCACTTCTGCATGCTTGCGGGGGGGGGGGGGGGGGGGGCGACACGATATTAGGCAGGTGTACAAATTCCTTTGGCTCTTCAGTGTATATGTTAATGATATCATATGTCTCATAGACAAACCACGATAACATATAGTTTGCAACTATAGATGTGTAACACACACTACAACATTCATTTCGCTATGGAAATGGAAACAAAAGAAACAATACAACGCTTTGAACTAAAAAAGGTGAGTACATTAGTATACGCGTCACCATGGATAAATTTGCACGCATGACGGCAGCTCAATTTGATAGGATGGGTGTGCGTAGACAAAACATTCGCTTGTACGTGAACGCGAAAATTCAACCTCTCAAACAAAACTTGGAGGCGTACGCAAGGAAATAGGTACGCATTGACAAATCCTTCTGGAACTGAACAATACACCTAATGATAGTGTTAATGCAATCCAAACAACTTAACTGAAGGGGGAATGGCTGTCATGGAGAACGGGACATTGTGCCAACGGGTTAACGCAACTGAAAATAGGCAACTTCACTGAAGGGAAAATAGCTTTTACCGAGAAGGGGGAGCAGCATAAGACGAAGAGCGGATATATAAAACCTCATGCTCCATCGAAGTCCGATTACTATACACCGAGATGTCGATTAAGTATAAAGTCATCGAGGCACGGAAGGCCGTTGGCGAGAAGTTATGGTTGCTTAGGTTACGGCATTTGAAACGGGAGCAGGCACTACGAGAAACCTTTAAAACAGTTAGTGAATTTCTCGATGAACTCCCAGCGAAATTCCGCAACGATGACGATGACACTATTGCCGATCTTGTTAACCGTCACAGCTAGGATAGAGAAAACATTGGGTGTCAATGGTGAGAAACCGTACATATTAGGCACACAGCCTATAACTTAAAATGACAAAACAATAGAGATAGGCGATCAACAGTTTCCAAGAACAGCCGGTCTACTGAACCTTATTTTCCTAAGACCCACAAAAACTGTATATTCTACGCCTAAGGATCTGGAAATGCATCGTGAAATACCGCTTTTAACTCACCCGCATAAGAATACAAAAAGCTAAAGCAATGTGAAATACAAACCATTTAAAACAAAAAATATCAGTGGTGATGGTACTGACCTTCAGCATAAAAGAGTGAGCAGTCGACTTCCGCGGTATATATGTATTACGACGACCCCAATGAGTTAATACACCGGCTACGACTGCTCATGCCACTGGTAGTACAGCTCATTCGAAGGAACTTGTTTCAATAATTTCTGAGCTTGGAGAGAGAGGCATCATTGAGTATGGCGACTGTAGTTCGAGAACTGCATAAACCAGCACGCAAAACATACCCTCGAAGATATGATTAAAGATTTGGACGACCTGTGGCAGGCGGATCTTGTCAACATGAGGGAATACGAGTATTCACCTGTGAATAACGAATTCAAATATATTTTAAAGGTCACTGACTCTTATTCAAAATAGCGAAAACAGGGATGGAAGTCGCGCGAGTGTTTGATGGATTGTTGCAGACGGGAACGAATCGAAGGCCAGACAACCTTCAAACAGATCACGGCAGTGAGTTTTACAATAGATATTTAAGACTGTGATGGAGCGTTATGGAGTACATCACTAGTCAACGTTCACCCATCCGAAGGGGAGTATCGTGGAACGTCTGAAAAGAATAGTGAAAACCCAAATGTTGGTGCAATTCAATCTTCGTGACTCAGACAATTGGATCGATATCTTCCCACAAGTATTGCACAGTATAATCGAACCAAACATCGCACAATAAAAATGAGACCATTATATGTTCGTGATAATAGACTCCTAGATACAGTATATAATCATATTAAAATGTTAAAACCGCGCTAACAGCTATTGCATGTAGGTGATTTAGTACGTATTTCAAAACACAAGACAGCCTTTGAGAAGTTATACGTGCCACATTAGTCAATTGAGATATTCAGTCTCCAAAGTTCAGAGAACGAATCCTAGAACCTACCTCTTCAAGAACAGCAGTGGTAATGAAATTGCAGGATGCTTTTAGACAGAAGAGTTACAGAAGAGCTAGGAACCAGATGTGTGTCTTGTAGAGAAGGTCATAGAGCGTCGAGGGAATAGAGCGATAGTTAAATGCCTTGGTTTTCTCGCATCACAAAACAGCTGGATTGACGCTGACGAATTGTTGTGTAACAGGGAGCGGAGACCACAAGCTCCTCAGTAGCATAACATGCTTGATAGGAGACGCATTAGAGGAGGAGGTTGTATTCTCGACAAACTACCAGTCGAATTACACATTCTAGGTGCTTCAGTTTGACACCGCGTGACCATTACGGTCGCAGGTTCGAATCCTGCCCCGGGCACGGATGTGTGTGATGTCCTTAGGTTAGTTAGGTTTACGTAGCTCTAAGTTCTAGGGGACTGATGACTACAGTTGGTAAGTCCCATAGTGCTCAGAGCCATTTGAACCAATATAACTACCGTGGACCTGGAACAAAACTTCAAACCCGATTGGCATACGATAAGGGGATAAATCTACTCGACGAAGCGTGTGTGGAACTCTACATCGCTTACGCAGCAAACAAAGATCGTCGCACCGCTGATCGAATTCTAGCTGATAAAGCTTAGACGATACGTCAGAGAAAGGCATTGGTATACGTAAAGAACAAACTATGCGCGTTAAAGTTAAGTTGGGCTTAGGTGTGAAGAAGTTCAACCGTTATGAGCGCTGCGCGTAGGGCGCTAATAAGGAAGAAGAAGAAGAAAACCAAAGGGTGCATGAAAAACTGTTATCTGACAGCGTTGTATGCAGCTAAAAGCGTCCTGAAGCAGAAAGGAGCTAGAGAAAAGAGATCGATTAAACCACCCAGGGTTCTGCCAATACCCAAGACGTCGGGTGGAATAGTTCCCTTCCTCATTCCTGTCCTAGCCCGTCTCTCAGCGGTGGGTTCTCTGGCTAGGGGCGCTGCGGCTAATGCCAGGACAATCAACAACGCAGAAAACTCTCAGGAGCAACTGCAGAAGGCACGAAGACATAACCGCATGATGGAGGCAGCAGCCATCGGAAAAGGGCTATACTTGAAACCGTGCAAGAAAGGACTAGGTCGTAAAGAAAGAAACGAAAAAGCCCCGTAGCAGTCCTATCAGACAGGACGCTTACAAATACCGATCTGCTTAAGTTTGTTTCGAAGAAATTCAACATTCCGAGGAGTGATTATGCGGAATCCATTACCGAAGACTATGTGCAAATCAGGAAAATGCTGAATTGTGAATCTAGATGAAGAAGGATGACCTGGAACTCACTGGGTATCATATGTTAAAAACAGAACGTCTACTATTTCGACTCATTCGGCGACCTACAACCCCCGTAAGAGTTACTACCATATTTCACAGGCAGAAGAAGTGTGTCCTCCAATTTTTGACGCTACCAAGACTTCAATACATTCCTCTCTGGTCATTTAATTATCATGATCCTTCTGACGGGTATAAAGCACCCTTTCACCAGTCTATGTTTAGATGCAATGTCATCTTCTGTGACATTAAAAGGACGATCTTTTGTGTATTACGTGAGAATTACTTCCCACCAGTTAATTTAAGCGTTGGAGATTGGTGCATCGCGCTGATTGGACTGGAGACAAACAACATCATCCGAAATATTACAGAGGCTAACAATAAACCACATCTGGAAATTAATGGTAAAAACGAAATTGTGGAAATTGAATCTGGTGCATAAGATGCTGACGACTTAAACGAAGTTTTAAAACAGTCTGGAAAATGACGGTGAATTCATCGATTGACTTTAAACAGAAAGGTCCAATAGGCCCACTATTGGGTTTCACAAAGGGACAGGTTTTGAGGACGGATCACAATAAATTTTACAAACCAGTTCAGACCGTGGATGTTCCTCCTGTCAGTACAATCCGTGTTGAGCGTAACATCGCAACGAACTCATATCTCAAGGATAGATTGGTTCATTCAATTTACAAATTCTTCCCATCAGTTGAAACAGGATATAAGATTGTTGAGATTCCTACCAACGCTATATAGCTTCCAGTGACAGTTCTGACATTGGACTATCTGGAGCTGCGCATTGTGGATCGGAATAACCAGCTTCTTGACTTTCTAAGATAAATCATATTTACGCCAGTGACTGTAACACTTTCCTTATTTCATGATTATAATTTCGGCCTTAAGCCATTATCAAGTGAAGATGTTATGGCAATTAGGCCATGTCAACCTAAAATGAGCTGACACATTTATATGTCGTTGTCATTACTGTTAAATACATTGGTGACGCTGTTACATAGTGCGAGCTCACATATTCGTATTTCATACAACAACATAGCCTGTAGACACTCATGTTAGTTAGCCCATCACTAGTCATATATGCACTAAACTAGTGGTGACTAGTGATGGGCCAACGAACATGAGTGTCTACAGACTATGTTGTTGTATGACATATGTCTATGTGTGCTCGCACTATGTAACAGGGTCACCAATGTATGTAATAGTAATGACAACGACATATAAATGTGTCAGCTCATTTTAGGTTGACATGGCCTAATAGCTATAACATCTTCGCTTGATAATGGCCTAAGGCCTAAATTGCAATCGTGAAATAAAGTGTTACAGTCGCTGGCGTAAATATGTTGTCTTTTATAAAGTTCTACATGACTGTCGATCCGAGGTATAAAAAGTTAATTTCTTGACTTTCATGGTGAGGAAATCATTGTACAACTAAATTTAAGACAAGATGCGTGTAAGGTATAAAACCAGAGCACACAGCACAGCACTTCGCAGCAGAACCCTAAAGTGATAACACGCGAAAACTACGTGTTTCTTAAATCAGCAGGCTTGAAACCTCGCAATGACGTCGTCACTCAATATATCTCACCCAGTGGAGTATAATGAGGGAATCATACGCCAGAAATACGTTTCGCTTAAACCTTATGCTTCAACGACATTTGACAAGAACGATGAAATTAGGATCGTCATCCAGCACCAGGAGGCTTTAACAGTTCCATGCAAGAGTTTCATATATTTGGATGGATCCTTTAAGGAAAAGGATGGTAGTCATACAGCCGGATCAAGGATTACACATAACAGTTTGTCATTCCTGATCCAGGAAATACGTTATGAATTTAGTGGGGTAGAGACTGATGGTACACGTACTGCTGGCATAGCATCAACCTTTAAAACGTATGTCTCATGGTCAACGTCGGATTTGAATGGATTAGAAAATGCAGGACGGTTTATTGATGAGCCTGTAGGCAGAACAGGAGAAGAGTACCGCCGATTTACTGCACGCATACCTCTAAAAATGCTAATGGGGTAGTTTGAGCACATGCAGCGAATTATTATGAATACTAAACACAAGCTTATTCTGGTAGGGAACGCGACGGATTCCAACTCATACATTCAAGGAGCTCAAGAGGAAAATCAGATCATCATCTACATCTACATCTACATCTACATGATTACTCTGCTATTCACGATTAAGTGCCTGGCAAAGAGTTCAATGAACCATCATCAAGCTGTCTCTCTACCTTTCCACTCTCGAACGGCGCACGGGAAGAACGAACACTTAAATTTTTCTGTGTGACCCCTGATTTCTCTTATTTTATCGTGATGATCATTTCACCCCACAACAGAATGTTTTCGCAAATGGAGGAGAAAACTGGTGATTGAAATTTCATGAGAAGTTCCCGTCGCAACAAAAAATGCCATTGTTTTAATGATTTCCACTCCAATTCACGTATCATATTTGTGGTACTATCTCTCCGGTTTTGGGATGATACAAAAAGAGCCGCCCTTCTTTGAACTTTTTCGATGTCATCCGTCAGTCCCGCCCTAAAATGTTCATCTCAAACAGCTGCACTAAAATGAACTGGGTAGAACTCACACTTGAAACTAGAATGAAATGATAATTAAATAAAGACTCTACACTCCCGACAGGCGTTGATATACGTCACCAGGGACAGTTGAAAATGTGTGCCCCGACCGGGACTCGAACCCGGGATCTCCCGTTTACATGGCAGACGCTCTATCGGTCTTTTTTTGTTCTTAATCCCATTTTGTTCGTTTTAGTTCGTTGCATCTGCTCGGGGCGGACGCCACAAGACACCCGTTTCAGTTCGTCGTAGATCCATTAACTCAGTTTTGTTATTACAGAGGGCAGCTAACCCTCTGACCAAACAAGCTGAGCTACCATGCTGGGTCTAACTGTATTTTGATACCCATCTGAGCCACCGAGGGCACAGAGGATAGTGCGACTGCAGGGACTTATCCCTTACATGCTCCCTGTGAGACCCACATTCCCAACTTAATGTCCACACACAACATTCCTATTGCCCCTGCCCATTACTAGAATGGCTTGGATACCTAGCGGTAGTTGGAACTTGAAAACTAACATATTTACACATGCTTTCATACAATCACACACGCACATGAAGTAAAAAGCGAGAAATACGGTAAATTATTTTTTTCCCCTTTCATTTACGGTTTTTAACTTTTTTGATGATTTTGGTTCAATTTATTTAATCGTTTATATAAATTGTGCACTCCCTCAAAATAAATCGCTACATCCAGTTTGGTGAGATCTGTGAAATGAATGAATGTATGGTCGTCTGCTAACCGCAGATAGTGAATGTGAATATATGATCATCTTTGAGACGATCCTTTGGCCACCTTTGGTGGGACCAAAGAGATGAAATTTACCTGAGCTTTGAGTGCCTGAAATGTGGCTGACCAATACGGTAGCAAGGTGCTCCCCCACTTCAGCAGAGGTGCGAGAGGACCTGAAGAACGGCCATGTTTTGGCACTCTGCCGCTGGATCTTGTGCTGTTAAGACCTGTCTTGGGTGTGCTCCGTAAAGACAAAAGAGTGGAGACATGGTATGCATGTGGAATATTTAAGAGTAGTTTGAAATAATAATTTCTCTATTTCAGGAACTTTTGTGGGGAGAATTAAATGTCAGGCAGGTAATATTAATGGGATCGTAGTAATCTTCGGAAGTGACCAACGGTCACAATGAAACCACGTGTAGCAATAAGTAGAAATACTTCCGTGTGCTTAAGTTAAGCTGAATTACTAGTGTGTGTACAATAAGTTGACATATTTAAGAAATAGCGTGTGTACCATAAGTTGAAGTATTTAAGAAATGGCGTGTGCAGGACTTGAAATTAGAGACGAGTACTTCCACGTGGTGAGTACTGTGTGAGTCTCAATCTGTGTATGAGACAAAGGATAAAGAGAAGTACTCGTCCATGGTATCAGTTGAGGACTCGCGTGTGTGATGAATATGTTCTTAATATTACTTTGCGTGATATGATTCCGTGTGACGCTAGATTCAAAAATCTGAGAGAGAAGCAAGGTGAGTCAGCCGTCTATCCAGCAACGCCACTTGGCTTGCATTGCACGGGAAGACGTGCATATATCTCCAGAGTTCATAGTAGGAAAGTAGAATTACAAAGTGGGGCAGTGTCGTGTGAAACTGGGATAAATACTAATTGAAGTGGGAAAGCTGAAAGTGATAGTGTTGTGACTATTTATTGTATTGTATTCCATGTTGTAGTGTGGTGTATGTCATGTAATTTAGGTATGTGTGGTTTGCATGGGAGAGTAGCAAGGTAGTTTCAAAAGATTAGTGGGTTATGCTTGTTCCTTCTGTACCGCTCGGTCTGGAGGAAAGTTTCGTGATGATGATTGTGAGAGTCGAAGTGTGAGATATAATAAAAGATCCACCATCCTATCCAGAAAGTGCACTGTAGCGTTAAATAATTACGAGACCATAAGGTAGAGAATCATCAATGTAAAGCCATGCCCACTGGGCGGAATTTCTCATGTGTTATTGTTGTAGGTTATAGAATTTGTGTGTTTAGGTTATAGAATTTATCGGAATAAATAAGATAGTCAAAAGAAAAAGATTGGTGGCCTTTTCCTCCGAATTGTATGTTGTCATGATATCCAGAATTTATAATGTGTGCGCCACTCATATTCCGTGCGATTGCCAGGTGTTGATAAAAGCCGTTAAAAAAAAAAAAAGGAAATGTGGAATTGCCAGTGCGTAGTGAAGTCAGAGTTCTGTACATTACTGATAGTCAGTTCGCGTTTCCGTTGCGTACTATTCATACAGGAGGATAATTTGTAACTTAATTGAGAGTACGAGAGTTCATATTACTCGATAAATAAGAATAAATCCACTCGCTTGGCAGACCACTCATCTTGCAGGCCTGACTGCTTGATGCCACAGTATGAGCAAGGCATGTGGGTGTCTCTCAATATACACTGCACATTGTAAATTTTTTAAAATAATTTTTATAATATTTTCCAGCCCGTACTGTTCATATATATGTGCCTGCATGTTATCCTAAAAAACAGAATATATTTACACACAGGCATACATATTTACATGGAAATCCACACTCACATGCAATCACAAGCATACACACAGAGACATATGCACTCATACACGCAGGCACGCCAAACATCACTCCTACAATATTTAACTGTGATAAAAGATCCATACTATTAGGTACAAGTTCTCACTCAGTCAGTCACTCACCCTCTCTCTCTTCTCTTTCACAAGGTCGGAGTTTCCCACCCCCTCTCGCGCTTCAAGTAAGTATAGTGAGTACGGGAGGTTTTCGATCCCGTCATCGCAATGGCTCTCTTATCGTCATGAGATGACAATCTGATTTTAGATTGCAGCATAGTTTACACCTGGTGACCTCGTGATCGAATACCGGTTTGCTGTACCAAATGCGGAGGTTGCGGCAGAGCATCGCGAACTCCACTTTAGAGGCCCTGCAAGCAGTCTTCGACCATTAGGACACGTGATGCCTCATGTCACACATCCTTAGCCCGCCTCTGAGTGGGTCCATCTATTACACTATATGCATACATTTTGGATCTTAGACCCACCAACTCCACAATCGGCAATCCATCTTCCTCATCTTTCATTAAGCTGATAACCTTCTTGTTCTGAACATTACTATCGGCTGTGTATCATGATGCGTCGCATTCATTACTGTGACACATAATTATTTCACATGGATAGCAGGTCTTCAGCCAATAGATGAAACTATCTGTATCTATATAAAGTAACTTTGATTCCAGGAAATGAGTTTTAGAAAACTCATAGTGGAAGCGGTACACGTGGAGTTTGGAGATGTCAAGTCTACACATAATCAAATAGATTGGTTTAGTAAACTCTACTGAAACCTTCGACATCTCCACAGCAATAACGTTCTCATTGAAAATTGCGAACCACTTAAAATTTGGTCTAGCGATGCACATTCTTACGCCCCACGGCTCATCCCATTCGGTCCTAATCAAAATATCGCGTTCATTTCTTACGTTCTGCTTGGTTTCACCGAAAATTGAATTATTCATCAATTTGTACAAATATTTTTCGAAATCATTAGTCGCGCCCGAATTCTTTTTGGAATTTGATTCAATGTACTCCTTCAACCAGGGGGGCTGATTGAAGGAGATATCCCCGGTGATTCTGTCTAGCTCCATCCCTAAGCTGAGACACTGCTGGAGATTACGATGATGAATTGTATGCATCTGCTTGTGTCCAACAATGTTCGTCAGTTTAGGGATGGTGCTTCCTCGTGGAATTTGTTGCTCTGGACATAACGGCAAGTCGCTTGTCATTTCATGCAAACTAACAGGGTATATGAGGTCTGCCTCCACCACATACCCTACATCAGAATCAGCCACCAGACCCACTACTTTCCACTATAATCCCTGTAATTCGTGTTTGGGCACCCACTGAAACCTACCAACCGGCAGTGGTTGCATCATGGCGTCCCCATACAAGTTATTCACATCCAAATTTTGAATGTAACTTGAGTCAAGGGATGCGTTGAACCCTGCACCTGTACGTGGATTATTTGCCTTGGCGTGTCTCTATGGACACACTGGCAAAGTGTCCCAAGGATCCCGCACTTAAAGGAAAGAAGCATATCAGCATCAGTCAAAAGTTCGATATTGCCCTTCGTTTTCTTGAACATTGCGTCCCAGGACAATCTAGATACCGTGTAATAAAAGGTGGGGTCCAGACAGTACTTTCCAAGCGTACACTCTGGAACTTCTCAAAAACATTCGCAAGCAAGTGCACATCGGAGTCCATGTATAGTCTTATGTATTCACCCAAATTTGGAATGTTGAATTCCCACCAGACATTCATTGCATGCTCATAATCTGCACTAGCTATGGGATCGCCTGTGAGAGTACTGGTCAATGCAGATATGTTGCGTAGCCTGGTTTCGTCGAGTTTCGCCTTACTATCCAGATACTTACAAGGGAAAACTCCTTACCTAGTCATAACCTGAATCTTTTCCTCAATGGGGTATACAGATCGAGTGAAACCTTTCCCGAGACAGAGTTTCAATGAGTTTTTCTGTCATGGCTCCTGCATAAAACGTAGCGTGTCAAGAAATTGGAGGGTAATATTTGGCGTCATTTATTTGGAGAATGAAATATACTTCTCAACACTCTCAGGCAGGACACTGATGGGATTTTTCTCTCCACTGAAATTAACCAATTGCTCAACTATAAAGTGTGCATCATACACACTTAAACTATGGAAGAAAACGGGTATGTGTAGTGCTAACTGATACTTCAAATTGCATGCGTTGTGAGCTGCACCAGGGAACTTCCCCTTCAGATACTTCCTGTACAGGGAGTTTCAGCTTTTCTGTCTAACAGCAGCCCACGAATATGACAGTTAACCGCATCAGTGTATAACATTTTATACTCCACCGATTCAGTCATGGGGATGTTGGTGTTGTAAAGCCTATCAACATCCCATGACAGTTTTTTAAGCTCAGTGAGCAAGCATACTGCAGGATTATCCCTGACATAAGATTCCTAATAGCAGTTAAGACCTGAATCACGAACATGCAAGACAGTACACAGCCACATAAGGTACATGTTTTTTCATGAAGGTGGTATGTGAGGAGAAGAGGTTCCCTTCACAGTGGATGATAAGGGCAAGGAGACATTCGTGGTCTGAGTGTACAACAAATGGACACAGGTCCTGTGGTGAGCATTCTTGAATTTAATGAACTTTGGATCATAAACATGAATACAGTTGTCGAGGAGTGATATTTAGCTGACCGTCTTACTTCCATCTTGGAAAATCAGGCCATTATAGCATCCTAACTGGATACACGATACCACTCGGTGATTGATATAATGCTGTTTTCATCCCAGATGTAGTGTAAGGTTTTCTTCTCAACAGCACCCTGCTGTTCGGGTGGGTGACTCAACTCCAGTGGATGCGGGCGCCAGTGGGCGGCGCCTTCGGGGAGGAGGGGGTGGCGCCGAGGGGGCTCCTTGATGCTCCTGCATCCTGCATAGTGGAGCATTCACCATCGCCAGCCTGAGCGAGGGGGGAGGGGGGTGGAGATCGTTGCTCTGAACCACCCAAGGATGTCAGAGGGTATGCGGTGTTGCAGGGGCTGGCACTGCAGCAGCTGCGGCTGCCTCTCATGCGGCAACGAATGGAGCTTTGCATGGAGGGGCACGCCGCTCTAGTGTGTGTTTCACACGTGCCCCACAACCACCTCTAGGTGCACATGCCACAGAGCAAGCTCTTGTGGCAGTATTGGTGTCACCTCTGTAAAATATGAATAACGTAAAGATATTAAGGACAACGCTCAAGGCTTTTTTAAATATATGCATTTGTAGACTTAGAGAAAGCTTTTGACAACGTTAACTGGAAAACCCTCTTTCAAATTCTGAAGGTGGCAGGAGTAAAATACAGGGAGCGAAAGGCTATTTACAATTTGTACAGAAACCAGATGGCAGTTATAAGAGTCGAGGGGCATGAAAGGGAAGCAGTGGTTGGGAAAGGAGTGAGACAGGGTTGTAGCCTCTCCCCGATGTTATTCAATCTGTATATTGAGCAAGCAGTAAAGGAAACAAAAGAAAAATTCGGAGTAGGTATTAAAATTCATGGAGAAGAAGTAAAAACTTTGAGGTTTGCCGATGACATTGTAATTCTGTCAGAGACAGCAAAGGACTTGGAAGAAAAGTTGAACGGAATGGACAGTGTCTTGAAAGGAGGATATAAGATGAACATCAACAAAAGCAAAGCGAGAATAATGGAATGTAGTCAAATTAAATCGGGTGATGCTGAGGGGATTAGATTAGGAAATGAGACACTTAAAGTAGTAAAGGAGTTTTGCTATTTCGGGAGTAAAATAACTGATGATGGTCGAAGTAGAGAGGATATAAAATGTAGGCTGGCAATGGGAAGGAAAGTGTTTCTGAAGAAGAAAAATTTGTTAACATCGAGTATAGATTTAAGTGTCAGGAAGTCGTTTCTGAAAGTATTTGTATGGAGTGTAGCCATGTATGGAAGTGAAACATGGACAATAACCAGTTTGGACAAGAAGAGAATAGAAGCTTTCGAAATGTGGTGCTACAGAAGAATGCTGAAGATAAGGTGGGTAGATCACGTAACTAATGAGGAGGTATTGAATAGGATTGGGGAGAAGAGAAGTTTGTGGCACAACCTGACTAGAAGAAGGGATCGGTTGGTAGGACATGTTTTGAGGCATCAAGGGATCACAAATTTAGCATTGGAGGGCAGCGTGGAGGGTAAAAATCGTAGAGGGAGACCAAGAGATCAATACACTAAACAGATTCAGAAGGATGTAGGTTGCAGTAAGTACTGGGAGATGAAGAAGCTTGCACAGGATAGAGTAGCATGGAGAGCTGCTTCAAACCAGTCTCAGGACTGAAGACCACAACAATAATGCTGTAAAGAAACAACGACAATTAAGTACATCAGCATACCAAAATATCAAAAATGTGTGTGAAATGGTATGGGACTTAACTGCTAAGGTCATCAGTCCCTAAGCTTACACACTACTTAAACCAAATTATCCTATGCCCATGCCCGAGGGAGGACTCGGACCTCTGCCGGAACCAGCCACACGGTCCATGACTGCAGCGCCCCTAGACTGCTCGGCTAATCCCGCGTGGCGCCAAAATATCAGTTATATGCTTTAATGATGACGGTCAAATTATAATCGCCTTTTAGACTCTGGGACCCGGAATTGAGCACTTCAGTCGATCTTTCTGACAGTTCTCCCACCCAGTCAAATATATCCATCTCCTGTTCAGGGAGGATCACACCGCCTTTGAGATGCCTCCATCTTCGTTCCCACTCAGGCATTGTTGTTGATGTGGAGCCATTTAACCATCTCACGGAAGTCATCTACAACAAGCTACTGATTATTAGAAACAACAAAATATTTTTACTGATTATACTTAACTACAAAAAAATTATATAAACAAGTAAAAAGCTCATACCAGATGGAAGTGATGATTCCTGGTCATCATTCTCGACGCATACCCCTACCAGAATCCGATTTTCCTCTTGAGCAGTAGCACTATCTATAACAATGAATAATGTATACCTCAGACAACTGTATACGACGCAAAGAAAAAAGTCTGACGGCAATATATTACAAGTGTACTCATTTTCTTGCTGCATATCAGACTCTAGCAGCAGCAATTCAATGTCCATCACCTGCTTCTCTGACGCTGCAACAGCGAGATAAAAAGTTTTATAAACACTTGTTACAATATGAATACATTAAGACCTGTTTTCTGAACATGTAAACTATCACAGAGAATTTGGCGATGTACTTGCATGATGGCAGCGCAAGCTCTTCTGCTTGATGGGGACTTTCAGCTTCCCGCTGCTGCTGCTCTAATGCTAGAGCAGCAGTAGAAATGTTATAAGCACTTGTTACCGTTTGATCACTTTAAGAGAGGCTTTCTGAGCATATAACTATCATACACACAATTTTGACATGCACTTACGTGATGGTAGCACAACCTCTTCCACTTTCTGGAGACTTTCAGCTTCCAGCTGGCGTTCTAGTTCCATCAACATTTCGGAAATGAATGCTGTAATAGTAAGAAAAAATAACTTTTGTAACCACTTTTTACGAAACTACACTCCTGGAAATTGAAATAAGAACACCGTGAATTCATTGTCCCAGGAAGGGGAAACTTTATTGACACATTCCTGGGGTCAGATAAATCACATGATCACACTGACAGAACCACAGGCACATAGACACAGGCAACAGAGCATGCACAATGTCGGCACTAGTACAGTGTATATCCACCTTTCGCAGCAATGCAGGCTGCTATTCTCCCATGGAGACGATCGTAGAGATGCTGGATGTAGTCCTGTGGAACGGCTTGCCATGCCATTTTCACCTGGCGCCTCAGTTGGACCAGCGTTCGTGCTGGACGTGCAGACCGCGTGAGACGACGCTTTATCCAGTCCCAAACATGCTCAATGGGGGACAGATCCGGAGATCTTGCTGGCCAGGGTAGTTGACTTACACCTTCTAGAGCACGTTGGGTGGCACGGGATACATGCGGACGTGCATTGTCCTGTTGGAACAGCAAGTTCCCTTGCCGGTCTAGGAATGGTAGAACGATGGGTTCGATGACGGTTTGGATGTACCGTGCACTATTCAGTGTCCCCTCGACGATCACCAGTGGTGTACGGCCAGTGTAGGAGATCGCTCCCCACACCATGATGCCGGGTGTTGGCCCTGTGTGCCTCGGTCGTATGCAGTCCTGATTGTGGCGCTCACCTGCATGGCGCCAAACACGCATACGACCATCATTGGCACCAAGGCAGAAGCGACTCTCATCGCTGAAGACGACACGTCTCCATTCGTCCCTCCATTCACGCCTGTCGCGACACCACTGGAGACGGGCTGCACGATGTTGGGGCGTGAGCGGAAGACGGCCTAACGGTGTGCGGGACCGTAGCCCAGCTTCATGGAGACGGTTGCGAATGGTCCTCGCCGATACCCCAGGAGCAACAGTGTCCCTAATTTGCTGGGAAGTGGCGGTGCGGTCCCCTACGGCACTGCGTAGGATCCTACGGTCTTGGCGTGCATCCGTGCGTCGCTGCGGTCCGGTCCCAGGTCGACGGGCACGTGCACCTTCCGCCGACCACTGGCGACAACATCGATGTACTGTGGAGACCTCACGCCCCACGTGTTGAGCAATTCGGCGGTACGTCCACCCGGCCTCCCGCATGCCCACTATACGCCCTCGCTCAAAGTCCGTCAACTGCACATACGGTTCACATCCACGCTGTCGCGGCATGCTACCAGTGTTAAAGACTGCGATGGAGCTCCGTATGCCACGGCAAACTGGCTGACACTGACGGCGGCGGTGCACAAATGCTGCGCAGCTAGCGCCATTCGACGGCCAACACCGCGGTTCCTGGTGTGTCCGCTGTGCCGTGCGTGTGATCATTGCTTGTACAGCCCTCTCGCAGTGTCCGGAGCAAGTATGGTGGGTCTGACACGCCGGTGTCAATGTGTTCTTTTTTCCATTTCCAGGAGTGTATATCACAATCTCGAAAAATTTGAATAATTTGATATTAAATTTTATAACTGCCGCAATTTGAACTCAGTTTTTTTTTTATATATACACTTACATGGCGACTGACCCAAGTTTGGCCATTTCCCACCACCACCAACACCACTGGCATCACTACTGGCTGACCATTTCACGTTGCAGGAATCAGACTGCCATAACTAGGCACTGTTAAAGACTGATGTTGATTGTGGTGGAGGTTGGGCTTTATATAGCTTCAGACTCCACCCTCTATTTTGTAGAAGGGCAATAGGAACTCAGAGAGCCATACCAGCAAGTTATAACTTGCCGCCCCCCCCCCTTTTTTTTTCAAGCAGGCTTGGTGCAGCTGTTTGAGGAAACTAACACATCTGTCAGGGGAGGAAAAAGGTTCTGAGACAAATATCCTTTGTTAGCTGCCAAGTGGCTCGAATATTGGACGCAGCTGCTATCTTTAGAAAAACAGTCCTTGTTCACTGTGAAGGGACACATAGCTTCATATTCCTGATTTCAGCTTCGAAATAAATGTCGTTGTTAGCCAGGGTATAGCTGTGGGGTGAGGACGCTAACATCACTTCCTTTTTCTTCTTCAGGCTTGGTGCAGGCAGTTGCTGTGGGAGACAAAAAATTTTGTCGAACAAGTAGAGGCCCTTTTCTGAAAACATTCTTTGTTTGCTGGCATGGGGATGGAAAATTGTATACCTCTGATGTCTTTATACACTCCTGGAAATGGAAAAAAGAACACATTGACACCGGTGTGTCAGACCCACCATACTTGCTCCGGACACTGCGAGAGGGCTGTAGAAGCAATGATCACACGCACGGCACAGCGGACACACCAGGAACCGCGGTGTTGGCCGTCGAATGGCGCTAGCTGCGCAGCATTTGTGCACCGCCGCCGTCAGTGTCAGCCAGTTTGCCGTGGCATACGGAGCTCCATCGCAGTCTTTAACACTGGTAGCATGCCGCGACAGCGTGGACGTGAACCGTATGTGCAGTTGACGGACTTTGAGCGAGGGCATATAGTGGGCATGCGGGAGGCCGGGTGGAAGTACCGCCGAATTGTTCAACACGTGGGGCGTGAGGTCTCCACAGTACATCGATGTTGTCGCCAGTGGTCGGCGGAAGGTGCACGTGCCCGTCGACTTGGGACCGGACCGCAGCAACGCACGGATGCACGCCAAGACCGTAGGATCCTACGCAGTGCCGTAGGGGACCGCACCGCCACTTCCCAGCAAATTAGGGACACTGTTGCTCCTGGGGTATCGGCGAGGACCATTCGCAACCGTCTCCATGAAGCTGGGCTACGGTCCCGCACACCGTTAGGCCGTCTTCCGCTCACGCCCCAACATCGTGCAGCCCGCCTCCAGTGGTGTCGCGACAGGCGTGAATGGAGGGACGAATGGAGACGTGTCGTCTTCAGCGATGAGAGTCGCTTCTGCCTTGGTGCCAATGATGGTCGTATGCGTGTTTGGCGCCGTGCAGGTGAGCGCCACAATCAGGACTGCACACGACCAAGGCACAAAGGGCCAACACCCGGCATCATGGTGTGGGGAGCGATCTCCTACACTGGCCGTACACCACTGGTGATCGTCGAGGGGACACTGGATAGTGCACGGTACATCCAAACCGTCATCGAACCCATCGTTCTACCATTCCTAGACCGGCAAGGGAACTTGCTGTTCCAACAGGACAATGCACGTCCGCATGTACCCCGTGCCACCCAACGTGCTCTAGAAGGTGTAAGTCAACTACCCTGGCAAGATCTCCGGATCTGTCCCCCATTGAGCATGTTTGGGACTGGATGAAGCGTCGTCTCACGCGGTCTGCACGAACGCTGGTCCAACTGAGGCGCCAGGTGGAAATGGCATGGCAAGCCGTTCCACAGGACTACATCCAGCATCTCTACGATCGTCTCCATGGGAGAATAGCAGCCTGCATTGCTGCGAAAGGTGGATATACACTGTACTAGTGCCGACATTGTGCATGCTCTGTTGCCTGTGTCTATGTGCCTGTGGTTCTGTCAGTGTGATCATGTGATGTATCTGACCCCAGGAATGTGTCAATAAAGTTTCCCCTTCCTGGGACAATGAATTCACGGTGTTCTTATTTCAATTTCCAGGAGTGTAAATTATAAACTCCCTTTGTCCATTCTGAGACAGATTAATAGTCTGACACAACCAGTGCCAGTGGCATTCCTCCAAATATATATCGCTGTTTTCCTTAGAATGGAGCTGTGGGGGAAAGGCTAACCTTCGAAAAAAATCTATCGGCCATGGTAGATGAACAACAAAGCGTGCCTTCACAGCGGCATTGTCCATTATAATCTTCTGACAATTTCCAGCTGCTGGCTGACGTCCCCCTGTGGCAGGACCGCAGGGCTGTTAGGAAGCAGGCAAGTGGTCAGAGGAGTCCTCTGGACACATAGCCAAGCGACGCATGCGACATTAGGCCACCTGAGAGGTAACAGCTCACATGGCGTGGGGCCTTTCATGTCAAAAGGCTCGCAGCAGGCCAGAGGCGTAGGGTAGGGCGTGCCCTGCAGTGACTACGAGGCAGCCGTCATGAATGAGGCTGGGCCGGCAAGGTTAGGTGACGACTGCTACCTGATGCAGGGTGGATAGGTGGGGGGCTGGACCGCGGGGGCTACAATAGTATTGCACGAGCAAAGCAGCGCACTGCGGAGTATCTTAATGACTTTACAATTAACTTTATGAAGCGGTGAGCAATCGGAAGTTAAATAATAGTATCCCTGTCCCATGAAATGCAAATTATGTCCTCAGAGCATAACTCTCCGATTTTCAGTCCTCTGAAATGTTTTTCTCATTTCTACCATCTACTCCCGTTTTATAAATACACCACTGCCATTAAAATTGCTACACCAGGAAGAACTGCAGATGATAAACGGGTATTCATTGGACAAATATATTATACTAGAACTGACGTGTGATTACATTTTCACGCAATTTGGGTGCATAGATCCTGAGAAATCAGTACCCACAACAACCACCTCTGGCCGTAACAACAACCTTGATACGCCTGGACATTGAGTCAAACAGAGATTGGATGGCGTGTACAGGTATAGCTGCCGATGCAACTTCAACACGATACCACAGTTCATCAAGAGCAGTGACTGGCGTATTGTGACGAGCCAGTTGCTCGGTCACCATTGACCAGACGTTTTCAATTGGTAAGAAATCTGGAGAATGTGCAAGCCAGGGCAGCAGTCGAAAATTTTCTGTAATCAGAAAGGCACGTACAGGACCTACAACATGCGGTCGTGCATTATGCTGCTGAAATGTAGGGTTTCGCAGGGATCGAATGAAGGGTAGAGCCACAGGTCATTACACATCTGAAATGTTACGTCCACTGTTCAAAGTGCCGTCAATGCGAACAAGAGGTGAACGAGACGTGTAACCAATGGCTGCCCATACCATCACGCCGGGTGATACGCCAGTATGGCGATGACGAATACACGCTTCCAATGTACATTCACTGGGATGTCACCAAACACGGATGCGACCATCATGATGCTGTAAACACAACCTGGATTCATCCGAAAAAATGACGTTTTGCCATTCGTGCACCCAGGTGCGTCAATGAGTACACCATCACAGGCGCTCCTGTCTGTGATGCAGCGTCAAGGGTAACCGCAGCCATGGTCTCCGAGCTGATAGTTCATGCTGCTGCAAACGTCGTCGTACTGTTCGTGCAGATGGTTGTTGTCTTGCAAACGTCTCCATCTGTTGACTCAGGGATCAAGACGTGGCTGCACGATCCGTTATAGCCACGCGGATAAGATGCCTGTCATCTCGACTGCTAGTGATACGAGGCCGTTGGGATCCAGCACAGCGTTCCGTATTACCCTCCTGAACCCACCGATTCCATATTCTGCTAACAGTCATTGGATATTGACCAACGCGAGCACAAATGTCGCGAACGATAAACCGCAATCGCGATAGGCTACAATCCGACCTTTATCAAAGTCGGAAACGTGATGGTACGCATGTTTCCTCCTTACACGAGGCATCACAACAACGTTTCACCAGGCAACGCCGGTCAACTGCTGTTTGTATATGAGAAATCGGTTGGAAACTTTCCTCATGTCAGCGCGGGCGCCAACCTTGTGTGAATGCTCTGAAAAGCTAATCATTTGCATATCACAGCATCTTCTTCCTGTCGGTTAAAATTCGCATCTGTAGCACGTCATCTTCGTGGTGTAGCAATTTTAATGGCCAGCAGTGTAATTTACATTAACAATTTCCATTAATATTACGTCCTTTGGACTGACAATTGATTTGTACAGAGAAAATTCGGAATTACTGCCAAAGGTCGAAATTCACACCAAAATTCGAAATTCTTGACATTAGGGTAGGTTAGAGGAGGGAGAGAGGGTGGAGGAGGGTGGGAAGGGTGCTGGGGCTCATGTGCAGGCTGAAAAAAACATGTCATCGGGGGGTGGGGATGATAGTGGGTGTGGTTGTGGGTGGGGGCGTGGATGGGCGTGGTGGGGGTGGGGGGATTAATTGATTAATTTAATTAATTTGCGTATAATTTGATATTAAATGTTTAGATGCTTCCAACTCCCTGTTACTTCTATTAGCCTATATTTTGACATAAAAATTGCCTTATTATGTTACTTAAGTAATTATGTGCCATATTTTGTGGTTGTTCTGATCTTGGACACGAAGACTGGTTTGATTGAGCTCCCTCCGCTAATCTATCCTGTGAAAGTCTGTTTATTTCTGCATAGCTAGTTCAACCAACATTTGACACTGCTTACTGTATTCAAACCTTGGTCTTCCTCTACAATTTTTACCACTACACTTCCATTACCAAAAGTGACTCTTCCTAGTTGCCTCATGATCTGTCCTGTCAAAGATCACTTCTCTTAGTTAAGTTCTGTTATAAATTTCTTTTCTCCTCAGTCCGTCTGATTAACTCCTGTTTAGTTATTGATGGTATCCATTTAAATTTCTCCATGTTTTGCTTTATTTCTTGTTTATTGTACAGACAGAATAACATCAGGAATAGATTTTAACACTGTTTCGCTCCATTCTCAACATCACTTTGCCTCTAATAGGTTCAGCCTGTTTTCTGTACAAGCTGTGGATAATCTTTCGCTCCCTGTATTTTATCCCTGTATATTTAAAATTCCAAAGAGTGTATTCCATACAATATTGACAATAGCTTTCTCTTAATCTAAGTAGGTTTGAGTTTCTTCAACCGATCTTCTGAGATACGTCGCTATGTAGAGATATTTGCACTCCAAAAATTGGTCAAAAATTTTTATAGCGTTTTTCATAATGGGATTAAGTGAAAGATATTTTTGTTCTTAATTATATGTTTATTTACAAAATATATACAGTTGACACGCAAACTGCTACAATATATCATTATTCTGTGTCAAACTGTTCGTCATCACTCTCTTCATCATTTTTGTCGTCCTCTGCAGTTCCGTCGCTGTCATTTCATCTAGAGGTAACAACGGTGCGCTTACGACATAAGGTTGACAGCCTCTTCTGAAAATGGGACACTTTTCTTACGATGCTTTGGGGTGGCACATCTCTGTTACAATCCACACCTGAAAATTTACGAGAAAAATTTATTCTATATTGCCGTATGTTCTTGTTGCAGGCTTCAGCTGCTGCGCCCAACAATTGGCATATACACGGAACGGCTTTGGAAATGACTTCGCCGCCATGCATTACAATTTTGTGAGAATTAACCCATTATTCATTTATGTGGGAGAGACCTTCGTGTTTTTCTTGACATCACATTTGAAATATCTTAAAGCATGACTTAAAATATCTGTTTGATCATCTGGAGATTTTAACATTCCTGCAAGATTTTCTTCCATGAACGGAAACTTCTCGTCCATTTTCTTACCTTTGAATTGTTTCAAAATATCTTCCAAAGCTCTTGTGGTAAATTTCGTAACTCTCCCCGAAGAATCTATCACCGAATAATCGAAAAATTGCTAAGTTTCATTAGTTTAACTACTTTAACATTTCACTTTTAATGAAAAAGGAAAACCAACTGTCGGGTTGGGGCGGTCGATGTTATTGTGTTAAACAATTTTCATTGTTCTAAATTCCATGCCTGCAAAAGAAATGTAGCTCGACAAGTAACTAAAACCACTGAAGTCTGAAGATTTTGAGGTAACAAAAATACCTATAGGAGTACTTTCTACAAAGGTACAGTTTAAACTATAAAGGTATGATGTATGACAACAGTACATACACTATGTGATCAAAAGTATCAGGACACCCCGAAAGAAAAATACGTTTTTCATATTGGGTGCTTTGTACTGCCACCTGCTGACAGGTACTGCATATCAGCGACCTCAGTAGTCATTAGACATCGTGAGAGAGCAGAATGGGCTGCTCCGCGGAACTCACCGACTTCTAACGTGGTCAAGTGATTGGGTTTCACTTGTGTCAAACGTCTGTGCGTGAGACTTCCACGCTCCTAAACATCCCTAGGTCCACTGTTTACGATGTGATAGTGAAGTGGAAAAGTGAAGGGACACGTACAGCACAAAAGCATACATGACGATCTCGTCTGTTGACTGACTGAGACCGCCGACAGTTGAAGAGGGTCATAATGTGTTATAGGCAGACATCTATCCAGACCATCACACCGGAATTCCAAACTGCATCAGGATCCTCTGGAAGTAGTATGGCAGTTAGACGGGAACTGAGAAAACGTGTTTCTCACGGTCGAGCAGCTGCTCATAAACCACACATCACGCCAGTAAGTGCCAAACGATGCTTCGGTTGGTGTAAGGAGCGTAAACATTGGACGACTGAACAATGAGAAAACGTTGTGTGGAGTGACGAATCTCGGTACCCAATGTGGCGATCCGATTGCAGGGTGTGGGTATGGCGAATGCACCGTGAACGTCATCTGCCAGCGTGTGTAGTGCCAACAGTAAAATTCGGAGGCAGTGATGTTATGGTGTGGTCGTGGTTCTCATGGAGTGGGGTTTGCACCCCTTGTTGTTTTTCGTGGCACTATCACAGCACAGTCTTACATTGATGGTTTAAGCACCTTCTTGCTTCCCACTGGAGAAGAGCACTGGAAGGGGATGGCGATTATATGTTTCAACACGATGATAACATCCCTGTAATGGACTGGCCTGCACAGAGTCCAGAACTGAATCCTACAGAACATCTTTGGGATGTTTTGGAAAGGGGACTTCGTGCCAGGCCTCACCGACTGACATCGATACCTCTCCTCAGTGCAGCATTCCGAGAAGAATGGGCTGTTATTCCCCAAGAAACCTTCTAGTACCTAATGCTAGAGTGGACACGAGAGTGATGCTCGCGAGAGTGGAAGCTGTCATCAAGACTAAGGGTGGGCCAACACTACAGGGTGGTCCATTGATCGTGACCGGGCCAAATATCTCACGAAATAAGTGTCAAACGAAAAAACTACAAAGAACGAAACTCGTCTAGCTTGAAGGGGGAAACCAGATGGCGCTATGATTGGCCCGCTAGATGGCGCTGCCATAGGTAAAACGGATATCAACTGCGCTTTTTAAAATAGGAACCCTCATTTTTATTACATATTCGTGTAGTACGTTAAGAAATATGAATGTTTTATTCGGACCTTTTTTTTCGTTTTGTAATAAATGGCGCTGTAATAGTGACAAACATATGGCTCACGATTTTAGACGAACAGTTGGTAACAGGTACGTTTTTTAAATTAAAATATAGAACGTAGGTACGTTTGAACATTTTATTTCGGTTGTTCCAATGTGATACATGTACCTTTGTGAACTTATCATTTCTGAGAACGCATGCTGTTACAGCGTAATTACCTGTAAATACAACATTAATGCAATAAATGCTCAAAATGATGTCCGTCAGCCTCAATGCATTTGGCAACACATGTAACGACATTCCTTTCAACAGCGAGCAGCTCGCCTTCCGTAATGTTAGCACATGCATTTACAATGCGCTGACACATGTCAGGCGTTGTCGGTGGATCACGATAGCAAATATTCTTCAACTTTCCCCACAGATAAAATTCCGTGGACGTCAGATCCGGTGAACGTGCGGGCCGTGGTATGGTGCTTCGTCGACCAATCCACTTGTCATGAAATATGTTATTCAATACCGCTTCAACCGCACGCGAGCTATGTGCCGTACATCCATCATGTTGGAAGTACATCGCCATTCTGTCATGCAGTGAAACATCTTGTAGTGACATCGGTAGAACATTACGTAGGAAATCAGCATACATTGCACAATTTAGATTGCCATCGATAAAATGGAGGCCAATTATCTTTCCTCCCATAATGCCGCACCATACATTGACCCGCCAAGGTCGCTGATGTTCAACTTGTCGCAGCCATCGTGGATTTTCCGTTGCCCAATAGTGCATATTATGAAGGTTTACGTTACCGCTGTTGGTGAATGACGCTTCGTCGCTATATAGAAAGCGTGCAAAAAATGTGTCATCGTCCTGTAATTTCTCTTGTGCCCAGTGGCAGAACTGTACACGACGTTCAGAGTCGTCGCCATGCAAGTCATGGTGCATAGAAATATGGTACGGGTGCAATCGATGTCGATGTAGCATTCTCAGCACCGATGTTTTTGAGATTCCCGATTCTCGCGCAATTTGTCTGCTACTGATGTGCGGATTAGCCGCGACAGCAGCTAAAACACCTACTTGGGCATCATCATTTGTTGCAGGTCGTGGTTGACGTTTCAAATGTGGCTGAACACTTCCTGTTTCCTTAAATAACGTAACTATCCGGCGGACGGTCCGGACACTTGGATGATGTCGTCCAGGATACCAAGCAGGATACATATAGCACACGACCGTTGGGCATTTTGATCACAATAGCAATAGATCAAGACGATATCGACCTTTTCCGCAGTTGGTAAACGGTCCATTTTAACACGGGTAATGTATCACGAAGCAAATACCGTTCGCACTGGCGGAATGTTACGTGATACCACGAACTTATACGTTCGTGACTATTACAGCGTCATCCATCACAAAGCGAAAAAAGTGATCCAACTAAAACATTCATATTTCTTTACGTACTACACGAATATGCAATAAAAAATGAGGATTCCTATTTTAAAAAACGCAGCTGATATCTGTTTGACCTATGGCAGCGCCATCTAGCGGGCCAACCATAGCGCCATATGGTTTCCCCGTTTAAGCTAGACGAGTTTCGTTCTGTGTAGTTTTTTCGTTTGAATCTTATTTCGTGAGATATTTGGCCCGGTCACTATCAATGGACCACCCCGTTTATTGAATTCCAGCATCTCCGATGGAGGGCGCCACGAACTTGTAAGACATTTTCAGCCAGGTGTCCGGGTACTTTTGATCACATAGTGTACCTTTCACATCCGTATGCTTAACCATAAAAGCCAGAGAAACAAATGTCACAAACAAAAGCGCAAGGACAAGTATATGTATTTACCGCTGAGTCTGGTTTTGCAGCAGTACTTGGTGATTTTGATTTTTGACCAGAGTCCAATTGCTCCTACGTACGCTGCAGGGCCAGTATTGCCCCAAGTGTTGATCTGGAAGCTGATCTTCCACGAAGAAGCCAGACTTGAAATTTATTCAAAGAACGTATTTTTCATGTATTGACATTTAATTTGTTTCTTAAATAAATTGCATATGAGTAGAAACAGTGAATTGAGCGATTATTAATGAGTCACTAAAGGTTTGCTGGAGAGAGATGTTTATTAATTGTGACAAGAAAGGCGAACTTATTGGAGACAGTGGCTACTTGAGGTGAAAGAGCTGCACTGTCGAAGAGGTCACGCAGACAGGAGCGGGCTACGTTTCGGCGGCACGTGACCGGAGCCGCTACTTCCTCACGCCATCTCTGACCTTCCGGTGACTCTCGCAGCTTTGGCCGCTTCCTGCGCCCGGCGCACGTAAAGGTCAGGATCGCCTGGGAACACCCAAGGCCGGCCCCAGAAATAACAGCTGTGGGAATGCTGCGCGCCGCGCTATCGATTGGCTCGCCTTTGTGCAGTCCGGCTGTGGCGCCGCTGCCCCACACCCCCCGCCTTCGCGCGACGCCTTCACACAGACACGCCGGCCGCGCCTCGGCAGATGCCGCCTCCCCCGCGGCACAAAGACGCGGCAGCAATAACGCACCGCGCCAGTTTGCCGCTAAGCTGTCTCCTTTCAGAAGCGGTTCACTCGGATGGCGACTCCTTTTTGCAGTCTTTTCTCAATGGCACGCTGATCTCGCCACGTAAAGGAGGAAATCGGCGCCGGAATGCAAGAAAAATTTTCTCCACGGAGAAGCTACGTTTATTGTACTGTACGTAGGGTCCCAAGTACTAGACGGTTAAATAAAGGGTCATTCAACTAAGATATGCACCTCAAACATTTCTGGGACCGGTTAAGGTATCGAATTCTCTTTTCACCCAGGCGAATTGCGGCAAAATGGTCATTATGAAACTTCTCCTTTGTATGTAAAGGTATTACTGTGCTGGTAAACTTCTACATTATTTGATACAGAAACAGATGAGTAAAACTGAACGTACTCGGACAGTTCTCTCTTTACTTATTCTGATCATCACGAAACTGACACACAATATTTTTAGCGCAACGCAATCTGACTTTCAATAATCCCTACAAAAGACTAACAATAACCTATACCTTTCATGAATCACTTACCTCACAAAAACCTTCGTTACTCGAACTACAGCAATACAGCGAGCGCCAATACTGCCAGCTAAATAAAAGTTTCCAACTACTTAAGGCACTAACTGCTGATAGGCATACAGTTAGCAAATGAAACATTTTGATAAAGAACAAACAATTTATGTACCTTAATAGTGTTCAAAAGTCATACACACGTCCAGATCGTCCGCTCATAGTAACCTATCAAAACTCTGCCATCTCTCCCCCCACATCCACCACCGCTGGGAGCTCCCCTCCAAATGCCCAACGCCACGCGCTGTTCACATCCAACTGCCCAATGCTGCACAACCGAATATTCCAAAAATGAGTCCAACCAGCCATCTCTCTCCCCACATCCACCACCGCTGGAGGCTCCCCTCCAACTGCACACAGCGCAGTCAGCGATTTTCCTACAGAGTGCTACTTGGCGTTACCAACATAAAAACATAAACAGCCTACTTACATCTATAAGACGCATAGGCGCAGTCTCTTTTGATGGCTGTAGCAACTATAGTGGGTCACTGGGCGTTCTGGGCAAAAACGCTGACATCAGCATCAGTGTTCTCATACCTGTGATGTCACATTACAGCTGAGACAGATACACTTGTTACATCATCAGTACTTTCTTATCTCTAAGTTCATACTATAAATCATGGTATAAACTTAATTGCATCTTGCCCCGTGCCAAGGCCACAGAAGGGGAAAGGAGGGGAGAGGCAGGACTCCCATATCCCTCACGCTGTCACCATGTAGCGCCCCCCCCCCCCCCCCCCCCCACACACACACAGACACACACACACATACACCCCGAACACCATCCTCTAAGCTGCCAATGACGTGCAAGATTAGCCAAGTGTATGTTTTTTCTATAATACATTTATTGTGTGTGGGCTATCATTTACTGTCCGGCGGTAGCAACGATCAGCTGGGATGAAGAGGAAGGTATCAGTAAGTAATTTTTGTCAATCCATCTCTAATTATTATTATTATTATTATTATTATTATCAGGTGTGTAGCTCTTTATTTTGCTATACTGAAGAGCCAAAGAAATTGGTGTACGTGCGCGGTATGGATAGGGCCCTCTCGATCACGCAGAAGTGTCGCTGCTCGACGCGACACGGACTCGGCTGATGTCTCAAGTAGTGCTGGAGGGAACTGACACCATGAATCCTGCAGGGCTGCCTTTTTTTTTTTTTGGTCATCAGTCTAGTCTACTGACTGGTTTGATGCGGCCCGCCACGAATTCCTTTCCTGTGCTAACCTCTTCATCTCAGAGTAGCACTTGCAACCTACGTCCTCAATTATTTGCTTGACGTATTCCAATCTCTGTCTTCCTCTACAGTTTTTGCCCTCTACAGCTCCCTCTAGTACCATGGAAGTCATGTCTCAGCAGATGTCCTATCATCCTGTCCCTTATCAGTGTTTTCCACATATTCCTTTCCTCTCCGATTCTGCGCAGAACCTCCTCATTCCTTACCTTATCAGTCCACCTAATTTTCAACATTCGTCTATAGCACCACATCTCAAATGCTTCGATTCTCTTCTGTTCCGGTTTTCCCACAGTCCATGTTTCACTACAATACAATGCTGTACTTCAGACGTACATCCTCAGAAATTTCTTCCTCAAATTAAGGCCGGTATTTGACGTTAGTAGACTTCTCTTGGCCAGAAATGCCTTTTTTGCCATAGCGAGTCTGCTTTTGATGTCCTCCTTGCTCCGTCCGTCATTGGTTATTTTACTGCCTAGGTAGCAGAATTCCTTAACTTCATTGACTTCGTGACCATCAATCCTGATGTTAAGTTTCTCGCTGTTCTCATTTCTACTACTTCTCATTACCTTCGTCTTTCTCCGATTTACTCTCAAACCATACTGTGTACTCATTAGACTGTTCTTTCCGTTCAGCATATCATTTAATTCCTCTTCACTTTCACTCAGGATAGCAATGTCATCAGCGAATCGTATCATTGATATCCTTTCACCTTGTATTTTAATTCTACTCCTGAACCTTTCTTTTATTTCCATCATTGCTTCCTCGATGTACAGATTGAAGAGTAGGGGCGAAAGGCTACAGCCTTGTCTTACACCCTTCTTAATACGAGCACTTCGTTCTTGATCGTGCACTCTTATTATTCCCTCTTGGTTGTTGTACATATTGTATATGACCCGTCTCTCCCTATAGCTTACCCCTACTTTTTTCAGAATCTCGAACAGCTTGCACCATTTTACATTGTCGAACGCTTTTTCCAGGTCGACAAATCCTATGGAAGTGTCTTGATTTTTCTTTATCCTTGCTTCCATTATTAGCCGTAATGTCAGAATTGCCTCTCTCGTCCCTTTACTTTTCCTAAAGCCAAACTGATCGTCACCTAATGCATTCTCAATTTTCTTTTCCATTCTTCTGTATATTATTCTTGTAAGCAGCTTCGATGCATGAGCTGCTAAGCTGATTGTGCGATAATTGTCGCACTTGTCAGCTCTTGCCGTCTTCGGAATTGTGTGGATGATGCTTTTCCGAAAGTCAGATGGTATATCGCCAGACTCATATATTCTACACACCAATGTGAATAGTCGTTTTGTTGCCACTTCCCCCAATGATTTTAGAAATTCTGCTGGAATGTTATCCATCCCTTCTGCCTTATTTGACCGTAAGTCCTCCAAAGCTCTTTTAAATTCCGATTCTAATACTGGATACCCTATCTCTTCTAAATCGACTCCTGTTTCTTCTTCTACCACATCCGCCAAATCTTTACCCTCATAGAGGCTTTCAATGTATTCTTTCCACCTATCTGCTCTCTCCTCTGTATTTAACAGTGGAATTCCGGTTGCACTCTTAATGTTACCACCGTTGCTTTTAATGTCACCAAAGGTTGTTTTGACTTTCCTGTATGCTGAGTCTGTCCTTCCGACAATCATACCTATTTCGATGTCTTCACATTTTTCCTGCAGCCATTTCGTCTTATCTTCCCCGCACCTCCTATTTATTTCATTCCTCAGCGACTTGTATTTCTGTATTCCTGATTTTCCCGGAACATGTTTGTACTTTCTTCTTTCATCAATCAACTGAAGTATTTCTTCTGTTACCCATGGTTTCTTCGGAGCTACCTTCTTTGTACCTATGTTTTCCTTCGCAACTTCTGTGATGGCCCTTTTTAGAGATGTCCATTCCTCTTCAACTGTACTGCCTACTGCGCTATTCCTTATTGCTGTATCTATAGCGTTAGAGAACTTCAAACGTATCTCGTCATTCCTTAGTACTTCCGTATCCCACTTCTTTGCGTATTGATTCTTCCTGACTAATGTCTTGAACTTCAGCCTACTCTTCATCACTACTACATTGTGATCTGAGTCTATATCTGCTCCTGGGTACGCAATACAATCCAGTATCTGATTTCGGAATCTCTGTCTGACCATGATGTAATCTAATTGAAATCTTTCCATATCTCCCGGCCTTTTCCAAGTATACCTTCTCCTCTTGTGATTCTTGAACAGAGTATTCGCTATTACTAGCTGAAACTTGTTACAGAACTCAATCAGTCTTTCTCCTCTTTCATTCCTTGTCCCACGCCCATATTCTCCTGTAACCTTTTCTTCTACTCCTTCCCCTACAACTGCATTCCAGTCGCCCATGACTATTAGATTTTTGTCCCCCTTTACATACTGCATTACCCTTTCAATATCCTCATACACTTTCTCTATCTGTTCATCTTCAGCTTGCGACGTCGGCATGTATACCTGAACTATCGTTGTCGGTGTTGGTCTGCTGTCGATTCTGATTAGAACAACCCGGTCACTGAACTGATCACAGTAACACACCCTCTGCCCTTCCTTCCTATTCATAACGAATTCTACAGCTGTTATACCATTTTCTGCTGCTGTTGATATTACCCGATACTCATCTGACCAGAAATCCTTGTCTTCTTTCCACTTCACTTCACTGACCCCTACTATATCTAGATTGAGCCTTTGCATTTCCCTTTTCAGATTTTCTAGTTTCCCTACCACGTTCAAGCTTCTGACATTCCAAGCCCCGACTCGTAGAACGTTATCCTTTAGTTGATTATTCAATCTTTTTCTCATGGTAACGTCCCCCTTGGCAGTCCCCTCCCGGAGATCCGAATGAGGGACTATTCCGGAATCTTTTGCCAATGGAGAGATCATCATGACACTTCTTCAATTACAGGCCACATGTCCTGTGGATACACGTTACGTGTCTTTAATGCAGTGGTTTCCATTGCCTTCTGCATCCTCATGTCGTTGATCATTGCTGATCCTTCCGCCTTTAGGGACAATTTCCCACCCGTAGGACAAGAGAGTGCCCTGAACCTCTATCCGCTCCTCCGCCCTCTTTGACAAGGCCGTTGGCAGAATGAGGCTGACTTCTGCCTATAAATCCGTAAATACACGAGGGGATAGAGATCTCTTCTGAACAGCACGTCGCAAAGCATCTCAAATATGCTCCGTTCATGTGAGGGAATTTGGTGGGCAGCGGAAGTGTTTAAACTCAGTAGACTGTTCTTGGAGCCACTCTGTAGCAATTAGGGTCGTGTGGGTTTTCGCATTGTTTAGCTAGAATCGCCCAAGTCCGTCGGAACGCACAATGGATATGAATGGATGCATGTGATCAGACAGGATGCTTATGTCAGAGTCAAATCTAGACCTATCAGGGGTCCCATATCAATCCAACTGCGCGCGCTCAACACCATTATAGAGGCTCCACAAGCTTGAACAATCTCCTGCCGACATGCAGGGTCTATGTATTCATGAAGTTGTCACCATAACTGTACACTACCAACCGCTCGCTACTATCTTAAAGGAGACTCGTCCCACCAGGCAACATGTTCCCAGTCATCAATAGTCCAATGCCGATGCTGACTGGCCCAGAGGATGCGTAAGGCTTTGTGTCGTGCAGTCATCAATTGTGCACGAGTGGGTCTTCGGCCCTGAAAACCCATATCCGTAATATTTCATTGAATATTTCGCATGCTGACACTTTTTGATTACCCAGTGCTGAAATCTGCACCAATTGGCGGAAGGGTTGCACTTCTATCACATTAAACGATTCTCTTCAGTCGTCATCGGTTCGGTTCCTGCACGATATTTTTCCGGCCGCAACGATGTCGGAGATTTGATGTTATACCGGAGTCCTGATATTCACGGTACACTCGTGAATTGGTCGTATGTGAAAATCCCCACTTCATCGACACTTCGGAGACGCAGTGTCCCACAGCTCGTGCGCCGACTATAACACCACGTTCAAACTCACTTAAATATTGATAACCTACCACTGTTGCAGCAGTAAGCGATCTAACAACTGCGCCAGACACTTGTTGTCTTACACAGGCGTTCCCGGCCGAAGCGCCGTATTCTGCCTGTTTACATATTTGTATATTTCAATACGCAAGGCTATACCAGGTTCTTCGGCGCTTCAGTGTATTATGTCGTTTTTTTTCATTATCACTGTTACAGCCGAGAATGCATCACAGTAACAGCTACAGGCCACAGGGTGTCTTCCTGACCCAGTGTTTCTAGACTACGCTGCAGCACAACCAGAGCAGCCGCTACGAGCGCCTGATCTAGTGCTGAATCAAGACACAAGACCCTCAGATGTTCCCACTGCCACTCGCCACAGGATGTCTTTCTGACCATTCTGACCTGGTGTCTTCGACTGTGCCACAGCACGAACACGGTCACAGCCTGAACCTGAGTGTTAGCTAACTGCCAGCAGTATACTGCTGTTCGCCGGCCGCGGTGGTCTAGCGGTTCTAGGCGCTCAGTCCGGAACCGCGCGACTGCTACGGTCGCAGGTTCGAATCCTGCCTCGGGCATGGATGTGTGTGATGTCCTTAGGTTAGTTAGGTTTAAGTAGTTCTAAGTTATAGGGAACTGATGACCTCAGATGTTAAGTCCCATAGTGCTCAGACCCAAGCCTATACTGCTGTTCACCATATTTGTAACTGACCTGCGAGTGAGTCTAGAGTTCTGAATGCAGGTCTAGCACCTCACAGTGACTTCGATGAGGTGACTGCAATAGATAATATTCAACACCTTGGCACTAAAGCACAGTATGCGCGGTCTGAATGGGGATGGGACTATCTGTATAGTATGTTGAAGTTCATAGAGAAAAAGATGATGGCTGAATACTATACTGCACGTACTCCTTTTAACATTAGCATGTTAAAGGGTGAGGCATCAATTATCGACATGTATGGGAAGCCTGTTAAAATCTGACATTGTGAGAATATACGTTAAACATTCTAGTGTGGCAAATTGATTTGTGCAATGCTTTACTGACTGCTGCAGACAGACTGGGCAGCTTGTGTCCTTACATCAAATCTGTATTCTATGATTTTATTGACTATTTCTGTAAGCACAGTTTGTGTATGAATCAATTAGAAACGTGTCTAAATGGCTGTAGTCACCTGGCTCCTAAATATGTAGCTGAAAACCATGTAAGCATGAATTTGTGGAGGGAAAATTCTCTGAAGGCTAGCTCACGTCTGTAATTCCATGTATAGTCTTGAACACGATTCAGAGCGAATTCAGAGAATATAAAAACAGTTATTTGGATAGCTCTGTGTAGCAAAATAACTGTATGATGTATGTATATAAAATAAAAAATCTTTCATATAAAACTGTTGTTATTTGCTTCTACCGTTAAAAGTATCAAATAAGAACACAGATAAAGCAAATTAATTTATTGTTTTAGTATCAGTGACAACACATTTCTTTTTAAAAAGATATTGCTAGTATGCAGAATGATTTTAATTACATAACAGAAGCAACTACTATTGATTATACAATATTTATAATGTCCAGGGGCTAGCAGCAGCAGGAGAAGAACCACACACACACACACACACACACACACACACACACACACACACACACACACAATCACTCAAGCGAGGAGCTTCTTGATTCCATTTGCACAGATGAAGAAGTGTTTTCTGTCATGGTGCGACTTTCAGTTGCACTGCAGTATGCACCTCATGGCCCCTGTGAATGAAAGATTATTTGCTGCGTCATATGAGGAAATTTATCATCAGCAGACAGACATCATAGCGTTTAGTTGTGAGAGCCTGTGAGGTCACACGATGCACACCCTTAGCCCATCTCTTGGTCGCATCTGTATCTACAGGGTACGCACACGTCTTTGATCTGAACCTACAAACTCCACAATCTGTGACACATTTGAACGTCATTCATCATGCCAATAACCTTCTTGATCTAAGATGCTACGCCATTGGGACTGTCAGTCACATACCCACACATGTCAAATTACTCAGAATTGCACCTAATTACCTCATGTGGTTCACAGTCTTCCACTCAGTAGATGAAATTGGCCACAGCTATATAAAGTAACCTGACTTCAGAGAAATTTGGTTTCGCAGACTTGTAGAGGAATTTGTATGTATCGTCGCTGGAGAGGTCCAGAACACACAGGCTTCGTAAACTCCACTGAAACCTTAGCCACCCCCACAGCATCCTCGTACATTGAAGATTGTGTCACACTCAAATACTGGCTTGTTGTCATAATCTCTCATGCCATAACGTCCATCCCAACGATAAACTATATGAACTTCATGACAGTTGCTAACATTCTCCACAGTTTTGTCGAAAACTAAATTATTTATTAACTCATCATGAGAGCCCTCTGTTCGATACTAATATCAATGTACTCCTTCAACCAGGAATGCTAGTCGAAGTAGCAGGTGGTTATGACAAGTTGCCCCGCCAACCTGAGACACTGCTGGAGTGTACAATGTATCTCTGCTTATTATCCGACATTGTCCTCAGCTTGAGGATGGAGCCATTTTGCTGGACTAGCCGCTCCAGACACACCGGCAAGTCACTGTGCTCCTAATGAAATTCGGTGGAATATTCCTGATCTTCCTCCAGGATATATTCCCTACCAGCATCAGCAGCCACATCGTTGATCTTACCGTTCAGTGCGACGATCCCATCGTTGAACAGCCATCGAAAACCTCGAAACACTGGAATTTGTTGCATAGCGTGACCATAGACATAGGTTACATTTAAGTAAAGGCTGTAACTCAAATCATCAGGTGGCCTGTACTCATCCTCACTCAATCGTGGCTTATTCGCCTTGGCATACCTGTGGACGCACTTGCAAAGTCCCCCACAGATCCGAAAAAAGAAACATTTTAATATCAATCAATAGCTGAAACTTGATACGCATTTTTTTAACACTGCATCTTAAAAAAGCCCCAATACATTTTAATATAAGGAGGCTGAATCCAGAGTGTAAGTGTCCTGGCATACACTTTGAAATTTCTGAAAAATGGCAGAAGTTCAACATTACTGGTTTAGAAGGATATGCTAAATTGTACATGGAGACAATACTCAGCATTCATTATGGAAGAAATTTTGAATCATCAGGAAATGCTCAGTTGATATGCATATTCTCCCAGCACATCATCTCAGCAAGTTTCTGAAGAGATACCTGCATAAATCGTAACTAATCCAGGAAAGAGAGCGATATTGTTGAAGAGTTTCGCCTGGAGAATGAAATGTATTTTTCTACATTTTCTAGTACTCTACAGACCATATCATTCTTCAACCCGAATTCCCCCTATTGCTCCACAAGAAAGTGAGCATTCTTAAATTATTGAGGAAGATGTACCGGTATATATATATATCATGGCAGTTTGTACTTCAAATTGAATGCATTATGAGCTGCGCTGCAGAATTTCCCCATGCGGTATCGGTAGTCTCAATCTGTTGTTTCCGATTTTCTATCCTAAGGAAATACACAAATACGACTTTTAACTGCCTGCTTTTATTAGCCGTTCTTCTCCTGCAAAATAGTTATTGGATATTTTCTTTATAAAGCCTATCAGCATCCTACACAAGGTTTCAAGTTCAGAGACCAATCATCTTGCAGGACTATGCCCAATATATGTCCAATATATGATTAAAATTTGTCGCCACTCAAATTATGTGACCATACAATTTGATAGGACACAGCATGTGGCACTTGTCGTTCTGTGAAAGTGCCACAGGAACTAGTAAGCACTCAAAGTCAGCACATATAACAAAAGGAACATCGTTCCTGGTGGTAGGCGTTCTTAAGCTTTAAGAACTTGTTATCCTCAGTGGGAATTTCCGCACGGACTGGTTCCTGGCTCGAGCAGTCAATCACGGACCTTTCTAAATACTCATACTTAGCAAAATAGTTGAGGCATCTGTTGGCAAAAATTCCTTACACGATGACCTTCTGACAGTTGGGCTACAAATAGGTGGGACACGTTTTAGATCCAGTCCTAGTGATGATTCTTACCTCTCTAGAATAGCAACAAATATACATATTTGGGACGTTGATCAGCCACATTAAAAAAGTAGAGAGGGTCAACCACTTTCTACTTCACATCTTCTGGCTTGCCTTTTTTCTCATCTGCATCCAGACTGTAAATATGAACCACATAATTGAAATTTTGCCCCTCGAATGTTGGCAGCTCTGGCATTATGACAGAGAATGAGATGCCCTCGAAATTGTAATGCCCACAGGTGTTAGTTGTTTCATGTATATTTATAGGATGAGCGTGATCTGAATAATTTAGATCATCTAAATTCTGAACATTAATTCAGACATTTTAGCGACAATATCTGGAAGAAGAAGAATGAAACTGGGCCCTCTATTAAATGAACCAAAACACGTTAGTTCATATCAAGGTGTACACAGCTGAGCACCTTACCTAACTCTCCATATTGGAAAAATGCTTCAGTGTGGCACTCTTGGTAAAAGTTCCATGGTACTCTTCAATTGAAATGCGCTGCGATATCACACCATCCATTCCCCTAAGTTTGACTATACTTGTCTCTGTAGGGCTATTACTGATTTTTTTGGCTGTGTCAGTTTGTAGTGGAGAACTGCCTTGCACCTGAATGGAGGATACTGCTAGGTTTTGATATTTTGAGGGAGCTTTCTTTCCAGCACTACTTGGCATGCATGAAGGAAGGTAGCTGGATCTCGAGAACCACCACTGACACTATGCACATGGGACTGCAGGACCCTGTCCCTGAAAACGTCAGCAATCACAGAGTAGTCTAATGTGGCTATTATTGGTGAGCAATATGGCTGTGGGGCTCCTACTGCTGGACCAATAATGAGATGATACTGACATTGACGGTACTGCTCTGCTACCTCTAGATTGGTGGCGGTAGCCAGATGTCTCTGAATGAGCTGACACAGATGATACTGCCCTCCTACTGCTAGACTTGGGACGTTAGCCAGACAGCCCTGAATGAGGTGAAACATACACTGATGGTGCCAATCTGCTACTACTAGGATGGGGGTGCTAGCCAGATGATCCTCGATCAGGTGGCGAAGAAGTTGATGGTCATATCAATTCTGGGTCTGATGGGTGGTGTTGCAAGCCTACTTCTGTACACATCCCACAAGGGCAGCAGTACCAGGCCATCAAGTAATTGTGAAATACACACATTACGACAGTCTATAAGTGTCATGACAAATTACACTAACACAAACACAAACACACACACACACACACACAAACACACACACACACACACACACACACACACTAGTACTAGTACTAGCATATCTAGAGAGATACTTACGAAAAATCTCTGCCTCGCCCAGAGGTGGTGACATTGATGGTACTGCTGTGCTGTTGCTATGGTGCAGGTGGTAGCCAGACAGGTCTGGCAGTGGTGTAGGAAGTCCATCTCTATAAGGTGTCAATACTCCTGCAAGAAAACGGGATTGATAAGTATTGTGCACATATACATGCAGTATACAGGGTGTTACAAAAAGGTACGGCCAAATTTTCAGGAAACGTTCTTCACACACAAAGAAAGAAAATATGTTATGTGGACATGTGTCCGGAAACGCTTACTTTCCATGTTAGAGCTCATTTTATTACTTCTCTTCAAATCACATTAATCATGGATGGAAACACACAGCAACAGAACGTACCAGCGTGACTTCAAACACTTTGTTACAGGAAATGTTCAAAATGTCCTCCGTTAGCGAGGATACATGCATCCACCCTTCGTCGCATGGAATCCCTGATACGCTGATGCAGCTGTGGAGAATGGCGTATTGTATCACAGCCGTCCACAATACGAGCACAAAGAGTCTCTACATTTGGTACCGGGGTTGCGTAGACAAGAGCTTTCAAATGCCCCCGTAAATGAAAGTCAAGAGGGTTGAGGTCAGGAGAGCGCGGAGGCCATGGAATTGGTCCGCCTCTACCAATCCATCGCTCACCGAATCTGTTGTTGAGAAGCGTACGAACGCTTCGACTGAAATGTGCAGGAGCTCCATCGTGCATGAGCCACATGTTGTGTCGTACTTGTAAAGGCACATGTTCTAGCAGCGCAGGTAGAGTATCCCGTATGAAATCATGATAAAGTGCTACATTGATCGTAGGTGGAAGAACATGGGGCCCAATCAAGGCATCATCAACAATGCCTGCCCAAACGTTCACAGAAAATCTGTGTTGATCACGTGATTGCACAATTGCGTGCGGATTCTCGTCAGCACACACATGTTGACTGTGAAAATTTACAATTTGATCACGTTGGAATGAAGCCTCATGCGTAAAGAGAACATTTGCACTGAAATGAGGATTGACACATTGTTGGATGAACCATTCGCAGAAGTGTACCCGTGGAGGCCAATCAGCTGCTGAAAGTGCCTGCACACGCTGTACATGGTACGGAAACAACTGGTTCTCCCGTAGCACTCTCCATACAGTGACGTGGTCAACGCTACCTTGTACAGCAGCAACTTCTCTGACGCTGACATTAGGGTTATCGTCAACTGCACGAAGAATTGCCTCGTCCATTGCAGGTGTCCTCGTCGTTCTAGGTCTTCCCCAGTCGCGAGTCATAGGCTGGAATGTTCGGTGCTCCCTAAGACGCCGATCAATTGCTTCGAACGTCTTCCTGTCGGGACACCTTCGTTCTGGAAATCTGTTTCGATACAAACGTACCCCGCCACGGCTATTGCCCTGTGCTAATCCATACATCAAATGGGCATCTGCCAACTCCGCATTTGTAAACATTGCACTTACTGCAAAACCACGTTCGTGCTGAACACTAACCTGTTGATGCTACGTACTGATGTGCTTGATGCTAGTACTGTAGAGCAATGAGTCGCATGTCAACACAAGCACCGAAGTCAACATTACCTTCCTTCAATTGGGCCAACTGGCGGCGAATCGAGGAAGTACAGTACATACTGACGAAACTAAAATGAGCACTAACATGGAAATTAAGCGTTTCCGGACACATGTCCACATAACATCTGTTCTTTATATGTGTGTGAGGAATGTTTCCTGAAAGTTTGGCCGTACCTTTTCGTAACACCCTGTAATATATACTGCATGTATATGTGCACAATACTTTTATATGTCACAAAAATTTAGTCCTGAATAGCTAATGCCAGTAGAAACCAAAATTACTAATGTTGTGAAGGTCGACACGCACAATTTTTAAATTACGGAAACTTGGCAACACGCACTCCAATTGGCTGCGGAATTGTCCTGTTGCCGTATGGTCTGGGCAACGCATGACCGCAAACGCTTTGCCTGCTGGAGAACGCGATGTATCCTTGACAACCAGCACGCTCGGTGGTAGCGTGCCAGCCTTCCACTCTAGGGGCCTGGGGGCGGTTCCACTGGGGTCCCGACTCATCCATTGTAGTTTCATGATAAGACGTACCAGGAACAAACCCGTCAACAGCTGTTAGTTCACGTACAGAAAGTCGAAAGTCTTCTACAGATTGTGTCGGCTCTGAAAAGGGCATTTTTTGTAGCAAGGACATTGTTTAGTTAAAGTAGGTGCTCAAACTGGCTACCCTCTAACGCGACACAAGCTTGGCAACGTCGAGCGGTGTTTTGCTGAACTCTTCCAAAGATTCCTGCCATTGCCCTCATGCGATTGGCGGCATGTTGAATGCAATCCATTAATTCCTCTTCGTTTCTAGGTGATCGCATCTGGTTGGGTGAAGTAGAAGCTCGAAGAATCCCCAGAGGAAGAAATCTGGTGGAGTGACGTCTGGTGATTGTGAGGGGGCCATGTTCTACGAGCATCTCTGCCAATTACCTGGCGTGGTCATTTAAATATCCGCGCCCAGCAAGACTGTTATGTGCTTCCAGTGGGCCGGGTAGAGTTTTTTGCAATGAGTGAAGGTAATTTTCCCCAGTAAGTCGAGGAGGTAGATGGACCAGCCAAATCAGGTTGTCACGCGCAATGCTTGCCCAAATGCTGAGAGAAAATCGTTCTTGGTGTTCGTGGACGTACGTGATGTGTGTGTGTGTGAGAGAGAGAGAGAGCGAGTGTTTGTTCCAGATACGATTGATGCCGAATTGGAGAATAAAATATATTATATGAGGGCAATGTCCAAATGTTGAATTTAATGAGTGGATGAAAACTCTCACTGTAAATGAACCACAATCCATGCATCAGGCAGTATTATTAATGTGGTGTCACCGCCAGACACCACACTTGCTAGGTGGTAGCCTTTAAATCGGCCGCGGTCCGTTAGTATACGTCGGACCCGCATGTCGCCACTGTCAGTGATTGTAGACCCAGCGCCGCCATACGGCAGGTCTAGAGAGACGTCCTAGTACTCGCCCCAGTTGTACAGCCGACTTTGCTAGCAATGGTTCACTGACAAATTACGCTCTCATTTGCCGAGACGATAGTTAGCATAGCCTTCAGCTACGTCATTTGCTACGACCTAGCAAGGCGCCATTATCATTTGCTATTTATCTTGTGATGCATGTACCGTCAGACCGATGTTTACCAATTATGGATTAAAGTTAAGTGTTCCACAGCTACGTCCTGTTTTTGCTAGTTCATTTCCGTGTCCTGTTCCAGACCTCACGCCAGCCTGCGTGAGCTTAAACGCGTGCCTTTCGGCTTCACCTCCTAGTGGCTTGGCTGTCTTGCCAAGTCACAACAATTAATGATATATATATATATACATATATATCATTAATTATTTATTATATTATATATATATCATTATATATATATATATATATATATATATATATATATATACGTGCATCATTAATAATATTATTATTACTGCCTGATACATGGATCATGGTTCTATATACACATGCATCATTAATAATACTGCCTGATACGTGGATCGTGGTTCACTTACACACACATAGTACAACAAAAAGAATGCAAAGTGCAATGCTCAGTAGTTGAAAGAAGATAGAAGAGATTGCAAATTTTAGTTGTTGGGGAGAAGCCACCAAAACGGTCTCACAGAGCTCAGTTTCTTATATGCTTCTATTTCTGAAACATATGAATCACTCATCGCTTAAGATAGATCAATCAGAATTAGTTCTTTTTGCAGCCGATACAAGAGTTAAAATTAATCCTGTTAGGAAGAAGAGAACAATTGTTGAGATTGGTTTAGACAAGGAAAAATTGAGACATAATGTTATTGGGTATGGCATCTCTTAGAAAGAAAATATTGATTTCCACAAAAGCGAAATTTGAGAATAATAAATGGTATTCTCCCCAGTCATTTTAGACGTTCTCTACCCCTTTGATAAAAACATTCATTTATAAACGTCACTACTGCAAGTTCTACCTTTGAAACAGGGAAAATTTTGCGCGTCAGCACATGTAAAATATATAAAAAATAGAGTCGTATGAGTGCCTTCATGACATCCATGGTCTGAGTATGTGAAGTTTATTGGCATCTTCTGCTTCATTGTAGCTACTTATGCTGTTAGTGCCTAATTAATGATTTGTATTTACGAAATGTGGTGAAAACAAGAAAAGAAAAACAAAAAACAAAACAACTGTCTGCATCAAAACTCTGTAAGTCACTGGCATGTGCTTGTCAGGAGATACTGTCTTGTGCCATCAAGATCATCATAAACCGTTTGACATCCACAGTTTCGTAAGGACCTCAGTACAACTTGTCCATGCATTGTAATCTAATTGCGTACTTGTTGGTCCTCTTCAATAACCAATTTTCACAAAAGCGTTTACAGTCATGTCCATCATACCTTTTACCACAATGTGTCACCTGCCAAAGGAACTACTGTGCATCTCACTGCAAGTGAAGTGCTAGACCATTCGTTTGAAGCCATAATGGCAGCAGACCAATGACTGAACTTTGTCCTCTCTATCTATCCCTTGCTTACGCTACGTTCATGTATGTATCACGTAAATTTCAAAACATTACTTTCAGTTGTTAAAATCGAGAACTAAGTGAGGATACACAGCTTCAATTATTGGAAAAATTATCTTTAGATATTTTATATAATTATAATAAGAAATAGAAGATATTACGGCTAGAGTATGTCCTTAGGCAAAAACTGGCGAGGTATAATAACGAAGTAATCTTTTTTGTTTGGGGTCATTGAACCAACAGCATAGTACAAAGTTAGTCATATATAGCGAGAAATCAAAATATAAATACATAGTTTGGTCAATGATTTCAAATTATTTTATAATTTGCACATGGGCTCTACACTTACAGCTAAGGAATGTTTGCATATCAACACAGATTCCGAAGCGTATACCTGAAGATGAAAGTGATTATGAACCACAGATAGAACACCAGATTTCATATGCGTACATTACTATGTCTAAGTACCTTGCTAGCCTCCATCTGGACTGGGTAAATATCGTTTAGTACATATATAAATGACTGAGTAATTTCGGAAAGTATTGAAGCGAGTATTTTCCTCCTCCTGAATAACTACGGAGCAAGAGAAGTATTCCAGGCAGCTTCAATTCATGTTTAGTGAAAGTCTCTCGTATCGGTTAAAATGTCAACTGCGAAACTGTGTGTTGCTCGTTGCACTACTGTGTCATAACGTTGCGCAGTCCGTGATAAGAATCCTGACGAAAAGGGGGCAACGGCACAACAAACCTCAGCATTTAACATCCGTTTCTGGTGATTCAGCTTTTCTTGTGTTTGTTTTTAATTTATTGTTTGACCGCTCAGAACATTTTCACAACTAGAAAGCGACAGTGCAGCAATGAGCGTCGAAAGACCACTTACCGCATCCTACACTTCGCGCTGCATTAATACGTCACACTCTTCCGCGGAGAAAAAAGTCAATATGAGGGCTTCACTTGCTACCACAAGCGATTACTGCGTGAAACTGATGAATAACGGGTATTTATTGACTTATGCGTAGATTTTTAAGGGCAGCTTGTCGTCAGGGACACTAAATACAATAATGAAACTTTCAGACTTTCGTGATGTCATTGCGTAGAGTGTTACTGTTTCCTTGCAACGTAAACCTCGAAACTAAAATTTTACTGAATCCATAAACTTTCGGCTGACGCAGAGGCAGTCAATTTGTGATCTGTCAGCCTCTTCTGATTCACACACTACATTATCAATGCCGGTCGTCTGTTTCAAACATATGTGTGAACTTCTTTTTTTATTTATTGATCTTTGATATACACACCAAGTCGTCAGTACCACATCACGCAAACGGTGCATGCAATGACAAAACTTTTCATGCAAGCACAAACGGGGCACATCGTATGAGATAACACACCATAATAACACACAGAATAGCTGGCTGGAGTTCCACATGCGCAGGGACATGAAAGGAAGGCAGTAACTGGAAGGGATGGAAAAACGTTTGCAGTTATCCGCCACGTTAGCAAATATGAAAGCAAGCGGTAATGGAAACCAAGGATAAATCTAGATAGATAATTAAAATTCCAAGAGGAAAAATTAGGAATATTAAAGTGTGTGATTGATACTGTAATTCCACCAGAGAGTGCAAAGGACTTGGAAGGTGAATTAATCGGAAACGGTAGTATAACCTAAAGGAATGGAGTGTAGTTAAATTACGTCACGTGGCATGGACGGAATTAGATTATGAAATGGAACGGTTAAAGTATTACGCGCGTTTTACTGTCACGGCAGAAAAATAGCTAACGGATGGAAAAGCAAAAGGTGACATAAAATGTTGGATGACAATAGCAAGAAGAGGTTCCTCGAAAAAGTTTAAATGCTAGGAACGTTTCTGAAAGTGCTTTTTTTAGAACATTGTTTTACGTGAAAGTGGAATGTAGACAGTGAACTGTATTGTACAATTATTCTGTAAGCTCCTAGACATGACAATATCGATGTACCTACTTCCTGAAATATTTACCATTCTACCTGAAACACTGTGTAATCGATATCATATTTAGTACCGACGTATTCCTAGGAGCACGACAGAAATAAACTTTGCTAAATGCAGAGTCACTGGGAAAATTTTTAGATTTTTTCACGCTCACTTATTGCATGTACGATCCAGCTCTGCGAGCGTTGCCGTCAAAGAGGAAATGTCTATTGATGCTGTGTGTGAATGTAATGCGTTACCTGTCCACAATGACGCGAATATTGCTTTGTTACTAACGTAAAAGCACGTTTTTAGCAGTGCAAACGAAACAAGATTTCCGAACAATCTTTTAGTCACAGTTAATGACGTCGAGGTTAATATTAACCCTAAAACAATAGGCTCGGCTTTCACTAGCGATTTGTAGTCGCGGTGACAAAAAAATCACTGTAGCAGAAAATCTGCCACTTAAAGCCACCGCTGCGGCAAGCAATCGTTAAATGAAAACAGTTTCCGATGGATTTCTTTGAAACTTCTTGTGTGATCGATCTTTTGCTTGCAGTGAGAAGTAATCTGCGCAAACGTTGCTATCAGTTCATCAGATAACAGATCAAAAATTACTGAACGGAAAGTTTTATAAATTATTTCAAGACTTTGTACGCTGAGAAGTTTTTCCAGTACTACAAAATGCCAAAAAGGAGTTTTGACGAATTGTTGGGAATAATTGGTCCCTCAATAACATATAATCATACAACATGGAGAAGGTCAGTACCACCAGAATTACGTCTGACAGTAACTTTAAGATTAGTATAAATCAGTGTAATAAATTATTCTTTATTCATTTATCGACATAGTGTGTTGTGATGCATCATAAGTAAAGCTATTAGCAACCTCTTTCATTTAATAATGTACAATTTTATTAATAGACATCAATAATTATTTAGTTATACATAAGCAAGTTTGTTATTATAGAAATGTATTGAATCCAAAAATAAAGAAATTACGTACAGTTACAATAATTCATCTGTTACTGTTAAGAAAGTTGTCATTTTATATTTTTCATTTAATTAATGAAACCTTGTTCCAACCACTGGCTACATAATTTCTTTTTGTTAAGGGATTGAACTCTGAAGTAAAAAGATGTAATCTGCAAAGCAGTCTCTTACTTCAGTACCTGCAAAATTAGCCTGTAAACCAGGTCGAGATATTTTGAAATATCAAATATATCACTCCCACTTGCAGAAGACGGTGACACAAGGCTGACCGTAATATCATTGTAAAAACTCTGCAGTGATAGAGTATTCTGCGAATACAGATTTTGACCGAGCGTGTAGTAATTTTCACCAGGAGCTAGTTCAAGATGTCGAGATGATTCTGGATAAGCTGGTTGTGGTTGAGAATTGAGTGACTTCATCTCTCTGTTTCGATTGTAATATATTCAATAATGATGCTCCATACGAAGTTATATTATTAGGCTGGGCGGTACAGGAGTGGCACGTTTGTCAACAGGACTGGTATTAGCTGATTCATCGTGATGAGTAGCTTTACCTTGAGAAAGCTCTTTCGCTTCATTATTTTCACTGCGGGAAACGTTGCTATCACTTTCCCTACACTTTACAAAGGGCACCAAAAACAATCCATCAAAATGAAAACATTTCCTCATTTCCTTCTTTTTTTTCCACTCTGTGCGAACCTCCGCTTCCAAAGGAATAATAAAAGATTAACAATAATGAATTTGCATTATGAAACAAGTAAATATTTAGTATTTAAACTAGTCGATTTTTTAAAGCGATTTGCGGCTTTATTTTCAGGTACCCTGACACAGGAAAAAGTTTTAGTGCACTGTAATTTAAATGCTTTCTTGGCTGCAATACTATTGGAAGCATTGTAAAAGATGCTTTGGAAATGGCTATAATCACTTTATATGTCTGCCAAAGTGGGTTGGAAGGAGATGGTAAAACAATTTTACTTACGGATATATTTCTCTAACTACACTGGTGCAACTGACAGCAAGCACACTAGATTGCGGAAGATGTTTTGCTCTAGATCCCTAATTATCAATTATAAAAACTTTTTTTTTCAGTTATACTGCTCGCTATGGTAAACGCCGACTACTGCTTATGGTGTCAACACTGATTCAAACGTGTTGAGAAATTCAACACTTGGTGAGAAGTTAAATGCAAGTAATTTAAATACACCTCACACTCAAACTCTGCCGTGTGAACGAACTGGGAAACCAGTGCCTTTTGTCATCGTTGGTGATGAAGCATTTGCTAAATCACAACACTTAATTAGACCCTACTCTGAACAAAGTGTGTACAACTGCAGAATAAGCCGTGCCTGAATTTAATGGAATGCACTTTTGCCATTTTGGCCAGTAAATGTCGCATCTTTCACGGTTCATTGGATGTACAAACGAAAGTAGTAGCTGATATTCTGAAATCATATTGTGCATTGCACAACTTTGCCAGGAGAAAAGTTGGAATAAGCATTGAAGATAAATGCTATGAGCACTCCTGGAAGGAATATCTCGACCTAGTTTACAGGCTAATTTTGCAGGTACTGAAGTGACTACTTTGTAGGCTACTTCTTTTTACCACAAGGCTCAGTTTTTTAAATAAGTACCTCCGTATTGAATACTGTTAATATACGTTCATCACATCCAGTAGATTTGTTGTCAGGGATTTGAAAAGAGCAACAAGATTGGAAAAATTAGTAGAGAAGACGAACAAAACAGCGTAATCTGATTTCAGAACTGCGACTAAACTCACGCAAGTGTCCAAGCTGGTTCATGTGATCCATTCGCCAAAGCGACAGTCTCATCGCAGAGAAAATAGGGCATGTTGCAACTACTTAATCGTTTCGGTTGTTTAGCTGCAAGTTTATGCGCTTGTATTGGAAACGATTAGTTACATTTTTAAAGACTGAGAAATCGCGTGACTAGAAATCACTTGGGGAGACTTGTAGATTATTCATTAGTTAATTACAATTCTAGATCTCCAATGGTATGTTACGTACTAATTTAGCTATAAAATTTCCTGTTTTATACCATATTGAAATCGCAAATTTTTCGAGTCTTTAGTAATTTAGGGCTGACGATAACAATACAACATGCAAGATGGAACGGAAAAGCAACGTACAAACTATAGCAGTTGGTTCATTCCATTTTTTCCATTTACCACACGTTGCATACATACACATGTCTTTTAATATTCTTCCTCGCGCTGAGCACTCTGTACAAGCTTCACCGAGTTCCACTCAGCCGTCCATTTGCATCATAACAAGCAAATTTCCCCTGACACGTTCAGTGCTAGAGCAAAGTTGGTTGTCTCCCAGGTCGAAGTTCTGCCACTCACCGTGAAAGGGTATCATTGACAACGATTTCCGTGAGTTAAAAGGAACTCGAAGTATCTGAGAGTACACTCTTATTTGCGGAAATCACAATATTACGAGGAAATTTTCGCGAAACTACCAAGTTCACTATAAATAATCTCCGAAAAATCGGTCTTGCATCGTTCTTGGAAAGTAAGATTACAATTTTCTAACGTCTCCAACATTACCTTTAACAAGGTGTCAAAAATTAGGCAGAGTCTACTGATCTTTTCATTAACATAAATGATCGAAAAAGTAGTCTGTAAAACTTTCAGCACGAGCATTAACCCCTTTTCTAGATGTCACATTGGAGCAAGAAATACCCTTTCATCTGCAAGCAAGATGTATCCCCACTTTCCTTCACCCCAAACCCCTTCCCGTCACAATTGTTTCCATAGTGTTTACTCATTGCGTGCGAAACTGTTCCATTTACCTGGTGGCCAGCAGAAAAACCTCGTGCTTCGTTGAAAACAAAGCGTTGTGACTCATTTTACAGGTTTTAGAGGATCCTACCTCAATGCTGAGTGACGAAGCCCCTTTTTTTACCTGTTGGACTGACTTCTTTCTTCCTTCTCCTATGCCACCCTCTACATCTCAGACTACGACCTATATCTGACGTATTCAGACACTTGTCATTGATATTCCAGTCTCTGTCTTGTCCGACGATTTTTGGTTTCTACGACCTCCATTAGCATCACGGAAGTTACTCTGTGATGTTTTAAAAAATCTTTCCACACTGTCTTTTCTTCTAGCTGGCGTTCTGCACATATGCTTTTTATCGCCGATTCTGTGGAGATCCTCGTGATTTCTCGTCTTATCAGACCATTTAACTTTAAGCATCCTTCTGTATCCCCACATCTCAAACGCTTCAGTTCTTTTGCAGTTTCCCCACAGTCCATGATTCACTGTCATCCAACGTTGTATTCCACACGTACATTCGCAGAGACTTCTCCTGTCAATTAAGCTTATGTTTGGTACTAGCACATCTTCTGATAAGGAATACTCTCCACTCCTGAGCTCGTCTGTATCTGATGTCCTCTTTAGTCTCCAGTTATTTTCTCCGAAGTGTACTTCCCTCTAATAGTACAAGGCCCCAACCGTTTAACTAACGAAAAAGTCTAATTATTGTTAACTGGGTTTTCGGTGAGACGCTCTTTTTTAATATAATATGGATTTCCCATCGTCGTGAGCTTCGTATCGAATAATACAGTGCGTATCATTCTCTAACTTCCTCTGACTTTCAAGTCGTTTGCAAGCACATAAACATTAACTGAATTTATCACTGCATTCAGCGCAACGGAAGTTTAACTAACTTTCCGAGTTCTAGTCACCCGCATACCACTCGACCACCAAATCCGACGTCGAATAATTGTACCGTGCACTTATATCAGTCTACATGTACTATTACAGATTCGTGTGTGTACATATTGTCATTTTGTGGTCGCAAGTGAGAATTAGCTGCTGCGGTCGAGCTATATGTGATGCATATGTTCCAGGAGAAAGCGTTGCATTTGCCGTAGGCTTCTTTCCATTCCGGTGATTTTTCGTCCGTACCGTGGTTACTTCATAATAAGTAGTACGGACGTATCATTTCGTAGGAATGTTTTGTTGTTCAGTCTTCTATAGAGGAGTAATCGCGGTAATATCTGTAGATATGGTGCCTCGCTAAATAGACGGCAGTTAATGTAGCTTCATATGGAAGTTATCTCAGATCTGTTACATTTTGATCTAGACCCGTTGTTAATGTAAGGCGGTAGAAAATGTCTGTATGGGAGAAGCACTACGGTTTAATGTCTGCATCAGTATCGTTAGAGAGTAATTGTATTTGCATCAGGCGGTCCCCGGCTCGGTTAGCATCTGAAGACGCTGCAATTTTCGTATACTTTTGAAAACGCGCGATGTTGGCGGTGAATGTAGAACTTTCAAAAGAAAATGAGTTTACCTAAAAATGCGCTCTGAATAATTAGGGACTATCATATAGTCTAGACCAGTGAAAAGTACTTCGCACTGTGAAGAGAAAATGCTCCTGATATTGAACAGTTGCTGGTGAGTATCACTTTATCTTACGCTATTACCTGTCTCCCAGAGCAGATGAAGTTTTTGTAGCAAGTACTTGTGTGTAAAATGGTAAGACATGAAGCCACATACAGTTTCTCGATAATCAGACTGTGTACCAATGTCGCGGACTACAAACCCGACCACAAATTCTCCAAACTAAACTCCAGAAATAAGTGGAACAAGCAATATTACTACTATCCCTCACACACTCGGTATAGACTAGTTAAACGTGTCCGGTGGCTTGGACGGTATCCTAATAGAAGAAAAAAACATTTTTGAGCTACAATAAACCAATACCTAGTATCCAGACAGGTTCCTAATATCTGGAGAAAAGTCAACGTTATTCTTATCCTAAAACCGAGAAAGCCGTTTAATAAACGTGAAACCATCTGCCCTGCGTCTATCCTCTCCACATCCATAAAACATATGCAAAAAGGCTACAATATCGACTTTCAAGAGCAGTAGAATCCCTTGCCATTCCTCAACATATTGATTTCCGCCCAGGAAAGAATATATTACGTCGCAAATATTAAACCTCACATAATTAATTCCAAACTCTTTAACGTTGTGTTCGTAGATCTCTCGTACACCTGCTCTTCAGTTAATTTCAGACTTCTACAGTATAACAGAAGATCACACTGTGGGACGGCGGGTGGAAAAATTTCTATTGTTGCCACTCTCAACACAGGCAATGTTGGCCACCAGAAAGTGATTAGCAAAAACGTGATGCCTGTAATTAAAGTTCACTGAGCTCACTCTGATGAAGAAATAGAGTTATTAATCATTGAAGTTCATTACGCTGAGGATTTAGGATGATGTCTGGGATTCATAGAAAATGCAGCTTACTATAACAATTTTCACTATATTCTGAAAACGATAGAGCGTAAAGTTCCAGACAAAAGTTTACCCAATCAATGCTACTATCAGCTCTTGTACTATCAGAGCTGTTCAGAGACTGTTGTGCGGATCCTATTATCCCTAGGTAACGAAACTGTTCAATAATCGTTATCGATGCAAATATTCAAAGTGAATGCTCGCCAAAATTTGATGTTAATACTCATCAAACGCCACGCTAGTAATGATAGAGGTCTGTCCTGCGGTTATAGTTAAAGTTAAAGCTATTAAACTGAAACTTAACACATTACCATTTTAGCGTCACTCCTGACATGCTATTAACTTTTCAGATCATTTACTCTACTTTTAAGGTATTGCGCAACATTCGTGACGTCATAGCTAGTTACAGCTGACTAGGCGGGCACACAATGGAAAGCATATGAATTCTATATGGCGTGAGTAGGCTGCTTCCCTACAACACATTGATGATCGTCGAAACGCGTTTGGGCGTTGTAAAATTACAGGATGGGTATAGCTTGGTCCAGAGTATACTTCATCTGCTCATTGCCTCGTATCACGCATCAAGTACTCATTACCTACTCATTACCCTTCACAGTGGCAACAGCAGATCTCATTTATCTATCATTCACAAACCACAAATATTAAAGAACTCGTTATTAGTATCACAAGCTGCGAAATGGTCACTAATTGAACAGTGACCCGAATATAGAATAAATTTCCTTTACTTCACAGCCATGCTCACAATTGCTTTTTTTTCATCAGACTATCGATTTAGGTCTATAATGACCATTTTCAGATCTGTTTTATAAAAACACTGATCACAGAAAACCATCATACCGACTGAGAGAGCGGTGTGCTGACCATACGCCCCTCCTATCCGTATCCTCATCTGAGGATGACACGGCGGTCGGATGGTCCCGATGGGCCACTTGTGGCCTGAAGACGGAGTGCTTTTTATAAAAACATGTCCTAATATACTGGAGCCGTGGTGGTGTCGTCAAATGTCACTATGGAACTTCATTATTAGTAAATGAAACAAATTCCCTAAAAAGAACTGCATATCTCCATTTCTGCTTCTGACCTTGGAAGCTGCATCTTGCCCTGTATCTATGTTAGAGCCGTGTCGGACAGGTTGTACCAGGCCAGTTCTCGTTCACTTCGATGACGGCGTTTGTGGAGACGACCAGGGAAGTCTAGCAAAAATGTGATTCACCCGAAGAGACGAAGCGCTTTGCTTGATCGACGTTCGAATAGCGATAGTCCCGTGCCCACTGAAATCGTAATTGATGATGTCGTTGCGTCGAGGAATGAGCACGTAGGGGTTGTCTGGTGTGCAGCTCCATTTTCAAACGATGTGCGATGAAAGGTGTGCATGCACCAGCACTGTGCTCTTTCGGCAGAGATGCCACAGATCACCATCTGTCCTACTTTACAAACCAGACAAGCCTCTGAACCCCCACGTTCTGCAAAGAGTCGTGGACATACAACCGTTTAGCGCCTATTGATAGTTCGTGGCATACTGTCCCTTCGGTGTTGCAATTTTACTGTCCATGTTCACTACACTTGTAACATGCGGTGCATTTCAGTGAAGTCGCAGGGATGTATTCGGGTGTCGACGTCCTCTTGTGTAACAAGTCACGTTGTACTACAGTACACGCGTCAAACCAGTGACTGTAGCTAGGTTCGGTAACGGCGCATCGCGTCGCATTTGCGAACAATGGAGAAAGTGGCGCAGCGTTCGTCTGCCGCTATGTTAATGCGAGCATTAATATGGAAGCTCGTTGTGTGGCATAGCGGCTGCTGCTTCTCCCCGGAGGCCGCTCGCAGCGCTGAGACGCGGCTGGCTGTGTGCGGGGCACACATCCATCATCTGCGGGCGACGCGCGGCCAGGCATCACAACGAGCCAGCCTGGCGTGGCTTGCACACCGCGGCTGAGGGGGCGCGTCACAGCCCGCCGGCTGGGAGGGGTGGGACGTCAGCCTCCGCTGGACACACTTCCGCAAATCTTCCATTACAACGTTGCGAGTCCTAGACACTCACTCCTAAGTGTACTCGGAGTCATCCACTGTCTAATTGTCCCGTGGACACAATCTAGCTTTTTATATCAGAATAAACTCTGTACACTTCCCCAAACCCTTGATTACAACGTTGCCAGTCCTAGATACTCACTCCTAAGTGTACTCGGAGTCATCCACTGTCTAATTGTCCCATGGACACAGTCCAGCTTTTTATATCAGAATGAACTCTGTACATTACACTTCTAGAAACAAAAATGTGTTTTCTCGCAGCGTATGAGCTACGTTTATCGGCCTACGAATCTACTAGATGCATGACAGACGCAAGGCAGACAACGCCCGTTGCGCATAGTCACAATTCCAACAAGAAAAGTTTTCAGTTTCAGAGAAATAATCTATCAGTGCTTTCATGTTAGAATCAAAAATTTTCAAAGAATAATTTCAATGCACTCAAATAACTCTGATTTCAAATCAGATTAGGACTAAATTATATGTTTTCAAATGTTTTTCCTCCAAAAGTCAGAACAATGTCAGTACAAACCAGTGTAGTAACTTACTAATATCATTCAGGTACAAGTTTTAGCAAGTTATTTACATTTGTTTAAGCATAGCAAAATACTACCAGTATAAGTGAGACCCGCAGTAATAGTAATAATTATAATCGAATACAAAAATGGTTCAAATGGCTCTGAGCACTATGGGACTGAACTGCTGAGGTCATCAGTCCCCTAGAACCTAGAACTACTTAAACCTAACTAACCTAAGGACATCACACACATCCATGCCCGAGGCAGGATTCGAACCTGCGATCGTAGCCGTCGCGTGGTTCCAGACTGTAGCGCCTAGAACCGCTCGGCCACTCCGGCCGGCTAATCGAATACATTCAGCTGTATGAGGTATATTAAATAATTGTTCACTACACTAACAAATACTCAGGAAGCACATTTATTTTACATCTACATCATAGTCCTCAATCCACCTAATGGTGTATGGCGGAGGGTACTTTCGGTACCACTGTCAGATCCCTCCAACCCTGTCCCACTCGCCAATAGTGCGCGGGAAGAATGATTGTCGGTAAGCCTCTGTATTGGCTCTAGTTTTCGAATTTTCTCCTCGTGCTCAATACGCGAGATGTCTATGGAGGGAAGTAATATGTTGTCCGACTCCTGAAAAGTGCTTTCCCGAAATTTCAGTAGTAAATCCCTCCGTGATACAGAACGCCTCTCTTGTAAAATCTGCATCTCCGTAACGCTCTCTCGCCAACTAAGCGATCCCGTGACGAAACACACCATTCTTCGTTGGATTTTCTCTACCTCCCCTATCAACCCTACTTGTTAGGCATCCCAGACAGATGAACAATACTCAAGAATCGTGCAAACAAGCACCTTATAAGCCACTTCTTTCGTGGATGAGTTACATTTCCTTAAGATTCTTCCGATGAATCTGAGTCTGGTGTGTGCTTTTCCCACTATCTGTTTTATATGGTCTTTCCACTTAAGGTCGCTCTGGATAGTTACGCCTAGATATTTTACGGCAGACGCTGTTTGTTATCAATAGTGTAGCTGTACAGTAGTGGATTTTTCTTCCTACGTAGGCGCAATATGTTACATTTATTTACGTTCAGGGTCAACTGCCAGAGCCTGCACCATTCGTCAATTCTCTGCAGGTCGTTCTGCAACTTCTTACCATCTCCTGGCGTTGCTACTTTGGTATAGACAACTGCATCATCTGCGAATATCCTCAAAGAGTATCCGACGCCTTCTGCTAGATCATTTATATATATTGTAAACAGCAACGGTCCTATCACACTTCCCTGTGATACTCCGGATATTCCCTTCACATGTAGAAATTCTTCCAATCCATTTGTGCCATACAGCAAACCAGTGCTTAACAGTATTGGTTAAAAACAGTCTTGGTTGTAATTTTAGTTTTTTATTTTTCAACGACGCGTTTCGCCTTATTTAGGCATCTTCAGGTTATCTACATAGAAAACAGAGAACAAATACATCTATTTATGAATCGCGATCGCGTTTTGCAGACTTGGATAACCTATAAGCATGTATAAACAGATCAAATATTGAAAGAGTAAATACCTTAATTTGGTATTTCTTAGAAGAATCCTTCAGTCAGTGTAGCCAAAGGGCACCGTCGAATATATCAGGCCAACATCGCCTTCATTAAAGTCAGTAAAAACTAGAAATATAAAATATATTTCAAATTATTACGACCCACTTTTGCAACATTCCTCCTAATTCAAGGTGCTCTCGCTATGACATCAGCAGTACTTTCCCAAGCAGCTTAGCAGTCCAGAGAATGAACTCCGTGGATATGCCTTCTGTGATCACATCTCTAAGAACTGCTTGCCTTATAGAACCATCTGCATCAATGCTGATCCTATTGAAGGACCTTGCATAATTCATTTAATGAGACCAGTTGCCCACTTGAGATGTAAACAATATTTATGAACGCGGTGTGATGCTCGAAATAACAGACAACTTTTTCGACAAATTATATTCGCTTTGAATTTTTACTTTCAAGCTCATCACAGAGTATCCGAGGAAAGAATATGGGCATTTTTAATTATTTACCAGTGTATGAGAAATGATTTTTAACAATTGCTGTGACTTACCTGTATATATGTTTGCACGTGTAAGATAGAACCGTAATGTGGCTCTGATATTTCTCAAGAATGCGAATTGAACATGTCGACGAAATACCAAGGGCAGACCACTTTGCCCTGACATCACAAACATCTATACGAGTCACTTCGATAAGAAATCACTTGAATTAGCTACAAGCAAACACCCACCAGTATGAAGGGAAACATTCCAGGCTGCTGCAATTAGTTCATCAGCTACCCTAATGACGACAACTCGATCTGTTGTTGAAATGTCGTGTATTTCAGGCACGTTCATCTGCTCTCACTCGAAAACTTTCCGGCAATATACAGAGTGTCCATAATTAAAGTTCCAGTTTCAAAACACTGTACAAAGAGAACCACCACTCAGAAAGACGTCAAATTTTAACAGCATGTTATTGATGCAGGGTGGAAACGTCATGGTAAAAATTAACTAATATTTTACCAATGGATGTTGCTGTAAGCGTCTTAACATAAATGGGGTCGGCTGCAAATGACAGATCAATCGCGATAGGACGGCTATGATTTGAGTTGGACATTATACCATCCGTACTGTCCAATGTGCATGACTGCACAAGTTCGTCAGTCAACAGTTGTGGCACTGTCCGGTAAGCCCATCGATCAAGACAAGCTCGTACTATATCGAATGGGAAAAATTGGTTTTTAATTGCCCTGAGGCCAGAAACCGCATGCAAATTAAAAATTAAATCAGTTTCTAATTGTCGCGAGAATGTAGTATTCGAAGACAATATGACAGCTGTGGATTACGCAAACATTATGGCGGACTACCTGCCTCCCTTCCGGACGTTTTCTACAACGACAGCAGATTCGTCTTGGCCAACGAATTCGCCTGATCTGATCCTCATGGAACAGATTTGCGTAGACATGTAGTAAAACATGCGTCTGGAAAGCGACAAAGGGCTCATGCCACGCAGAATTACTACTTGAGATCTAAGGTTGACTAACACGCTATTAAGCAAGTGGTCATAATGTTTTGGTGTAAAGTTGCCTAGTTCTTCCATCAGGCATTCTGTACTAATTGCACAAGCAGTCAAAAGTCAACTAAATTGATTTACACATGACGCACTTCACTCTCTCACTTTTCTTCAAGACGTAAATGCCAGCATGAAGTTCCTCCTTTCACTGTTTCCATATCGAGCGGCACCTCAGTATTTCTGACCAGAATTGCTAAAAAAAAACTTCAGATAAATAGCTGCTAGCTACAGATAGGTATAGTGACTTCCGGAAATACAGTGAGTCGATCGCCAGCCGATCCTGCTATGTGAAGCAATTGTGCTGATACTCATGAGAATACGTATCCAGCGCATCCTAGGCCAGCACAGCATTCCTTCAGTGACGCGGTTCGATGCACGGTTTGTGGTAAGAACCGTTGATATATAGAATACGTTATGTTCAATCAAAGGAAACTGTGTGTTGTTGGTTCCTTCCGTTACATGGGTTCGAGGACACTGGAACAACGTCGACGGACATGCTGCAGCAAGGGAGGGAGTCGTTCACAGCTGGTCACCATACGCCCGAAGACGACGGATGCGCCAAAGTGAAAGACGTCGTCGTTGGGACAGTGGCCTTGGATTGTTATTAAGAAACACAATGTAGAAAGACAAGATGGTGTATACCTTTGTATATCTTAATTCATCTACCAATTGTTGCTCGGTTGTCGTCACAGCACTGAGTCGCACTCTTACGTGTGAGCAACCAATGTTTCTGTTACAGTCTTGACGATACAAATGTATTTTGAAGAACGAATAAAAACTGAACAGAGGAAGTTATTAATGTAAATTTAAAACCTGTGTTGAGAAGTTATTTGCTGCAAGAATATTTATACTAGATGCTCGTCGTGTTAAATTCCGTACAGATCCTGTTATTGAACAGAAGCCAGATCATCAAATGAGTAAAGGGGAGTGGACTATCTTCTAGACTGGTGATTTTCGGTGAAGTGACTTTGAGTGTTGGAGGCAGTACAAAAACCCACGATCAATTCTGAGGGGCTATTACATGCTCTTTAAGTAATCTAGAGTTTTTCAAAGTGACAAGTTGCTATAATTTTTGACACTGACGTAACGTTAACTCAGAGATATGACTTACATAAGTTGGTTGCCTTAGCAACGGCTGACAACCATTTCATGGGCTGCGAAAAACAGATTATTGCTTATTGCTTGGCGCTTGAGATTATGAGAAGATCCCTTCATTACAGTTACGCAATTAATTCCTGTTGCCGCTCGGAATTAGCCGAGCGGTCTTAGGCGCTGCAGTCCTGGACTGACCTCCGGTGGAGGTTCGAGTCCTCCCTCGGGCATGGGTGTGTGTGTTTGTCCTTAGGATAATCTAGGTTAAGTTGTGTGTAAGCTTAGGGACTGATGACCTTAGCAGTTAAGTCCCGTAAGATTTCACACACATTTGAACATTTTTGAATTCCCGTTAGTCTTATTAAATAAGAACCTACCATGACAAAGTATTTCTTCGGAAGAGAAGGCGTTGATATAGCCCCAACTAGTATCGGTGGAAGAGTTTGCAACATTCTCATAAAGTTAAGATCCTAGCCAGAGTGAAGACTAGTAAGCTGCTAAGAGCACTGAAAGACCAAACCGCTCAACATACAGCATCAGAGTGGCTAATATCGTTGGAAATGTGTTGGTATTAAGGATTTACACTTTCAGGTCAAAATGGTTCAAATGGCTCTGAGCACTATGGGACTTAACATCTGAGGTCATCAGTCGCCTTGATCTTAGAACTACTTAAACCTAACTAACCTAAAGACATCACACACATCCATGCCCGAGGCAGGATTCGAACCTGCGACCGTAGCGGTCGCGCGCTTCCAGGCTGACACTTTCAGGTCGATCGACGGACACGATGAAATAATGTGCACGTCGACCCGCCCCACAGTTTCTCAAGGCTGCAGTGTTCACTCTGGTACTAATCGCAAATTTGTATTGGCTGTCTACAACTTGACACTTACCGAGCACGCAGCGTTCGCAAGGCGACTTCCTCACCTCATGCACTTGCCAGCTCGCCTCCTAGCGTGGAGCAGCTGCCAATGCCATGGCGCCTGCAGTATAGGCTACTCCATATGCGCTTCTGTCTGGCTGTCAACGTACAAGGCAGGCGGAGATCTCTCACACGTGTTGAATAAATGTTTAGCGATGACTGTTGTATTTTTCTTTGAAACATGTGTTAGCTGAAATGATTCTTCAGTCTGTTTTAGTAAGATCTGAATGCATACTGTGCTTTATTGAGTTTATTTGAGACAGAAGATCTACTTCATGTCACCACTGCAACCTTAACCAAATATTGCTTAAGATTCAAATATTAACGGCTTATCAGTATTCTTTTGCATGATCTTGATTGGATCAAAATTAACGTGTTAAAAGAAATTCGTAGCTACAGTCTGGAGAAATTTTTTAGTAAATTTCCCTTTTATGGCTGAAGCGTTAAGCTACATGCCTGGAACATTACTATTCCCCGTTCGTCACGTGTTAACGCATTTCAATAAGCATGACTATTTATGATGTTTCCTTTTATCTCGGTCTACTGCAGTCCCCAAGGATAGTGTGATAATTGCGAATTAATTAATCAGTGAGGTAGATTTATTCTGAAAAATCAGTATCTCTTGTGATAAACAATGCAGCTTCGCATATTCATGACAAAAGTTGCCCGTTTATGAGATAACCATAATCTGACGTTTGTCACAAACTTTTGTATCAACTGCTTCCTCCATTTTTTCCATAGGCATCCGAAAGACTGATTCCTGTGTGCCTATGGCAGCTTTTATATACTTGAAACACGTACGAGGGTCATTCAGTAAGTAAAGAGTCAAATTGGTCTGGAGAAAAAAGGTTTTACAAATACTTTCTCTACATTTCAACATAAGTCCCTTGAACATTTATGCACTTGTTCCAACGGGCTACAAGCTTTTTTTATTCCGTCTGCAAAGAAGTCTTTATCTTGATGTTTGAACCAATTTCGCACGAACTTTCTCGCGTCCTCGTTGTCCTGGAACTTCTTCCCACTTCATGCCTCCTTGAGTGCACCAAACAAATGGAAATCCCTAAGTGCTAAATCAGGACTGTAAGTGGGATGAGACAATACTTCCCAGCCCATTCTGTCGATGGTTTCACTGGTTAATTGAGCAATACGAGGACGTGCGTTGTCTTGCTGGAGAACACATCTCTCCTCTGAGATCCGCGACGTCTCTCTCTCATGGCTAGCTTCACCTTGTTTAAAAGCAAATCCGAGTAGTATTGGCTGTTCATTGTACGTTGCTCTTCGAGATAAGCACAAAAAACTGGTCCTTCACCACCTCAAAACATCGCCAACATGAATTTTCCTGCCAATTCTTGGGTTTTGAATTTTTTCTTGACGGGTGAGTTGGTGTGCTTCCACTCCATGCTTAATCTTTTTGATTTTGGCTCATAGTAGTGAGCCCAACTTTCATCACAAGTTAAAATTTTTCTGAGGAAGTGCTCACCTTCTCTTTCATAGCGTTCATTTAGCTCTGTGCACACTCTCAACCCACTGGACTCGCATTCGGGAGGACGACGGTTCAATCCCGCGTCCGGCCATCCTGATTTAGGTTTTCCGTGGTTTCCCTAAATCGCTCCAGGCAAATGCCGGGATGGTTCCTTTCAAAGGGCACGGCCGACTTCCTTCCCCGTCCTTCTCTAATCCGATGAGACCGATGACCTCGCTGGCTGGTCTCCTTCCCCAAAACAATCCAATCCAATCCGATCCACACTCTCAACCTTGTTTCCGTTTGTTGCCGCGTCAGCTCCTTGCACATGCTTTGCGGTACTCCAGCTTGTTACAGATAATGTTATGAACTGTACGAATACAAACTTGAACCTTATCAGCTAACATTTCCATAGTCACACGGCGGTCAGCACGATGTCATCAATTCGACTTTCAAATGAGGGAGTTGAAACTGCAGCTGGTCGGCCAGTGGTGTTCGTCAGTCACTGAGTCGCGACCATTTTTGAACTGCTCTACCCACTTGTAAAATTTCACACGATTGATACAACCTTCACCATAACCTTTAAAAATTCTATAGTATATATTCACTGGTTTGTCGCCTTCAGCAAGTAAAAACGAATAGGAGAACGTTGTTAACTAATGTGGACGTTTCAAGCGGACTCCCCATCTTGAAACGTATTTTTGAGGTTATAAACAAAACAATGTTGATACATCAGGTGGTCAGGGCTCATCCCAGTGATGCCAACTTAAAGCCATAAAAGTACCAAACTTGCGCCAGACCAATTTGTCTCTTTAATTATTGAATGACCCTCGTACTTCCGGTCTCATAGCGACGTCTATTTGCTTATACTTTGGTCCTCGCAGTCTGTAAGTGCAGTAAATGGTGAGTAATGTTGTTGTAAATCTAGATCCTGAAAATCAAAATACGTCTCCCTGCCGTTGATTTATGACTAACTTTAAAAAAATAAAATAATTGAAATCTCGAAGATTGCCGTCATGTGATTCGACAGATACTTAAGAAATAAGAACCTACAAGTCTTCAATTGGCTGGAAAAGTCATCAAAGAAGATTATACTCACAGGAACCGTTCAGCGATCTCTCCTTGATCCTTTGGATTCGTTCATGTGTAGCAATGATATCTGGTCTGTATCACATTCTTGTAACTACCATTTGATACTGACGGCATCTAGCTCAGAGCTAAGTATGTTAGTCACATATACTAGATTTTAAACTGAAGCCCAGGAAGTTGCTCGTTAAACATTTTCTCGAAGAAGGTCCTCACATATTTGTTGATGATATCCTGTTATTCTAACACAAAATGGCTAAAAGCGTCGGCGGGATAATGGGTCAGCATTTAAACTGGGCAGGACAGAGTGTCACATCAGCGAGTGTGTCTCCTACCTATATGCAATTCAAAAATTTAGAAAAAATTTTCCACCTGGATCGAAGGGAAAAAAATGGCTCTGAGCACTATGGGACTTAACATCTGAGGTCATCAGTCCCCTAGAACTACTTAAACCTAACTAACCTAAGGACATCACACACATCCATGCCCGAGGCAGGATTCGAACCTGCAACCGTAGTAGTCGCGCGGGGATCGAAGGGAAACCTAGTGTGAACCGTGGTGAATGCAGAGTATTCATTAGCAAAGATTTCTCTTCCGTTGACCCGGAAATAAGACGCTGACAAAGTACACATTTAAGAAATAAAAAGGTATCTGCAGCTGAGACGTACAGTATTTTGATAGGCTGCCTTACACCATTCGAGAGAAATTAGTTTCAAAGCACTAAGCATTGCTCACTGCGACAATGCCCCCAACGTAATTTTTGCATGTGTAACAGGTTTTAAACAGCTACGCCTATAGTAGTATAAGATTGATCCATTGATGCACAGTCTCGGCCAAAACATCGTTTTCGTTACTTAGTGTGTAAATGTAGCAACTAATGCCTAAGTAAGAACAGTCATTCTAATAATACAGAATGCCTCTCCGCAGTGTGTCTTTAACATATGTACATGCAATCCCTGCTCACCACATTGACATACAGGTAACGTTTAGTTGCTCGCCTGATTTACTAAATTATTCGTGAATGGAAGTAGGGTATACAACCGCGAGCCGACCTGCGTTTTCCCTGTCATTGTTATGTTTCTTAGTATTCATGCCACTGTCGCGGAGGGACTACTTGCGGTTCAGGCGGACAGAAGGCCTTGCTTCTCTGTTCACCGCAGCCTTCCCCGGTCTGTCACGGTGCATACCTAACGAGGAGTGGAGAAGCAAGGCGTATCACCTTAGACCTTGAGACACCAAAAATATCCTCCGTAATTCTGTGGATGCCACTCCACGTTACTCCTTGAGAAACTTATGGTTTCACGGCGTACAGCTATACACACGATATATGTAGAAAATAAGAAAAGGTTTACATTAATGTAGGTGAGACTCAAACAAGCACAGTGTTCAACGACTACCTGTAACCTCCCCGTGAAAAATAAAATAAAATATTTAAATGCGAATTGGACATCGTGCTAAGTGTAACCTCCCCGTAATTATTTTTTAAATGATATGAATTGAATGAAAATGCAAATAGAGCCAAATGTTAGCTTCCCACAGTAATAAGACTCAATGATAATAAAATGTGCAAAAATGTTAAGTCCCCACAAAATTAACGTTAAGGTGAACCTGATAAATTTTATAAGGGGAGCTGCGCTGACCTTAGGCCCTGTGCAATAATTAATCTGATAAATTGATTCTGGGAGGAAAAGCATAGGAAATATTGTTTCAATTGGAATGATTCTTTTCTTAAAAACGATTGCTTTGAAAACAAAATTATTATTGGGGCATTTCTTGAACGAATTAATTACAATTAACAGATGTTATTGGCTGAGCGCAATGCTGCTTCATTTCCTTTGATAACAATATACCTCGTCCTGAATCGTGACCAGAGACCCATGTCGACGCCCGCCGACTCCTCACACACGACTACGACTCGCAACTGAGTCCAACACGCAACAGCGTCCAACTTGGAACTGAACTCTCGCGCAGTCAAGCGCAGACTAGCAACGATAAACATCTCTCTGGTCAGAGATTCTGTCATGCCTCGCCATCGCTGCTACTGAATACATACGTGTTTCACACCTCAAGAATTGATGGTCATGCATTCGTAAGTGCTTAACTCATTTTCAGTTAAGTTTCTATCCCATAATACAATTTTTTGTTCATTTGATTCATTTTTAATTTTAAGGTTTCCATTTCCAAACTATACTGTCTATTTTTGATTGCGAGTCACATGGTGATGTAAGCTATAAGACTGTGTAAAATAGTCTCCTTCGTATGGATGTCTTTAGTCCCCAGCTGTAGTGGCACATCACAGATTTAATCATAAGAAAGTGTGCTTTATGGACACGAATTTCGTTAGCTCTAAGAAGAGCGCAAACGGTAGCTGCGTTGCAATGAGCGTGGTGCCAATTTTCATGGTTTGCTTGGTTTTATGGTAATACCTACATAAATTAAGTACACAAATGAAGAATGGAAGGAAGAGGTACTCAAAATTATATACACTTCTACATCTTCCTCATTACTATACAGTTCACACTGATTGTTTGGCGGACAGTTTACCTAACCGCTTTCAAACTGTTCTTTGACCGTTCCACTCTAGAACAGCACGTGGGAAAATGGAACATATAATCCTTTCCGTGCGTGACCTCATTCCACTTATTTTACGTGGGAGTCCCCATAACAGCAGCCTCCAGAATCACTTGTGGTGGCTACACGACGGCTCTTAAAACTGAAGAACTGCTCTGCAGTCACAGTGGAGCTGAAGATATTCGAAATTTGAACAAAAATGTTAATCATTGTAAAGACAAATGCCACAGTAGACTGCAATAAAAATAGCAGAAAAATAATGTTTGCTAAATATGATAGCGCTTCAGTTATGAACCACGCGACTGTTACGGTCGCAGGTTCGAATCCTGCCTCCGGCATGGATGTGTGTAATGTCCTTAGCTCAGTAAGGTTTACGTAGTTCTAAGTCTAGGGGACTGATGACCTCAGATGTTAAGTCCCATAGTGCTTAGAGCCATTTGAACAATTTTTTATAGCACATCTCCCATGAGTCTCCGTGTCTAAAGTGAGATAATAATCATTTGTCGCAGATATATCTAAAGTTGACGCCTGGACAAGCTTCCTCAATGATTTCATTTCTTGTTCACACAACGCTAATTACCTTTGCAATTTTTTTCTTTATAGCCTTGTATTTTGTCCCTGCTGTCTTCAGAATCTCAATGAGTGTATGCCAGTCAACGTTGTTAAGACCTTTTTCTAAATTTACAATTACTATGAAGCAGGTTTGCCTTTCCAACATAAGTTGAAGGGTCAGTATCGTTTCGTGTGTTCCTGCTTTTCTGTAGAATCCAAGACAATCTTCACCGAGTTTGGCTTATTGTAGTCTGTTTATTAGTGTTGAAGCCATGTAAGCGTAGTAATGGCCTGTAACCAGTCTGTGATAACGATGTGATACTGACAAATAGGAGCTTGACCTTTTGTACGTGGCGATGGTCTTACAGACTGAGGCTATTATTGAATAAAACTGTTTAGCTCATCATCTACAAAAAACCACAGCTGAGGGGCTCGGCTTATCAAATGTCTTTTACTTTTTCCTATTCCTCTAGGGAAGGCTGATCAGTTACAAGAGATGCTGGCATCTACGCTTTAGCAACGGTTCCACTTAGCAGCACGTTAATCTCCATTACTCGATGACGTCGACATATAAATGTACACTACTGGCCACTAAAATTGCTACACCAAGAAGAAATGCCGATGATAAACGGGTATTCATTGGACAAATATGTTCTACTAGAACTGACGTATGATTACATTTTCACGCAATTTGGGTGCATAGATCCTGAGAAATCAGGACCCGGAACAACCACCTCTGGCCGTAATAACGGCCTTGATACGCCTGTGAATTGAGTCAAACAGAGCTTGGATGGCGTGTACAGGTACAGCTGCCCATGCAGCTTCAACACGATACCACAGTTCATCAAGAGTAGTGACTGGCGTATTGTGACGAGCCAGTTTCTCGGCCACCATTGACCAGACGTTTTCAAATGTTGAGAGATCTGGAGAATGTGCTGTCCAGGGCAGCAGTCGAACATTTTCTGTATCCAGAAAGGCCCGTACAGGACCTGCAACATGCGGTCGTGCGTTATCCTGCTGAAATGTAGGGTTTCGCAGGGATCGAATGAAGGGTAGAGCCACGGGTCGTAACACATCTGAAATGTAGCGTGCACTGTTCAAAGTGCCGTCAATGCGAGCAAGAGGTGACCGAGACGTGTAACCAATAGCACCCCATACCATGACTCCGGGTGATACGCCAGTATGGCGATGACGAATACACGTTTCCAATGTGCGTACACCGCGATGTCACCAAACACGAATGCGGTCATCATGATGCTGTAAACAGAACCTGGATTCATCCAAAAAAATGACATTTTGCCATTCGAGCACCCAGGTTCGTCGTTGAGTACACCATCGCAGGCTGTGATGCAGCGTCAAGGGTAACGACAGCCATGGTCTCCGAGCTGATAGTCCATGCTGCTGCAAACGTCGTCGAACTGTTCGTGCAGATGGTTGTTGTCTTGCAAACGTCCCCATCTGTTGACTCAGGGATCGAGACGTGGCTGCACGATCCGTTACAGCCATGCGGATAAGATGCCTGTCATCTCGACTGCTAGTGATACGAGGCAGTTGGGATCCAGCACGGCGTTCCGTGTTACCCTCCTAAACCCACCGATTCCATATTGTCCTAACAGTCACTGGATCTCGACCAACACGAGCAGCAATCGCAATAGGCTACAATCCGACCTTTATCAAAGTCGGAAACGTGATGGAACGCATTTCTCCTCGTTACACGAGGGATCACAACAACGTTTCACCAGGCAACGCCGGTCAACTGCTGTTTGTGTATGAGAAATCGGTTGGAAACTTTCCTCCCGTCAGGACGTTGTAGGTGTCGCCAACCTTGTGTGAATGCTCTGCAAAGCTAATCATTTGCATATCATAGCATCCTCTTCCTGTCGGTTAAATTTCGCGTCTGTAGCACGTCATCTTCGTGGTGTAGCAATTTTAACGGCCAGTAGTGTACCTACTGAGGAATGTTTCATACTTTTTTTGGTAATTGTCTACCTGCAGTGAGGAATTTTTGTGACTCGCCCGCATCTCGTGGTCGCGCGGTAGCGTTCTCGCTTCCCACGCCCGGGTTCCCGGGTTCGATTCCCGGCGGGGTCAGGGATTTTCTCTGCCTCGTGATGGCTGGGTGTTGTGTGATGTCCTTAGGTTAGTTAGGTTTAAGTAGTTCTAAGTTCTAGGGGACTGATGACCTAAGATGTTAAGTCCCATAGTGCTCAGAGCCATTTGAACCATTTTTTTTTTTTTTGTGACTCGAGAGAATCGTTAAAACTGAAATATTTACAACGTCATACGTCTTACAGAAAATTATCTAAAGGTATTGGAGAATGGACATGAGGAGCGATGCACGTTCAGGTGTCTTGAGTCACCGCAGCAGGGCGCAGTTGGCACCGAGCGGCATGTGCCGGCCCTCCGACTTGGGTCGCGACGCCTGCTGGGCGCCACCGTCGCCGCGCCCGGCCGTCGTCATCTCGGGCAGCTGTCCAGCGCTGCAGGTAACGCGAAGCTATTTCTATTCCAACGAGGAGGCCGTAGCAAAGAAAAAATAAAGGGATCCACGTGCCAAAACGTTTCAGCTGAGATTGTGTCTGAGTATGTATGATCTCCACGTAGACGCGAAACTAACGTCACGCGCATCGGCGAACTTCTAATCACTGTGCCGCTGCTGTTTCCAGCCGTGTAGCTAGTCTGAAGAACCAAAAAACTGGTGCACCTGCATAATATGCTGTAGGGTCCCCGGGTGCACACGGAAGTGCCGCAAAATGACGTGGCATGGACTCGGCTAATGTCTGAAGTAGTGCTGGGCTGAATTGACACCATGAGTCCTGCAGGGCTTTCCATAAATCCGTAAGAGTGCGAGGGAGTGGAGATCTCTTCTGAACAACATGTTACAAGGCATCCCAGGTATGCTCAATAATCTTCGTGTCTGGGGAATTTGGTGGGCAACGGAAGTGTTTAAACTCAGAAGAGTTCAAAAATGGTTCAAATGGCTCTGACCACTATGGGACTTAACTGCTGAAGTCATCAGTCCCCTAGAACTTTTTTTTTAAAATCTTTATTTACCATCAACAATAATATTTATACATCACAACCCACCTCCTTATTCGATTAGTGGGTCTTACTTGCTGCTGTTAGTTACAATCAGCAGCTAATTACAATATATTGGGTTTCAGTGGGCAGCTATGTTCAGCTATTTATTTTAACTCCTAAGATTTTAACTAAACCTACGTACTACTTCCTGCAGCGTCACAGATGTGTCAGCAATGTACAAACCTATTTTATTGCCTTGCCCATCGAGCTAATCCCGATGGGCGTGCCCCTGACACTGGGCAGGCCAAGATGTTAATCGCTGCAGGTTCCTAAATCTAGATTTCTAGTCTAATTCCTACTAACTAATTCTAACCTACGTCATCTCCAGTGTATTGTCAAATCCAGGTTATTTTTATTCCCCACTCCCCCTAATCCCGTACGTGGCGGATTCCAGACTAAAGGGTCGGCCTATCCACGCACAGGCGGTATGGGAGTAGGGCACGTATTTGTCGTAATCTGTGCTATTTAATTTTGTTCCCTCACGTATTCTCTCAACACTTTCTGTGATACCTCGTTGGCAAGTCTATTCAGTGTTTGGAAGGTGTCTTCTTGTCTTATCAGGTGGTAAGTGTCATGGTCGGGTAGTTGGTCACGGAGTGTAGAAGCTACATCATTGAAGAGGGGGCACTCGTAAATCACATGATCGGGAGTGCCCTCCGGTTCACCACATTCACACGCGGGTGTGGCCCTTTTCCCGAACCGACATAAGTATGCCGGGTAAGGTCCATGTCCAGTGAGAAAATGTATTAGTCCTCTGGTGGGTTCAAAGTATTTCATTTTTAGCCGTTCCCTAATGCTTGGTATCAGCTCATGTGTCCTGCGCCCTGTTTCATCCGCGTCCCACAGTTCTTGCCATAGTTGTACTCCCCTGCCTAATCTCACCTTTGTCCCCTGCCCCCTAGAACTTAGAACTACTCAAACCTAACTGACCTAAAGACATCACACACAACCATGCCCGAGGTAGGATTCGAACCTGCGACCGTAGCGGCCGCGCGGTTCTAGACTGTAGCGCCTAGAACCACTCGGCCACTCTGGCTGGCCTCAGAAGAGTGCTGCTGCAGCCACTCTGTAGCAATTCTCGATGCATGAGGTGTCGCATTGTCCTGCTGGAATTGCCCAAGTCCGTCGGACATCCGACAGGATGCTTACGTACGTGTCACATGACATAGTCGTATGCAGACGTATCAGGGATCCCATATCACTCCAATTGCACACTTCCCACACCATTATAGAGCCACCATCAGCTTGAACAGTCTCCTGCTCACATGCAGGGGCCATGGATTCATGAAGTTATCTCGATACCCGGATACATCCATCCGCTCGATACAGTTTGAAATGAGACTCTTACGACCAGGCAACATGTTTCCATTCATCAACACTCCACTGCCTGTGTTGACGCCCCAAGTGAGGGGTAAAGCTTTGTGTCATGCAGTCTCTAAGCTTACATATTTCTTTGAATGGTTCGTACGCTGACACTTGTTGACGGCCCAGCATTTGAATCTGCAGCAATCTGTGGAAAAGTAGAACTTCTGTCACGTTGAACGATTCTCTTCCGTTGTCGTTGGTCCCGTTCTTGCAGGGTCTTTTTGCGGCCGCAGCGATGTCGGACATTCGACATTTTACCATTCACCGGTCGTACTGGAAAATCCCGACTTCATCGCTACTTCGGAGATGCTGTGTCCCATCGCTGGAGCGCCGGCTACAACACCTCCTTCAAACTCTTTTAAATCTTGATAACCTGTCATTGTAGCAACAGTAACCGATCTAACAACTGCGCCGAACGATTGTTGTACAGGCGTTGCCGACCGCAGCGTCGTATTCTGTCTGTTATCTCTGTATTTGAATTCGCATGCGTATACCAATTTCTGTCGCGCTTTAGTGTAGATCAGAAGCGCAGTGTGCTATGAACAGAGCAACAGGTACATTCCGAACTTATAGAGGGGCTACACTGAGAACGAGCAAATTCAGTACCTGGGAACTGGTCATTAAAGTCAGATAGCCCTTAGAAGTGTTTGTTTGCATTATAGTTGTAGTAAACTATTCAAATTGTGTAGCATGAGCTTGGCATGAGTGTCATGTGAAGCCGGCCGAAGTGGCCGTGCGGTTAAAGGCGCTGCAGTCTGGAACCGCAAGACCGCTACGGTCGCAGGTTCGAATCCTGCCTCGGGCATGGATGTTTGTGATGTCCCTAGGTTAGTTAGGTTTAACTAGTTCTAAGTTCTAGGGGACTAATGACCTCAGCAGTTGAGTCCCATAGTGCTCAGAGCCATTTGAACCATTTTTTTTCTTATATCGTCTCTGTGGTTACTGGATGGCGTCCTTTGCACCAACCAGCCTTCACAACATCTTTAGTCTACAGAGGAATCGATGTAAAACTTCGTTTCCATAGTTATGAAGCGTCCCATCATGTCTGTCATCTGTAGAGAGCAGACAACGTTCACACTTACAGTATCATGGTTAACGCAATTTTTAGCCACAGTTTAACTATTGTGTATTAATTTTTTAGCGTAAAATGAATAAAAGTTCTCGTTCTTTACTTTAGTGGACAAAATCAGTGTATTTTAGGAGTAGCTTTTATTACTTATATTGACGATTCATAGGAAGCGGCCAGTAATGACGACACGCTAGAGGCAGGGGGTGGGAGTATCACTATTTAACCACGAGCAGCAGAACCGCAATCAGCAGTCGATTAAATCTCGCTAGGGCAACCTGCTCAGTCAGCTCAGCTCCTATCACCATCATGGGTACATTATTCATTGTAATTTTTTTTACTACTTCGCTTCTAATTGCAATGATTTTATTTACCTTTAAGCTGGTTTACTACTCTCTATTTAAAAATAATAGTATCATAAACTGGCACTTTTGGTTATTTTATCTCTCCAAACTCGTCTAATTAAAATCATCCAACCCATCGCTGGATGGGCACTGATCCCTGGAATTCCAATAACATTAAAATTGTTACGTGTAAGATTTATTGAATATTTTCTGGAACACTGTTCTAGGAAAACAGTGGTCTCAGGTATATCACTAAATTTTTTGTTACAATCAGTTTTGGTAGAATAAATATTTTATTTAAACTGGTGACCGGCTTGGATCTAATGTACTTAAATCATCTTCAGACCTACTACTCTGCAAAGAGAGTAGTAAACCAGCTTAAAGGTAAATAAAATCATGGCAATAAGAAAGGGAAATAGTAAAAAAAAGTTATTATGCATAATGTACCCACGATGGTGATAGGTCCCCTGTTAACATACAATACATTGGCTCTGGCGTGTCGTACTGCATCTGCAGCAGTAATCTGAGCAGCAGCTGGGTCCACAGTGACACAACGAACTGTTACAAATCGGTTACTTCAAGGGTAGCTCCGAGCCAGACACCCTATAGCGGGCACTCCAGTGAACCCAAACCACCGCCATTTGCGACTTCATTGGTGTCAGTCGAGAGCTCACTGGAGGGCAGGGAGGAGGTATCTTGGGTTTTCTGATGAAATATGCTTCTGGTTAGGTGCAGCTGATGGCCGTGTGTTGGCTACAATGAGGTCAGTTGAGGGCCTGCAACCTACCTGTCTACACAGTGGATTACATCTAGAGTTACGGTCTGGCTTGTTATTTTGTATGACAGCATTAGCACTCTCCTACTGCAAATTTACAGGTCAGTCTGGTGACTCGATCTTTCATGCTGCCATTCATGAATAGAATACCGCGTGGTATATTGCAACAGGGTACCTTTCGGGAACATACTGCACTACAGAATGTCGACCTGTTGCCTCGGTCTACTCGATCACCAGATCTGCCTCCAATCGACCACATATGGGACATCATCGGACGACAACTTCAGCGTCATCCACAACCAGTATTAACCGTCCGTGTATTGACATGAAAGTCCATCCATCCCACAAACTGACATCTGGCACCTGTATAACGCAATGCATGCACGTCTGTATTCTTGCATTCAACGTTCTGGCCGTTTCACCGGTCATTAATGTACTAGCATTTCACATTTGCAATAGCTTATCTTGCACTTTGAAACATCCTCTTAGAAAAAGTATATACGAGACTGTGCTTAAACTGACCCACAATATTTTTTAGCGCAACGCAATCTGACTTTCAACAATGCCTATAAAAGAATGGCCCTGACTAACATTAACCTATACCTTTCACAAATCACTTACCTCACAAAAATCTTCGTTACTCGAACTACTGCAATACAGCAAGAGCCACTACTGCCAGCTAAATAAAAGATTCAAACTACGGAAGGCACTAACTACTGATAGGCATAGTGAGCAAATGAAAGATTTTAATAGAGAACAAACAATGTATTTACCTAAATAGTGTTGAAAAATCATAATATACATAGCAGTTCATGACATCCAGTCTTACAAATTTCAAAACTTCGCCATTTCTTTCCCCACATCCATCACTGCTGGCGGCTCACCTCCAACTGCGCAACGCTACGCGCTGTTCACATCCAGCTGCCCAACACTACAATGGCAGACAACAATCCAAACTAGCCACAGACTGCACACAGCACAGCCAGTGATTTTCATACAGAGCGCTACGTGGCGTTCCCAATAAGAAAACATAAACAGCCTACTTACATTTTTTTGGGCACTGGCCAATACATATTTGTTAAAATTTTTTCACAATTACAATAACAAAGAAATCAAACGCACACACTTATTGATACAATGTTGGTCAAAAGCTAAAATTTTCTCACAGTCCATAAAGACAGTCCTGATCATCCACCACAGTAAAATTGCAGTGTTTTTTTTTTCTCAAAGTCTGAGCAGTAAAGGAAAATGCACACGGAAGTAGTGGTTCAAAAAATGGCTCTGAGCACTATGGGACTCAACTGCTGAGGTCATTAGTCCCCTAGAACTTAGAACTAGTTAAACCTAACTAACCTAAGGACATCACAAACATCCATGCCCGAGGCAGGATTCGAACCTGCGACCGTAGCGGTCTTGCGGTTCCAGACTGCAGCGCCTTTAACCGCACGGCCACTTCGGCCGGCACGGAAGTAGTGGATTTCCATGCAGTGCTAAAGTAGTGTTGTCCTTCCAACGGAAAGACAGTGCTGACTCTTGACATGCAGACAGGTAATGGGCCATAACAGAGCAAACCCACAGCAGAGTCAGTCGAAGTTTTGAAGAATATTGGTAGGTAGGTCGTCACAGAGTAGACCCACTGTAGTCCTGGTAGAGATTATGGTATTGGTGGGCCACCAGTGGTGCAGACCCACTGTAGTCCTGGTATAGATTGTGGTATTGGTTGGCCACCAGAGGTGCAGACCCACTGCAGTCCTTGTAGAAATAATGGTACTGGTGAGTCAGCAAAGGTGTAGACCCACTGCAGTCCTTGTAGAAGTAATGGTATTAGTGAGTCATCAAAGATGCAGAATGTAAAAGTGATTTGGAGTTTACGAGTGAACCGTAAAATTGCTACTGGTTCACCAAAGGTTATTAATCTCAATCAGTACACACAATGTAAGCCGCGCGGGATAGCCGAGCGATCTAACGCGCTGCAGTCATGGACTGTGCGGCTGGTCCCGGCGGAGGTTCGAGTCCTCCCTCGGGTATGGCTGTGTGTGTTTGTCCTTAGGATAATGTAGGTTAAGTAGTGTGTAAGCTTAGGGACTGATGCCCTTAGCAGTTAAGTCCCGTAAGATTTCACACACATTGGAACATTTTTTTAAACAAAATGTAAAGTGGAAGTAGGTGCCAAAGAATAACTGGTGACATTACACACAATTTTCAGTAACACTTTTTATTCAAATTTGGTGCAAGCCGTTACGATATTTTTTTTAAAAAGACCAACAATCATTTAACAAATAAGTCACAATTTACGATAGGAAAGGACCTTTAAATTATTATAAAAAATTTCACTCCAGTAAAATGCAAGTACAGACAAGCAATTTAACGTAAACAACGCGACGCTGAGCTAAATTACAGGTGCATTTCACTCCATTCATTAAAAGGCGCAGAATCTAACTTGTCTGCAACATATATAAGACAATCCTGTTTACAAAAGTTATCAAAATAGAAAAACCAAAACGCATGAATCATGCACACGGGGGCGGGGGGACACTCACAGTTAATAACATTAACATTTCCAAAATATATATATATATATATATATATATAAAAATTACAAATTTCTGACAGTTAACTTACGGCAAACACACACGCTCGCCAGGTAGGACTTGCGAACATTTACAACATTCTGCTTTCAAGGCAACAATTTCTACCCGTAATGAAATGGCAAACTTTTGCATGCCAAGAAAACACACTAATAACAAACTACCTGTATAAAACACATAAGCACTTTGAGTAAAAACCTTAAAAGGTATTGAATTGGAAAAACACGCAACAGTTTTTGCTGACTAGAAACAATATAAAAAAATCCACTACGGCGTACATTAACAATCTTGCTTGATAAACACAAATTTGCGTAAGTTACAGCTTCCAGATGAGCAGGAATTCGTTATGCAATTGACTAGTTCCTACCACGAGGCACAAGGAATTTTTCTTCTTTCTTAGAGTACCTTTTACACGTGAGTCTAGTAATACTAGTTGTGGCAGGCGAGAGAATTGATCAGGTCTTAGTGCCTTGCATTTTAAACAGTACAGTCATTGGTGCCTTAGACTTTATCAGACATGACAAAGGCTAACAGTCGAATGAACCCGTAGGTAAGCTGGGAGGGGAGAGAAGCAATCCGAACCACAGATTTACTCTGACTCCCCCCCCCCCCCCTTTCGTCCTCAAAAGGGGACAAACGGACCACCCTTTCTAATATTACTACCTTTCCGCGGGTATGCAGACGAGAATGAATGGCGGGAAACCCCCTCCCCCCCCCCAAAAAAAATACGGCTGGTATAATTAACAAGAATAAGTAAATTGAATTCAATTAAACTTCATAAAATCTGTTAGCAATCAATACTCAACTTCCGGTGCGTTACGACTCCCAGGACTGAACCAACGCAGCACCTCCAAATGCTCTGCCGAGCCGCCCGCTGCCAGCCGTTTCAACGGACGCAGGAAGGAGCGCCGATTTTCAGAACCTCCTCGCCGGTCGACAGCATACGGCCGAACTGCAAATTAGGCCCCTTGCGGACCCACGCTCAGGAAGATTCCTTTCGCGACGAGCAGTTAACGCCCCATACCACGGAGCCGCTGCTCGCGTCGCTTACGCTGATGCCGCGGTCTGCGTGCTGTCCCTCTAGCACCGGCAGAGAAGTCGCTTCTTGATGCCAACTCCTCACGAGCGCCCATACAGCCACTTCTTAAACCCACGCGAACACTCCACTTTTCCCCATTCCTGCTAGGGGGAGACACCGAAGCCTTCAATTGCGACAACGGCGCCACCGCCAGAAAACGGAGGGCGACTGCTTCACGCTACGCGCTGCGGCGCGCTTTTTAAAGCTAACTTTTACTACGGCTTAACGTCTTCGGGAGGACGACGGTTCAATCTCGTCTCCGGCCATCCTGATTTAGGTTTTCCGTGATTTCCCTAAATCGCTTCAGGCAAATGCCGGTATGGTTCCTTTGAAAGGGCAAGGCCGATTTCCTTCCCCATCCTTCCCTCACCCGAGCTTGCGCTCCGTCTCTAATGACCTCGTTGCCGACGGGACGTTAAACACTAATCTCCTCCCTCCTACGGCTTAACGTGATATGAAGTTTCATAATCCTCTAAAAAACTGTAACAGCAGCATGCGAATGTGAATGTCACGCACGTACCCTCGCATTTATTTTTGCCATTTATTATGATGCTGTTAAAAATCTGTGTGTCTTACTAGACAGAATAATGTACTTCCATGCGCTATCGTTGTCTTACCCCACGTGGAGAAGGTGTGGGGCTGGTTTGAAATATGACTGTGTACAGTGGGTACATGGACAGATGAACGCAAGTACAAGGAAGGTAACTGCGAAGAAACAGTTGGTAACAGAATAAATACTTCAGTTTATTCGCGGAGGGAGAAAGTATAACAACGTTCAGGGAAATCTGGAAATACAGAGATATAACACGCTTAGGACGGAAATAAATAGGATGTGCAGGGAAGCCTAGGCGAATTGGCTGCAGGAAAAATGTGAAGGAATCGAAAAGTAATGCTCGGAAGGAGTGTTTCGGCTTACAGAAAAGTCAACACAACCTTCATTGGAATTAAAAGAAGAGATGTCCACATTAAAATGTGATAGGAATTCATCTGTTAAGCCCAGAGGAGAGAGTGGATAGGTGGAAATAGTACGTTAATAGGATGACTTTTCTGATGATATGGTCGAGGAGGAAGTGGGAGTCGATATGGAAGACATAGCAGATCCAGTATTAGACGCAGTGTTTGACAGTGCTTTGGAAGACTTGCGGTAAAATAAGGCAGCAGAGGGGACAGAATAAATTCCTGAGAAATTTCTGAAGTCAGTCAGGTCCAGCTCTCGGCTAATACATATCTACAAACCAGAAGGTTAAGTGTTGATCTCTTCCTCTGTTTTCCTCGTAGTAGATTTATTAAATTTCGTGCGTGTTTTTCTGTTTAAGATGTTTAGTCTCGCATTTTTGTAAGTGTAAATTCATTCAATCAGTAGCACAGAAGTTGTTCTTTCGTTTTGTTTTGAAGACAAGCGTCCGTTCGCCTAATAAGCTGGTGCGTGAGATTCCAGCTCTTGGCTGATACACACCTACAGAGCAGCAAGTTAAGTGTTTATCTTTCCCTGTGTTCTCCCCGTCGTATATTTCTGACATTTCATGTGTGTTTCCGTTTAGGACGTGTAAGCTCGCATTTGTAAGTGTAAATTCTGGCAGTCTGTAACGCTGTTTTCATTTCTTCTGAACAGCTAGCTACATAGCTCATTGATGAATCAGCGTCCATTGGCGACACATGAGGATGTTAGCAAGCTGCATATCTAGAATTTGTCTGCTTCTTATAGTTTACTTTTTCAGGTAGTTTTAGTTTACTTTTCCAGTATTTCTAGGGTCGCAGGAAGTATGCATAATGCGTGCAGACACAGGAGGAGCTGGCCGCAGTTCATGAACAGCTGAATGTGCTTTTGGCTATGGTCAGTCTCCTTTAGACTGCTGTCTCGGAATGTCGCTTGTTTTGCCCACCGGCTCTGCTACTAAGGCACCTCTTTGTGTACCCGACGCAGCAAATCCAACCTCATAGCAGAGTGACTGGCGGATGGTAGCATGTTGGTGCCGCTCGAGGTGGTAGGCCGATGTGGAGATTGATCGTTTGGCCTCTCCCATTTACCCTGTGAGTGGACAGGTGGCCGGTCCTTCAGCAGAGTCTGAGCAGGCACGAGGGGTGGGGGGGGGGGGGGAGGGGCTTGGGGAGGGGGGAGCTTGGGGGGGGGGGGGGGGCGTATCCGAGATGGGACTATCAAGGGTGCAGGATGAAGTCGTCTGCAAGTTGTGGCTAATGTCGGGACCAACGACGCATGTCGTATGGGTTCTGAGGCCATCCACTGTTCATACAGGTGGTTGACGAAAGTGGTGAAGACTGCTGGCCTCACACTTGGGGTGATCTCGTAATTTGCAGCACTGTTACTAGAGTTTATTGGGGTCCTTTACTTTGGAGCCGAGTGGAGGGTCTCAAACAAGGGATTCGTCCACTATGTGACAGTCTTGGCTGCAGATTTCTAGACCTGCATTGTCGCTTGGGGATTGGTAGGATCTTCTTGATAGGTCAGGGTTGCACTGCTCAAAGAAAGCAGCTACTCATGTAGCAGAGTGCACATGAGGGTTTTTTAGTCTGGACGATAGTTGGAGGAACTCTGATGAACGCTCGCCAGTCGATACGTAGCAAGGGAAGTCAGACCACTTTCAGACTAAAGGCACTTCGACTGTCAAACTTTTACCAGTAAATTGTCGAAGTATTCGTGACAGAGTTTCCGAATTTGCTGCCCTCCAGGAATGTTCTCGCGGTCAAATTATTCTTGGGACCAAGAGATCGAAATAAAAAGCTCTTAGATATTTAGCGAATCATGAAACGTATGTTGCAAAGGCAGACTAGAGGCAATAAGAGGGAAGTTTTCATTGGAGTTGTCAAAAATATTGTCTCTGTTGTTGTCGAAGTTGAATGTGATAGTGCCATTATCGGTAGCAGACAACATGTCTATGTGATACCAAGTTAATTGTTGGATCAGTAGAAAGAAAACAATCCAGAGATGCAAATTTTAGTTTTTTATTCACTCGATGACTAGTTTCGGGCCGAAACCAATTTTAAAATCATAGTAACATAGTCGAAAATGGCATTATCGAAGGTGTGAAAACCATCTCAAAAACGTACAACGAACAGTTACAGCGCATACAGTCATGCGAAGTACTTCCGGGCATGTTTTCTGAAAACTGTCTTGAGCATCTGGTTTGGCAGTCAAATCGCAATGGAAATGTCCTACGCCTTGTAGCTACAAGTAGGCCGGACCTTACCGACAACGTCAGTGTGGAAACGGGGATTAGCGATCATGTTGTCATTATAGAAACTACAGTTACGAAAGAGTCAAGAAAGCTAGGAGAGTATCTCAGCTACAAAGAGCAGATAGTAGCGTCTCACTTAGACGTCCCTGAGATCCCGTGAGATGGACGTAGGGAATTATGGGCAAAATGTAAGGAGATTGTAAATCGCGGTCTAGAGAATTATGTCCTAGTAAGTGAACTAGGGGTGGAAAAAACCCACTATGTCCTAAAAACGTGATTTGGAAACTGCTGAGGAGACAGAGGCTATTAAACTCTCGGTTCAAAAGAGAATGTGCAAATGACAACAAGCATAGTACAATAGAGATACGTGCTTCTGTGGAAAGATCTACGCGCGAAGGAAACAATTACTACCCCCGCTATACCTTAGCAACAGATCTGGCAGAGAACGCCATATAATTCTGGTCCTATTTAAAATCGCTAAGTAGGTCTGAAGCTTCAGTCACTTGTTGACCAGTCTGTTGTGGTAGTTGAAGATAGTAGGATGAAAGCCGAAGTTTTAAATTTCACTTTCAAGAAATCGGTCCCACAGGAGAATCGTAGAAACATACCATCGTTTGACCATCGAACAGACTCCCGTGTGGACGACATAGTATTAAGCATACCTGGAGTAGAGAAACAATTGAAGTAGTTGAAAACAAATAAGTCGCCAAATCCAGATTGAAACCCAGCTCGGATTTTCTAGGACTACTGTACGGTACTGGCCCCTGCCTTATCGCGAATTTCTCCCAGCACAAAATTCCGAGCGACTGGAAGAAAGCGCTGGTGACTCCTGCGCATGAGAAGGGAAAAAGGACGGATCTACAAAATTATAGACTAATATCCCTAACTTCAGTCTGCTGCAGAATCATAGAACATGTTCTCAGCTCGAATATAACGAATTTTCTTGAGACTGAGAAGATAATGTCCACGAATCAGCATGGTTTTACAAAACATCGCTCGTGCGAAACTGATGGTTTTTAAATGGTTTACATGGCTCTAAGCGCCATGGGACTTAACATCTGAAGTCATCAGTCCCGAAGACTTAGAACTACTTAAACCTAACTAACCTAAGGACATCACACACATCCATGCCCGAGGCAGGATTCGAACCTGCGACAGCAGCAGCAGCGCGGTTCTCGACTGAAGCGAAACTGAGCTTGCTCTTTTTTCACACGATATACTGCGAACTATGGACGAATGATAGCAGGCAGATTCCATACTGCTAGAGTTTCGGAAAGCGTCTGACACGTTGTCCCATTGCAGGCTCTTAAAGAATGTGCGAACATAGGGAATACGTTCACAGATAAGTGAATGGCTCGAGGACTTATTGAGTTTGCGAGGTGCCGGGGCTAGCAGTGCATTTAACACTAAATTCTTCTAGAATCTACATATCTAAATGATGCTCTAAGCCCCCCCTATTCTAACCCCGACTTTTGCTGTTGCACAAGGATTAAAAAAAAAATACGCGAACTGACTCTAATCAACCCTGCCAGTGGAGTAGAAGAGAGTTTGGCACCTGCAATAATTTAATTTGATAAATAAGTTAAATAAACGAAGGTTTCATTAACATAGTGAGGAATGATAGGGTTGCTCTACCGATTAACAGAATGAAAGTTCTGTCCAAAATAACAATATGATTTATTAAGACTAAACACAAAATAATAAACAAAAACACATGAAACATTTACAATACATCAAATTGGCTCAAATTGGATACTCAAACAAACGCTGTGAATGTGAAGTTGTCCCTAAACTAGATTGTGAGGATTATGACGAAGTGGTATGTGGAGCCAATTCCATGCAACTCAAATCTTAAGAGAAAACACATAGCCAACCCAACATTAATTGCTGCTACCCAAGACAGAACAAAGTTAGAAAAAGATGAACAGGCGCGCTCTGCTGAGCTCTGATTATCACCTAGGAAAATCCCTGTCTGCCGGTGCTGTGGACATACCTTACCAATCTGTCTTCTTAACTGCAAGAACACGATCTGGCGTACAGAAGGCGATGGCTGGTTGCTTCGACGTCCTCGACCAAAAGGCGAGAGCCGACTACGTAGAGCACCCGTACAGGCCGAACACACAACATTCCCGCCCCCACGACAGTGGCCGTGGTTAAACGTTCCAATCAGCAACTCGAAAACCGGCGGAAAATTCCACTCTATTGCCGGAGCACTACCATTCCACCAATGGAGATTCTTGGCGCCAATTTCTGCGCTGATTTTGCTACGTTACGGAGCTATGCCCTGAGCAAGCCAATCACAGTTACTATTTTGCAGAAAGCGCGGGAATTTTCCCGCCACAACTGCCTGGGTGCACAAGTAATTCCCACGCCTCGCTGGTTGCCCGCCAGAGAGTGGTTTCGCTAAGTTTCTGCAAAGTAACGGAACCTCTAGCCCAGCCGCTACTTCAGACCCCTCCAGGCGTGTCTTTTGACAATGTCGGCGTCTGCAAAGCATTCACTCGACTTCCTCACACCCGTCGGCTTAACCCTTTCCAGATCAGCGGAGCCCGCCTGTCACCGGACCCCCCGGGTGACGAGAGACGCTGCGTGGGAAGTCCGCGTGTGAAGGAATAGCGACTTTACACTGCATGCAATTAGAGAGGAAAATCGTAAGATAGAAATATGAGAGGGGGCTCATGCCACCTCTCAAGTTATAGAGCCCAGAACGTTTTCCTCGACGGCGACTGTTCATCAGAGACAAGGGTATCGTCAGGAGTGCCCCAGGGAAGTGTGAGAGGACCGGTGTAGCTCTCTATATAGATAAGCGATTTGTCAGACAGGATGGACAGCAGCCAGCAGTGGCTCGCTGTGATGCTGTGGTTCGCGGTAAGATGTCGTTGTTGAGTGACTGTAGGAGGATACAAGACGACTTAGACAAAATTTATAGTTAGTGTGATGAACGGCAGCTAGCTCTAAATGTAGACAAATGTAAGTTAAAGCGGATGAGTAGGAAAAACAAACTTATAATATTCGGACACAGCATTAATAGTGGTCTGCTTGACACAGTCACGTGATTTAAACATCTGCGTTAACGTTGCAAAACGATATGAAATGGAACTAGCATATGAGGATCGTAGTAGAAAAGAAAAATGGTCGACTTCGGTTTGTTGGGAGAATTCTAGCAATGTGTGGCTCACCTACAAAGGATACTGCATATAGGACGCTAGTGCGACCTACTCTTGAGCGCTGCTCGAGTGTTTGGTATCCCAACCAGGCCGGAACAAAGGAAGTCATCGAAGGAATTCAGAGAAGCGTTGCTAGATTTGTTACTGCTAAGTTCGAAAAATACGCATGTGTTACAGAGATGCTTCAGGAACCAAATGAGAATGAGTAGCAGCGGCATGGGGTACCCTCCACCACGCGCCTTAAGGTGGACTGTTTGTGTTCCTTGTTTTTAGCCGGCCCACTCAGCGGCAGCTTGTGCTAGCCACGCTGAGTAAATACCGCTCCACACCGCGTAAGCAGTTCGCTAAACAGGCGACTACACAGGCGAACAGAATTAAATCTTGCCTTTAGTGTTATTTATGGTACAAACGCCAAGACTGCCCCTCTCGGCAAGTTCAATGTCACGCTTGTGGTAGGAAAGGACATGTACAGTCCATATGTTTGCAATGGGACACACACAGTTCGGCCAGCTCTCAAAAATCTAGTCACAAGGCCCATGTCATTAATCCTCTATATTCCAAGTCTGCTACAGGCATTCGCAAAACTAGCAGGTGTGCTGTTTCTTCAGTGATACGCCAGTGAAACAAACTTTTTGTTCATTTACTTATTTGTGGGAAATGTGTGAAATTTCAGTTGGACGCGAGTGTTTATGTCACACAGCTCAGTCGTCACATATATAAACGGTTAGGCTCCCCATGCTTGTGTAAAACTAGCATGCAACTGATGGCTTATAATGGACATGACATTCCCGTTTTCGGAACTTGTACTTTGCCTGCCACGTATCGGTCGCATACGCGTACCATGACTTTTACAGTGCTACAATCACATGAGTGTGAGAACATCTGGTCTTGATTCTTTTGATTTGTTTGGCTTTAACATTCAGATTCAAAGGGTTCAAATGGATCCGAGCACTATGGGACTTGACATCTGAGGTCATCAGCCCCCTAGAACTTAGAACTCCTTAAACCTAACTAACGTAAGGACATCACAAACATCCATGCCCGAGGCAGGATTCGAACCTGTGACCGTAGTGTAACATTCAGGACAATGTGTTGCCAGTGACTGCATTCAATGCAAAAGACAGGATAGATAGCTTGCTAAAACAATTCTTAGAACTTTTTTCTGAAAGTTTAGACAAAGCTCAGCCGAAATTTTGCCAGTCCAGAACTGTTCCCATTGCATTACGAGACAAAGCCGATGCTGAACTTAAAGAATTGCAAGATAGCGGAGTTATTGCTCCCATATCAGCTTGTCAATGGGCAAGTCCACTGCTTTGCTCCCCAAACCTACTGGTCGCATTCGCCTCTGTGTTGACTTTGTCTACAGTCAACCCATAAACTGTTATTGATTCTTATCCATTGCCATGCCCAGAGGAGCTCATGGATAAGTAAGGCGCTGGACGCTATTTTCCAGAAATTGTTTGCGCGAAGCGTATCTTCAAATACCGCTCGATGAAGACTCCCAAAAAGTGTGTGTGTAGTAAATACTCATTTGGGCTTGGTTAAATATTTGGGTTTGTCTTTTGGCAGTGCTTCCGCACCCGCCATTATCCAATGGTATTTGGAACAGCTGACTGCACAAGTGCCAAACTGTTGAAACTGTTTAGACGATATTATAGTAGCAGGTCGTAAACCTGAAGAACATATTGCAAATTTGCATGATTTGTTTAGTGTGTTATCTGACTCAGTACTCAAGTGTAGAGTGGCTGTCCCTATCTGTCATGACTGCCGTGAAGACGTGCTGCTGAAGTGTCCTCATTTTGGATGAGTTTTAGTGGTATTTTCTTCGAGTTTTGTACGGAAAGTGATATCAGCGATTGCTGTCCTAGGGTACTGTATTGCGCATAAAAATTGTGAATATAATTGCTCATAATAAGGTAAAGGAAGATTTTTCCTCACTCCAGATTGCTAATCTGCCTTGTCTGCTAATAAGTTCATGAACACACTTCAGTTAGAGTATTTCCGAGCTTAAATTTGGAAAACACGTTTTATTATTTAGTGTAGTACTTGGGAAAGTGATTTCTGTGTAGATAATGCGACTGAATTGAGGAATGTATGCTGAAGACTAGATATGCCAACGTATTTTAGTTTTGGCGGATAAATTGGTCTGCTATTGGTTGATTACGCAGCGACGTAATTTTGGCGGTAACAGTTCTGATAGATCATTTCACCACTTGTTCGTGATTTGCTATGCGTTCTTCTACGTCATTACGGAGAGAAGTTTGATGACTGGCGGTTCCCCTTTTATTATCCTATTCACTGAAAGAGGACTAACGTCATTTTGGAGGGGAAATTTTGGATTGGTCGGATTCTAGCGCGCAAGTCGATTTGCTGAAATCATAACTGCGTCATTTTGGCGGAAACATTTTATTGGATTGACCAAACTGTCGTGGCGGGAGAGCATTTTATTGGAAGACGGGCTGATAACACTTCGCAACGCGCGTCGTTACTGGACACAAGTAATTTTACGCTGGAGAAACCGCGCTATGGGCGCGTATTGAACGCACGCAGATTAACGGTACAGTGGATGCAAAGAGGCACCAACGGAGCAGCTCTGTGTCGAAGCTGCAAGGACAAGATGTAGAAAAGCAAGGCACATCGCCACGTACATCGAAAAAGAGTGGAGAAGCATATGGAAACAAAATGGCAACATTTGATACACCGAAAAGTACATCAAACGCCACGAAAATTACCGCAGTAGAATAGATACTTAGCGACTTTGCTGCCGAATTGAAAGGCAAGAAGGTTTCCAGCAATGTTTCCCAGCTCGTGAGAAATAGAGTCTGGGCATTGGTATTGACACAGTCGAGACTAGAAGGAGAGACAGACGCTCTGAATACCGAAGACACCCGACTTGGACAACAAGTGGAAGTGCTCACTACAACTAGAGCACTACAGGACTCGCAGTCCATCGAGGCCCTCCAACAGGCGAGGCTTGAAGGCCAAATAGACATGTTAAAAGAGGAGAACGACAGGCTGAGACAACAAGTGGATGAGCTGCTGCGCGAAACTGTACCAGACGCAAAACAGAAAATACAAAATTTAGAGGAGGAAATGCGAAAAGCACTGGAGGAAAACCGCCACCTACAAGGGTTTGGAGTAAAAACGACACAGACTTTCGCGTCCATAGTTGCAGCAGGTGACTCAAAACAACGCAAAACTGTTGCAAAGATAGAAAAAGCTCAGGAAAAGCAGGCTACAACACTATTTTTTAGACCTACAAACAATGAAAACAAAAAAGATGTTCGGAACTTACTGACAAGAGAAATAGATCCTCAACAAGAAAAACTGAAGATCAGGGCCACAAGAACCACACCAACAGTCGTGTTAGTAGAAACAGCAACCGAAGAAGACTGTAAAAAGTTACGGACAATGGCAGAAACGATACAACAGATCAGGTGTAACGAAACCACAAAAGGACTCAAGGGGCCCAACTACAGTAACGGAGAGTGAAATTCTCTCACAGCTTTATAGATTAAATTTGGAAGGAAATATTAGTGAAGAATAATTCTTTGAAGGGGCGAAGATCAAATTCAAAGCAGGTCAGAAGGGAAGGAGCACAACCAGCATAGTGTTGGACGTTACACCAAATATAAGAACAATTCTTTTGAATCAAATTTCCTGGCATTGTACATGGAGGACTACAATGAAATAAGCAAATGTTTCAAATGCTGTGGGTTACGCTACATAACCAAGTACTGTGAATGTGTTCAAATGAGTGTGAAATCTTATGGGATCATCAGTCCCCAAGCTTACACACTGCTTAACCTAAATTATCCTAAGGACAAACACACACACCCATGCCAGAGGGAGGACTCGAACCTCCGCCGGGACCAACCGCACAGTCCATGACTGCAGCGCCTTAGATTGGTTGTTTTGGGGAAGCAGACCAGACAGCGAGGTCATCGGTCTCATCGGAGTAGGGAAGGATGGGGAAGGAAGTCGGCCGTGCCCTTTCAGAGGAACCATCCCGGCATTTACCTGGAGTGATTTAGGGAAATCACGGAAAACCTAAAGCAGGATGGCCGGACGCGGGATTGAACCGTCGTCCTCCCGAATGCGAGTCCAGTGTCGCAGCGCCTTAGACCGCTTGGCTAACCCCGCGCGGCAAGTACTGTGATGACGAACAAATAACCTGAGCCAAGTGTGGGGAGAAGGGACATAAAAAAGCTGATTGCCTGTCGAGGGAACCCCCAGTAGGATGCATTCCATGCCAAAGGATAAACTAAGTTTGTAACAAAGGAGGAGGCTCAGAGTGCCCAACATATAAGATGATGCACGACAGACTAATCGCTAAATTTCAATATGAATAGAGAAGAAAACGCAAAAAAATTGAGGATATTACAGTTAAATACGAAGAATAGCATCATGGCGTGCAACGAGCTTCCTAAGGCAGTGGAGGAGACACGAACAGATATAGCATGTTTGCAGGAACCGTACTAAAGGAACAGCAAACTCATACGTATCCCAAGCAATAGCAGAGTGATAACAGGAGATACACTACCGATGACAGCAATGATAGTAAAACCAGCAGATATAACTATAACCAAAATTACTCACTTAAGTAATACTCATGTAACAACAGTTGAACTGAAAAGAGGAAACGATATGTGGATAATAGCATCCTCGTACGCCCAATACTCCCATGAAATAGAACCATATGCGGACTGGATTAAAATGATGATGGACTATGCAAGAGGAGAAAAATTGCTCATCGCAGCTGATATTAACGCACAGTGAACACTTTGGCATGCAAACACCACAGATGATAGAGGAAGAATCATCAATGAAATCCTCGCTGAGTACAATCTGTACGTTGTAAACAAGAGGGGCAACCACCAACGTTCCACAATGGCAGGTCACAGAGCGAGATAGATATAATTATAGTAAACGATAAAGCTTAACCACACTGCCACACATGGGAAGTGCGGCCAGGGCTGGTACATAGTGACCATAATGGGATAGTGATAGAGCTACAAGGGACTTTAGAGACTATTAATCGAGAAGGAAAGCAGTTTAACCTGAAGAGAGGAAACTGGCCTAACTCAGATAGTGGAATCAGCTGACCTTGCCTCAGGACGTGGTAGTGTAGACTGCAGGATCCACATCCTCACGCAACCATTAGTAAGGGCACAGGAAGAAAGCATTCCAAAGCTCAACTGCATGCTCAAAACACGAACGCTATGGGCTAACGAATTATCCCTACTCCGAAAAGATAGCAGGAAGAAACGCAAATTTTATCAAAAGGCGATAAACATACAAGATAAAGAAATCAGACTGGATGACTATCGTGATGCGCAAGCAAAATGTAAAGAAAAATTAATGATCATAATGAAACAGCATTGGGACAACTATGTCAAAACGCAACCAATTGGAAACACATGGGGCACACAATATAAGTTTTTGACAGAGAAGATTAAATCGCCCACCATACTGTCTACGCTGAAACAAGAAAATGGGAACATGACGAGAGGATGGAGAAGCACTGCGGAATATCTGCTTTTCAAACTTTTACCAGACGATGACCCGACGTCATATAACCCAGAACACGTAAAGTTTTAATGATGTCTACTTGACAGAAGCAGCAAGTCCCCCTTTCGCGAACGAAGAAGTACAAAGGGCAATTTTCAGAATGAAAAGTCGGAAAGCGCCGGGCCTGGGCACTATACATCCGGAGACATTACACCCAGTAGCAGCACAGATAACGCCTTTCTTGACAAAGGTTCTAAACGATGCACTATCGGAAGAGAAAGTACCAGCTGCGTGGAAAACAGCAAACATAGTGATAATATAAAAGGCAGCCGATAAAGACCCTACAAATCCGAGGTCATACAGACCCATATATCTATTAAACACTCTGGCGAAAGTTCAAGAAAGACTATTACGCGATCGTCTGCAAGCCCACAGACAGCTACGGGGACTTAGCGAACATCAGTATGGGTTTCGCAAGAATGAGTCAATCGACGACGCCATCAATCAAGTGCTTCGAATTATTAATGATACTGACAGAAAATGTGCAGTAGTAATACTGATAGATATACAAGGAGCATTTGACAACATGGGTTGGCCTGGATTATTCTTACGACTAAGATAGCTGCATGTCCCGGGCTCCCTATACCACAGCTTGAAAGACTACTGCCGAGATAGGGTGGCCCAATGGAAAGAAGGCAACAGAAAGGTAGTCAAGAAACTAACAGAAGGATGTCCACAAGGATCTATCCTGGGGCCCCAATTCTGGGATATTACAACTGAGCCACTTACCAGTCTCACTGAAGAAAGCGTGAACACAGAAGGGATGGTGGGCTATGCTAACGATTTATCAGTTTCAGTGACGGCGAACTCAAGAGCCGAACTGGAAAGAAAGGCAAATGACACCCTGCTTGAAATGAACTGCTGGTGCCATATATATAAGCTAACAGTAGCCCCAGCAAAGACGTCATATATGCTGATGAAAGGGAACCTACAGCGGAACCCAATGATAAGATTAGGCACCAACAATATTGCCAGGAAGAAGGTAACCAAATCCCTTGGTGTCCAGATAGACGAAAAACAATCATTTATGCAGCATATAAAGCTGACAACAGACAAGGCAGTAGCTATTCTACATAAACTCGCCAGAATAAATACAGTAGAGTATAGGATGCCACTAAAATGATTAAGACGTATTACTATGCAATGTACGAGTCGATAGTGAGTTTTGACTCTAGCACATGTGCACACAGATTACATCTATCGACGTATGTCACAGCCGCCAGAAGTGGTCAGAGGAATGTATTCCTGTGGTTATTTGGCGCCTTGGGAACAACATCTGCTGAAGCCCTATGCGTATTAATCGGCACGTATCAAATGGTTCAAATGGCTCTGAGCGCTACGGGACTCAACTGCTGTGGTCGTAAGTCCCCTGGAACTTAGAACTACTTAAACCTAACTAAGCTAAGGACATCACACACATCCATGCCCGAGGCAGGATTTGAACCTGCGACCGTAGCGGTCGCGCGGTTCCAGACTGTAGCGCCCAGAACCGCTCGGCCACTCCGGCCGGCTCGGCACGTATCCTATAGATATAACAATCAGATATAGAGTGGCAGCGTATTGGCTGAGACGGGGACAGCATCACAAAGTTCACCAGGTAACTCAGAGGATATCCTGACCAGACACGACTTAAAGCGATGGAGACTGATGGAGTGGCAAAGGCAGTGGGACACCAGTGAAAAGGGCAGGCGCGTATATAAGTTCTTTCCTAACATTGAAGAGCGCCTAAAAATGAGACTTGCTGACCCAGATGCAGGCATGATGTATTTCCTTACAGGTCACGGACGGTACCCAGAATACTTCAACTGTATACATCAGGACAGAGCCGCCAATTGCACATGTGGAAACCTGGGCACACCAGAGCACGTTGTTCTCCAGTGCAACAGACACGAACCAAGTGAGGCAGTACAACTGCTACAAGACGAGCTGAAGCGAGCACTGCGGGACTCTGATAAATGGAAGTTATTCAGTGACACAGCAGACAGAGTCTCAAGGGCGCTTAAGGAGAACTACAGGAGAGAGAGGCAACGCTGAGCTGCGCAGTTCCGGCCTCAGCAACGACAGCCCCGCCAGGACGACAGTGTCACCGAGGAAACAGAGGGAGATGCCACGGATGAGAGCTACCACGATGTGACAAACCAAGAGTTGTAAAGTTGTAATGTTCTGACGGTATACGTAGATATTACAGCTATGATGTGCTAATTGTAAGTTTAATGAACTGACTAATTGTAAGTTTTATCAATTGACCTAGTAGCAATATGTTAAGCTTTAAACTTGCTTACGAAAATTTTAAGCTCCTGACTGAATAACACTGTCAATGTTAATTTAGGTGTCAATATTTATGTCAATGTCAAGTTCAAGTTCTAGATAGGCAAGGCTTTAATGCATATAATGCAAGTAACAACTGAACAACCACACTCATGTGATATCTGTTAATGTTAAGTTTAATACCCGCGACATCGTACATTAGTAAAGTTTCAATGGTCATAATCGAAGTAATAAATCAATATGAGCACGAAATAAGTCTGTCTCAAATTAAAGCCTGCGCTCTCGATAAATGAACTGTAAGTGGAAGCAATAGTTAATTCAAACGAAAATTTTATCAGTGCACTCTTACATGTTAAGACACAAATCTTAAATCATTAATTAACTTTACGTAATATCTCAACTTTAAAATTAATTTTAAACTCTACAGTTATAACTTTGTCAAATCTTTGTATATTCATTTTTCAATAAGTATTTATGGCTGCAAATCAATACTCAGAAAGAGGGCATAGTGGTCGACTTCCACGTTGGTGGGGCATGGGCAACGACACACACAGTATGGTCGTATCGATCTGTGTGTCGGCTAAGAGACTAGCCCATATGCTAGAAAGGACCCGTCTTATGTATAAAGATGGTGGGTTATTACAAATAGTAGCAGTTCACAGAGTGAACAAATGTGATTTTTTAAAACCTGAGCTGCAGTATCTTGGTCATGTCAAAAACAGTCAAGGTGTACATCCTCTTCAATCGCATTTGTTAGCCATACGAAATTTTCCAGTTCGTCGCTATGTCACAGAACTGCAGTCAGTCTTAAGAAGATGAACTATTGTAATCGGTTCATACCGAATGCTGAGCACATTGCGGCTCCATTGCGTCGCTTGCTTCACAAGAATGTCCACTTTGTTTGGACGGATGAAGTGCCAAGTAGCTTTTCAAAAACTTGAAGTATTGCTCAGTGATTGATGCTTAGTTCTTTGATCCTGACAAACCAGTTGTATTGCAAGTTGATGCTTCCTCTTACGGAATTGGTGAAGTGCTCTCGCACAGAACTGGTGATAAAGACAGGACTATCGCTATCGTATGAAAAGTGTTGTCCAAATCTCAGTGTAACTATTCAAAAATTGAGAAAGAGGCTTTGGCTATTGTGTATGGTGTCACCAAATTTCACCACTATTTGGATGGCAGAAAATTCTACTTAGTAGCGGGTCATAAATCTCTGCAGTCCTTGTTTCATCCGACGAAACCGGTTACTGTACGAACTGCCCAAAAATTGCAAAGGTGGACTTTGTTGTTGTCTCAATACCAGTGTCGTTCGTCGGCTCAGCATGGTGATGCGAACCCACTTTCACTTTTTCCGATTGGCCCTGACACAGACTTTGACACTTCTGCTGCATCTTGTTGTCACATCGATGCTCAGGATTCTGATTTTGTTCAATCCTTACCGCTGAACTATAGGAAAATAGCATAGGCCACGGAAGCTGATTCAGATTTGAACATTTTGTTACCATACATTTGCACATCTTGGCCTCACTCATTGAGTAGCACAAAGAATTCCGTAGTGCTCCGATACTTTGCACGCAGGCATACCCTCTCTGTACAGAAAGGTGTGATTCTTGTTCAAAATGACAGTGGACAGGCTCGTGAGTTGATACCTAAACCTTTGCAAAAAGAAGTGTTACAGTTACTTCACCAAGGGCACTGGGGGATTGTTCGTACGAAACAGTTAGCGCGTCGACACTGTACTTGGCAGGGCATGGACGCCCAGATAGAACAGATGACGTTATAGTGTTACTTACGCATGTGCAGAAAATCAGTCCACTCCGCCACAAAAATTCTCTGCTTGGCCTAAGACGCAATCGTCATGTGCACATAGACTTTCCGGGACCTTTTTGGAACACTCGTTGGTTAATTGTGATTGACTCGTATAGCAAGTTTCCTTTTGCCAATGAATTCGACAATGTCACGTAGCACACTTCAGGTGTTGTCCTAGGTTTTTTGCCTCGAAGGTTTACCTGAAGTCATAGTGTCAGACAACGGCCCTCAGTTCACATCAAATGATTTTGAAACATTCTGTGAACGCAATGGCATACAGCATCTAACTAGTGCACCGTTCCATCCACAGTCCAACGGCGAAGTGGAGCGTTTTGTCAGAACGCTCAAGCAGCAGATGGCCAAACTACGCTCCGCACACACCAGGGATCAAGCATTGCAATTGTTTCTCGCCTCGTATTACCCGCAGCTACGAGATGGACCATCGCCGGCGGCCGCCATCGGACGCTGTACCACCTGCTCCACCCTCTTGAGCATCCGGCACGGAAGGAAGGCCGCAAGTATCGCTTCGCGCCGCATGGTATTGTCTTTTACAGGGTTTTCAGCGGCGGCAGACAGTGAACGCGAGGCGAGATCATCCGTCGACTTGGCGCTTGCATGTATATTTCAGGTCCAGATGGCTTGTAGCGTCGATATCAACATCTACATCTACATACATATTCCGCAATACACCATACGGTGCGTGGCGGAGGGTACCTCGTGCCACAACTAGCATCTTCTCTCCCTGTTCCACTCACAAACAGAACGAGGGAAAAATGACTGCCTATATGCCTCTGTACGAGCCCTAATCCATCTTATTTTTGTGGTCTTTCCACGAAATGTAAGTTCGTGGCAGTAAAATTGTACTGCAGTCAGTCTCAAATGCTGGTTCTCTAAATTTCCTCAGTAGCGATTCACGAAAAGAACGCCTCCTTTCCTCTAGAGACTCCCACCCGAGTTCCTGAAGCGTTTCCGTAACACTTGCGTGATGATCAAACCTACCAATAACAAATCTAGTAGCTCTCCTCTGAATTGCTTCTATGCCCTCCCTCAATCCGACCTGATAGGGATCCCAAACGCTCGAGCAGTACTCAAGAATAGGTCGTATTAGTGTTTTATAAGCGGTCTCCTTTACAGATGAACCACATCTTCCCAAAATTCTACCAATGAACCGAAGACGACTATCCGCCTTCCCCACAACTGCCATTACATGCTTCTCCCACTTCATATCGCTCTACAATGTTATGCCCAAATATTTAATCGACGTGACTGTGTCAAGCGCTACACTACTAATGGAGTATTCAAGCATTACAGGATTCTTTTTCCTATTCATCTGCATTAATTTACATTTATCTATATTTAGAGTTAGCTGCCATTCTTTACACCAACCACAGATCCCGTCCAAGTCATCTCGTATCCTCCTACAGTGACTCAACGACGACACCTTCCCATACACCACAGCATCATCAGCAAACAGCCGCACATTGCTATCCACCCTATCCAAAAGATCATTCAAGTAGGTAGAAAACAACAGCGGACCTACCACTCTTCCCTCTGGCACTCCAGACGATACCCTCACCTCCGATGAACACTCACCATCGAGGACAACGTACTGGCTTCTATTTCTTAAGAAGTCATCAAAGTCTATTACTTAAGAAGACATCAAAATCAACTTCGCCTCTGTCATGTACACGATGATCTTTCAGTGCCCCTCCCCAGATTCACGGATCCAGACGACAGTTCGGCCACAGGAGCTGCTAGAGGGTGTCATCACGACGCCGCCGGGCGACCATGGAGACGGAGCTTTCGCCTCCTCTACCTCCTACCGATGGAGCTGGACCCGCTTACACCGCAGCAGTCGCCGCCATCTGGTTCATGGCAGCAGGAGGTGGCCGGTACCCTTCTGGTCGTTTCCCGGGGGACGTTTCCGTCAGAGCGAAGGCCGGATGGCGGTGTATGGCCGGAAGCTTGACGGCCCCTGCAGCTACAGCTTCCGGCCTGGCGATGTGCCCCCATTCCTGCCTCCCCCGCCGTGGTCGCACTCCCTACACAACGACGGTCAGTCGCTTTGGGAGGGGGGGGGGGGGGGGGGGAGGAATGTTCCAGCATAACAAGAAGATGAAGATCGCTAGGGTAGGGAAGGCTGTGAGATGTCAGCCAATAGCCCGCTGACTAGGACTGCATCACGACAGCATCACGACAGGAGCGGCCTCTACAAGACGGGAATATAAGCGCCGCTCCTGCCAGCCTCGGCCGGACAACACAGGAAGAATAGAAGACGGATACTAATAGAAACCACGCCTTAGAAGAGAGCACAACGATAGCAGTTATTTGTGATCCACAAACTGTGTGACAAACTTGCATGGACATTGTACGAGGGTCCAAAAGAAATGCACGCTATTTTTTTTTTTTTAGATCCATCTTTTGTTCTACATATTTGAAAGTTTTACAATGTGTAGATACATCCTTTAGGAACAATATTTTCATTTCTCCCCATAATTTCCATCCCTCTGAACTGCCTTACGCCATCTTGGAACCAGCGCCTGTATACCCGCACGGTAAAATTCTGAACCAATCTGTTGGAGCCACTGTTTCGCAGGGTGCACAAGGCAGTCGTCATCTTCAAACCTTGTTTCACGAAGAGAGTCTTTCAGTTCCCCTAAAGAGATGATAGTCACATGGAGCCAGGTCAGGACTGTAAGCTGAGTGTTTCAGTGTTGTCCATCCAAGTTTTGTGATCGCTTCCATGGTTTTTTGACTGACGTGTGGCCGTGCATTGTCGTGCAACAGCAAAACATCCTGCTTTTGCCGATGTGGTCGAACACGACTCAGTCGAGCTTGAAGTTTCTTCAATGTCGTCACATATGCATCAGAATTTATGGTGGTTCCACTTGGCATGATGTCCTCAAGCAAGAGTCCTTCGGAATCGAAAAACACCGTAGCCATAACTTTTCCAGCAGAAGGTGTGGTTGTTGTGAGTTTTTTTTTTTCTTGGGTGAATTTGCATGATTCCACTCCATTGATTGCCTCTTCATCTCTGGTGAAAAATGATGGAGCCATGTTTCATCATCGCTGATGACCTCGATGTTGAGCGCCCATAAGCCCCCCCCCCCCCCCCCCCCCCCCCCCTGTTTCATCACCTGTCACAATTCTTCCAAGAAATTCATCTCCACCATTCTCATAATGTTCCAAAAGTTCGCTGCATTTTCTTGTTTCTTTGAGAGCCACTGTCAACATCCTGGGAACCCACCTGGCACAAACCCTTTTTAACGCCAACATTTTCAGCATTCTGCAAACACTTCCTTCCCCTATCCCAACGTAGCGTGACGATTCGTTCACTGTGATGCGTCTGTCAGCAGTCACCAATTCATTAACTCTCTGCACATTGTCTGGAGTGTGTGCAGTACGAGGCCTGCCGCTGCGAGGACAATCCTCAATATTGCCGTGCCCGCTTTCATGACGTAACCTGATCGCTCACCAACTAACTGTACTGCGATCGACAGCAGCATCTCCATACACATTTTTCAACCTCTTGTGGATGCCTCCCACTGTCTCGTTTTCACAGAACAGGAATTCTATGACAGCACGGTGCTTCTGACGAACGTCAAGTGTAGCAGCCACCTTGAAGACATGCTGTGACGGCGCCACTCACGGGAACCGGTTGTACTAAGTTTGAAAACAAGCGGGATGTATCTACACACTGTAAAACTTTCACACATGCAAAATGAAACCCGTATTTTTACAAAATATTATGCATTTCTCTTTGAGTGACCCTCGTATATAGTGAAGGATGTCGTCCATCGCTTGCGACAACTCGTTGTGAATCCAGAGTTGTCAATCTTCTTTATTGTATTTCTAGTACCTTCCGCCGCGGAAGTCGAACACGCGGCAGAACAAATGGACGTGGTCAGCCCATAGAGGGCTCCACCTCCGCGGCGGCTGTTCCGCGCAGCGGCTCTCGCGCAGCGAGGGCGTCACCGCTACGCCACGTGCAGACAGCGGCCAATAGCCGCTCTCCGATTTCGTATATAGGGACCCCCCTCTGCCCTAGTCCAACCAGTCTGGTACTCGCTCTGGATTTCGTTTCTATCTCGGCGGTACTGCGTTCTGGTCTTTGCTCGTTGTTGACATTTGCCTGGCTCTGGTTCCGAGTGGATTTACGTTTGGTGTTTGGTGTTGTGGTTTTCCCAAGCCTCTGTTGTTTATCTCTTCCTTGTGTCGCTCATAGTCTGTCGTGTTCGGTTGTTGTCAGTTGTTGGTCTGTCGTCCGACTCGTCCTGTGTTTACCCAGTGGTGCGTGCTCCAACGCCGGCGGCTTCCCCGCCTGGCGGCTCCGATCCGCGGCCCAAGGCCTTCCCGCTGTTGGTTGTGGTTACTACAGTAATAAAAACTATTGATGTGATTTGCTTGAATTGTTGTATGGCTACCCGAGAAACCAGCATCCTCTAGGCACGCCATAAGAGACGAGTGGGCAGGACCACACTTGGAAAGTTGGATAATGTACAATATGTGCTTGAGCGAGCAATAAGAATGGATGACCAAGAGCAAAGTGCTCGAATTAAGAAACGCGTAAGACAGGGATGTACTCATTATTCCTACTATTCAAGCTGCACATAGCAGAAGCAATAACGGAAATAAAACAAAGGTTCAAGTGTGAAATCTGGTTTCGCAGGACAGAGCGGAACAGGTTATGAAAAGGGGCCCATATCAGTTGCTGCTAGTTGCACGAACATAAAACTTTTATTTGCTAAAGACACTTAATCTCACTTGCCCTTAAAATAATTCAGGAACAATACGGCTGAAGAACAGAACATAAGTTGTTAAAATTGAGTTAAGGAATACACATGACTGAAGGCCTTAGTTACAAAATAGAAGAACTGAGGACATAAGGTCTGGAGAATAAGAACTGCAGTAAGGGAATTTTAAAAGGTTGTAGACAAAGACCTTTCATATTTTAATTCAAGTAGGCTGAAGGCCTAATCTTAAAATATTTCGTATAAGGTTTGGCTGAAGGTCATACACTGAACATAGAACAACTCAAGGCTTAAGACCTGGATAACAAATTAAGACAGGCAGCCAATCATAACACTAAGTAATCGGGTGGCAGCACGACCTAGGGACGGCTGAAGAACCAACCAACAACCTAACCAATACCCTTCCACCCAACCAACGGCACGACAACCGAAAATAACAGCGAGGACGAAGATCGCAGCAGAACTACGTCTTGATAATTGGCGTCTAAACACAGTCAAGGCACAATAATCACTCAAAGAAAAAAAGGACAACAACATCAAGCAGTCGAACTACACGCCGTACTGGACAGCATCAACACGGCGAGGAAAATTCACTGCCGGAATACTATGCTAACTACTAGGGCAGGTAACCAGAACGTTAACGGCCACAAGGCAAGAAGATGCCGCTGGTGCACTTCACTAATACACTAATGGCCTTTAAAATTGCTACACCAAGAAGAAATGCAGATGATAAACGGGTATTCATTGGACAAATATATTATACTACAACTGACATATGATTACATTTACACGCAATTTGGGTGCATAGATACTGAGAAATAAGTACCCAGAACAACCACCTCTGGCCGTATTAACGGCATTGATACGCCTGGGCATTGAGTGAAACAGAGCTTGGATGTCGTGTACAGGTACAGCTGCCCATGCAGCTCCAATACGACACCACAGTTCATCAAGAGTAGTGACTAGCGTTTTGTGACGAGCCAGTTGCTCGGCCACCATTGACCAGACGTTTTCAGTTGGTAAGAGATCTGGAGAATGTGCTGGCCAGGGCAGCAGTCGCACATTTTCTGTATCCAGAAAGGCCCGTACAGAACCTGCAACACGCGGTCGTGCATTATCCTGCTGAAATGTAGGGTTTTGCAGGGATCGAATGAAGGGTAGAGCCACGGGTCGTAACACATCTGAAATGTAACGCCCACTGTTCAGAGCGCCGCAATGCGAACAAGAGGTGGCCGAGACGTGTAACCAATGGCACCCCATACCATCACGCCGGGTGATACGCCGGTATGAGGACGACAAATACACGCTTTCAAAGTGCGTTCATCGCCATGTCGCCAAACACGGATGACAGCATCTACATCTACATCTATACCCCGCGAGCCACCTTACGGTGTGTGGCGGAGGGTACTTATTGTACCACTATCTGATCCCCCCTTCCCTGTTCCATTCACGAATTGTGCGTGGGAAGAACGACTGCTTGTAAGTCTCCGTATTTGCTCTAATTTCTCGGATCTTTTCGTTGTGATCATTACGCGAGATATATGTGGGCGGTAGTAATATGTTGCCCATCTCTTCCCGGAATGTGCTCTCTCGTAATTTCGATAATAAACCTCTCCGTATTGCGTAACGCCTTTCTTGAAGTGTCCGCCACTGGAGCTTGTTCAGCATCTCCGTAACGCTCTCGCGCTGACTAAATGTCCCCATGACGAATCGCGCTGCTTTTCGCTGGATCATGTCTATCTCTTTTATTAATCCAACCTGGTAAGGGTCCCATACTGATGAGCAATACTCAAGAATCGGACGAACAAGCGTTTTGTAAGCTACTTCTTTCGTCGATGAGTCACATTTTCTTAGAATTCTTCCTATGAATCTCAACCTGGCGCCTGTTTTTCCCACTATTTGTTTTATGTGATCATTCCACTTCAGATCGCTCCGGATAGTAACTCCTAAGTATTTTACGGTCGTTACCGCTTCCAATGATTTACCACCTATGGAATAATCGTACTGGAATGGATTTCTGCCCCTATGTATGCGCATTATATTACATTTATCTACGTTTAGGGAAAGCTGCCAGCTGTCGCACCATGCATTAATCCTCTGCAGGTCCTCCTGGAGTACGTACGAGTCTTCTGATGTTGCTACTTTCTTGTAGACAACCGTGTCATCTGCAAATAGCCTCACGGAGCTACCGATGTTGTCAACTAAGTCATTTATGTATATTGTAAACAATAAAGGTCCTATCACGCTTCCCTGCGGTACTCCCGAAATTACCTCTACATCTGCAGATTTTGAACCGTTAAGAATGACATGTTGTGTTCTTTCTTCTAGGAAATCCTGAATCCAATCACAAACCTGGTCCGATATTCCGTAAGCTCGTATTTTTTTCACTAAACGTAAGTGCCGAACCGTATCAAATGCCTTCCTGAAGTCCAGGAATACGGCATCAATCTGCTCGCCAGTGTCTACGGCACTGTGAATTTCTTGGGCAAATAGGGCGAGCTGAGTTTCACATGATCTCTGTTTGCGGAATCCATGTTGGTTATGATGAAGGAGATTTGTATTATCTAAGAACGTCATAATACGAGAACACAAAACATGTTCCATTATTCTACAACAGATTGACGTAAGCGAAATAGGCCTATAATTATTCGCATCTGATTTATGACCCTTCTTGAAAATGGGAACGACCTGCGCTTTCTTCCAGTCGCTAGGTACTTTACGTTCTTCCAGCGATCTACGATAAATTGCTGATAGAAAGGGGGCAAGTTCTTTAGCATAATCACTGTAGAATCTTAAGGGTATCTCGTCTGGTCCGGATGCTTTTCCGCTACTAAGTGATAGCAGTTGTTTTTCAATTCCGATATCGTTTATTTCAATATTTTCCATTTTGGCGTCCGTGCGACGGCTGAAGTCAGGGACCGTGTTACGATTTTCCGCAGTGAAACAGTTTCGGAACACTGAATTCAGTATTTCTGCCTTTCTTCGGTCGTCCTCTGTTTCGGTGCCATCGTGGTCAACGAGTGACTGAATAGGGGATTTAGATCCGCTTACCGATCATGATGCTGTAAACAGAACCTGGATTCATCCGAAAAAATGACGTTTTGCCATTCGTGCACCCAGGTGTGTCGTTTAGTACACCATCGCAGGCGCTCCTGTCTGTGATGCAGCGTCAAGGGCAACTGCAGCCACGGTCTTCGAGCTGATAGTCCATGCTCCTGCAAACGTCGTCGATCTGTTCGTGCAGATGGTTGTTGTCTTGCAAACGTCCCCATGTGTTGACTCAGGGATCGAGACGTGGCTGCACGATCTGTTACAGCCATGCGGATAAGATGCCTGTCATCTCGACTGCTAGTGATACGAGGCCGTTGGGATACAGCACGACGTTTCGTATTACCCTCATGAACCCACCGATTCCACATTCAGCTAAAAGTCATTAGATCTCGACCAACGCGAGCAGCAATGTCGCCATAAGTTAAACCGCAATCGCGATAGGCTGCAATCTGACCTTTATCAAAGTCTGAAACGTGATGGCACGCATTTCTCCTCCTTACACTGGGCATCACAACAACGTTTCACCAGGCAACGCCGGTCATCTGCTGTTTGTGTATGAGAAATCGGTTGGAAACTTTCCTCACCGGCGCCAACCTTGTGTGAACGCTCTGAAAAGCTAATCATTTGCATATCACAGCATCTTCTTCCTGTCGGTTAAATTTCGCACCTGTAGCACGTCATCTTCGGGGTGTAGCAATTTTAATGGCCAATAGTGTAAGCGACAATCATTTGAATAGTTAAACACCATAGAGGAAGACAGTTGCAAAATTTTCCGACTCCAGTACACCATACGTTGGAGTTTGCGGGAACGGCCCAGGAAGCAACAACCAGGAATGAACGAAGAGATGTCACAGCCGTTGAGGTTTCGTAACAGGTTAACTGATTACTCTACTCCAGTGTCCATGTTTGGTGGGCGTCGAACTTTGCTGCTCTCGCAGCTAGTGCCTCACAACTTCGACCGCGCGTGTGGTCAGGCCACGGTCTGACCACACGCCGCGGAGATTTCCTCGCTGCTCTCTCGCAACCGACCGACTACCCACACACACCAAAGATGGTGCAGCAGTACTAGTATCGATAAACTCCGCTGCTGCCACTGACGGAGGCAAGTGAGCAACACGTTCAGGTAGTAAGTGAGGGAGAAGTAAGGCGCCACTCGATGCTGAAAAAATACCAAGAAAAGAAAACGGCATCAGTACGAGCTGGCCACGGCTCAAAGTGCAGAATTAAAATATCAGGTACAAGGAGATGAATTATAAGTTTCACTGAACACTGCCATCTTCAGTGAAAGTAAACAAGAATTACAGTCCCTTCATTTTATTAATGGACTTGCAAAGGACGGTTTAGACTTAGGTTCATCAGTAACAAAAATGTTTACCTTGCTTGGAGCGCAATGTTACAGCGAAACATGAAGAAAATTTTTAAGGAAGTTATGAAATATATCTCATTCAAGTAATGCAGCATTATAAAGATATACTTTCTGCAAAAATAAAGAGGGCTTGAGAGTTAGGCTAAAACTTCCCAAGCTGCAGTAATATAGTGTTTTCAAAATAAAACTGTCCTGGAAAGTACACTATCTGGTTACAATAGTGAAGCACCCAGGAGAAGAAGAGGAAAGGAAGTGAAACTTCTCCAGTTAGAGGCTATGTAGTGTTATTTCAGCGATTAGAAAATCGAATCAGATTTACAACGATCTTGACAGAATGAGCCAACTTACGAGTATGACATTGCACCTCGTCTGGCCTGTGTGAATCCAATGATTCCGTTGGGAAGAGAGTTAGAAAGCCTTTGTCTCCTCTCCTGAAGCGAGCTGCAACGTAGCTGCAGCAACTGGTCGCTGATATGCTGGGTACTGGCACTGGGGCAGAGTTGACATCCCAGTTGGTCCCACATCTGTTCTGTCGTGGACGGATCTGGGAATCGTTCTGGCCGCGGAAGTGTATTAACATCACCCAGACAGTACCCAGAGACACGTACAATGTGTGAACGAGCACTATGCTGTTGAGAAGTGGCTTCACGATAATATCGTGTAACAGGCGACACAGGCGGACGCATGATGTCTGTGACGTACCGTTGTGTTGTTAACGTCAGGCTACGCCGGCTGTTCCTAGTCCCCACCATTAGTGCGATATGTCCATTACCTGTTCTCGGATGGCAGGCGCAAGTGTGGTTACAGTGTGCTAGGTGCACAATAGGGCGGTTTTCTCCTGAGGCGCTCGGGTGTAGTCCACTCGAATCTTCACGATATGTTTGCCCTCACTTTCCCATATAGTCCAACATTGGACCTCAGTAACATTCGAGTGCCTCACAAATCTGAATACTGCACAATTCGACCAGCTGCCTAAACGAAAACCCCTTCAAAATACTGCCTCACAAAAGTACCTCCATGTCTTTCACAGTCATTACCCCAAATCTGCCGTTGTTCACGCCTCTTGTATGCCCTACCAATCCTAGCGACAACATTTATGCAGTCTGGTGGCCATGCGAAGCTACATTCACGTCCGCTCTTTTCTTCTGTGTCCTCCCTCTTTTTGTCAGGCAGTGTATGTCATGCATCTTAAGTAGGCAACCAGGCTTACATTATCCACACCTGACGTAAGTTGAGTTGCCTATTTTATGGCGTATGAAATATTTTCCGGGTTAGGTTTTCCTTATTTTTTTAGTCTCTCTGTGTAATATAATAGCATGCGCAAGGCATTTTAAATAAATATAAATATCTTTTAACACTCTAGTGCCTATGTCTATTTTTAAAATGATAAACATTCAAATATTTTATAAATGAAATGCAGATACCTGAACTCACTGCTATGGTAACAAAACTAATAAAAGAACCAGGATGGAAATAGAGACATATCCAAAATTCTGGAGACTATATTGAAATCAGAGGTCTTTATAGGTTTATGAATGAGTCTTTTCCAAAAAATATGACAATCCTGCAGAGATACGAACCTCTTCACTAGGAAAGCTGTATGAAAGCTTTCAAACGTCTTCATACAGAATATAAAATTTGGAAATCAAGAATCATCACTTCATATTTCCTCGTCAGTTGCAATGCTTAACTTGGCTCTGAAATTGCATTTTCCTCCTTTTTTAAGTTTTGAATCGATTTTACGATAATATGCAGGTACTTCTAGAGTTGTTGAATGTAGCTGTCTCTTACATTTGTTGTAGTGTTTGCTGACGTATCTTGCTGTAGCCCAACGATTGTTGTAGGACCAGTATCTAAAATGAGATGCTGTTTTGTACAAAATGCCATGGCAACCAGTTACTACTTCTGTGGCTCGCTGAGGGGAACAAATGTCGACGCCGGATGTAAAGCTTCCTCTACGCACATTCCATTGTGAGGGGTGCACCGTATATTTCCCTACGAACTTTCAAATGTTATTTGTACCTGTACAAAAAAAAAGAGTGTCCGTCATCATGTACTACCAGTTCGTTTATATACTACTAGGGCTATTCGGAAAATCAGGCACGATCGGACGCTAAATTCTAAGCCACAGCGTAAATCAAAAAAGTTTTATTTACAACAGTTTGCTGCGCCTTCCAGCTAATTCTATACATAATTGTCGTCCCGACTTAGGCAAATGCCATATTGTTGTACCAACTTTCCAAACCATCGTCATAGAAGGTAGCTACTTCTCTAGCGTGGTGTGCAGTTCCTTGTCTGTGCCAGAATGTTGTCTTCGTAGTTCATGTGAGCAATGATGAATATCAGTGGGGGCCAAGTCTGGGCTGTATGATGACTGATCAAACACTTATCACCGGAAACACTGCATAGGCATCCTCACCGGCGCTGCAGTGTACGGCCGAGAATTGCCATGAATAAGGAAATACGTGACAGGTACGTTATGTGGGGTTGCATGAAATCATGAGAAACCTCTCAGCAGGTACCCATACTTCGCGGGAGACACTATTGTTCTAGGCATCTTTACGGGTTCACTGTGTGTTCACAACAGAAAATTGCGACGTGACGTGATCGAGTGGCATATTAGATACACTGAATAGCACATCTGTGCAAAGCTGCATTGGATTTTCCATCTCGTTTCCATTCCGCAACCTATCACACCTTTCTTTCCGAATAGCTGTCGTATTCGGAACGGAAATTTTTGTTAATCCAATTCGTTTCCCAATGTCTCTTCGGAAACTCTTTCTCTGTTGCGTGCAATGGCACTTGTAGAGAAAATATATGGCACAAATGATCACTTTTGAGGTTGATTTTCTCTTTTCCATCTAGCTTGCCGCTCAGTAGTTATGGTTCAAATATCCGAGAATGGAATCTCTGTTGTGGCGTAACAAGCTAGCTAAGCCACACTGAGAAGGGAGCCGAAAGGCACGCGTACACACACGCCGACTGGCGTCAAGTCTGGAACAGGATACGTTATGACTGCTATAAAGAAAATACGTAGCTTTGGAATATACTTAACTTTTAATCACTCCTTGTGATACATCTCTCTTGACTATACAAATGAGACTCGTAAGATACATGCACTGTTACAATTGGCGCCTTGCTAAGTCGTAGCCATTAACTTAGCTGAAGGCTATTCTAACTGTCTCTCGGCAAATGAGAGAAAGGCTTCGTCAGTATAGTCGCTAGCAATGTCGTCGTACAACTGGGGCGAGTGCTATATCGTATCTCGACACCTGCCTTGTGGTGGCGCTCGGTCTGCGATCACACAGTGGCGACACGCGGGTCCGACATGTACTAAATGGACCGCGGCCGATTTAAGCTACCACCTAGCAAGTGTGGTGTCTGGCGGTGACACCACAATCTCCTTGCAGTATGTATATTGAAACTGTGAAAATTGGTATCTTAAAGGTCATAAAAGGCTTACTCTTTACTGTATCAGTTACTAGGCTACGGACGCAGCTAAGTAACAACCTACACTTGATAAAAATCCACTACCAGTGTACAGTTATACACTGAAGTGCGAAAGAAACTGGTATAGGCATGGGAATGCAAATACGGAGATATGTGAGTTATCAGACTACGGCGCTGCGGTCGGCAACGCCTATATAAGACAACATGTGTCTGGCGGAGTTGTTAGATCGGCTACTGCTGCTACAATGACAGATTATCAAGGTTTAACTGAATCTGAACGTAGAATTATAGTCGGCGCACGAGCGATGGGACACAGTATTTCCGAGGTAGCGATGAAGTGAGCGTTTTCCGTATGACCATTTCACGAGTGTATTTGAAAATCAGCAATCCGGTAAAACATAAAATCTCCGACATCGCTGCGACCGCAAAAAGATCCTGCAAGAACGGGACCAATGACAACGGAATAGAATCCTTCAAGATGATGGAAGTGCAAACCTTCTGCACATTACTGCTGGTTTCAGTGCAGGGCCATCAACAAGTGCCATCGTGCGAACTCTTCAATAAAACATCATCGATATGGGACTTCGAAGCCGAAGGCCCATTCGAGTACCCTTGGTGATTGCACCACACAAAACGTTACGCTTCGCCTGAGCCCGTCAACACAGAAATTGGACTGTTGATGACTGGAAACATGTTGCCTGGTCGGAGGAGTCTCTTTTCAAATTCTATCGAGCAGATGGACTTGTACGGGTATGGAGACAACCTCATGAATCCATGGACGCTGCATGTCAACACGGGACTATTCAAGCTTTTGGAGGCTCTGTAATGGCGTGAGACGTGTGCAGTTGGAGTGATATGGGACCCTTGATAGTCTAGATATGACGCTGATAGGTGACACGTACGTAAGCATCCTGTCTGATCGCCTACATCAATTCATGTCCACTGTGCATTCCGACGGACGTGGGCAATTCCAGCAGGACAATGTGACATCCCATACGTTCAGAATTGTAAGACAGTGGTTCCAGGGACACTCTCCTAAGTTTAAATACTTCCTCTGGCCACTAAACTCCCCAGGCATGAACATTATTGAGGATATCTGTGATGCCTTGCAACATGCTGTTCAGAAGAGATCTCCATCCCCTTTTTATTATATTTACACGTCAAGTTCCATAGGGCCAAATTGAGGAGCAAGAATATGTCAGTACACGAAATTACAACATAAAAGTAATAACTGTTAAAAATAAAATGTTTATGAACGCGAAAAAAGGTAGTCCATAAGATTAAGTAAACGCAATCAACAATACAACAAGGATCAGCTCAATTTTTCAAGGAACTCCTCGACACAATATTAGGAGTGATACATGAGGAAACTCTTCAGTTTAGATTTGAAAGCGGGTGGATTATTGCTAAAAGTTTTGAATTCGAGCGGTAGCTTATTGAAAATGGATGCAGCAGTATACTGCAAACCTTTCTGCACAAGAGTTAAGGAAGTCCGATACAAATGCAGATCTGATTTCTGCCGAGTATTAACTGAGTCAAAACTGCTTATTCTTGGGAATAAGCTAATGTTGTTAACAAGAAATGACAGTAAGGAATATATATATTGAGAAGTCACTGTCAAAATACCCGGACTAGTGAACAGGGGTCGGCAACAGGTTCCTGAACTTACACCACTTATTGCCCGAACCGCCCGTCTCTGCGCCAAAAATATCCTTTCCGAATGGGAAGAGTTACCCCAAAATGTAATACCGTACGACATAAGTGAATGAAAATAAGCAAAGTAGATTAATTTTCGTGTCAAACGATCACTCACTTCTGATACCGTTCGAATAGTAAAACTGGCAGCTTTAAGTCTTTGAACATGATCCTGAGCGCGGTTTTTCCACGACAGTTTACTATCTATCTGAACACTTAGAAGTTTGGAAAGTTCAGTTTCATTAAGCAAATGCCCATTCTGTTGAACTAAAACGTCGGTTTTAATTGAATTGTGTGTCAGAAACTGTAAAAACTTATTCTTACTGTGATTTAGCGTTAGTTTATTTTCTACAAGCCATGAACTTAGGTTACGAATTGCACTATTTGAAACTGGGCTAACGTCGCAAGAACATCCTTTACTACCAAGCTAGTGTCATCATCAAACAGGAATATTTTAGAGTTACCCATAATACTAGAAGGCATATCATTTACATAAATAAGGAACGTATCCCTGGGGCACCCTCCCATTTGACCATACCACAGTCAGAACCCACATCACAGACATTCTCAACATTGTGAATGATGAACTTTTGCTGTTTGTTGCTAAAGCAAGAGGTGAACCAATTGTGAGCTACTCCCTGTCTTCCGTATTGGTCCAACTTCTGGAGCAATATTTTGTGATCAACACAATCAAACGTCTTAGTTAAATCAAAAAATATTCCTAGCGTTCAAAAACTTTCGTTTAACCCATCCAGTACCTCACAGATAAAATGGAATATAGCATTTTCAGTTGTTAAACGACTTTTAAAGCTGAACTGTACATTTGATAGCAAAATGTGTGATATAAAATGATTGATTATCCTTACATACACAGCCTTTTCAAGAACCTTAGCAAACACTGATGGCATAGAAATAGGTCTAAGATTGTCTACATTATCCTTTTCTCCCTTTTCATAAAGCGGCTTTACTACTGAGTACTTTGATCGTTCTGGGGACTGACCATTCCTAAAGGACAAATTGCAAATATGTCCAAATACAGGGCTAACATGAACAGCACAGTACTCTAATATTCTGCTAGGCACTCCATTATATCCATGAGAGTCCTTAGTCTTCAGTGATTTAATTATTTACTCAACTTCGCCTTGTCTGTATAACAGAGGAGTATTTCAGACATCAATCTCGGAAAGGTATTTGGCGAGAAAGTTATATGATTCCTGTAGAATCTAAATTTTTAGTTAATTCATCAGCAATGCTCTGAAAATGATTTTTAAATACTGTACATATATCTGATTTATCAGTAATAGAAATATTTTTACTTGGAACTGACTTTTATCATTGACCTTGTGCTGCAGACCAGACACTTCCTCCACAACTGGCGACATGGTTTTAATTTTATGCTGTGAATTAGCTATTCTATTTGCATATCACATATTCTTTGTTTCCAGATAACATTTTTAAACACCTTACAATACTAACGTTTTGATATAATTCCCACTTTGTTCTACATGATATCCTTATCCCACCAGTCAGGCACCCGGGCTGCTTATTACTGCTAGAACCCCGTTTAAAACGCTCTAATGGAAAGCACTGTCAAAGAGCGTGAGAAATGTGTTAAGGAAAGCACTATATTTATCATCTATGTTATCGGCACTATATACATCCTGCCACTCTTGTTCCTTGATAAAGTTTAAAAAACTCCCTATTGCTGTTGGATTAACTTTTCTACATAGTGCGTAATTATTTATGACATTTATTTGAATACAAAAGCCTTTTAGTGTTAATATTTGTGCATTGTGATCTGAAAGGCCATTCACCCTTTTGCTAACAGAATGCTCATCTAGTAATGAAGAATGAATGAAAATATTGTCTATGGCTGTGCTACTGTTCCCCTGCACCCTAGCTGGAGAAAACACAATCTGCATCATATCATATGAATTAAGGAGATCTACCAACATCCTTTTCTTGCCCCATCATATACGAAATTGATATTGAATTCACAACATACAATTAATTTCTGGCACTTCCTACAAAGTGCATCAAGAACTCTCTCTAACTTGAGCAGAAATGCTCGGACGGTCCTACAGGATTTATGGTGTCAGTGTTCCTTACAGCAGTATATCACATATTTGTCGAGTGCATGCCACGTCGTGTTGTGGCACTTTTGCGTACTCTCGGGGGGGGGGGGGGGGGGGGGGCTACACGATGTTAGGCAAGTATAACAATTTATTTGGCTCTTAAGTTTAGATGTAATTATCCAGAAAATATTATTATTACTGTTATTGATCTGCTCACTGGACACGGATTCCTCACTTCGAAAATCTTTGGTTTATTAATCTGAAACGCCCTGTGAACTGACTCACACAGTGTTTCACGAGCTATATTGTGAAATCGGCATGGAGCTTTTTCTGACAGAATGTTCGAAATTGATGATTTCCAGTGTACACCTTGAAAAATTGCTGGGGGCTGAATCTGAGAAGTAGTCGACAGTCTGCTTTTATCGACACACAATGAAAGCTTCGATTAATGGTAGCGATTTTTCTGCTCGAGATTGCGCGACAAATACATTCCGCACCTGGAAGTTTTGGCAAAACGAGCTAGAGAAACAGCGCTCCAAAGGGAGACAATTTTTGCGGTTCATCTGCTCCTTTGTCGGCAGGCTTCGGCACGCGGCCGTTGCCCCCGTCTCAGTGAGCATAGGGATAGCCAGATGCGCAAGCGCCGCTCATTACGAATAAAATCAATGGCCAGCCTCAGAGAGAGCCGCTCTGGGGAGTGGCTTCAGACCTTTGGCCGTAAGTTAGGTGGTTGCCATGGCGCAGTATGCGTCCAGTTTGAGAGACAGGGGATGTTGCTCGTCGCTGTGAAACAGGACAGTGCTTCTGTACCAACTGATGAGATTATCTCTCCCTTCAAATTTCATGAACATCTTCACAATTCTTATACGTACTGTAAGCTCGAAGATGAAAACGTCATTTTCTCCCAACTCTTTCTCCAGTCTCGGACTACTTCAGCGGATGAGTCAATATGCACTCCGTGCCTGCACCAACAACTCCACTTCCAGAACCTCAATTTCCATTTTTTGTCATAAATCTTGTGACATATTTTGATGTAGTCCTCGACGCCAGTCTCATCATCTCACAGTGTCACCTATATTCAATGCCGTCATTTACTTGTTGATCGTATTCTAATTTAGCTTTTTGCTAGTGCTCGCTCGTACAGTGCTCGCTCTATTATCGCGGCAATTATTCCCTAATATCTTAACAAAACTACTATCCAGTCCCCACTAATCAATGATACTAAAGTAGTGCTCTCCTCGCCGTCAGTGTAGAACATTCCCATTTCAGTCCATTTAATTTCTAGAATCTTTCTCTGACACTTGCTAGAAAAACTATCAAAAGAAATCGTCCTTTATTGGACTTTAAGTCAGTTGTCGTATTAGTTTATACAAAGTAAGCATTTTTAATTATCATTCGGTCGAAAAACAGTAATATAGTTGTTAATAAGCTCTCTCTCCGTGCGGGGGAGGAGTGGAGCGACTGGGAGTGGGGCTGAGAATGACATAACGGTGACTTTTGATGTAGTGGTGCTGTTTACAAATGTGCACAGCATCAGTTTCAAAAAATGGCTCTGAGCACTATGGGACTTAACTGCTGTGGCCATCAGTCCCCTAGAACTTAGAACTACTTAAACCTAACTAACCTAAGGACATCACACACATCCATGCCCGAGGCAGGATTCGAACCTGCGACCGTAGCGGTCGCGCGGTTTCAGACTGTAGCGCCCAGAACCGCTCGTCCACACCGGCCGGCACAGCATCGGTTTTTTGGACGTGGTACCCCAGTCTTTGACAGCGACATGATCGAGCTACGAGGCCTGTTCAGAAAGTAAGCTCCGATTGATTGCCAAATTGAAACCACAGTGAACATCAGAAATATTTTACTTGTAACAATTAGCTACACCTTTCAGCTACTTCTCTACGTAGTCGCCGTTCTGACTTAGACTTTTGTCATAGCGTTGTACCAACTTTTCAATAGCCTCATCGTAGAAGGCAGCCGCCAGTGCTTTCCGCCAATTCTCCACGCTGGCCTACACCTCGTTGTCTGTGTCAAAATGTTGTCTTCAAAGACAGCGGTTCATGTGACCAGAGATGAAACTCAAGGGGAGACAATTTCGGACTGTATTGTGGGTAATCTAACATTTCCATTTGAAAACGATGCAGGAGCATCTTCATTGCCCCTGCAGAATGCGGCTGAGAATTGTGGTGAAGACGAAACAGCACGACAGTTATGTAATGTTAGCTGCATAGCTTCAGGCGAAATTTCTCACCAGGCCCTCGTACTTGGCGGCAGACACTATTTTCTAGACATCTTTACGCACTCACTGCGAGCTCAGAAGTGAGAAGAGCGACGTGATGCTAACTGGGGTTATACTAGAGACACTACCCAACACATCTGTGCAAAGCTTTATCGGATTTTCATAGTCGTTTCCATTTCGCGACCGATCGGAGCTTACTTTCTGAACGCCCCTCGTATTTACGCATAGTCTTACCTCATCTTTGTTCCTATTTTCTGTTCAACGGCCGGTATTGCAATTAGACGGATGACGTTGCGGTGGTAAAACATCTTTAGCTGTTGCAACCCACTTTATGGATTTCGACGATATTGCCTCAGACGCTGCCCCACTAAAGTTAGTTATTTCGTCCGATAGATTGATTACGCGTTCGGCAATTGACACTTCGAACGTGGAAAACGAGACGTGTTCCCGGTGCATCTCAATAGCATTAACAGTAACATGTAGTTCACGCACCGCACCGAAAACACAACGGATGTCTTTGCCACAGTGTCTACAGAAGACCTACGCACACCCTTCTGTTCTTGCACGATATCACTGGGCACAGAAGCCCACTGAGCTACAAACGCTGATGCACAGTCTAGTTATTGTAAATGAAATGATCCTGTAGTATTGATGCGCGGGAGGTCCCATCCGGGGAAGTTCGGCAGCCGGATGCAAGTCTTATTTCAGGCGACGCCACACTGAGCGACTTGCGCGTCGGTAATGATGAGATGATGATGAGGATAACACAACACGCCTCCACGAACGGAGAAAATCTCCAACTCGGACGGTATTCGAACCCGAGCCCACTACATGGTAGGCAAACAGTTTAACACTCAGCTACGCAGGCGGATTGCAGTTATATCAGACGGCGATAACATCTCGCTGAGCTGAGCCGCCTACGTAACAACTTCAGGAACAATGGCTATCACGATCACCAAATAACTGAAGTGATTCTGAACAAAAATCACAGTAAGGTCACCGGCGAGAGGCTGGAAAACAAATTTGCTATTTACCGTTCTGAGGTTCCATGTTGGGTAAAATAGGCCCCCAACAGCCGTCCACTGCACTTGACAATCGCCAAGTAGTACTTGGACCAAAGCTCGTTGCATTTGGACAACTGTACGCTCCCGGAATAACGATAACATTTCATTCAATTTTGAGACATGGTTCAAATGGCTCGAAGCACTGTGGGACTTAACATCTGAGGTGCTCAGTCCCCTAGACTTAGAACTACGTAAACCTAACTATGTACATCACACACATCCATGACCAAGGTAGGGTTGGAACCTGCGACCGTAGCAGCAGCGTGGTTGCGGACTGAAGCGCCTGGAACCACTTGGCCACAGCGGCCGGCATTCGGTGTTACCTACAAGCACAACAGTGATGAAAATTTCTCGGATTTCCCGCCGTGTAGTCAGTGTCGAGAGATTACCATTTTCCGACGAGTGTCACATTGATCTTCTTCGACAGGTGTCTCAGCCTGGTAACCGAGAGCTCTACATCTGTAGTAAACTCTGGGAAAGTACATTCGCATTCATAAGAATAAATTTTGCATCCGTATCCGATATCGCTGCTGCACGCTGCTATCGTCTTTCTTACTTCCCATAGCCACTGATCAGCTCTTTATAACTTGAACGGCAACATTAAAAATTTAGGTAACTTTTCCAGCTTCGTCACTCGTAATGGGTAAAGAGCCGATGGCCCGCTCGTGTACCCTTGATGACTCCACGTCACAAAGCTTTACGCCTTGCCTGGGCTCGGCAACACCGACATTGGACTTTTGGGAACTGGAAACATGTTGCTTGGTCGGACGACTCTAGTTTCAAATTCTATCGAGCGGATGGACGTGTACTGGTATGGAGACAAGCTTACGAATCCAAATTCAAATGGTTCAAATGGCTCTGAGCACTATGGGACTTAACATCTATGGTCATCAGTCCCCTAGAACTTAGAACTACTTAAACCTAACTAACCTAAGGACATCACACAACACCCAGTCATCACGAAGCAGAGAAAATCCCTGACTTCGCCGGGAATCGAACCCGGGAACCCGGGCGCGGGAAGCGAGAACGCTACCGCTTACGAATCCATGGACCCTGCATGTCAGCATGGGGCTGTTCAAGCTGGTAGAGGCTCTGTAATGGTGTGGGGCGTGTGCAGTTGGAGTGATATGGGACCCCTGATACGTCTAGACACGACTCTGTCAGGTGACACGTATGTGAACATCGTGTCTGATCACCTGCATCCATTCATTCCGACGGACTTGAGCAATTCCAGCAGGACAATGCAAAAGTCCAGCATTGTAACAGTGTAGCTCCAGGAACACTCTTCTTAGTTTAAACACTTCCGCTGGTCACTAAACTCGCCGGACATGAACATTACTGAGCATATCTGAGATGCCTTGCAGCGTGGTGTTCGGAAGAGATCTCCACCCCCTCGTACTCTTACGGATTTATGGACAGCCCTACAGGATTCATGGTGTCAGTTCCCTCCAGCACTACTTCAGAGATTAGTCGAGTCCATGCCACGTCGTGTTGCGGCACTTCAGCGTGCTCGCAGAGGCCCTACACGATATTAGGCAGGTGTACGAGTTTCTTTGGCTCTTCAGTGTAAAATGTTTAGGACCTCACACGAACTGCAGGCCAGCCGTTTAATGATGTTCTACCGCCTTACAAACAGCAGCAAGACATCCCTCCTCCCACAGGACGTATCTTCTGAAGTACCGTGTTGTTTAAATCAACCTTTGTCGTTGAAATAACTTTATTTGTTTGCGATTCTGGTTTTAGTTACATTAACTAGATAGCAGCGAATGCCTGACAGAATTCACAGTGAAGCACGTATTTCATAATCATGCGTGCGAACATGGTTGCGGTGTAGTTGGTCATATGAACGGAGTAGGTATATCAAGCTCGTTGCTAACGTGAGTGTGGAAAAGTAATCATTACATTCTATCTGCATTCATCATCAACGCTGGCTAATTGTAATCTCTTTAATGATATGAACCTGCAGCAGAAACACTAGAGGTTACGGCAAGCTCCCGACAGAGCGCTATAGGACTCGTCTTTGATGGGTCGCCATATGCCAAGCGCTATTCGAAAGCAAGATGCACTCAGCCCTTGTGAGGTCAGCTGAGGAGCTACTTGGCTGAGGAGTAGGGGAACCCGTCGCGAAAACTGAGAGTGGCCGGGAGAGCGGTGTTCCGACCACATGCCGCTACATATTCGCGTCCAGTGACGCCTAGCGCCTTCATATCACAGGCCATTCGGTCGGTACCGTTGGACATTCCGAAGTCTGTTCGGACGGAGTTTAGTTTATGTACTTAATGTGTGGCTCCTCGATATTTGCTCTACGATTGCATCTAAACTCAGCAAAGCACCTTTAGATACCTAGCAGACGTCACTTCTGCTACCACTCTTAATCCCTCCCATCTCTGTTCTGTTCAAGAGTCGCGTTTGATAAGAGTGACAGCATATCGTCGTCATATGAGCTCTAATTTCTCTGACTTTATCGTCATACCCGTTCAGAATTACAGCAGTGAATCTCCTCATGATACACAACGCCCTCCTGGAGACTTTGCAATTAGAGAAGATCTCGGGCCACCTCACAAAGAACAGTGAAATGTTTACCAAAGGCCTATAGGATTTGTAGGAATTGTAATTGTTCACGCTTGACAGCATTTTTCTGGTGATGGTTAATATCTGCCGAACTACACTTGATGGACGTATCAGCACCATAAATAGTAATCACAGCAGACATGGGTTAAGTAAGTAGACCACCCAGCAACAGCCAGCTGCCCTGGAAGTTGTGTAACATACGAAAGTGAGTGCAAAAACTGAAAAAATTCTCAATGAGCCAAAGAGCAGAAAGCGCTGTCAAAAGAGGCACAAAACAGACTATATGAGTGTCATAGGTTCTAAGCTACTATATAATTGTTGTGGCACACCATAGTTATCTCTCTATAAGCCCAAGCACGTATTCAGTTACTGCGGTTTATAGGAGTTGCCAATGGTACTAGTACTGATATCCACCTCAGTGTGGGCCTATCCCGTACATGTGAGTACTAGTGTTTGATAATTCAGCACATGGAGAAGTAATTAGTGCCAATTATTCGAGTGCGTGGGTGGAGGTTTATTTGCTTTTAACTGTACAAGATTTTTATGTACAAACAATTACGAAGGCATCTTCGACACTGTCCAGATTATCATACCAGTGATACCGATACATTTATCCAAAGAATAAACACTTGAAGTTATCTTTGGCGAGTGTAAAGTTATTGTTAGTTGTGCCACTTCATATAAGCGAGGTAAAACATAACATTAAAAGAATTCCACACTAAATACTAGGTGGCATTTGGTAAAAAATTGCAGCGAAATGAAAGAACAGTCTCTTATTTTTATTTTTGTTAGCACCGCATGGGATGCAGCAATAACAAAAATGCAAGAATGCTCCGATGCGAAACCTGCGAAGGCGGCGGAAGCAATGGAAGTGTTCCAACAGGACGCGACGCCCGCACCCGCCAGCATGCAGGGAGCCTCACCACCACCGGCCGCGACTTGTCCCACCACGGGTCTCGACACCCCTTCTGGAACCAGCGACAGGCGTTGGCAACGTAGTCGAGGCAGAGGAGCCTGCGGTCCAGCGGCTATAAGGATCCGGACAGGACACGAACCAGACACTTCGCCTGAAGATGATCAGCAGGAAACCTCTTGAAACGTTGCCACAGAACGGCGCCTTGACTCGGCTGATAGATAACCTGAGAAGACTTTATCAACGATATTCGGAGAGAAATATAAATTAGCGTATGCGAGGATGTTGATTGCTGTTTATTACCCACACATTCTCTGTGTGTTTAAGATGGGTGATTTATCGGGCTGGTAGGGTATATGAGTGTTCAAAAACACCATGGTAGGCGTAGTACACTCATCATGAAGATGTACAAGAAAGAGAAATACTTAGTCACCGAAAGAAATGAATACACTGTTCACGGTGTCCTGAATGAGTGATATCAAGTCTTGGTACAAGAAACTGCCCCAAACACATCACAGAGCCGGTTACGAGCTGAACTACACACTATTTACGCTCCAGGCTAAACCCTTCAATGGACTGTCAGTGCGCCGGCCGATGTGGCCGAGCGATTCTAGGCGCGTCAGTCTGGAACCGCGCGACCGCTACGCTCGCAGGTTCGAATCCTGCTTCGGGCATGGATGTGTGTGATGTCCGTTAGGGTAGCTGGGTTTGAGTGGTTCTAAGTTCTAGGGGACTGATGGCGTCAGATGTTAAGTTCCACGGTGCTCAGAGCCATTTGAACCATTTGACTGTCAGTGCACTCAACGCCTTGCACGATTTGAAATACAGGCAAAATCGCGTGTCGCCGGACCACACTAAACGCGTCCACTGAACTGCTGTTCCGTTTCTGCGTTGCTTGGCCCACTGTAGTGCCGCTACACACATCAAAAAACGTTTTGCATCATCTCGGTTCTGAAGATAGACGTTGACTGTAGATGTTGTATCATTGACACAGACTGTTCAGAGATGTCACTGAACCCGCCCAAAGATGTAAACAATCATGCACAAGCAGTGCCTATTACACGGAGGGGGTCCAAAGGCTTATCAGTTCCAGTTATTCCAATAGAAGGAAGGTACACGGTTCATGTTGTCTGTAGTTCAACCAAGCCTGGACGGTCAATACCGCGGTTAGATCGTGTCCGCATTGTTACTTTGTGCCAGGAAGAGCTCTCAATAAGGGAAGTGTCCAGGCGTCTCAGAGCGAACCTAAGGGATGTTGTTCGGACACGGAGGAGATACAGAGAGACAGGAACTGTCGATGACATGTCTCGCTCAAGCCGCCCAAGGCCTACTACTGCAGTGGATGACCGCTACCGACGGATTGTGGCTCGGAGGAACCTTGACAGCAACGCCACCAGGTTGAACAATGCTTTACGTCCAGCCACAACACATCGTGTTACGACTCAAACTGTGCGCAATAAGCTGCATGATGCGCAATTTCACTCCCGACGGTCATGGCGAGGTCCATCTTTGTAACCACGACACCATACAACGCGGTACAGATGGGCCCAACAACATGCCGAATGGGCATCTCTTCACCGATGAGTGTCGCATATGCCTTCAACCGGACAGTCGTCGGAGGCATGTTTGGAGGCATCCTGGTCAGGCTGAACGCCTTAGACGCACTGTCCGGCGAGTGCAGCAAGATGGAGGTTCTCTATTGGTTTGGGGTAGCATTATGTGGACCGACGTACGCCGCTGATGGTCATGGACGCCGCCGTAACGACTGTACGATACGTGAAGCCATTCTTCGACCGATAGTGCAACCATACCGGCAGGACATTGGCGAGGCATTCGTCTTCATTGACGACAATTCGCGACCCGTCCGTGCACATCTGCTGAACGTCTTCCTTCAGGATAACGACATCGCTCGACTAGTAGTGGTCAGCATGTTCTCCAGACATGAACACTATCGAACATGCCAGGTATAGATTGAAAAGGGCCGTTTATGGACTACTTGACCTACCAACCACTCTGAGGGTTCTACTCCGAATCGCCGTTAAGGAGTAAGACAGTCTGGACCAACAGTGGTTTGATGAACTTGTGGATAGTATGCCACGACGAATACAGACATGCATCAATGAAAGAGGACGTGCTACTCGTTATTAGAGGTACCGGTGTGTACAGCAATCTGGAATCTGGTGTACAGCAATCTCAAGGTCTCGCTGTATGGCAGTATAACCTGCAATGTGTGGTTTTCATGAGCAATAAAAAGGGCGGAAATGACGTTTATGTTGATCTCTGTTCCTATTTTCTGTACAGGTTTCGCAACTCTCAGAGCTGAAATGGTGTAAAACTTTTTTTGATGCCCTTGCTGCTTCATTCTCTGTCAAACCGTGGACATTCTGCACTGGTACACCATAACAAATCGGACAACTGCAGTCAGGGTTTTGTTAGGGGACCATCCAAACACGATAGCTCTCTTCTGTTATTCTGTTACATCTACAGCCACATACATACCTTCGCAAGCCACCATACGGTGTGTGGCAGGAGCTACTCTGTACCACTTCTACTCGTTTCTTTTCCTCTACCACTCGCCAATAGAGGGAGAGAAAAACGACAGCCTATATGCCTCTGTATAACCCCTAATTTCTGCTGTCTTCGTCTTTCCTCAAACGAATTGCAGTTAGCTTTAAATACTGGTTCTCTAAATTTTCTCAATAGCGTTCCCCGAAAAAAAAAAAATACGTTGCCTTCCTATCAGCTGTTGCCACTGATTTCCCGAAACATCGCCATAACCTCGCGGAGTGGCTGCGGGGTTTAAGGCGCCATGTCACGGATTTCGCGGCCCCTCCCGCCGGAGGTTCGAGTTCTCGCTCGGGCGTTGGTGTGTTTGTTGTTCTTAGCATAAATTAGTTTAAGTTACTTTAAGTAGTGCGCATGTCTAGGAACCGATGACCTCAACAGTTTGGTCCCTTAGGAATTCATATGCATTTGAAATTTGTGTACATTGCCACCATAATGCTAACAAACCTATCGGCACACCTCTATTTGCTTCGATATGTAATTGCTTCGATGTCTTCCCTTAATCCGACCTGTTGCTTATACCAACATTCCAACAATACTCATGAATAGATCGCACTATCGTCCTATATAAGGTCTCCTTTACAGACGAATCACACTTTCCCAAAATTATTCCAACAAACCGAAGTCGAACACTCGCCGTCCCTACCATATTCTAATATGCTAGTTTCATTTCATGTCGCTTTGCAACATTACGCGCAGATACTTAAACAATGTGACTGTATCAAGCAGGACACTGCTAATGAAGTATCCGAACATTAAGAGTTTGTTTTCCGTACTCATCCGCATTAACTTGCATTTTTCTTCATTTAGAGGTAGTGTCATTCATCCCACCAACATCAAATTTCGTCTAAGTCATCTTGTATCCTCCTACAGTTATTCAACTTCGACACCTTCCGTCGCACCACAGCTTCATCAGCAAACAGCCGCGACTGCTGCTCACCCTGTCCTGCAGATCATTTATGTATATAGAAAGTAACAGCGATCCTATCACACTTCCCTGTGGCATTCCTGACGATTCCCTTGCCTCTGGTGAACACTCGACGTCGAAGACTGCATACTGGGTTCTATTACTTAAGAAGTCTCACTCACATACGTGGGAACCTATTCTATATGCTCGTACCTTCGTCAACAGCCTGCAATAGGGCGTCGTGTCAAACGCTGTCCGGAAGTCTAGATGTATGCTATCTCCTGTTGCCCTTCTACCATAGTTTGCAGTATAATGCTTGATGATTCGTGGACGGAAACTTCTTGGTCTCAAGAAAATTTATTATATTGGAACTGAGAATACGTTCAAGAATTATACATCAAACCGACGTTAAGGATATTGGTTTGCCATCTATGCTTTTTTCCATTAGCTGGGGACTTTGCGACGAGTGCACGCTAAATGAGAGCTCAATGGCGTACAGTATCCTTTCTAAAACCGACCTGGGATTCCATCTGGATCTGTCGCCATATTTGTTATCAACTCTTTCAGTTGTTTCTTTACGTCAGGGATGCTTATTACTATCTCGTACATACGGAAGTCTGTCTTTTCGTCAAACTGCTTTATGTTTGTACGATTCACCTGCCTGAGCGATTTCGTAAGCACGAAATTTCAAACTTGAGCTTTCGTTTTGCTATTTTCAAGTGCCACATCAGACTGGTCAACGAGATACTGGATGGACGCCTTAGATCCGCTTAGCGATATAATATACGACCAGAATTTTCTCGGCCAGATCTTTTGCTAAGGTATGACGGTGGTAGCTGTTATATGTTTCGCTCATAGATCTTTTCACAGACGCACGAATCTCTATTAACCTTTGCCTGTCGTCATTTGTACGTTCTCTTTCGAACCGGGAGTACAACAGATTCAGCATTTTGCGAATTTCGTTGTCAAACCGTGGTAGATCTTTTACGTCCATGGTTCGCTTGCTAGGCACATACTTCTCCAGACCACAATTTTAAATCTGTTTAAATTTTGCCCATAATTCTTCTACGTCCTTATTACTGGATGTCAATTCATTGTCTAAGTGAGAGGTTAACAATTGCTTTCAGCTCTTTCTAGAAAACTGACTGGAGGGATTAAATTCAGCAGATTGCGTCATACACATCACTTAACTTGCATGTCTTAAGTTATCCGTGACGGATCACATGAGCACCTGCTACCAGTTTTACACGATCTATAGCGCTTCAATACGATCAGAGTGCACGGTTAGGGGGTGAATAGTGTTTTGAACGGTAAGCTCACTGAAACTGTTGATTTATACAATGCGATAATGAAGTGAGAGTTCTTTCACAATATTTCGTTTCGTGAGTATCCACACGTACAGGCGGAAATTTGCGTCCAGCTAAGGACTGCACTGCTGGTGTACTGTTGAACGACGACGAGAAGTTCATTGAAAAAGAGCATTGCACCAGCTCACGCAGCCAGGTCACTGCACCCAGTGTGGGTCAGCTCCTATTCTGGTCTAAGCAGTGTCATGCGATGTCTCGTGGACGGGCTACCTAGAGCGTGTGGTGTTCCTCCTGCCTTAGGCTCCTTTGAACAGTATTTTATTCACTTCTGCATTTCTTTTGATTAAGCATATATCAGCCTTTAACAGTTTTTTTCTGCTTTACAGAGGAAGTTTCCATTTACTTAAAACTAATTATTTTGAATAATACTGCTTCGAATGCTATCTTTGGCTTATTCAGAAAGCAGATCGCAGTTTGTTGTATACACCACTTCTAACAAACACCGAGCAACGCGCTCCAGTACGCGGCCGCCAAATACATCGCTGGCCGCACTTCTCTGGGCGGCCCGCTGCTTCCTTCGCTGGCCGTCTTCACACGCACGCTCCCTTACGTGCCCGAGAAATACAGCGCTGGCCGCACTTCTCCGGGCGGCTCGCGGCTAACATCGCTGGCCGCCTTCGCGCGCGCGCGTTTGTCAGCACACAGCAATTGGCTACGCCAGGAAACATTGCGATTGGTTGTCCCTGGAAAACAGCGACCCCAGCCGACGGCTCCATTAACTAGCAAGCCTTATATAAACCCGGCCGCCGCCGCAAACGACAGTTCTCATCGGGAAGTGCATTTCGCCGTGTTCCAGCTGCTTGTGGATGACTCGCCGCACCACTCGAGGTTACCTGGCTGCTCGGCGGAAAACTAGCGACTTCACTTGGAGAGACTGAACTTCACTGGACTTGGGAATAGTTACGGAACGTGCACCCCACTATGCACAATTGGATATTGGTATAAGCAAACTTTAATTATGCATTACTTCTGAGTGTGAGCCTGGGTAGACGCTTGGCTAACATAATTATTAAAAAGTGATTTGTGATTTAATAAACCAGACTGACGAGGTTATTGTGTTATTCCTGGTTATAACACAGTTCTATAAGCTGTAAGGTATGAAAGAGAACAGTAATTCAGATGTAAATGAGACAGGATTGTAGACCGTCCGTCATGTCATTCTATCCGTAGCTACAAGTTATGAGGAGAAAGTGGGAAATGGAATTAGATTTCAGAGTGACGAAATGAAAATGTTATGATTCACCGATGGCAATGTAAATCTCACAGAGGTGGCACACAAGAATAAGTTGAATCATTTTATGCTGGACAACAAGATAAGGAAATGAGAGACTGGGTAATAAATATATTTTTCTATCTGGGTATTTGGGCAGCAAAATGACAGCAGAATGCAAGAACATGTAAACGCAGACTGGTAACAACAAGAAAACGTTTTCTGAAGAAAAGTACGTAGTGTGTTAGGTAATCTTTTCTAAGGCATCTGTGTGGAGTGTAACCTGACACAGAAGCATCACATAGACGATGAGCAATACAGACAATAAAAGACTTAAAGGACGACAACTTCTTATCTAAGATCGCATTTTTAAAACCTTTTATTTACGATGACCGGTTTCGGAAAAACATCTGATATGTGAAGAGTGTGCGTAATGTTTAAAGCATATTAAATTATGACGTTGTACGCTATTTTTCATTATTTGTTTAGTACTTACAAATCAGATGATGGCAACTGTAAAACAGAAAGCGGTCATCGTAAATAAAGTTTTTATAAATGAGATCTTTGCTAAAAAAACTATCTTCCTTAGAGTTGAATAGTTGCAGATCGCCCTTTATTTCACATTGAGGGAAAGTTAACTACACAAGAAAATAACTGAAACCTTTGCTATTTTGAATGCTCAAGATTAGGAGGATAATGGGGAACAAAGTGCCGTATGGCGTAACTTTACTAAACAAAGCGATAGGTTGATAGAGAACATTATGAGACGTCAAGAATTCGCCGAACTGGTAGAGGAATGAATTAGGTGTGGGTGGAGGGAGGGGGGGGGGTTAAGGGATGAAAATATAGAAGCATAAAATGACATGGAATGTAGTAACCAGTGAATCTCGCATACAATAATGATGGAAATAAGACAAGACTTGAACAAAGCAATTTAGCGTGCAGGATTAGCTTGCTTGGACAATCGCATCAGTTGAGTCAGTAGACTGGTGACTAGAACAGCTACATCACAATTTCTCCCTCTTCCTCAACAGAATTGCGTCGGTTGGTTGGTTGGTTGTTTGGAGAAGCAGACCAGACAGCGAGGTCATCGGTCTCATCGGATTAGGGAAGGACGGGGAAGGAAATCGGCCGTGTCCTTTCAAAGGAACCATCCCGGCATTTGCCTGGAGTGATTGAGGGAAATCACGGAAAACCTAAATCAGGATGGCCGGACGCGGGATTGAACCGACGTCCTCCCGAATGCGAGTCCAGTGTCTAACCACTGCGCCACCTCGCTCGGTGAATTGCGTCGGGTCAAGGCCTTGAAGAAGTGCGGTTTCCGGCCGTGTGATGGTGGGCACTGCGGAGCGGAAGAGAAAACAGTAGAACACGTGAAGGATTGCCCGCTTGAGGACTCTACGCCAAGTGACTTTTCCGAGTACTTGTGTAACCATATATATCATAATTTTGATAGAGTAAGACGCCTACTCTTGTCTAAAGTCCTTTCAACCAATGCCGTATTTCAAAACGGAAATGTTATTTAAACCACCTGTTGTCACTTCGACTCATTGACAGAAATGACTAATCTGCGTATATATCCCGTAGAGATGAATGAGGAATAATGCAGTATTAAGCTCTGAGCAGTCTGTGGGCTTATAAACTCATTCGTTTCAGTTACCTAGAATCAGGCACTCTATGATACGTTCGTTTTCACAAGTATTTGCCAGGTATTATACCATTAGTTCCTCTTCTATATGCAGAGAGATTTTTGCCTGATAAGATCAGCTAAATTGTGTAAAGCCACTCCTAACAAATATTCTGAAAATGGCAGAACGCCAATTGAACATCGGTGTGCTCAAAATGAAAATAACGCCATTGTATGAATATCTAGATCTCAGTACATGACATACTGGATGAAGTCGACAAATACTCCAATCCAAGAACCAAGTTTACACACAGACTTTCCAAAGCAAGGAAGATATCAGACTGATATTAGCAAGTAGAAGAAAATTTTAATTTCGAAAATAGTTCACTTAGCGCTCGAAGGAACGGTAAGTAGAGTAGCGGCAGACAAAGACTATAACAAGCAAAACACTTAAATAACAGAGTATGTTGAGTAGAGTGGTAGAGTAGAGACGAAAAGATTAACACAAAATAAAAGTCGAATAGCGTCAAACCAGCAGAAAGACTACTGACTTATAAAAGAGAAGTCTTGGCTGAGGCAATAGCGTGACACTACCATTTATACGCTGAGATAGCCTATGACGCTTCTAACAAGGGGAGGCCGCCAATTTTGAAATTCAGATTCGATTCATACTGCGCATAATAAAAGCTCATGGCCAGAGGTGTAATGTGGCAAAGCACCAAGATGCACTTCTCAGCCGTTGTCGAGAAAATCGACAGTTAAAAGAAACCGCTGCGGCGAAATATTCTCTACGATTAATAATTTTCTACAGCGTCGTGGCGCAGCGGTAAGCGCTCGGGTTCGTAATCCGAAGGTCGCCGGATCGAATCTCGCGCCATGCAACCTTTACTTTAGTATTTGTTTTTTGTAATTCAAATGTGTGTACACACACACACACACACACACACACACACACACACACACACACACATATATATATATATATATATTCCCGGCAATCTGTTGCAACAATTATGCATATAATAAGTTGTTGAAAGTCGTTTGTCGTGGAAAAACTGGCGACTTCGAGCATCATTATGTTTTCCGCAAACAAAGTTGTATTTCATAAATATTACTAATTGTCCTCATGATATTAACCACGTATAGTTAACGGAAGACGTAGAAACGATATTCCGAAACGAATACGTATAGCATAAGTCAAACGTTCGAATTAGAATAGAGACCCCATGAATACAAATTTTCTGTGGCAGGTATGAAATATAAACTCCGTTACTCGCTCGTTACACTTGAAGGACAGATGTTGAATGGGCCGAAACGAGCCGCTGCATAACAGCGTAGTTGCCTGCTAACTTCGAAAGAAGGTAGATGCAGTCCCTAGCGCAACTTATAACATCGTCGAAAATCGGTGTGATCGTGAGAGCTTTGGTACATGCTGTTAAACAAACGGAAAAATGGAGGCGGTACAATTGGAGAGCGATCCGCCTTCACCAACATGCATAAGCAATTCATTAATATATATATATATATATATATATATATATATATATATATATATATATAATTTGAATTACAAAAAACTAATAATAGAATTGCATGGCGCGAGATTCGATCCGGCGATCTTCGGATTACGAACCCGAGCGCTTACCACTGCGCCACGACGCTGAGTATTTCACCGCAGCGGTTTCTTTTAACCGTCGATTTTCTCGACAACGGCTGAGAAGTGCATCTTGGTGCTTTGCCACATTACACCTCTGGGCATGAGCTTTTATTATGCGCAGTATGAATCGAATCTGAATTTCACAATTGGCGGCCTCCCCTTGTAAGACAAGCAATAGTTTGACTGTGTGGCAGGAAATATCTCACTCCCCTCACATCTGGCCGCTCAGCGCTATCCACCGCCTGAGGAGCAACTACGGACTTTGGGAACAGCAAGTCGGAAATACTATGCTGTCATCCCCACAATATCGGAACTTAGAGACCATAAACGAGACCTCGGCAGTTGTAACAACTAGCTACTAGCTCTACTCATATCCCTCCCGCCCATGCCGGCCAAAGTGGCCGTGCGGTTAAAGGCGCTGCAGTCTGGAACCGCAAGACCGCTACGGTCGCAGGTTCGAATCCTGCCTCGGGCATGGATGTTTGTGATGTCCTTAGGTTAGTTAGGTTTAACTAGTTCTAAGTTCTAGGGGACTAATGACCTCAGCAGTTGAGTCCCATAGTGCTCAGAGCCATTTGAACCTCCCGCCCACACACACACACACACACACACACACACACACACACACACACACAGTTCCTACCTTTTTTCTCTTTACTGTTCTGCACTGTGTATCAAAAAGAAACGCCAATTTCCGAGACGTGATACATGAACTTGTGAAGAAAACAGTTCATACAACGATGTGCTCTATTTCGAATTGCACTCCAGATGGAACATATTTTATGCGATACAGTCCGTATCTTATCTCTGCTGCAGTAGAAACGTCGCATTTTTATCCTTCATACAAAAGCACACCGTCACTCCATACAGGGTGACAATTATTGAGCTATATGAAATAATATCGTCATAACTTCTGAAGGCTTTGCGTTGGGACGTTCAAATTGCACGGTTGGCCGGGGGGCATGACGGGATTTAGTATGCACATGTATGGTTCGGTTTACCGACGAAACCCACTTTCATTTGGATGGGTCCGTCCATAAGTAAAACTGGGGCATTTGGGGGACTCAGAATCCTCATTTCGTGACCTAGAAGTCTCTTCATCCACAGTGGGTGATTCTGTGGTGTGCATTAATCGGTGCGATATTCCTTGATGGTACGGTGAATACCAAACGATAGTTGAAGGTTTTGGAAGATGATTTCATCCCTATTATCCAAAGTGACCCTGATTTCGACAAGACGTGGTTCATGAAAGACGGAGTTCGACCCCATCGAAGCAGGAGAGTGTTTGATGTCCTGGGGGAGCACTTTGGTGCCTGGTATGGGCCTCGATTGTTCGCCATATTCTCCAGATCTGAACACATGCGACTTCTCTTTGTGGGGCTATATTAAAGGCAGGGTGTACAGCAATACCCCCAAAACCATTGCTGAACTGAAAACAGCCATTCGGGAGGTCATCGACAACATCGATGTCCCGACAACGGGTCATGCAGAATTTCGCTATTCGTCCGCGCCACATCATCGCCAATGATGGCAGGTATATCGAACATGTGATAAGCTAAATCTGAATATCTCTAGTGACGTTTACATGTTGAATAAAGTGTGTGTAAGCCATAGTTTGTATCTAATTTTCGTTTCTTTTCGTATAGTTCAATAACAATGGTCACCCTGAAAAATGCAGCCTTTTTCACAAGAACTGTTTCTTTAAATACAAGGACATACAGATGATCGAATAAAATCCTGGTGGCTTTCGAGTCGGGTCAATTCGAGTAAAATTGTGTAGTTTTACACAGCTGTCAGCGCCATCATTTTCAAGTCTGAAACTACGGCACGGTGTTCTCCTCACGTGGGCCATACAGATGAGTCCCCAACTTAATAGAAGTGGGTCGAAATTATGCTCTAGAACGTGAGATGTTTCGGGAAATGGAGGCCATAAAGTGTCTGCAGAGTATTCTACATCCATACTCCAAGCCACTGTGAAGGGCATTCCCATTATACTGGTTATTAAGGCTTTTCTCCGTGCCATTCACGCGTGCAACGTGGAAACAACGACTCCTGAATGGCTGTATGTGCATTATAATTTGCAAAACCTTGTCTTCACGATAGGTGCAGCAGTGATATGTTAAAATGTTCAAATGTGTGTGAAATCTTATGGGACTTAACTGTTAAGGTCATCAGTCCCTAAGCTTACACACTACTTAACCTAAATTATTCTAAGGACAAACACACACACCCATGCCCGAGGGAGGACTCGAACCTCCGCCGGGATCAGCCGCACAGTCCATGACTGCAGCGCCCTAGACCGCTCGGCTAATCCTGCGCGGCGCAGCAGTGAGATGTAGTTGGCTGGTGTATATTCCTAGATTCATCACTTGGTTCCAGAAATTTACTAAGTATGCTTTCGCGAGATAGTTTACGTCTGCATTCTAACGTTTGCCTATTCATTTATTACAGAATCTGCACGGCGCTCTCCTGTAGATCAGACAAACCTGTGAACATTCGTACTACCATGCTTTGTGTAAGTTCAGTATTCAATGTCAGTTCTATTTGGTACGTGTCTTACACGCTCGAGCATCATTCTAAGACGGTTCGATTGCACATTTTGTAAGCAATCTCCTTTGTAAACTGATTGCATTTACTTAGTATTTTATCAATGAGTGGAGTTCTACAACCTACTTTACCTACGACTGATCGTATGTCATTGTTCCACTCTATATACCTACAAATTGTTACACCCAAGTATTCTTATGAGTTGATATATTGCAGCTGTGACTCATTATCAGAAATTTCAATCCACTCACAGACTTCATTTCATAACCCATACGTTAGTAATATTAGTAATAAAGATACTACATTTTTTTCGTTTTGTGGTGTGCAGAGTTTTAGTTTTCTGAACTGATGAAAGCAAGTAACCAAGCTTTGTACCACTTCGACATGTTATCAAAACCCGACTGAATGTTGTTGCAGCTTTTTACAGAAAGTACTGCATTATAGATAACTGCCAGATCTGCCGTAAGTCCGAGCTTACTATGAGTACTGTCAGTCAGGTCATTGATGTACAACTCGAACAGCACGGTTCCCTGCACACTTCCATAGGGCATTCCCGATGCTGCCTCTACATCTGTCGATGATTGCATAGGAGAAACCATTCTCTCTATAATAACTTCGTATCTATTCCTCATTATGCTGACACAGCTGTTGATGTTATATGTATGTCAAATCCTCATATGTAGTTAAGCAAACGTTTTAAATTTCACACGTGATTGCGTTCATCGAAAATCATCTGGCTGCAAACGCCTGGGATCCTTCGGAGTTCAAAACAGTTTCGCTAGCATGTAACTGCATCCCTACTACTTGCTACTGAATCTGTTCTGGTATGTGCCGAAGCCCTGTGCTGTTTGATAAACGCAACTGGTGTTGAAATTTAAAAATTTTCTAATAGCAGCTGACGTGATTTACATATACGAGGGCAAGTCAGTAAGTCAACTTTTTCTACCTGACAGCATGGCACTACTTTCCCAACAGTGATTCACCTTAACCTCACTATAGTCGCTGTGAGTTCGCTGCGTTGGTTCAGTGAGCAACACTATTCTTAGTGATATCAGAGCATTTTATTACGTCTGCCCAGTCGTCTGCAGTCACCAACCAAAACTGACGGGATTGACACGTTTTATATGCTATGAAGGGACTAAAGTTGTCGAGATTATTTGCAGAATACAGCTGCAGTATGGTGATGTCCGTATTAGTGAACGACAAATTTACGAGTGGTTAAATCGCTTTTAATAGTGGATGAGTATCTGTCAGCGACTAAGAGCGTTTGGTAGGCCATCAACTTCGCAAAAGGACGGTAACATCGAGACAGCTTGGTGAACATTCGTGTTGATCGTCGTTGATAATCACTGAAACATATTTGCTTTATTTTAGATGACACACAGGAAGTGATGAATTTGTTCTTTGCGTGCGACAATCGTTCTAAGTAGTACGTTGGAATAAGCAATGTAAGATATTCTATGATATATCGTTTTTTCTGTGCGTTCACTGATGATGCGTAGATTCGATTCTAATTCTACGCAGGGTAATATATGAAACAGTTGGTGAAATCCGCTGCAGAGGTCAATAAACTTCCTATAAGTGATAAAAGCTACTGCAAATAACGGTATGGTTTAAACAAGAGAGCTGTATACACTTTTTGGTGTAGCACGTATTGGTCAGTAAAATTTTAAAGAGCTATACGTTAAACATTGAAACTGTCGCATATCGTTTAGCGTTCAGAACAGATACTGCCAGAGAAGATAAAAAGCAGTCTTTGTGCTTTCACAGAGAACACGTGCGTCACATGCGGCAATAACTATCCAGATTAACAGACCTGTCGGTAGAGCTGCATTGCAAAGAGATGAAACTGTGCTGAATGTAATGGCTGCACTCATTGGTCAGAAGACGATGAAGTTGCCAGCTCGCATTACACTTGGACCAATGAAATGAACTGGCATACCTATTCTAACAAGGATGGAAGACGTGAGCATACAGCTACCGTACTTCTGAAGTATTACTGAGGCGCTGTTGCCGCATTTACGAACAGGGCCACACTTACCCTGTTTTTGCTGAATCAGTTACTGTTCGCTACTCTAAGTGGCAAAATACACTCATATGAAAACCAGCTATGTGTATTCAGAATTTTATAGTCTTGACTCACTGCACTGTTTTCTCTGTTTCAAGATCAGTATTCTATTAACTGATGTCATTAGCAATTGCACATCACTAATATGATTTACACATGTTCTAGCAGAACTCATAGAAAATATTAAATATTTAGTATCATTACTGTATTGTATTAGGATTTACTGAAAATGCTATTCAAATTATTTTCATGCTGGCGATAATTATCAGTCTTCTATCTGTACACATACAGCTTAAAAAATCATATTTTGAGAGGTGGTAAAATGGACCCAAACACGACAAAAATGTCCAGTAAACATGAGGTCTAAACTGCATATCTCATGTGCTATAAGTACTTGTACTTCTTACCTACTGTGAACACGTCAGTTCTACTACCAGCTCTTTGCTGTTACGGACGACCTACACCTACCCAGAAAGCAGTAAACGAATTACACATTCCTCTGTTATTTTCGGTAGATACAGTACGCAGTAAACATCTTTTAGTGTTGCTACTAGAAACAGTATTCACGATTGTACATTAGTGCAGCACATATGTTAGTTCTAATGGAAACAGTTTGTGTTTTGATAACTTTATCAGATACTTTTACCCTGTAGTTTTATTTTACACATATCAGGATAATGGAAGCATATTATTCCACGCCGCGTGGGATTAGCAGAGCGGTCTAAGGCGCTGAATCATGGACTGTGCGGCTGGTCTCAGCGGAGGTTCGAGTCCTCCCTCGGGCATGGGTGTGTGTGTTTGTCCTTAGGATAATTTAGGTTAAGTAGTGTGTGAGCTTAGGGACTGATGACCTTAGCAGTTAAGTCCCATAAGATTTCACACACGTTTGAACATTTTTTTAATTATTCCATATAGGAAGTGACAGACATGATCTACTATTATGATCTGGGCAAGTCAACAAGTCAGAAGAATAGAAGTTTTTTATTGGATTCCAAGAGTTAAGAGATCAAGTGAGATGGCGCAATGGTTAGCACGCTGGACTCGCATTCGGGAGGGCGACGGCTCAAACGCGCGCTCGGCCATTCTGATTTAAGTTTTCATGTTTTCCCTAAATCTCTCCAGGCTAATGTCGGGATGGTTTCTTGGAAATGGCACTGCCGACTTCCATTCGCATCCTTCCCTAATCCGATGGGACCGATGACCTCGCCGTTTGGTCCCCTCTTCCCAAATCAACCAACCAACCAAGGGTTCAGAAAAGTTCTAGAAACCTATCAAATGGATGATATCGAGAAACAATGTAAGATCAAACTGGACGCTTGTTGATGAAGAGCATAATGCATGGAGAAGTCCGGAGGCGGGTTGGGCCTCACCCGAAAGTGTATGTCTTCTTTAATTTTCTTAGAACGAACTTGAAATATTCATTTCAGACTCTACAATTACAAATCTCGTGAAGAAAATTATTCATTCAGAATACTACGTAAGAGGTGAACCATTTGAGGCGACTCTTCATGACAAAAATATTCGAATAGTACTATATTTGGTCACCTAGAATTAACAGTTGTTTAGTGGAATGCCTGCGACATGACAGTTACGGAATCTGAAGTGAGATTTGGTCACCTAGAGTTGGCAGTTGTGTAATGAGACGCCTGTAGCATGGCAGTTAAGGGATGTATACTGCGAACGTTGCAGGGAAGCGACAAGGGACTTTTGCACCACAGGCAATGCGCAGATCAGTGGTCTCCAGTCTGTTACTTTCTCCATGATCTCGCTCTCAAGCTGCAGCTGTTGTTCTGTGCAGTAGACCATGTGGAAGTAACTGCTGAATTAACGTACTTCTAAGATGATTATTTTCTGAAGCGCCTTTCACCTTTCCGCAAATACGAGTACAGCTAACATTCTTCGACAATAGTTTGGAGAATTTATCGTATCGCATTGCCCCGTCATTTATCCAGAATAAATAAATCTTACCAACGCGAAAACTAATCTCTAGTATAAGTAAAAGTATCCCAATAATTTCCACATTTTCTAGTGCTTGCTTCAAAATGTATTTATCAGAAATTGAAGCTGCATCTGTTGTAATCATCATCAGGCTGGCAATTGGTTTGGAGCTGCTTCTTTTGCTATGGCTACTCTACATTTTTAGCCCCTTTTCTTCTATCGTCGTCAGTTAATTTGACATTTAAGTAGCAAAACTATTACTTTCAACATTTCAGCACTTTAATCTAATTCCGTCGAAATCACCGACTGAAGGCCATTACAGTCCATTCCTCCGTTTTGAGCTTAAGGCACGCCGGTCCCAGATCGAAACCACCTGGTAGATTAACAGATAGACCTAGTCAGCCTGGATGTGGCTTCCAGACGGTTTCCCACATCCGACTACGTGAATACTGGTCTGATATGCAGGTGCCCCCCCCCCCCCCCCCCCTGAGTTACCTTACCCGCAAATACTTCGAAAACGTTTACACAGTTTCACATGGGATAACATCAGACGCAGATAAATGGGTATAGAAATTCCATGCGAGGCGATAGGAACGTCATCCGGTCATCCGCTACCGCCAACATTGCTACATCCAGAAAGTAACATGCCGACCCCATGACTACAAGACATAATTGCTGGTAAAAAGAAGAAAGGTGTTTGTCTTATAACATCCTTTCAAGATACTACACATTCCGCTGAGCTGGTTCTCCAAATCGTTTGCCACTTCCGACAAAATTACGATGTCAATTTTATTTAACTTCTTAACTTTAATTATAGTTCTCAGTTTCCCTAAGTTCCTTTTAGGCCTACGTCAACGTACAGAGAATAACATGAGCTGTAGGATAAACACCAGCCACATACCCTTCTCAACTACTTTCTCCTTTTCGCATCCATCGGCTCTTAGAACTACAGTCTGGTTTCTGTAGAAGACACAGAAAACCTTTCCATTCCCGTATTCTGTACCTAATAACTTCCAAAGACCGTGTTTCAGCAAACGATGACAGAATATTTTTCTAAATCCACAGATGGAATAAATATGGGTTTGTTTCTCGTGAACGTATCTCCAAAGACATGTAGTAGGCTAAGTATCGGATCGCGTGTTCCTAAATTTCTCCAGAATACAAACTGATCTTCCCACTGGCCGGCCTCTATTCAGTCGTTCCATCCTTCAGTGATTTCAGTAGCAAAGAAGGCGTGTGCCGAAAGTTGAGAGCTTTTCCGAACTGTCTGGATACGCCTGTACCATCAACCACTGCAGTTTGTATATAGCTAAGATACTATATGAAGCTGTAATTTCTGTGAAACAATTTTATGCGTTTAGGATTGGCATGTGGGGAACGTGATTGCTTCAGTGCATCTATAAGAAGCTATATTACTTTAACTATAGCATCAATGTGGCACTACACAATAGTGTGTGGCACTATAACACAACATTACTTCTGAGATATTTAAATACATTCCTTTTCACGACTGTAATTTTCTTTTATTTCTTCACCGTGCAAAATATGAGAATTTCTTACATATGAAATATTAAATGAAACTGACTGAAATAATTTCGAAAAATTCGTAAAGCGGACATTCATATTGTATCCATTCGCTGGAACTCTGAGAGGCTGAACCAGAAGCTTGAATATGTGGCCAGTCTTCGACAGCAGTTGACCGAAAGAGGAAAGCTAATGTACAAGAGCGTGCTGAAAACTAATGCCTCCGAAAAGCTAGTTACAGCTTTCTTAAATAAAACAAACTTTATTAGGATCCACGTCTTTATTCTTCATCTCTACATATTTATTTCTCAACGTAGTCACCCTGTGGACAAATACATTTCTCCCAACGAAAGACCAGTTTACTGATAACGTCACTGTAGAATGTTTGTTGAGGGAATCACAGCCACACCTAGTTTCCATCGCTTCACCTCGAGCATGTTTTATAAGTTTTGAAAATACTCCGAGCTCGGTCACACGTGTTGAGGTTAGCGCCACCGTCTCCTTCATTACGAGCACGGGCAATCGAAACTCGAAAATTACTGATGTCAATACATTAGTTACCACACACAGCTTTCATTCATCTATGGATTTCAAATGCAAACACGTTTTCTGCGGCTAGATATTCGATTAAAGCACGCTATTTCTCACGCACCGACGTCATTATGTTACACGCCTTCATACCATACGCTACAACTCGGAGCTCTCTATCGGCATAGCGTTGCGACTCGTATCAGCGAAGCGGCAAAGTCGATCGACTAAAATCCATGACATAATACGCTAACCGATATTGAGAACACAATAGGTAACTAACAGGCAGTACTTTTCGGTACTCCCTCGTAGGCAGGAGTCAGGTAGTACGCAAGGCACATTGAACGCGTGCAGCAATTGCATGTGTCTGCAAGATTCATTGCAATTTACAAGGACCACTGTACTTTGGTTTCCTGTAATAATGCTTCAAAAGGTATGAAAGAAAGAGTACTGTTTGCGCACATCAAGTGTAAGGAATGTTTACATTTGGAGATGAGAAATTATAATTTGGAATTGTGGAGCGTTGATGCCGTCAATCCACTATACCGCTTCTGCAGCATCCAACAGTGTAAGATAGAACCATTTCAAACTTTTAGTTTTGTAAAAGGCTTGCCAGCGTTTGAGCGATTTTGACAATATAAATTTTGTGTGAACCTTTTAATCATAATTTCGTAGTCATCGTTAACCCAAATCATTATTACCTGGAACAGGATCACTGTCCATCTATCTTACTTCCGAGTATTACATTATGAAATCCAAATATTATTAATATTAAGGAGAATAACTTTGTCAGACAGTAAAACTATTTTTTATTGAGTCTGCAAGTTCATGTTGTTCCTAGTTAATTAGTGATTAATTAAAGTTTGAATAACAACTGTAATAAGTAACTTTGAAGTTAACATTCAAAGGAAATGTTGAAGCAATTGAGTCTGCTATATTATAGTAAATACTAAATCTTATTTAACTATACTGATTAATTTTCTGTGCTTTTCGTATTTTTTACGTATTAATGTCTTGAGTATTGTATTCCATCGTCAGAATAGTTCTTTTCCCATTCTCTGAAGTATTTAACGTATAAGAGACCTGATACTGAGAATGAATTTTAAATGAAATTTCCTAGCAGATTAAAACTGTGTGCCCGAGCGAGACTCGAACTCGGGACCTTTGTCTTTCGGGGGCAAGTGCTCTACCATCTGGGCTACGCAGCACGACTCATGACCTGTTACAGCAGTGAGGACTGCTGTAACTCCACTATCACCTCGATCCCGCGTCCGGCCATCCTGATTTAGGTTTTCCGTGATTTCCCTAAATCACTCCAGGCAAATGCCGGGATGGTTCCTCTGAAAGGGCACGGCCGACTTCCTTCCCTAATCGGATGAGACCGATGACCACGCTGTCTGGTCTCCTTCCCCAAACCAACCAACCAACTATCACCTCGTCTCCTATTTTCCAAACTTCGCAGAAGCTCTCCTGCTGACCTTGAAGAATTAGCAGTCCTGGAAGAAAGGATACCCTTTGTTCAAGGAGTGCTATCCAGGTTTTATTAACAATCACAAATCGCCGCAAAATGTCTCTGCGGATTGGTATGGAACATCGCCAGACATTGTATTGTAGTGTTGCGCCCGAAGCGCAATTTGGTCGGCTGTGAGCAGTCGCGGCACTCAATTTACACACAGCTCCCTAATAGCCATTCTCTTTGTAGGATATTATGCACGCGCCCAGTTGAGATGCTTACTGTCTCAGCAATCTCAGGAATTTTTATTCGGAGATCCTGCATTACCATGTCAAGGATTTTGTCAATGGTTTCCAGTGTGGTGTCCCCTACTGACAAGGGAACCTCCCAATCGCACCCCCCTCAGATTTAGTTATAAGTTGCCACAGTGGATAGGCCTTGAAAAACTGAACACAGATCAATTGAGAAAACAGGAAAGAAGTTGTGTGGAACTGTGAAAAAATAAACAAAATATACAAACTGAGTAGTTAATGGGAAGATATGCAACATCAAGGACACTGGGAACTCAGGAGCGCCGTGGTGTCGTGGTAACGTGAACAGCTGCGGAAGGAAAGGTCCTTGGTTCAGATCCTCCATCGAGTGAAAAGTTCAACTTTTTATTTTCAGTTTATGTGACAAACTCTTATGTTTTCATCACTTTTTTGGGAGTGATTATCACATCCACAAGAAAACCTAAATCGGGCAAGGTAGAAGAATCTTTTTACCTATTCGCCAAGTGTACAAGTTTGGTGGGTCGACAACATATTCCTGTCATGTGACGCACATGCCGTCACCAGTGTCGTATAGAATATATCAGATGTGTTTTCCTGTAGAGGAATCGGTTGACCTATGACAATGCGATCAAATGTTTTCGGTTCCCATTGGAGAGGCACGTCCTTTCGTCTACTAATCGCACGGTTTTGCGATGCGGTCGCAAAACACAGAAACTAAACTTATTACAGTGAACAGAGACGTCAATGAACGAACGGACAGATCATAAATATGCAAAAATAAAGAAAGTAAAATTTTCAGTCGAGGGAAGACTTGAACCAAGGACTTCTCGTTCAGCAGCTGCTCACGCTACCAGCGGACCACGGCGCTCGTGAGCTCACATTCTCCATGATATTGTTTATGTGGCCCATGGACTACTCAGTTTGTATATTTTGCTTATTTTTTCACAGTTCCACACAACTTCTTCCTGTTTTCCCAATTGATCTGTGTTCAGTTTTTCAACGCCTATCCTCTGTGCCAACTTATAACTAAATCTGAGGGGGGTGCGATGGGGAGGCTCCCTTGTGAGTGGCCGGAGCGTGCTTGTCCGATGACGATCAAATTCATTAATACAAAAAGTAAGTGGTCTTCAATGTTAGTGCACAGCCGGCGTGAATTTCACTGAAGTGTTAGGATTCGTGCGGCAAGTCCAAACTTTCAACTGAAAATGTTTAATAATTCGGTTGTCTCCATTTTCAATCGCAATCGACATACTGACGAATTCAGGTAGCTATCAAGAATTTCGTACCTTGCTGAAATGCTTTATCAGAACCTTGAAATAATCAGTCTCACCAACCATGAGGGAGCAAGAAATATGTTCCCTTCTATCGTGGAAATTCATCAGACATATCAACCCAGCTTCTCATCACTGGACCTGATGAGAGCCTGATGTCAGATCGATTCATCACAATTGATAACGGGAAAGCAGTCATGAACGGGAATAGCTTCAGCGATTGTTAGACAGGTTTCGGTTCGTGGAGGAGAGGCACCGACGAAAAAAATGTGTGTGAAATCCTATGGGACTTAACTGCTAAGGTCATCAGTCCCTAAGCTTACGCACTACTTAACCTAAATTATCCTAAGGACAAACACACACACCCATGCCCGAGGGAGGACTCGAACCTCCGCCGGGACCAGCCACACAGTCCGTGACTGCTGCGCTTCAGACCACTCGGCTAATCCCGCGAGGCGCCGACGGTTGGCTGCTGGACGCGGCAGCACCGGCGCGGCTTCACCGGCCCCTCGGGAAGGCTTCGCCATCGCCACGGCGCCAGGGAAGCCCGCGGCGTGGCGTCCACGTGAGCCGAGGTGCCGTGTCTCGTGCCTGTCAACACTCGAGACCGCTGAACTATTCGCCAGTCCGTGGATCGAGGGTGAATCAAAAAAATGTGCTGGCTTTACTTCGGCCCACCTCGTTGCCGTGGAGCACATTCTCGTCAAACGTAACACAGAATCAGAGATGTTATAATTAAACTTCGCCTACTTCCGCCAAAATAGACGATTGTTTACCGTAAGGGTATCCTACTTTATACGAACTATGATCAGAGTGTGCGCTGCAGGATTTGCGTTGCCAGTGGTGTAAGCGTCGTGACCTGCCACTACGGGCCGGTACTAGCACGGCGACGTAGCGTTGAAACACAAGAATCAGTATGCATTAGAGTTGCAGTCAGACAGCACTGGTCTGGACAAGGTGGTCAGGGCTCTACTCGTGAAGTAGTTTTGTCAAAACTTCAATAATGCTGCTGCCGTTGTCGGGTATCGACGTATTAAAGGAATGCGGGGACGTCCACTTTCAACACCAGGCTTGAAGAATATGATTCGGAAGTTCGAAATAACTAGCGATTTGGGAATTGCTTCTTTAATAGACTGTGTCGAAAATTGTTGAAGTGCACTACTGGCCATTAAAATTGCTACACAAAGAAGAAATGCAGGTGATAAACGGGTATCCATTGGACAAGTATATTATACTAGAACTGACATGTGATTACATTTTCACGCAATTTAGGTGCATAGATTCTGACATATTAGTACCCAGAACAACCACCTCTGGCCGTAATAACGGCCGTAATACGCCTGGGCATTGAGTCAAACAGAGCTTGTATGGCGTGTACAGGTACAGCTGCCCGTACAGCTTCAACACGATACCATAGTTCATCCACAGTATTGTGACGAGCCAGTTGCTCGGCCACCATTGACCAGACGTTTTCAATTAATGAGAGATCTGGAGAATGTGCTGGCCAGGGCAGCAGTCGAACATTTTCTGTATCCATAAAGGCCCCTACAAGACCTGCAACATGCGGACGTGCATTATCCTGCTGAAATGTAGGGTTTCGCAGGGATCGTATGCAGGGTAGAGGCACGGGTCGTAACACATCTTAAATGTAACGTCCACTGTTCAAAGTGCCGTCAATGCGAACAAGAGGTGACCGAGACGTGTAACCAATGGCACCCCATACCTTCACGCCGGGTGATACGCCAGTATGGCGATGACGGATACACGCTTCCAATGTGCGCTCACCGCGCTGTCGCCAAACACGGATGTGACTATGATGATGCTGTAAACAGAACCTGGATTCATCCGAAAAAATGACGTTTTGCCATTCGTGCACCCAGGTGTGTCGTTGAGTACACCATCGCAGGCGCTCCTGTCTGTGATGCAGCGTCAAGGGTTACCGCAGCCACGGTCTCCGAGCTGATAGTCTATGCTGCTGCAAACGTCGTCGAACTGTTCGTGCTGATGGTTGTCGTCTTGCAAACGTTCCCATCCGTTGACGCAGGGATCGAGACGTGGCTGCACGATTCGTTACAGCCATGCGGATAACATGCCTGTCATCTCGAGTGCTAGTGATACAAGGCCGTTGGGATCCAGCACGGCGTTCCGTATTACCCTCCTGAACCCACCGATTTCATATTCTGCTAACAGTCATTGGATCTCGACCAACGCGAGCAGCAATGTCGCGATACGATATACCGCAATCGCGATAGGCTGCAATCCGACCTTTATCAAAGTCGGAAACCTGATGGTACGCATGTCTCCTCCTTACACGATTCGTTACAGCCATGCGGATAACATGCCTGTCATCGCGAGTGCTAGTGATACAAGGCCGTTGGGATCCAGCACGGCGTTCCGTATTACCCTCCTGAACCCACCGATTTCATATTCTGCTAACAGTCATTGGATCTCGACCAACGCGAGCAGCAATGTCGCGATACGATATACCGCAATCGCGATAGGCTGCAATCCGACCTTTATCAAAGTCGGAAACCTGATGGTACGCATGTCTCCTCCTTACACGAGGCATCACAACAACCTTTCACCAGGCAACGCCGGTCAACTGGTGTTCGTGTATGAGAAATCGGTTGGAAACTTTCCTCATGTCAGCACGTTGTAGGTGTCGCCAGCGGCGCCAACCTTGTGTCAATGCTCTGAAAAGCTAATCATTTGTCGGTTAGATTTCGCGTCTGTAGCACGTCATCTTCGTCGTGTAGCAATTTTAATGGCCAGTAGTGTAGTTAGTGTTACCATGGACGCAATGTGCTAATTTCAAGCATTGCATGAGCTATGTCACCACAGCTAACTTTCCGTGGCTCGCCGTACGGAAGGTTCTGCGAACAACTGTGGAATGGTTTCTCTAGTTTAGTTCCACGGTGTCGTGAATGCAGATGGTTGCCACTTTGAACAATATCCGTAACCTGGAACGTATCCATGTCACACAGTTAACAAATACACTGAAGTGCTAAACAAACTCATACAGGCATGCATATTCAAACAGTAGAAACAAGTAGAATACGGTGCTGCGGTCGGAAACGCCAATATAAGTCAAGTGTCTGGCGCAGATATTAGACTGGTTATTGCTGCTACAACGGCAGGTTATCAAGATTTAAGTGAGTTTGAACGTGGTGTTATAGTCGGCGCACGAGTGGTGGGACGCAGCCTCTCCAGTGTACCGATGAAGTGGGGATTTTCCCGTACGACCGTTTCACGAGTGTACCGTGAATATCAGGAATCTGGTAAAATCTCCGACATCACTGATATCCTGCAAGAACGGGACCAACGACGACTGAAGAGACTCATTCAACGTGACCGAAGTGCAACCCTTGCGCAAATTGCTGCAAATTTCAATGCTGGGCAATCAACAAGTGTCAGCGTACGAACCATTCAACGAAACGTCATCGATATGGGCTTTCGAGGGCCCACTCGTGTGATGACTGAACGACAGAAAGCTTTACGTCTCGCCTGGGCCCGTCAACAGCGACAATGGACTGTTGATGACTGGAAACGTGTTGCACGGTCGGACGAGTCTCGATTCAAATTGAGTCGAGCTGATAGAGATATACGGGTATGGAGCCAACCTCATGAATCCATGGATCTTGCATGTCAGCAGGCTGTTGGAGGCTTCGTAATGGTGTGGGGCATGTGCAGTTGGAGTGATATGGAATCCGTGATACGTCTAGATACGACTCTCACAGGTGACATGTATGTAAGCATCTTGTATAATCACCTGCATCCTTTCATGCCCATTGTGCATTCCAACGACCTGGACAATTCCAGCAGGACAATGTGACCCCTCACACGTCCAGAATTGGTACAGAGTGGCTCCAGGAACACTCTTCTGAGTTTAGACACTTCGGCTGGCCACCAAACTTCCCAGACATGAACATTATTGTACATATCTGTGATGCCTTGGAACGTGCTTCTCAGAAGTCCCACCCCCTAGTACTTTTACGGATGTGTGGACAGCGCTCCATGACGCATGGGGTCAGTTCCCTCCAGCACTCCATCAGACATTAGTCGTCTCCATGCCACGTAGATTTGCAGCACTTCTGCGTGCTCTTGTGGGCCCTACACGATATTAGCCAGGCGTACCGGTTTCTTTGACTCTTCAATGTTGTACCATCTCATGTGGAAATTATAGCGTATTTCTTTCAGTTATTTACTCGTTATTATAGAATATAGAAATATGCAATTGTTTCGCGCTCCCTTGTGGCTTGCAGCGCCTCACATCTGCAAAACTGTGGCGTTCGTTTTTATTAGCACTTTGTTATCAAGAGAAGCTAGACTGATATGTAAAACAGTGAGTACGCAGCTAAAAATATTCGTATGTCATTGCTTTGTGTAGTAAGTTTTGTGCTCTGTATCGGGAGATGATACAGAGCTGCGTTGCTCGCATCTTGCCTGCACAGAATGAGACGCTCTGCTGGACATATGTCTACACGAACCCACCGTTGCCTCTACAGATATAGCTCTACGTTGTTTTAGAAACTGTAAATAATTCTTCCTGACTACAGCGTAGTGTTTATAACATTAATGTGTGGAAGTTAAGTAAATATGTCGACCTTGAAATTTGTTTGAACATGACAGCATTTAACGACACACAGTCGTATAAAATATGGTATAGCGTTGCTTGACTTCCGATGTGATTCACTCGGTCATTCTCAGCCATTCATAGGACGACCTATAGTCCTACACATTTATCCGGTTTCCCAAGCATAGTGCATCTCGGCATTTCTCACACTTCCAAACCACTGGTGGAATTGATAAAAAGTCAAAGGTGGCAAAAAATCCGAAGATCGACTGGAGTCTGTACCTCCAAAAATTTCAGTGTGTATCCTGGTACTTAAGACACAATTAGCCTTCCTCCTGGTGTGAGCGTCGGGGAGCAGCATTTCCGTCCGCCCTTACAGCGCAATCTTGCACTCACCAATTTTGACTTCGACGGCATAGGCTTTTTGGTGACCTCAAGCTAAGATCTACTGTTTTGAACATTAAAATTTAACTTCTTCACCTTTGAAATGAGAATTGTAGTTCTTCGCTTTCGGAAATTAAAGTAATATTCACTTTCAATTTTTTGGGAAACGTAATGACTCAGTGACTAACGTTAACGTCTTCATGAATAACATTAAAGGCATGGCGAACTCATAAATAAATATGTAGTATGACACAAAAATCATTGCAGTCAACGTTCTGAAATAGTGTAATCCAATACAACTTTTCAAAGATATAGTTGTGAAAGTTTATGTAATAGTTCTAGAAAAGCTGTCTGTTATTTTCTGTTAGCATTTTGCTTCACATTAAAGACGAACAATTGTTGAAAGAACTGGAAATTTGATTTCTTCTATTATATTCACAGTGGTGTGGTAGGATTTACTGAAAAGTTAATAAATGACAACTCTTAACATTTCATAATGCTCAAGGTACCATGTTAACTACTGTCTCAGCTTGCACTTTGCATCTGTGCAGTGACTTTTATCACGAACGTTGACTGTGTACTGCTGGTAATGGAGACAGGAGAAGGACGATATCCGCCAGTAGCAAGTATTACAGCTGAGCTTATCACAATGTCTCGTCAATATTGCTACATGACTTCGCTCCACAACATTCCTCTTTCCTTCAATTGACATTATTTACTGACCCACGCAAGAGAACACAACGGTGCGGCGTACAGCGTAAGAATAATTGGTACATGAATGTTCAAACTGCTACATCTTACACAGTGAAGATATAGTAAAAATCTGCGGTTAAGGAGCTGTGACAAGCCACGCCAGATATATCTGCAGAGATTTAATATATCGTGGTGTGGTATTTTCTTAGTTCTAGTGAAAACAGGCCGAATTATTTGACAAATGGGTTAATTTTTAACTTGAACAGATTTCAGAATAGAACACAGTATTTTCAGATTTTACGTAATGTCAATTCATCCAATAGTTCCACCACAAAACAGAATGCTTTCAGAAAATAGTTGATATGGGTAAGAGTACAGACATGCGACGAGTGCTAAACATCACTGGGATACGTGAAGGGCCATGAGATCTCATGCACTCACAGGTTCACAGATAACACAAAAATCGCTAAATGCTCGATTTAATATTCTTGAACTAACCTACGCTGCTTAGAAAGACTATCCAGTATACGTAAGAATTCATTCCTCGAAAGTTTCAAATACGCGGTCTAACTAGGCAAAGTCTGACTGAAAAACAGTGTATAAACTATATTATGCACAAAATCCGATTTCACGTTCTCAGCTCCAAAATGTTCGAGCAATATTTGAATGGACCATTAGTACGAATATGGAATGCGGTACCCATGGATTCAAGACTAACACCTCGTGAGTTGACTGAAATCATCTTGCTAAAAACTCCAAAGTTAAAGACGAGATGCAATTTCATACAGCATTAAATAAGATAATACAGGCACTGACATGACAACGTGTAACATTTATGAAGAGTTGAAATAGCAGCAAACTAAACTATTCATTTAGCTGACGGCCTTGTGCAAATTGTAAACTTGGTTTTCCTTCTGAGAATCACAAGTACACTGCTGGACATTAAAATTGCTACACCACGAATATGACGTGCTACAGACGCGAAATTTAACCGACAGGAAGAAGATGCTATGATATGCAAATGATTAGCTTTTCACAGCATTCACACAAGGTTGGCGCCGGTGGCGACACCTACAACGTGCTGACATGAGGAAAGTTCCCAACCGATTTCTCATACGCAAACACCAGTTGACCGGCGTTGCCTGGTGAAACGTTGTTGTGAAGCCTCGTGTAAGGAGGATAAATGCGTACCATCACGTTTCCGACTTTGATAAAGGTCGGATTGTAGCCTATCGCGATTGCGGTTTATCGTATTGCGATATTTCTGCTCTCGTTGGTCGAGATCCAATGACGGTTAGCAGAATATGGAATCGGTTGGTTCAGGAAGGTAATATGGAACGCCGTGCTGGATCACAACGGCCTCGTATCACTAGCAGTCGAGACTACAGGCATCTTATCCGCATGGCTGTAACGGATCGTGCAGCCACGTCTCGATCCCTGAGTCAACAGATGGCGACGTTTGCAAGACAACCATCAGCACGAACAGTTCGACGAAGTTTGCAGCAGCATGGACTATCAGCTCAGAGTCCATGGCAGCGGCTACCCTTGACGCTGCATCGCAGACAGGAGCGTCTGCGATAGTGTACTCAACGACGAACCTGTTTACAGCATCATGATGGTCCCATCCGTGTTTGGCGACATCGCGGTGAACGCACATTGGAAGCGTGTATTCGTCATCGCCATAAAGGCGTATCACCCGGCATGATGGTATGGGGTGCCATTGGTTACACGTCTCGGTCACCTGTTGTTCGAATTGACGGCACTTTGAACAGTGGACTTTACATTTCAGATGTGTTACGACCCGTGGCTCTACCCTTCATTTGATCCCTCCGAAACCCTACATTTCAGCTGGATAATGCACGACCGCATGTTGCAGGTCCTGTACGGGCATTTCTGAATACAGAAAATGTTCGACTGCTGCCCTGGCCAGCACATTCTCCAGATCTCTCACCAATTGAATACGTCTAGTCAATGGTGGCCGAGCAACTGGCTCGTCACAATACGCCAGTCACTAGTGTTGATGAACCGTGTTTTCATGTTGAAGCTGCATGGGCAGCTGTACCTGTACACGCCATCCAAGCTCTGTTTGACTCAATGCCTAGGCGTATGAACGCCGTTATTACGGTCGGAGGTGGTTGTTCTGGGTACTGATTTCTCAGGATCTACGCTCCCAAATTGCGTGAAGAGGTAATCACCTGTCAGTTCTAGTATAATATATTTGTCCAATGAATACCTGTTTGTCATCTGCATTTCTTCTTGGTGTAGCAATTTTAATGGCCAGTAGTGTATTTACTTTGAAAAGATAATTAAAAACAATAAATCATATCCGAGGATGTTTCTGAGGATGTTAATGAGTGCAAAAGCTAAAAGAAAAGAATTTAAACTCCTTTAAAACTCAAGATAAGGTGCGTTGGAGCGATCCCACGAAAACAACTATGTCTCTACATTCACCACGATAAACTTCACAGCTTCTCGCCAAAAAATGTTGGCAATAACTGCACTTCCGTGTGGCAAGAGAGCGTTCCCTCTCTCTCTCGTAAATGTATACACTGACTTGTGTGTACAGACAAGTCGTTGCGCGTGAATGAATAGCCGACTGAAAATTTTTTCTGTATCCGGCCTGTACGAAGTTTGACGGCACTTGAACCGACGCGGACCGGATGTGCAGGCTAATTGAAGTGCTTTAATACTTCATATACGGCGCGATATGTTTCCAGAACGATGTGGTTCAACTATGAAAGCGACAAAATAACAGAAAATTTTAGATCAGCTTCGATTCTGCTGTTTGCCAACTACGACAATGTAAAGTCTTTCATAAGCATTTCTCAGTATTCTTATTACTGTGTCATTTATCCTTATCTACGGTGTAGTATACTGCAACAACACAAAGAACTCCTCTTCATCTTAATTAGTAAAACCAGTCCAAAGATTTGTCTCTGCAAGCATTGTCTGTACAGACAGAGTCTAACAAATACAGTCGCAAAACTTCCTGGTGCGGAAGTTGCTACGGCTTGACAACTGAAGCGACACTAGCGCTCCAAGCGGTGTGAAAGCAGACGATCACCTGAGTCGTGAGGGTAAAGTTTGTTTTAATTATTTTTATATAATTAACTGAACAATTCTTATATGTTTGCGTTCCATGCCTTTGTAAGTTATCAAGAGACATGAATCTTCTTGAAATAGTTGTAAAAACAGCCTAATCAAACTGATTCAATGACATCAGCTATAAATTATTCAAGAAAAAATACTTTTGGATATGTCTTTATTTGCACCATATTCCGCTGAAAGCAAGAGAATATAAACGAGTTTAATGCAAGAGAAGCATATATTTCTGTTGTCGTCTGTTGTTATTTTCAAAGGCACTTTCCTTGACACTTAAAAAAAATTAAAGGAGTCCAATGAGTCCTTCTTTATTACACTTCATTCGGCTTTCTAGTACACGAATATCTTTGTAAATGTATTTACTTTTGGTTCAAATGCGAATTCGTTGAATATTCTTGCCGTTTGCGTCTCAGATTTAGAAATAATCGTGCAATTGGTTTCTCCTGTGTTGGCAATCAGTTTTATTGCGTTTAATGATTTATTATCACGTCTCTGTGGTTTTCCTTTAGTTACAGTTGTGATGGCTCATCTGATACGTTAAATAATATAGTTATGTTCGATACACGTTTACTACGTCCCACATTCACTGATTTGGCTGGAAGCGCAGCGAACAAAACTCTGCTTTGTTGGACAGATATAACAGAATTCTAAATGAACTGTCATGTAATGCGCCGTTTCGCATCTCCCATGGTCCTTGGGAAACTAAATAAGCACAAATGTGGTGCAGTTTCTTAGTTATTGTCCTTTTCTGGCGCTATGTACATTTCCTACCGCAAAAAGATATGTTCCAGGTCAATATAAATATTAGTACATCGTGTCCAGAAGTGTCGATTACTGACCGCTTGGGGCGCTACTATCGCTGGAGATAACAAAAACGAGAATAAATGTCGCAACTGATATGGTAGACAATGGTAGTGTTAAGTCAGTGCAAATATCTGAGCGTGTAAAAGACCCTTAAGAAGTTCGCGCAGGCCACACACATCACTTGATGCAGACATTGTGCCACTCTGTGCGTGAATCTTTCGCGTTCTGTGATAATGTTTTCGGTCATAGCAGGCATCTTTGACAAACATGAGATTACAGCACGTATATGAAATTAAAGCGCGCTCACTTTGAAACATTTCCGACTCGAATCTGATACTCTTTCTTTATGAATGATTTGAAAAGGTCATCCAACGAGTTGAAGGTATAAAGGTTTATTAACAACCCTTGTAAAATTGCCGGCCCGATTGGCCGTGCGGTTCTAGGCGCTACAGTCTGGAGCCGAGGGACCGCTAAGGTCGCAGGTTCGAATCCTGCCTCGGGCATGGATGTGTGTGATGTCCTTAGGTTAGTCAGGTTTAATTAGTTCTAAGTTCTAGGCGACTGATGACCTCAGAAGTTAAGTCGCATAGTGCTCAGAGCCATTTGAACCAGCCAACCTTGTAAAATTGTTTTCTACATGAGTACGTGGACACGTAAAAATCACATACTGGTGACGACGAACTTAAGCAAAGAAGCTCATGTCAAGTAACATGCTATGTGTGACCATCGTAAAACCAAATAACATCAATTAAAAAAAAAAAAAAGACATTCCTGTTAGAGCTGAGTTAAGCGTAAAAATCTTCACATTGAAATGTACACAGAATTACAAGGTAGTGGAACGGCCCGTATGTAGCTAGCGCCAAACGGCTACTCACGCCATGTTACTTGATTTACATGTTCATGTTCATTCGAAGAACACAATTTTAAAATTTTTGCAACCAAGGGGTTGTTAATAAATCTTTACGCCTGCAGTTATTTGACTGATTTTCTCAAATCAATCACTTACATTCACCATTGCTGAACAGCACCTAAGTTCAAAATTTTAAACTTCTTTCTTTATCTTACGTCAATACAAAAGCTTGGCTATTTTAATCAAAACCTGGTAGACTCTTATGTATTGGAACTTTTCAGCTGATGTTCCTTTGATCGAAATTAGTAGCGAGAAAAAGTTTATTTCAGGAACAGAACTTGGTGGTACATAAACACGAGCCTCTTACAACTTTCCGCGCAACGTTAAGCCACTTACGATACTTGCATAATGCAGTTGTAGGACTACCTTAAACATCCCCGCCTGAAAATAATCTCGGCTGGATAGATGACGTATATTGTTGTGGTCTTCAGTCCAGAGACTGGTTTGATGCAGCTCTCCATGCTACTCTATCCTGCGCAAGCTTCTTCATCTCCCAGTACCTGCTGCAACCTACATCCTTCTGAATCTGTTTAGTGTATTCAACTCTAGTGTATTCCCTCTACGATTTTTACCTTTCACGCTGCCCTCCAATACTAAATTGGTGATCCCTTGATGCCTCTGAACATGTCCTACCAACCGATCCCTTATTCTAGTCAAGGTGTGCCACAAATTTCTCTTCTCCCTAATTCTGTTCAACACCTCCTCAATAGTTATGTGACCTACCCATCTGATCTTCACCGAGCGAGGTGGCGCAGTTGCTAGCACACTGGACTCAAATTCGGGAGGACGACGGTTCAATCCCGCGTCCGGCCATCCTGATTTAGGTTTTCTGTGATTTCCCTAAATCGCTCCAGGCAAATGCCGGGATGGTACCTTTGAAAGGGCACGGGCGTCTTCCTTCAGCGTCCTTCCATAATCCGATGAGACCGATGACCTCGCTGTCTGGTCTCCTCCCCCAAACAACCAAACCAAACCATCTGATCTACAGCATTCTTCTGTAGCACCACAATTCGAAAGCTTCTATTCTCTTCTTGTCCAAACTATTTATCGTCCACGTTTCACTTCCATACATGGCCACACTCCATACAAATACTTTCAAAAAAATGGCTCTGAGCACTATGGGACTTGTGGTCTTCAGTCCAGAGACTGGTTTGAGGTCATCAGTCCCCTAGAACTTAGAACTATTTAAACCTAACTAACCTAAGAACAACACACACATCCATGCCCGAGGCAGGTTTCGAACCTGCGACCGTAGCGGTCGAGCGGTTCCAGACTGTAAAGCCTAGAACCGCTCGGCCACAAATACTTTCAGAAACGACTTCCTGACACTGAAATCTAAACTCGATATTAACAAACTTCTCTTCTTCAGAAACGCTTTCCTTGCCATTGTCAGTTTACATTTTATATCCTCTCTACTTCGACCATCATCAGTTATCTTGCTCCCCAAGTAGCAAAACTCATTTACTACTTTAAGCGTCTCATTTCCTAATCTCATGCCTGCAGCATCAGCCGATTTAATTTGACTACATACCATTATCCTTGTTTCGCTTTTGTTGATGTTCATCTTATATCCTCCTCCCAAGACACTGTCCATTCCGCTCAGCTGCTCTTCCAGGTCCTTTGCTGTCTCTGACAGAATTGCAATGTCATCGGCGAACCTCAGTTTTTATTTCTTCTCCATGGATTTTAATTCCTACTCCAAATATTTCTTTTGTTTCCTTTAGTGCTTGCTCAATATACAGATTGAATAACATCGGGGATAGGCTACAGCCCTGTCTCACTCCCTTCCCAGCCACTGCTTCCCTTTCATGCCCCTCGTCTCTTATAACTGCCATCTGGTTTCTGTATAAATTGTAAATAGCCTTTCGCTCCCTGTATTTTGCGCCTGCCACCTCCAGAATTTGAAAGAGAGTATTCCAGTCAACATTGTCAAAAGATTTCTCTAAGTCTACAAATGCTAGAAACGTAGGTTTGCTTTTCCTTAATCTATTTTCTAAGATAAGTCGTAGGGTCAGTACTGCCACAGGTGTTCCAACATTTTTACGGAATCGAAACTGATATTCCCCGAGGTCGGCTTCTACTATTTTTTACATTCGTCTGTAAAGAATTCGTGTTAGTATTTTGCAGTTTTGGCTTATTAAACTGATAGTTCGCTAATTTTCACATCTGTCGACACCTGCTTTCTTTGGGACTGGAATTATTATATTCCTCCTGAAGTCTGAGGGTATTTAGCCTTTCTCATACATCTTGCTCACCAGATGGTAGAGTTTTGTCAGCTCTCCCAAGGCTATCAGTAGTTCTTGTGGAATACTGTCTACTCCCGGGGACTTGTTTCGGCTTAGGTGTTTCAGTGCTCTGTCAAACTCTTTACGCAGTATCATATCTCCCATTTCATTTTCATCTACATCCTCTTCCATTTCCATAATACTGTCCTCCAGTACATCAATCTTGTACAGACCCTCTATATACTCCTTCCACCTTTCTGCTTTCCCTTCTTTGCTTAGAACTGGGTTTCCATCTGAGCTCTTGATATTCATGCAAGTGGTTCTCTTTTCTCAAAAAGTCTCTTTCATTTTCATGTAGGCAGTACCCGTCTTACCCCTAGTGAGATATGCCTCTACATCCTTATATTTGTCCTCTAGCCATCCCTGCTTAGCCATTTTGCACTTCCTGTCGATCTCATTTTTGAGACGTTTGTATTCCTTTTTGCCTGCTTCATTTACTGCATTTTTATATTTTCTCCTTTCATCAATTAAATTCAATATATCTTCTGTTACCCAAGGATTCCTACTAGTCTTTTTACCTACTTGATCCTCTGCTGCCTTCACTACTTCATCCCTCAAAGTTACCCATTCTTCTTTATTTCTTTCCCCCATTCCTGTCATTAGTTCCCTAATGTTCTCCCTGAAACTCCCTACAGCCTCTGGTTCTGTCAGTTTGTGCAGATCCCATCTTCTTAAATTCCCTCCTTTTGCAGTTTCTTCAGTTTCAATCTACAGTTCATAACCAATAGATTGTGGCCAGAGTCCACATCTGCCCCTGGAAATGTCTTACAATTTAAAATCTGGTTCCTAAATCTCTCTCTTACCATTACATGATCTATCTGAAACCTTAGATGACGTAGGCTGAAGTAAATAAATATTATATTAAAGAAAAAGCTTTTCGTTTAGAAGTCTCAAATACCTGGCCAGATAGCGAACGCGTACCTCGTGTATAGAATGCGATGGTAGGAAGCGCACCTAGCTGAGAAGAGGGAACGACCTTCTTTGGTGATTCCGTAATGAAAATCGGATAGGACCAGAAAGGAGAATAAGATTCCACCGCCGCGGTTTGAAAGGATGGAATAGGTCTCTGGTAGGTGGTAGAGAGTGCGGCTTCTCTGCGATGCCATTGTCCGTCCCTAAAGCTTCACGTTCTTTCATAAAACTACTACGCCGGCTCTGAAGGGGTTCAGGGTCTCGATTTTAACCAGGCGGAAAATAGTTTCCGCAGTTATCGCGGAAGGAAGTTAGAGTGAGCTTTGGGGACGGCTCCCCGCATTTGCGGCTCGCTGTTGCGGGTTTTATTGCTGGCGGTACCTTTGAATGCAAGGAGCTCCGCTATCGACCCCGGCCGGCAGGCCGGGGTGCGGGCGACGAAGGCAGCGAGGCGTTTTACGGCGCTCTCACACTTTCTGCACAGTGGCTGATTTGCGTGCGACAGGTCGGAAGTATTCCTCGCGCACAGTGGGCGTCTCTGCGAAAAGCATATCCGATCAAGAGAGCCAGATGGCCTGTTATGTTTACACGCTGGTGGCTACACTCTCAGAGGGTCTTGATGTTAGTCAATTCGAACTGATACCTGAGTGAATCGATTTTTGGGGATATGAAATGGAATGATTACATAGTTTTAATAATGGTGAAGCAGGTGGAAGAGCTCGATTCGTCGGTAGGATACTAGGAAAATGCTATCGGCCTACAAAGGAGATTGCGTGCAAATAAAACCGCTGTGCTCCATTGAGAATATTGTCTGTGGCATGCATACCAGGTAAGACAAACAGAGAATATTGAACGTATACAAAAAAGGGCAGCGAAAATGTTCCTCCGTCTTTTCGACTCACGGAAGAGCATCACAGGAGTACTGGAAAAACTAAACCAAGGGATGCTCGGAGGGAGACACCAACTATAACCCGGAAAGCTACTTACTGAAACGCATCAGGGTCGAGGCAATCTGCTGATTTCTTTCTTATTGAGAATAATAGGCACTCAGTAGAGAGATAAGGACATATTTTGGCGTTTGTACTACTACAATACGGGTACAAATACACAGATGTATCTTGCATGATTGCGTAGGTTATCATTTCCCTCTATCTCAATATTTCTCCATTAATCGTACGTTGATTTAACTTTGGTTAGTGTTTTTTCTGAGTCTTGGCAGCGCATCCCTCTGGACATGGATGGCAAATCGTTTCTGAGACCAGAGTGCGGTAGTGTTTGGCATACCTGACTCAGCTAACCGAGTTGGTTCAAATGTCTCTGAGCACTATGGGACTTAACATCTGGGGTCATAAGTCCCCTAGAGCTTAGAACTACTTAAACCTAACTAACCTAAGAACATCACATACATCCATGCCCGAGGCACGATTTGAACCTGCGACCGTAGCGGTCGCGCGGTTCCAGACTGAAACGCCTAGAACCGCTCGGCCACACCGGCCGGCCCGCTAACCGGGTGTCCAATGCAATGAATGACCACCTACCTCCTGAGTTTGTTAGCCATGGGGTACTGGCGGTCTTGTTATTGGTGGAGGTATCGAACTCTGATGTGTCTAAAAATTTCTCGGTGACTGTGCCGGTGGCAGATACCGCCTCCCAGAGGTCATATGGACTGCCGCCTGCACACTGGGTCTAGCTGGGGTTTAATAGCATCGCAGCTGGCTTCAGGGTGAATTAGCAAAGCTGATGTGCTTGGAACTCCTAGGGGGAATGTGGTTCCGCAGATGAAATACACTCCTGGAAATTGAAATAAGAACACCGTGAATTCATTGTCCCAGGAAGGGGAAACTTTATTGACACATTCCTGGGGTCAGATACATCACATGATCACACTGACAGAACCACAGGCACATAGACACAGGCAACAGAGCATGAACAATGTCGGCACTAGTACAGTGTATATCCACCTTTCGCAGCAATGCAGGCTGCTATTCTCCCATGGAGACGATCGTAGAGATGCTGGATGTAGTCCTGTGGAACGGCTTGCCATGCCATTTCCACCTGGCGCCTCAGTTGGACCAGCGTTCGTGCTGGACGTGCAGACCGCGTGAGACGACGCTTCATCCAGTCCCAAACATGCTCAATGGGGGACAGATCCGGAGATCTTGCTGGCCAGGGTAGTTGACTTACACCTTCTAGAGCACGTTGAGTGGCACGGGATACATGCGGACGTGCATTGTCCTGTTGGAACAGCAAGTTCCCTTGCCGGTCTAGGAATGGTAGAACGATGGGTTCGATGACGGTTTGGATGTACCGTGCACTATTCAGTGTCCCCTCGACGATCACCAGTGGTGTACGGCCAGTGTAGGAGATCGCTCCCCACACCATGATGCCGGGTGTTGGCCCCGTGTGCCTCGGTCGTATGCAGTCCTGATTGTGGCGCTCACCTGCACGGCGCCAAACACGCATACGACCATCATTGGCACCAAGGCAGAAGCGACTCTCATCGCTGAAGACGACACGTCTCCATTCGTCCCTCCATTCACGCCTGTCGCGACACCACTGGAGGCGGGCTGCACGATGTTGGGCGTGAGCGGAAGACGGCCTAACGGTGTGCGGGACCGTAGCCCAGCTTCATGGAGACGGTTGCGAATGGTCCTCGCCGATACCCCAGGAGCAACAGTGTCCCTAATTTGCTGGGAAGTGGCGGTGTGGTCCCCTACGGCACTGCGTAGGATCCTACGGTCTTGGCGTGCATCCGTGCGTCGCTGCGGTCCGGTCCCAGGTCGACGGGCACGTGCACCTTCCGCCGACCACTGGCGACAACATCGATGTACTGTGGAGACCTCACGCCCCACGTGTTGAGCAATTCGGCGGTACGTCCACCCGGCCTCCCGCATGCCCACTATACGCCCTCGCTCAAAGTCCGTCAACTGCACATACGGTTCACGTCCACGCTGTCGCGGCATGCTACCAGTGTTAAAGACTGCGATGGAGCTCCGTATGCCACGGCAAACTGGCTGACACTGACGGCGGCGGTGCACAAATGCTGCGCAGCTAGCGCCATTCGACGGCCAACACCGCGGTTCCTGGTGTGTCCGCTGTGCCGTGCGTGTGATCATTGCTTGTACAGCCCTCTCGCAGTGTCCGGAGCAAGTATGGTGGGTCTGACACACCGGTGTCAATGTGTTCTTTTTTCTATTTCCAGGAGTGTAGTACAGATGCCGTTGATCACATTCTAGCATTAGGCTGCTCCTATTTTTCCCACCTCCCCCTCTTGGACACGACGCATGGAATTCATGGACCACATGTAGGACGCGGGCAGTTACGCCATCGAGGCTGGGTGACACACTTAAAACTAGCCCTTGTGGGGAGTTAGCATCTTCTTTCAGGGGGGCGATAACTCTAGCGTCACCGCTTCGCAGGGTGGGAAACCCGCAGAAAAATATTGTAAAATTGTCGAACAAAAAATTTATATGATTGGCTCTTGTAACAACAAACGTTTTGGAGGAGGGAGGGACATCTTTTCTATGTGGTCTCTCACTGGAGGCGTTTCGTACACTCGATCTCATTGGGGATTTAATAATTTTTGCAGGACTTTCCCGCAGAGCGCTCAGAGGAGCCTTGCTTTAATTTTCTCTAGGTCAGGACACAAAGCAGTGAGTACGGATGCGGAGCCGCACAGATTCTTGGTCGGGGTCTGAGGTGCAGAATTCATCCTCTGAGCGAGGTGCGTACCATCTGCCGGAAACGGCCTCACCGCAGTGGATACACCGGTTCACCGAAGTTAAGCGCTGTCGGGCGTTGCCGGCACTTGGATGGGTTACCATCCTGGCCGCCATGTCCTGTTGCCATTTTTCGGGGTGCACTCAGCCTCGTTATGTCAATTGAGGAGCTACTCGACTGAAGAGTAGCGGCTCTGGTCAAAGCAAACCATCACAACGACCGGGAGAGCGGTGTGCTGACCACACGCCCCTCCTATCCCCATCCTCAGCTGAGGATGACACGGCGGTCGGATGGTCCCGGTAGGACATTTGTGGTCTGAAGACAGTGTGCTTTATACCATCTGCAGTTGTTGAGGTCGCAGCTCATCTTAGCAGTTATTAGCAGCAAAGCGGTGTAAGATGCTAGAGATGAGGCACAAATAAGCGAATTTTCAGTTATACATGGGGATCTCGTTTTAAAGCATGCTGTGGTAGACTAAGGCCTAGCCAAATTCACTTATTTGCGTTACTGCAAGTATGTACCTAATACCACCTTAACAATGCAGTCATCATGTTCTTAGTAACCCTGTACTTAATTAACTTGAGTGACCTAAGTTAGTTGTCAGACTATGTTCCTGCCCCTCCCTCAGACTGTGCCACTCAGTGTCTGGCGACTGTATAACTGTATGGACTTCATGCTATGATCTACTGATTTCCAGTGTGTGACTGAGATAGTCATCGCATCGTTCGTAGTACACTGCTCCCCATTTGGAATACTCTGTAATAAGTTATAGTCATAATTACCACTCTTTCATTTCAGATGGAACCCTTAGTCCCACTACGAACTTCAGAAAAACCACATTCTCGACTCACTTGTTAGGAAATCTACATTTACATGGATACTCTGCAAATCACTTTTAAGTGCCTGGCAGAGGTTTCATCGAACCACCCCATCGAACCACCCCCTCTCCTTACGTTTCCGTTGCACACATTCATTAGGTGCACCCGAGTCGTATGGAAGGGCGGCGGCGGGGATAAGCATTATGCATATCGAATGGGATGACTCAATTCAGACCAAAGACACCATCCCAGTGGCATCTTGAATTACAAAGTTTAAAGAACCAGAATTACGTGAGGAGTCTTGGATCATACTAGAGCCCCTTACATATATTTCCCTTAGGTACTATAAAGAGAAGAACAATTTACGGCTCAGATGCAGGCATTTGAGGCACCATTCCGTTTGTGCTCTGTATGGAAATGGAACTAGAAGAAAACCTCTGCCATGTAGTTCGCAGTGGTTTCCAGACTAGATGTAGACGTTTAATGGTAATTTTCCAGTTACGTCACGTAACAGATTTTTCAAGGGACCACAGTATGGAGCACCTGAGGTGGGAGCCCCCCAGTGTCGTTAGATCGGGTGTGTCCGCTGTGTCAGAAGACTACGCTCTTCCCGCCTAGGCATCTCGAGCTTCCCTCTCCGTCACACAGACACTGCTAAAAGAAGTACAGCCATCATGAATGACGTGCATCTGGCTAGGAAGTTCGAGTAAGTGGCTTTATCCAATTGTATACACATATAACTCAATTACCCTATTTGGTGTGTCGGCTGCAAAGACGAAGCTGCCATATCGCCCTACACATGGACCATGCTGTATCAGTAATAGATTTCAGTGCGTATCAAGACTGTTGATATGTACCTGTAAATAAAGAAAAAGTAATTAAAGAACATTATTTTTCTGAGGTCGTGATTAAAACTTTACCACTACTCTATGCGAGAATAAGATGGGCTTCAATTCAAATGAGAAAGATTTGTTTTTACATAGTACTAGCATATGGAAGGTAAGACTACGGCTAATATTGGTACTATAAGGACTGCGTAAAAAAATATATCAGTTATTTTATACAACTGCAATGACTCAGATATTACAAAGGGCGTCTCATTAGTAATAAAACATCAATAAAAAATTTAAAAGTAGCAGTACAAACAAACCTTCGCATTTTCAGACTGCAACAAGAACACGTCTTTACCTCTTGAAGGTTGGAAAGTAAGTGACTGAACCGACGACTTCAACAACCACTCTCGCTGAATCGCAGGAAGACCCTTAAAATTGGCCACTCGTCAGGGACTGTTCCCTTATCCGTTCCTTGTATTTCTTTAGTAAAAAAGCTATAATATATTAAAAGTAGACTCTTCCCTGTGGCTTCGCCCACGTTTGTATTTGACACATATAATAAACACACCTCCTCCTCCTCTCCTCTCTATGGTCGCCTCTCCCTCCCTTTGCCTGTCTACTTCATCCTCCCACCCTTATTTGTCTATCTCATTTCCTCCTCCCCTCTTTTTGCTCATCTCCTCCATCGACTCTGACCATATCTTCCTTCCTTCTCCCCAACCCTCTGACGATATCCTCCTCTTCCAATACTATGCCAATATCCTGCTCCTCTCTCTTTCCATCTTTGCCTCCCCTCTTCCTTATCCACCTGTGCCCTACCGTTCTACATCTGCCAACTGCCTTGTGCAACTCCCTCTCCTCCACCCTCTCTGTATATTTCTTCCTTCCCTTCACTATGTCGGTCCCCTCCTCTATTAATTTTAACCTGTTCCCAGCTACGCTCATTGATATATGTAGCCTTTGTCATACAGTTGAATAAAGCAAGCTCACACTGCTACCACAACATACTTGTCATACAGGGCAGCCAGCATGTTGGGTCCCTGAAAACTGTTTCTTGTCTCTGACATGTAGGGTGCCCTGCAAAGCAGGTTAATTTGAAAGGCTAATAATCTTGCCAAACAATGTCTGCTCTGCAGGGCAGTCTATACATCAGGGGCTGAAAAGAAACGCGTTTTGTTTATATCTTCACTCCTATTGGAGGTAGGAGGTTATAAATCCCATAGTGTTGCTACTCGTAAGGCCTGCTGTTTCTGTTCCAAATTTGGCTGCAATCGATCCAGGGGTTAGTGACTATATTGTAGATTTTCCAAAGTACACTGAAGAATAAACTTTTACATACATTAAACTCTAATATTTTGTGTAGAGCATATTGTGCAAGAATTAATTTAAAAATGGTTGTCACTTTTCCTTTAGTTGAAAGGCAAACAGTTGAACTACATCTCATCCTAAGAATTCCTCTGCCTTACTATCAATTATTTTGGTATCTGACTAAAAAATCGCTAAAATGGATCAATTACTCGAACAACCCAATCTACCTAGGAAATGAGAAGTAAAACTTTCAAAAACTAAATAAGGAGACCACATTATACTGACATTTGGAAGATATTAGAATTGTATTTTTATCCTCCACGATCTAATTACATGTATACATTACTAACAGTATTTCAGTAGCTTACAGCGACGGACTAGCGAGTATGAATTACAGCTAGGGGAGTTTGTGGGGTCTGAGGTTAGTTGCATGTTAAAAAAATCGCAAATATGTTCTTATGCCAAAAGTTTTAGGAAATGCTTTAAAGGTGCTGAAGAAGGTAGGATGAAGCAACTGCCACCCAGTTTTTCAGTCAGAGTCTTTTAAATAAACAGAAAATTATCCACATTTTTACGCTACGAGCATTTGGATCTAATATTTATTTAGTTTGCAGGCTAACATTTCTCTCGACCGCCGAGGATACCGTTAGGATCAGGCCTATTGTGATCTGACTAAGAAGTGTTGGAGGGGCTGCAGCGTCGTTTTGTGTCCCCCCCCCTCCCCCCCAGCGCCCCAGTCTGCACTTGGCGTGGGACTGCGACTGTTTCAGCGGCGAGGCCGGCCCGGGCTGAGCCGGGTGCCCGCGTGGGAGGCACGTGACTGCTGAGTAAGGGGTGGGGCGGCTCCGGGTCACGGCCGGGTCGCTGGCGCTGCTCTCCCCGCAGCCCCCGGAGCAGCCCCTGGTCGTCAGCCTAAGCCTCCAATAAAGGCCAAACGAGATGAGGCAACTCGGACACGGGTGGGTGCACACTGATTGTACGAAACAGTATGAACACGCAGCCAACATGACATAGTCATATCTCGCCTCCAAAACAGGCTGGATTCTTATGGACATGTATTCACACTGATTAAGAATCAATTTTATACCACCCTCAATCCCACCTCCCTCTGTCTCTGTCTCTCTCTCTCTCTCTCTCTCTGTCTGTCTGTCTGTCTCTCTCTCTCTCTCATTTAACCTCTAGCGATCCCTTATATCATATACGGACTTGATACATATGTTTAGTGTAAGTTTCTTCACAAGGTTCGCCGTATTCGCAAACAAAGTCCATTGTAATTTGTTAGATATCCTCCAGAACACGACCACATGTGATCCAGAAGGAAGGTTCACTACACAGCAAAGCGTTCACTGATCTGAAACCTCCTGGCAGATCAAGACCGTCTGTCGCATCTGGAAGCGAAACCGGAGCCTTTATTTTTTACGGTAAAATCGTCTAGTGAACGATCTTTATAGGCACGGCGTACGAACCGCCCTCATGCCTTCACTTCCGCTGGTACCTCTCTCCAGCTTTAAAAAATTCGCGTTAATTCTCCTGCGTACCTAAGCGGGACTACCACTCCTGGAAAAAAGGATCTTGCTGAGACATGGCTTAGCTACAGCCTAGGGCATCCCTTTGCATCTCTGTGTGCTCCGGCAGATTAAAGCTGTGTGCCGGGCTGGGAATCACATCTGGTACACGGAACAACAAAATACCACATGAGGTCTTGGTACTCCCAAAATAAGCAGTAGATGTTAGGATGTTGGGTTTGACAGCTGAGCCGCCTACCCCTGTCGCCGGTCCCGCGGGGGTGCGGTTTTGTTTCTATGTGGAGACAGGGAAGGCAAAAGAAAAGTAAATCGAAGAAGAAGGGCAACATCAGAAGAAGGTGAAGGATGTTCTTTCTGCTTGAAGATAAATTTTAAGGTTTCCTGTTAACAGAGGACACTATGATTAATTACATGTCGCAGCCCAATGATGTTGTTCTTGTTGTGGTCTTCAGTCCAGAGACTGGTTTGATGCAGCTCTCCATGCTACTCTATCATATGTAAAATTCTTCATTTCCCAGTACCAACTGCAACCTACATCCTTCTGAATCTGTTTAGCGTATTCATCTCTTGGTTTCCCTCTACGATTTTTACCCTCCACGCTACCCTCCTGTTCTAAATTGGTGATCCCTTGATACCTCAGAATATGCCCTACCAACCGATCCCTTCTTCTAGTCAAGTTGTGCCACAAATTTCTCTTCTCTCCAATTCTATTCAATACCTCATCATTAGTTACGTGATCCACCCATCTAATCTTTAGCATTCTGCTGTTGCACCACATTTCGAAAGCTTCTTTCACTTCTTGCCTAAACTATTTATCGTCCACGTTTCACTTCATACATGGCTACACTCCATACAACTACTTTCAGAAACCGATTCCTGACACTTAAATCTATACTCGATGTCAACAAATGTCTATCCTTCAGAAACGCTTTCCTTGCCATTGTCAGTTTACATATTATATCCTCTCTACTTCGACCATCATCAGTTACACTCCTGGAAATGGAAAAAAGAACACATTGACACCGGTGTGTCAGACCCACCATACTTGCTGCGGACACTGCGAGAGGGCTGTACAAGCAATGATCACACTCACGGCACAGCGGACACACCAGGAACCGCGGTGTTGGCCGTCGAATGGCGCTAGCTGCGCATCATTTGTGCACCGCCGCCGTCAGTGTCAGCCAGTTTGCCGTGGCATACGGAGCTCCATCGCAGTCTTTAACACTGGTAGCATGCCGCGACAGCGTGGACGTGAACCGTATGTGCAGTTGACGGACTTTGAGCGAGGGCGTATAGTGGGCATGCGGGAGGCCGGGTAGACGTACCGCCGAATTGCTCAACACGTGGGGCGTGAGGTCTCCACAGTACATCGATGTTGTCGCCAGTGGTCGGCGGAAGGTGCACGTGCCCGTCGACCTGGGACCGGACCGCAGCGACGCACGGATGCACGCCAAGACCGTAGGATCCTACGCAGTGCCGTAGGGGACCGCACCGCCACTTTCCAGCAAAATAGGGACACTGTTGCTCCTGGGGTATCGGTGAGGACCATTCGCAACCGTCTCCATGAACCTGGGCTACGGTCCCGCACACCGTTAGGCCGTATTCCGCTCACGCCCCAACATCGTGCAGTCCGCCTCCAGTGGTGACGCGACAGGCGTGAATGGAGGGACGAATGGAGACGTGTCGTCTTCAGCGATGAGAGTCGCTTCTGCCTTGGTGCCAATGATGGTCGTATGCGTGTTTGGCGCCGTGCAGGTGAGCGCCATAATCAGGACTGCATACGACCGAGGCACACAGGGCCAACACCCGGCATCATGGTGTGGGGAGCGATCTCCTACACTGGCCGTACACCACTGGTGATCGTCGAGGGGACACTGAATAGTGCACGGTGCATCCAAACCGTCATCGAACCCATCGTTCTACCATTCCTAGACCGGCAAGGGAACTTGCTGTTCCAACAGGACAATGCACGTCCGCATGTATCCCGTGCCATCCAACGTGCTCTAGAAGGTGTAAGTCAACTACCCTGGCCAGCAAGATCTCCGGATCTGTCCCCCATTGAGCATGTTTGGGACTGGATGAAGCGGCGTCTCACGCGGTCTGCACGTCCAGCACGAACGCTGGTCCAACTGAGGCGCCAGGTGGAAATAGCATGGCAAGCCGTTCCACAGGACTACATCCAGCATCTCTACGATCGTCTCCATGGGAGAATAGCAGCCTGCATTGCTGCGAAAGGTGGATATACACTGTACTAGTGCCGACATTGTGCATGCTCTGTTGCCTGTGTCTATGTGCCTGTGGTTCTGTCAGTGTGATCATGTGATGTATCTGACCCCAGGAATGTGTCAATAAAGTTTCCCCTTCCTGGGACAATGAATTCACGGTGTTCTTATTTCAATTTCCAGGAGTGTATTTTGCTCCCCAAATAGCAAAACTCATTTACTACTTTAAGCCTCTCATTTCCTAAAATAATTCCGGCAGCATCACCCGATTTAATTCGACTACATTCCATTCTCCTCGTTTTGCTTCTGTTGATGTTCGTCTAATATCCTCCTTTCAAGACACTGTCCATTCCGTTCAGCTGCTCTTCCAGGTCCTTTGCTGTCTCTGTTATCGGCGAACCTCAAAGCTTTTATTTCTTCTACATGGATTTTAATTCCTACTCCGAATCTTAATTTTGTGTCCTTTACTGCTGCTCAATATACAGATTGAATAACATCGTGCGTATGCTACAACCCTGTCTCACTCCCTTACCAACCACTGCTTCCCTTTCATGCGGCCAGCCTGTGTGGCCGATCGGTTCTAGGCGCTACAGTCTGGAACCGCGCGACCTCTACGGTTGCAGGTTCGAATCCTGCCTCGGGCATGGATGTGTGTGATGTCCTTAGATTAGTTAGGTTTAAGTAGTTCTAAGTTCTAGGGGACTGGTGACCTCAGATGTTAAGTCCCATAGTGCTCAGAGCCATTTGAACCATATTTGAACAGAATGGCTTGGGTAATTAAATCTCCACTCAACTTTGATGTCCTGGGTCGGTGAGCCACGAACCTCGTAGCAATCGGAACAGCTCTCACGCACTCCGACACTGCGTAGAGACTGCCAGCGGGCCCGGCCCACTGCGCCGTGCGGAGATTTCCTGGCTGATCCATACCAACCGACTGACTCCATCACACTGGCTATCCGGAAACTATAAGCACCAGACCAAAGATAGTACAAGGTGCGAATATCGATACATACCGCTGCTGTCACATGTAGCAAGAAGAAAAACCACCGCATAACCGCAATAACCGCGGGAAAGCAAACGCAGAATGAAATTCAAGGTTTAAGCCAACGCATAAGCCGGGGCCAACACGGCTCAAGGTGGTTAACGACCGTCGTCACTGAAAAGTGGATGATTCGGAACGAGTGATATCGAGGGACGAATCACCCTATATACTGTGGAATAGCGATGCAAGGGTTTTTTTCCGGAGAACATTACCTGGCGTCATATGTGGTGCTAACAGTAAAATATGAAGGAAGTGGTATTATTGTGTAGAGGTCTTTACCGTAACTAAGGTCTGGTTCCTTTATTGTGCTTAAGAAAGCGTTAAATTTGGTAGGGTATGAACATATTTTATAACACTGTGTAGTGCAAGCAGTAGAGGAATATTTTGGAGACGGTTACTGCTCAGTAGTGCGTGGCAATGCACCCTGTCATAAAACAGCATCTGTGATGCATTGGTTTGTAGACAATAACAGTCCTGGAATGGACTGGCCTACCCAGAATCCCGACGTAAACACATTTGGGATGAATTAGAACGTCAGCTTAGCTCCAGATCACAGCGTCCAACGTCGCTACCTTCTCTGGCTTGCGTTCATAAGGAAGAATGAATTGCCTTCCCTCCAGAGACATTCAAAGACCTCAATTTAAGTGTCCCCAGCAGAATTCGAACGGTCATAAAGGCGAAAAGTGGACACTCTCATATTAATGTAAGCTTATAGATATCCGGATAATTCTGAATAATTGTTTTATGTACACCGGTTCACTGCATTTTCGTACAATCATAAAAGTTTAGACATTTTGGTTGGTTTGGAGTTTGGAATTGGAAACTTGGTGACTTCTTGTCTAGCAGATAACCAGAATTTTATGCGTAAAATTACTCTTTACAAAAAGTAATCAGAAATTCACAAAAAACTTGTGATATTGGCCCTTCAAATACAACAAACAAATAGTAGTGGAGTGGGAGGGAATGTGATTTAGGATTAAACAAAACAAATGGAATGTAATCAGCAGATGGGGGTGGAGGTGGAGGGGGACATAGCCAATTTAACCCCAGACACCAGTTTTACTTATCCCACTGGCTAGGAGCAAACAGTAACAATCGCTATCCCGAAAATCAAGGATGGTCTCACAAAGCGGAAGTTAGTATTGTTGATTTAGGTTAATTACCTTATGCAACAGTGCTAAAGTTTTCTCAAATATTCTCTGAAACAACTCTGCCAAAGAAAGTGGATTGAAAATTGAGCTAGCGCCAGAAAATCGTAATGGCTCTGAGCACTATGGGACTCAACTGCTGAGGTCATTAGTCCCCTAGAACTTAGAACTAATTAAACCTAACTAACCTAAGGACATCACAAACATCCATGCCCGAGGCAATATTTGAACCTGCGACCGTAGCGGTCTTGCGGTTCCAGGCTGCAGCGCCTTTAACCGCACGGCCACTTCGGCCGGCAGAAAATCGTGTTTCCGCCGATATATCGTGTCGATACGTTGGGTCCCTGCGAATAAATTTCATATATTCATTACCAACTGGCAGTTGATATAATTTCACTTAGTTCCTTTGTATTTGCTTCAGTATCTTGTTTTTTTTTTTTTTTCAATTAGGAAATACCACCTTAGGAAATCCAAAAACGTAATTGAAGAGAAACGGGGAACAAAAGGAAGAGAATATCACTTCAGGCACTACCTCCAATTGTCAAAAGATATAAATGCGCTTTCCACAACTCTGAAATGGTAAATAAAATAAGAAAAAAAGTAGTTTGATGGGCGCAGGGCAGATTTTTTGGACTGTGACATACGAGAGGTCTTCTGAATGTATTCGGACAACGCTATGTAATGCGGAATTGGTCTTAAGACATCACGAGAGGCGGACGCTTCAGTATAAAAGGAGGCCTCGTGCTGTTGCCAAACTGCAGAAAGAAATTATTTCAAGAAATTTCATACACCATACAACATTGTTCTTGTGTACTTACATTTAATTTATTAACGTACTATTCTCTATTGTTTGTTACAATTTTTATTTTAATGAATAATATTACTAATGTACCATTAAATAACTTCAAACACTTTGTGCTGTGTTATTAAACTGAAATCTATATTTTTACCTATCTACTATTAGGTCTCATTAAGAACGTGATCTAGCATATTTGATATTATGTAGATTCACAAGAATGTGTGACCATCTGAAAAATATTTTTCATTAAGTTTTTAGTATTAATAGTTCCGTGCGACACATCAAAAGTTGTTTATTTCGTTTCACTGTTGGCAGCGTGTCTCTAGAAGTTAAAAAATATATGTTAGTGATTCATAAATGGCTCAATTTGACAGTATCATATTAGTTTTTTCAAGACAAAAAAAACTAGAACCAGATATTTTTTTATTAATTTTCACAAGGTTAGATGGCTTGCTAGTTAGCTGTCTACAACACTTGACAGACACGTCTTTCTGCTTACTATAATTGCAGTGGAATACTGTGATCCCTTTCAGGACTCTAATAATAAAGTTATTTCTTGTAGTTTATCATTTGCAGAAAATAAAACTAAATCATTATACTACAGTGATGAAACTGGAGTGCTTGTATGAGAGTGAGTACTTGACACTAGCTTCTAATTGAATTGACTACAAGTGCTTAAAGACATATTATTTGGAAAATAATTGGAGCAAAACAAAAAATTGGGTTGAAACCTAAAAGTAATGAAGAGATCTGCCAAAACATAGATAAAATATCGGCGAAAAATTAGAAAGTATGAACGTGAAAGAATCGGAACTACTTATAGAAACTAATTCAGAATTAAGATCCTTTATGTTGAAGGCAGTCATAACAAAAAGATCTGACGTTGGAGACAATCAAGATAAAAGGAATTCAGCATCGACAAAGGCTGTATAATGAAAAGGCAAAACGGGCAAACGGTGAAAATTGCTGAAAAATTGAAAAAATACGAAATGCACAGAAACTGGTTCGTGATCCCAGTTGGAATGTACTAAAATAGAATCGAAGCAAAATACAGAATAAAAGGAAAACATCAGTAACTCTTAGTTGGGCACATACTTACCTCTGACGTGGCCTAATGTTTTTCAGCGTTACCACAATAAATAGAAGTAACTAGGTAAGTGCTAGCCGGTGCGGGACATACTGCATCACACCTTTGTTATTTTTTAACAGAACCTTGTCTCCTAATGCCTAGTTCGCAAACGAGGTAGACATCAGCAGCTGTATCTTTTGTGTCTGCTCATTGTTGCGGGATGCAACAGTCTCCAAATCAGGACACAGAAACTCGAAAAAGCTGGAGATAGCGGTAGATACTAGACAGCCTATTCTTCATGCTAATACTGCATTATATTTAATAAATATAATATGTATACAAAACTCGCACTAAATTACGAAATTACTGCTACAGTGACTTCAAAAACATTCTGCCTAAATTATCCCCCTTTTTACTAGGCTGTAGTCAAGACTTAAATTTAGTTTCAGCTTCCCACTCGCTTTTGTAGCTCTGAGTGTTATTTACTTTTTCCGAGCTCAGAGTACGCTCGTTTCCACGTTTAAGTATTTCTAACCTTTGCACACTTACTGTAGGGCTAGAAATATGTACCACACACAACTAGCAGCGAACTGAGGCATTTTAACTTCAACAGTGAAACACGGTAGAGCAGTATATGTTAGTAGTATACACCGCGATAACCGATTACGTTCTTTACGTTTTCAAAACCTTCACTTATACCAGCTCAAAACAGATGACACTAAGTGACTCATCTAATCATCAATATCACTCTATAATGCTTTGACATCATAGCTCTGCAAGCGAGTTAGTCATTGTTACCCACATTTTTTGCAAAATTTTAGCTACAAAAATTCAGATATATGTGAAGAGCTTAACTTTCTTGGAATGAATAACGAAGGGACCGCAGGGACTTATTTTGACAACATTAGATGGAAATAAATTACAGGCATTTTATTTTCGGTTTAGATTGTTATGAGCCGTTACGCTATACTATAAGAATCGGTTTAGCTTTTCGTAGTTAGACATAGGACGGGCTATCGTTGCCCAGACGCATATCAAATAGAAAAACAGAAGTTTTAAATAACATCCATGCGAGCAACGGAACTCAGGACATGAAGCTGATAAAAGAAAACTTTTGGGGGATGAGCAATTCACAGAAGTGATGTTGCAATCTTAATTGGTGTCTCAAAAAGTAAAGCTCAAATAGTGCACCAACATTCACAAAAATAAAAATTTCTTTGAAGGAATAGACACTTATGTGATAAAGAAACAGGGGATTTGCTCTTTTATTTTTGTATTTTAAGAGTAGAGCTGTAGATATTTTTAAAAAACAGGGATTCTCCTCCATAACAATAGACCTGACAATATTATGTCTGCCAAATGAATCGCTCCAATTCATGTAACACATTGTCGCCGCTATCGAATGCAACCATGCCATTGCTTATAGCGTGCGCACATCGGTAGTTCTGTTGTTGTCTCCTTACTGACAGTAAGTTCTTTTACTACTACGAATTCTAGCTTTGAAAATGGGTAAAGTATATACTTCAAAAATTCTAAGGATTTGGAAGAGGTACATCGCCTTCTGATCGACGATGAGATATCCATTGAATATCATTTTGTATAATCTGTTCCGAATGTGAAGACGTAACTGAAACAAAATCTGTAGATTTAGGTATAGACCACGAAATTGATGAGGAAGAAAATAATGAAGGGCAGGAAAGCGATAGATATTATTTTTTTGGCGAGTACAAAAGAAACATAAAAACATTATTAGTAATAAAAATAATAGTAATAATAAACCAATATACTTACTTTTCATTTTAGGTAAGAATGGAACGAAACTGAGAAACATGGCTTGGAAAGCAACACATGCATGTCTGTATAATATTCTGACCGAACTGCCTGGAGTAATCAGAAATGCCAAGAATACGATAACGGAATTTGGCTGCTCCAGGTTTTTCATCAGTGATCATACGCTACATCTAGTGCTAAAAAATATCATCTGACGCTTAGCTGATTCCAAAAAGAAATTTCAAAGCAAGAGTGATTGTAAAAACATAGACACAGTTGAAATTGAATTTGACCTTGACTGTGTGTTAATGGATGCGGCATCGGACTATGAGCTAACATGCACCACACATTGTCACTACACAAAGTAGGAGCACAGCTAATCTGGGTACGAGCAGCTTTTGCACATTAATTCTGGAAGAACACTGACATAGAATTGATCTTAAAATAGTTATGTTAACTGAACCGATTACTAAATGTTTTCCTCGTAGCATTTACTTCTCTGCACTAAGTAGGGCATACATTAAACATGGGGTCCCTGTTTTAATTTGTACAGGTGCTGCCAGTTAATCTTTAAAGAATACAAAAGGTATTAAAATGATTGTTGCACTTCATCAGTACTTTTACTATGGTTATTACAATACTGTGTCAGTATTTGGCATAGGGACCCAGAAGCTGTTTTATCATTTGACTGAGATCAGAACCAAACAATTCTGGAAAACATAATGAGGAAACTCTTTCAAACACAAATCCATACATATTCGTATTATAAAAATGGTTAAGTGTGTGTACCACATCTTCTCCTACACCGCTGGAACTTCGTGCACATGCTCTGTACTGTCAGGCAACAGTCGCTGTGCAAGTAAGAACTACCTGCGTAACATAGAGAGAGGCAATATACGTCATGAACAACGAGATTCGTAAAAATTACCGCGTCAAGCATGACATTTAACTGTATTACTCCTTTGCTACTCACTGTATTCACAACAAATTTCGAAGACAGTATCCACATACGCCGCTAAAATCACCTACAAAAGTATATCATGATACTACACACAGTTCAGGAGATATGGCTTCATAAATACTGAGATGCGCGAAATAAATGGTGCGTGTGAGTAAATACAACTCTAAACTATTACTTGAGAAAAGTAGATAGTCTTTTGTAGGACGAGTGAGAAGAAAAAAAGGAAGTGTCTTTAAATTTCATATCCGCAGAAGGTAGACAGCGATAAGGTCGAGTTATTGGATGCACCAAAAATGAACTATTTATTTCCTATTTCCGAAAAGAATGAAAACTGTGGTTCTCCTTTCGGGTATACGTGTATCACAAACGAAACTTCGAAAGACTTACAGAAAAAAAAACAGAAATTATATTTCACTATAATGACACCAGGTATGGCGTTGGCGTAATTGACAAACTCTTGTAGTTAGGTCGACAAGGAGATCATCTATGGTAATTTTTTCCATATGCTAAACGTGTCGGCATCAACTTAAGGGTAACTTTCTCGGGCAACAAAAACAAACATTTAGGTAGGCATGAGTTCCCCAAAGCTGTGGGTCTGATTCTACTGGAATATCAGCTCAAAAGAAGAGTGCTGGTTACGAAATAACCAGATGGTATAATATCAATGACGCTAAAATAGAAATCCGAAGAACCACATCATGGGAACACTGAATTTTCTTTGGAACCAGGGAAGAGGAATACAGAAAGTAGCCAGTCATGTTAGAAGAAGACAAAAAAGACTTGTCGCACCAATTACACGAGTGAAAAACACCGTATGTATGTTTGTTCGCAAAAGCATGAAAAAATAGTTTGTAAAAAATGTCTATCTGCAGAGAACAACCATGACACAAAGATGCACTCTGACTAGTTCACGGCTGGTCCCGGCGGAGGTTCGAGTCCTCCCTCGGGCGTGGGTGTGTGTGTTTGTCCGTAGGATAATTTAGGTTAAGTAGTGTGTAAGCTTAGGGACTGATGACCTTAGCAGTTAAGTCCCACAAGATTTCACACAGATTTGAAATTTTTTTTTACTAGATCAATAATTTACTTAAATCTGTAATAGTTACCCCTCGTGTCAGGAAGTCGGTGGACATTGAGGTTGGACATGTCAAGCGGTGGTGTGACAATGTGTTGGAGGCCAATCTCCGAGGGTTGGTGAGTGTGTTAGTCTTATGTCCACAGGCGCCAGTGAAACAGCGGTATAGTGGTACAACCCGCAATGTGTGGTTTCCATGGGTAATAAAAAGGGCGGAAATTATGTTTATGTTGATCTCTATTCCAATTGTCTGTACATTTTCCGAAATTCTCGGAATCGAGGTGGTGCAAAACTATTTTTGATGTGTGTATAATGTAATAAAATCTACCTTTGTAAGGAACATTTTTTGTTTCATGAAAATTAGTTAAGTTATTAAAACTTTATAATGAATTTTCAATAAGGAGTTAATTCTTTCTCACGCTGTAGTTATTTATGCCTAACTAAAATTGTACCATAAGCTCTTATTTTCATTGAGTGCAGTCTTCTAAAATCGGATGATTTTCTCTGAAGCAGCCTGCGTAATTAGGTTCATGCTCTTACCAATGACGTACAACTATCGAAATCAGTTACCGTTTAGCTTCTGCCGGTAGTACTGCCCCTCCGGGGAACACGAAGCTACCTTCAGGCTGGTCACTGAGAATGTGGGGCGGTCGAAACAACTGGTGGCCGTGTACAAGCTTCTGCTGTCCTCTGGTTTTCCTCTTTCCGAACAGAGACTGACCTTTGCCTATGTTGCATTAGAGATACGGGGTGACAGTGACAGATCGCCAAAGGTGCTAAGCGGCTTAGGACCATTACGCAGTTACACTATTGGCTGCTGGTGCGGGTGTTTCATCGGATGCACATGGGTGCCTGCTGTGCCGCAGCAGATAAGCTGGGGCAGTTGCCATTAAGGCTGATATACTGCCACGCACTACACAAAATGTGGGCCCTATGAAAACGCGCGTTACCTGCGCTGTCTGGAAATACCAGCGATATATGTCCTACTTAATATCACAGAGCTCGCTACAAAATCCGTAGTGAAAAATTAAAATCAGTTGTAGAAAGGGTGAAATCACGACAATATTAGTCGGAAAAAAGAGGCTATGTTTCAACGGCGGACTGAAAATTCCATCATTTCTCGGGTACGGATCTAGGACGGCAATACTTCTTCTAGTATTTCAGTTACAGACGTTTTCTATTCACCTATGCGTCTTGGAGAGGCCGCATGATTCACAGCCGAAATACCACAAGGAGGACTGTTCGTCTCCCGGATGCACATAGTTTTGGAGATCATCTTTTTCAACAAACAAGAGACAAAGTTTTTAAAAGCAGTCTTACTGTATTCTATTACACTTAAAGTCGCGCTCTACCAAAACTATATTTCGGTAGTTTTGGTACAGGACATAAATGATATGGCAAGTGGTGGGATTAGCGGTAGTATTGGTTGCACTCTTAGGGAAACAAACATGAAGAAATGTGAAAGAAAGAAACTGGGAGCTGACGATTTCTCTTTGTTATTTTTATGTTTTGTACATAATTAGAATTGCAGGTCGCTCAGTGTTTGCTCACTGTGTATTTATATTCTTAAAAATTTAAATTGCATTTACAAGCAACAAAAATTAACAGATCTCATAACTTCTACACTTTTATGCAAACAAAGCAATTGCTTTTGATACATGTACAGTTTACATGCAAAAAAATAAAAAGATCTGGATAATTATTTTTGTTGTACTGTGCTCAATAAAATTTTCTTCATCATCAAGGGCAAAAGTTGTATGTTTTTATTGGTAACTGCGAAAGTTGCTTATGGATAACAGAAACATGTTTTATATAAGCTCGACGAAGTACTGCGGTGATGCTAGATATGGTTTTGTTCCGCTTTTTTTAAGTATGCCTTTTTCAGGAAGTTGCGTTTTCTAGTCCTAAATATAAACGTGTAACTTTTTTTAATTTACTGCAACATCCCTCTGTTTCACGTTATAAATCAATCATTTTTGAATAAAACTTGAATTAGAAATTCACGATTTCAGTTTTACTATAAATAACCGTTTTTTACCAACAGACGCTACTATAGCTATGTAGAACAAAAATGTTTCGTAGGTTACTCTTCCGGTTTTCATGGGAACGTAGAAAGACACTGGCCGCATATGCACACAAAGCGATCGAAGTGAGGTAACGCCTTATGGATATGCAAAACTGCAAAACGTATCTCGGTGCAACACGTGACTACATTAAATTTCTTACAAAAAGGTCCTGTTCATTTTTCCTGTAGGTCTAATACTCTACGTGATCAAAAGTATCCGGACAACACCAAAAACATACTTTTTCATTGTGCTGCCACTTACTGCCAGGTACTCCATATCAACAACCTCAGTGGTCATTAGACATCATGGGAGAGCAGAATTGGACGCTCCTCGGAACTAACAGACTTCGAACGTGGTCAGGTGATTGGATGTCACTTGTGTCATACACCCGTATGCGAGATTTCCACACTCCTAAACATCCCTAGGTCCGCTGTTTCCGATGTGACAGTGAAGTAGAAACGTGAAGGGACACGTACAGCATAAAAGCGTACAGGCCGACCTCGTCCGTTAACTGACAGAGACCGCCGACAGTTGAAGAGAGTCGTAACGTGCAATAGGCAGACATCTATCCAGACCATCACACGGGAATTCCATACTGCATCAGGATCCAATTCAAATACTATGACAGTTAGGCGGGAGGTGAGAAAACTTGGATTTCATGCTCCAGCGGCTGCTCATAATCCACACATCACACCGGAAAAAGCCAAACGACGACACGCATGGTGTAAGGAGCGTAAACACTGGAAAAACGTTGTTTGGATGACGAATCACGGTACACAACGTGGCCATTCGATGTCACGGTGTGGGTCTGGCGAATGCCCGGTGAACATCAGCCAGCGTGTGTAGTGCCAAAAGTAAAATTCGGGGGCGGTGGTGCTATGGTGTGGACGTGGTTTTCATGGAGGGGAATTGCACCTCTTGTTGTTTAACGTGGCACTATCACTGCACAGACCTACATTGATGTTTTAAGCACCTTCGTGCATCCCACTGTTGGAAAACAATTCGGGGATGTCGACTGCATCTTTCAACACGATCGAGCACCTGTTCATAATGCACGGGCTGTGGTGGAATGGTTACACGACCATAACATCCCTGTAATCGACTGGCCTGCACAGAGTCCTGACATGAATCCTATAGAACACCTTTGGGATGTTTTGAAACGCCGACTTCGTGCCAGGCCTCACCGATCGACATCGATACCTCTCGTCACTGCAGCACTCCGTGAAGACTGGGCTGCGATTCCCCAAGATAGCTTCCAGCACCTGACTGAACGTATGCCTGCGAGAGTGAAAGCTGCCATCTCCCAAGGATAAGGGTGGGCAACACCATATTGAATTCCAGCATTACTGATGGAGGGCGCTACGAATTTGTACGCCAATTTCAGGCACATGTCCGGATATTTTTGATAACATAGTGTAGCTTGTGCGCAGCGAGCGAAAGAAATTGAAAATATTGCGTGTGGTTTTGAAGGTGTTATAGGTTGCATAAAATCCGTTGGTAAGGGCACTTTTATCACTCTGCATAAGCTTCTATCCAGAAGTGAAGAAATCGAGAAGGAAGCTGACATTCGCAGTAGGGAATCGCCTGTGTCACTGCGTCTCGTTCTGTCGACGCTTCCGCTGGCCCTCACAGTGGAAAGAACACTTGGACTCGCATGGCTGTTCAGATGCCTGTCCGATAATGTTGATCGAAATTTTTCACCTTTTCCCAAAATAGATTAAGGCAAATGCCGTCATGCTGCCATTGAAAACTTGTGCTGCGTATGTAACGACGTTGCCGGCGTTGGAACGGTAAATATAAATTCTCCTTCCTACCATGCCTCCCCTCCACTCCACCCCCACCCCTGCCCCCACCGCCCGCTTGCCTCTTTCCGATGAGGCGAGTACTGAAGCAACTGGAGCCTGACACAGTTACTGATGCGTAAGATTCTGCTTCTACGGTCATATTCTTTACCGATCATGTTTCCCGAAGTATATTTATAGTGACATGGTTAGGTCAAACGCCCTGAACTGTTTCTACTTTGGGAAAAGCTGAAATTTCTTATGTTATTACGAAAAGAAGTTTCATCTAAGCTCATGTGACCGAAACTCATTGAAAGACCACACTGGCGAAGGTGTAATAACTTTCTTCTTTTAAAACGACATTGGCGTGAGCATTATTTTCAGTAACTTCTGTACCGGTTTAAAAGTTTATTTGACACTACAGCAGTGAAGCTACAGTCACAGTACAAAGCTTTTTCTTCAAAAGGAATGATTACATTACCGGTTTCGACTAAGTACTTCGTTTTTTCAAATGTCAAATATCAGTTGGTGAATATATAACGGGAACTATGACCATACATCTGACAAAAATTACGAGTAATTATGACACCAGACAACTGAAGCAATGGTGGCATAGCCAAGTCACTACAAGTTGTCCCTACGCTTGCCCAAACGTTCATTCCATGTCCTAATGTAGAACAGATAAAAACTACATCATGGCGAAATTTGCCAAGAATTCCTGCAATGTGTCTTGCTGTGACACAACGATCGTATGGCTGATATAAATTCACAGTTCTAAAAATTAAATACATATATGTATATTTAATCATTGTCATGGTGCAAACTCCCATATTACAACCTCACCGTAAGTGTATCAAGCACAGCAAGCTTCCATTTGGGATGTAGCACATAATTGTACTATGTTCCGAAAAAAGGGTCTCAAAACACAATGTACTTTCATTTGGGACTGACACACTACTAAATTGATAGCATAACATTGCTCCATTTGCGTGGTAGCCCATTCTGTCACTACAGTGAATGAATGTAGTATAGAAACACAAGAAACAAAACATGACCTACATAATGTACAACAACCGGCGCTAGATGGCACCATTGTCAAGCCTTAACGAAACTAATCTCTAGGTGAAATGTGAACACAAACTGACCACTGGTACGCAATCGAAAAAATTAGAATACTTTTTTTACAGCTTTAAAATTAGCTAGCACAGCATTATCAATAAGATATGATAACAAAGAAACGAAATTTCGTCTCAATACAATATTATATCAAGGAAAATGTTGTTGTACACACGTTACAAAATGCCAATCTCATGTTTCCATTAAAAGTCCAATTTCCGCGAGCTGGATGGTGGGGCTGTGGACTGAAGATTATGAACAGCACGTTCTCCAGCGCGTTCTGGCTGTTCGTACAAACAATTTCCATGCTTTTGTAATGAACTATGTTATCCAAAAAACACTCAAGATTACCAAACATTTCAAATTAAAAATGGAACAGCAAACCGAATAATTATACCCGCCGCCCCACAACAGATGTCTTTTACTGGGTTCAGATCAGGCGAATTTGCTGTCCAGCGCAACAACGTTAGTTAACTATGAAGCTTGCTGGCAGATTAAAACTGTGTGCCGGACAGAGACTCGAATTCGGGACCTTTGCCTTTGCCTTTTGCTTCACTATCATTCTCCTCAAATCATTGTAGCACAATAGTGGGGTTTTGGCAAGAACAGCCATACTCCTGGGAGCTACCATCGCAGTTCTGGAAGACGTCACACATGTAGGGACTCCGGTTATCCGCACTAATGTTCACATACTTTATTGCTGTCAAAGTGTCTTCGAGTGACGCCATAGCCGCCAAGAAAACCCCTTTGAACGTCCCCATACGATCGTACCGCTCACCAGCCTTAGTCCGTAGTGTGGTGTACGTTTCAGGTAGCCGTTCACTAAATGATGATGTATCGGACAATATCGACGAGGCGATTCTAGAAGGCAACTTATCCCACCTGGCAAAAAGGATTGATCCATTGCCCAGTTTCGATAGTCCATTGTCCTCTGCTATCGTAAGTGTCAACATGGGAACAGGTAGCAGTCATCTACCGTAGAGCCTCATGTTCAACACTGTGCACTGAATTTTTAAAATTTTTGAAAACATAGTCAGCTATCCTAAAATTTTAATTTTGTATATTGGATGGTGTGCACCGAATCCTGTTTTACAGAGCGGGAAAACTTCTGACATGCACACTCTGTGACGAGGAATTAACGTCCAGTAGCTTGTCGCCTACCCCCGGTTTCGCCGTCCTTCAACCAGTTTCCATAGATATTCACTACAGTAGCACGTTGAAAGCCGTACAACTTCCCCGAGATGCGCGTTCGTAAGCACCCGACATTAGTGACCTGCACTTGCTCGGTGTCGCGTATGCCATAGGATTCCCCCCTTTGCGTCTCGTTTTGTCGCTAGAATGATTCCTGATTCATGTCTTCTCCGCTCACATACGGTCCTTTCCGAGTGACGTCACCAGAGCGCCACCAAGCGGTATTCAGCGCTCCGTTGCCCGTCTTGGCCCATCACTGTATACTGACATACGAGCGGATATCTTTAGAGGTAAGAAAAACTAATAATCTGTAGACAGAATTAAAATAGTGTTACGATACTTTGGTTATTTCTTTAACAGACTCTATCTGACAATATAAGAAATGACGTGTACGACACAATTAAACTAAGAGTATTGTAATGTATCCGGCCATGTGGAGCTGAGTATAGGAAGTATAAGATGCACAGAAAGGCAATTTTATTACAAATAATTATCAAACTTTTTTCTAATTATGGAAAGAATAACTATTATTCCTCCGTGAAGAATTACCGTTTACTTCGGTATGCCCACACTGGCATGATACAGGTCGTCTTTGGAAAGCCAAGGGACGCTGCTCGCATATACCGATTTGGCTGAACAACGAGCGACATTACAGTCTCACTTCCAAACAAAGTTTTCGTGAGATATCCTTTGGTTATCAGGTAAATGCCTGACCTGGAGCCGGCCAATGTGGGCGAACGATTCTAGGCGCTTCAGTCTGGAACCGCGGGACCACAACGGTCGCAGGTTCGAAGCCTGCCTCGGGCATGGACGTGTGTGATGTCCTTAGGTTAGTTAGGTTTAAGTAGTTCTAACTTCTAGGGGACTGATGACCTCAAATGTTATGTCCCATACTGCTCAGAGCCATTTGAACCATTTGAACCTGACCTGGAAACCTCGTCCTAAACATTTCATATTTGTAATCTCCGTCCCTCATTGCTAGCCTTGTTGGATATTTGACTGAAGAGAACGAAGTTTTAAATCAGCAGGCTGATTTAAAACTGGTCCCATGAATATAGCATTTTGAATAAAGTGAAACTTCCGCCTACCTATATCACTATTGATCACAGGTGATACAACCGATAGTGTCTGTTGCTGGATGTGCTTATTTTTAATAGCTTTCGTTTTCTAACACCATAGGCTGGTTATGAACCGTTGTAGAGTCGGGGATCTTTGTAACGAATAAAGGCAAGCTGGTATCCAAATCCCAAATGGCAATATTTGGGAGGAGATTTCCAGATCTCGCCTTCCCAGTTCCCTCTTACAACCAAGGGTGAACTCCGGAAACCTTCGACAGTTTCGGCGATGAGACCAATCTTGACTTTAATTCTGAATCAATACGCCACAGTCAATAAATATTAAAGCATAGTCTATTGCAATTGACTCATTTCATACGCACCTTTAAAACCAAGCAGTTTAGTACAGCAGGGAGCCCTAGGCTCTAAAATCCGGATGCAATAGGCCAATCGACGCAGTAACTCAGTGTATGAGCCTAGCTTCAGTGCCTGCATCACACAAAAGGTTACCTCCAATAGTTGGTGCTTTTCCAGTCGTTCATGCGCTGGCTGTTATTTTATTACAGAAGCTTATTTTTAAAAGCACTTCCCTGTACTTTCAGTATTTGTGGCAACCACCAGATATAACGGTGCGCCTGTATATTGTGGTCGTGGTGGTGCAGCCAATCAGCAAATCGCTGCGATAACCGCTGCTGTCTGATGTAAAGGAGAGACAATAAACAGCAGGGCAAACATTTGCTTTAGCAGAAAGTACTTTGAGTCCACGTATCGGATGCAGAGCGGCGTCTAACGAAGCGTAAGGCAAACAAACGGTCGTGACGCTTCTGCGGCTCTGCCAGCAGGGCCGTGAGGAAACTCTGCAGCCTGGGCCATTGTGGGTGGTTGCGCCGTTCACTGTTTCGTCCCAGTCGCGACGACTCTCTAATTGCTGCATATAACCCACGATTTCAAGAACATCTATTGCAGCAAGCAAGGACTGGAAGCCGAGTGAATCACTCCTACTCTTCCGTTCTTCTACCGGTGCACTTACCGTGAAACACCAATATTCCGAGTATAATGAGTTAAATAAGACAGAAGAAACAACGCGTAATGTTGTATTGTTTGACAGTATGTAAGTTATTCGTCCTTGTCATCCTTGATACCTTAGAAATGTAACTAAAAAGTTACGTCAGGTTTGGGGAAAGCCCTGCCACTATTACCATGTACAAGATGGGAAAAGCATACGGAAGGTTTTCATATGAATAATGGTGTGCTGATTTTATAAAAAAAAAAGTTTTATTTATAATAAATCAACGTTTAATATTTTCTGCCAGATTTACTTGGCCATTTTTACGAAAAATTACTAGGGCGCGCTGAAAAGTAATGCCTACGAATTTTTTTAAATAACATCATATTAACATTTTACACCTTTATGATTCATATCTACTTATTTACTTCTCAGTATAGCAACCCTGGTGACGAACACACTTCTCCCGATGAGAGATCGGTTTGTCGATACCGTAACAGTAGAATGTTTGACTTTGTGACGGAGCCACAACCTCACCTCTGTTTGCACCGCTTCATTACTATCAAAGTGATTTCCTCGAAGGTGTTGTTTAAGATTTGGAGACGCTCCGAGCTCTGTCGAGACATCTAGTTCCAACCTTACATTATTTGACAACCAGTTTCAGCGTTTTACTACGCCATCTTCAGGCCCCTGACCGACGTGTAGGAAGATTCTACTTCGGTTGTGACAAAAACAGTTTTTCAACAATCTGTCACTACCTTTCACAACTGACAGTGGTGCATTCGTTAGTCTGAAAATGTCATCCTGTGTTAGAAAAGTCATGCCCCGTTGATTCTGCGGAAATAATTAGAAGTTGTACTTTTAAGTGCAATGAAATGAAATAATTTAACTTTGTGAAATATTATTGTATTATGGAGCTATAATGAACAAAAAATAATCTAGAATATTAATTTATTTAAAAATTTTTGAAGATAATTTTCAGTTGAGTAGGCCCAGCTTCCCAACTTAAGATTCTGTAATTTATTCTCAAACAGTACCACATTACTCGTAAGGTCTTTCATATGCACCATCAGGTTATCGAGGATTTGTGTACCTATGTGTCAGACCCAGTTATTTATTGACATTCATCCCTTGAAGTGACGCTTTTCACCCTAGTATTAAGCCGGCCGCGGTGGTCTAGCGGTTCAGGCTCTCAGTCCGGAACCGCGCGACTGCTACGGTCGCAGGTTCGAATCCTGCCTCGGGCATGGATGTGTGTGATGTCCTTAGGTTAGTTAGGTTTAAGTAGTTCTAAGTTCTAGGGGACTGATGACCTTAGAAGTTAAGTCCCATAGTGCTCAGAGCCATTTGAACCCTAGTATTAAATTCATGATGTACGCAATTTTTTGAGAAAAGAGAAATGACTTTAATGAGCATATCTACTGTGAATTAACTATTAAAATACTAAATTTCTTTAAATAAGAGTTATAAAGATGTTATAGAACTAGCTCACGATATAATTTTTCTAACACGTTTTTGCATTCTCTAGATGCTATTATTGTAAGTTGGGTATCCGCAAGAAACGATTCAGTTCCCCATTAGCGAATGGCAACATAGAATATAAACTAGTTTCATCTGCCTACATCTCCCGTAGCAGTAATCAGGCACACTCAAGTATTCTTAAAATAAGGGATTTCATTCATTCTTGGGCAGTTTTCTATTCAGTTTGTGCCCAGTTCCCGTATTTCACTGTTAGAGTATACTGTGTTTATATCTTGTAGAACAACTGGATTGTTTGTACTGCCTCTTGCCTGTAGATGTTAGTAAACACACTAACAGAAAAAATCGCAACACCAAAAAGTAATTAATGTAGACTAAAGAAGTTTCATGACTACATTTAGCTAGGTAACATATTTAAGTGATTGACATTGCAAGATCACAGGTTAATGTAAGCGCGAGACAAGCCATTACAGATGTAAAGTGCTGGTACATTAATAACTGGTTTAGCCAACGGAATGTTGAATGCAAGCTTGCAAACGTACATACATTGTGTTGCGAAGGTGCCGGATGTCAGTTTGTGGGATGGAGTTAGATGCCTGTTACACTTGGTCAATACAGGGACAGCGAATGCTGTTTCTGGATGACGCTGGAGTTCTCCTCCGATGATGTCTCACATGTGTTCGAGTGGAGACGGATCTGTGATCCAACAGGCCAAAGCAACATATCGACACCCTGTAGAGCATGTTGGGCTAGAACAACGGTATGTGGTCGAGCGTTGCCCTGTTGGAAAACACGGCCTGGTGTGATGCTTATGACTGGCAGCTTAACAGGTCCAGTCACCATATTGACACAAATTTGCAGTTTGATTGCGTGGGATAACCAAGAGACTATTCCGGCTGTTAAACTCAGTGACGTGCTGGCATTGGTATCTTTGTCACCAAAGGATATGCTTGACTAACATCAGCTCTCACGTCGAATCTCAAAGGTGACTAACGCTCACTATCGTTACAATGCGTATTTAAAGCAAATTTGATTTGTATCCTTGCAGTGGCGCTACTGGGGCCACTCTTATATTACTGACGCGAAATTTGAATATACATCACATTTCAGGTGTAGAAACACGCCTACCAACATTCTTTTATGTCGCTTAACACCTCCTTTGTGTTGAAATTTTTTTACCGTCAGTGTATTTTGTTAGCTGCCAGTAGGAGGACTCGAACTACCCTCTATTCGTATACTTGTATCATCTGCAAAATCGACAGAATAGTTCAAATGGCTCTGAGCACTATGGGACTTAACTGCTGTGGTCAGCAGCCCCCTAGAACTAAGAACTACTTAAACCTAACTAACCTAAGGATATCACACACATCCATGCTCGAAGCAGGATTCGAACCTGCGACAGTAGCGGTCTCGCGGTTCCAGACTGTAGCGCCTACAACCGCTCGGCCACTCCGGCCGGCGCAAAATCGACAACATTTTCCTCTTCTTACAGGGCACGCACACGGTCCAGTCCCATTAATTTCACCACCATGTACGTTCGACGTTAAAGTGCAAATAACCACTCGCAAAAGGCAGGTGGAAGCACTAACAGTGGAGGGACATATAAAGCATGTTGGGGGACGTGTTAAACAGTGCAGACGATGTGGTAATGCGAATACGGAGCGACGTATTTGCCGTGTTAAACAGAATGATCATTCGAAATGGTTCAAACGGCTCTAAGCACTATGGGACTTAACATCTGAGGTCATCAGTCCCCTAGACTTAGAAGTACTTAAACCTGACATCACACACATCCATGCCCGAGACAGGATTCGAACCTGTGACCGTAGCAGCAGCGCGGTTCCGGACGAAGTGCCTAGAACGGCTCGGCCACAGCGGCCGGCAATGATCATTCTCTTACGGAACAAAAATGGAAGCATTTATTAAACGGCTATGTTTCCGTGCACGGCAAAATGGCGCTATCCAAAATCGGCGCTGAGGCAACTGTAGAGCACCACGGGCCATAGACGAAAAGGGAGAACAACGGCTGCGGAGACGTGAACGAGGGAATACACATGAAGATGCTGAGGAGATGACCACCCAGATGAACCAAGGGTTACCGAAAGTTTCCCCTCAACGACCGTTCAGCAGACGTTGCTGGTTATGGGCCTCTGTAAAAATTGTCTGGTTCGTGCACCCATGCTGAATGCTGTTCATTGGCGAGGAAGGCGTGAATTTGGCGCCAATACTGTAACTGTACGTCCACTGCGTAACCACAGGTATGATTTACAAATAAATCACGTATTATGCTCAATCAGACAGATGGCGGTTGGCATGCACGGCGTGAAAGCTCTTCAAGGTAACACCCTCCAACCAGGAGGGAATGTTATGGTTTGGAGAATATTTTTCTGGTATTGTCTGGGTGACCTCCTTACTCAGGAAGGCACAATTGATCAACACAACCATGCAACTATTCTTGAGGGATCATGTTCACACCTAGATGCAGTTTGTTTTTTCTTAGCGCGATGACAACTACCAGCAGGACAATGCAACGTGTTGCACAGCTCGCAATGAACGTGCGTGGCTCGAACAGTATCAGGATGAGTTTAACGTACTCCCGGGGTCACCAAAGACCTCGGATGTATAACCAATCGCGATTCTGTGGGACCACGGCGATAGGGCTGTTCGCATTAAGGAACCTCAGTCGAAAAACCAAGCGCAAGTGGGTACAGCAGTGGAGATAGCTTGGCTCATCATCTCTGTCGGTACCTTTTACAACCTCACTGACACTCCTTCTGCACGTCTCACGCTGCAAAAGATGATTGTTCAGGCTTTTGACAGGTAGTCACATCAGTGTGTCTAACCAGTGTGCCAGATCATACATGAGTGCTATTGACAAGGGATCGATTCCGTATTTCTGGATTTCCGGAAGGCTTTTGACACACACAAGCGGCTCGTAATGAAATTGCGTGCTTATGGAACATCGCCTCAGTTATGTGACTGGATTTGTGATTTCCTGTCAGAGAGGTCACAGTTCTTAGTAATTGACGGAAAGTCATCGAGTGAAACAGAAGTGATTTCTGGCATTCCCCAACGTAGTGTTATAGGCCCTTTGCTGTTCCTTATCTACATAAACGATTTGGGAGACAATCTGAGCGGCCGTCTTAGGTTGTTCGCAGATGACGCTGTCGTTTATCGACTAATATAGCCATCAGCAGATCGAAACAAATTGCAAAACGATTTAGAAAAGAAAACTGAACGGGGCGAAATTGACAGTTGAGCCTAAATAACAAAAAGTGTGAGGTCATCCACATGAGTGTTAAAAGGAATAACACGATAAATCAGTCAAATCTAAAGGCAGTAAATTGAACTACGTAAAATAGAAAATGTTGTGGGGAAGGCTAACCAAAGACTGCGTTTTACTAGCAGGACACTTAGAAAGTGTAACAGATGTACTAAGGAGACTGTCTGCACTACCCTTGTCGGTCCTCTTTTAGAATACTGCTGCCCGGTGTGGGATCCTTACCAGATAGGATTGCCGGAGTGCATCGAAAAAGTTCAAAGAAGGGCAGCACGTTTTGTATTATCGCGAGATATGGGAGAGAGTGTCACTGAACTGATAAATGATTTGGGCTGGACATCATTAAACGAAAGGCGTTTTTGGTTGCGACGGAATCTTCTCAAGAAGTTCCAGTCACCAACTTTCTCCTCAGAATGCGAAAATCTTTTGTTGACACCGACCTACATAGGGAGGAACGTCACCACGATAAAATAAGGGAAATCAGAGCTCGTACGGAAAGATATAGGTGTTCGTTCTTTCTGCGCGCTATACGAGATTGGAATAATAGAGAATTGTGAAGGTGGTTCGATGAACCCTCTGCCAGGCACTTAAATGTGATTTGCAGAATAGCCATGTAGATCTAGATGTAGATATACCAGAAACGAGAAGGGACCCAAAACAGGACCCTACATAACATCATATCTAATCGCTTCGAGCTGTATGTGATTGTTGCCACGTGATACACATGGAACTGATACATTCTGCTTTGTGTGATGTAGATAAGGAAAAGCTAAGAAGCTGCCGTGTCCACTATTCCATTTTATGTAACCTTGATAGACAGAAAATGCCAACAATTCCTCGTTTATTGATTTTGGTATGTCATGTGCCAAAGAAAAGATAGGCTCTTCAGTTGGAAACATTTTTTGAATAAAAACTATTTGCCGTCGAGTATGTTTTTCTGTGCTTATTATTTATGAATTTTACGCTCCTTACGTTTTCCGTTCTTGAATTAATTAAATTCGTTACTTAGGTTTCACCTCCTATGGCGAATGACAGAGTAATAGTTCAAAAGCCCTGCTGCAAATCGCAGTGGCTGCTTGGTCTCGTCTCAGTGAATTCGACAGTCACTCGATCCCCAGTTAGAAATTAATCTTTAGGCTGAAATACATTTACTACAAGGATTTCTCTAACATCGTAGGCCAATGAGCTTGTATGGCAGTTAGCTTTGATTTTGCATTACAGCCGAGAAAACGAGTTCGACTACCACTTTAGCCGTGGACCTTGACTGATTTACATTAAACAATTTCGCTCTAGCATAAAGAAAAACTTTAAATGGGAACATTTTAGGTTAGACTTTACCGTGACTGTTAGTGATATCGAATGAAGCAGCTATTTTACTGTTACCAGTCCCTGTTCCATTTATTTCCAGAACTCGTTTCAAAGGTTTGTACCTCCATTATTAGGTGATTTATTTGTATTAATATGACAAGTGTGTGTGTGTGTGTGTGTGTGTGTGTGTGTGTGTGTGTGTGTGTGTGTGTGTTACGTTACGAGTTTGGGGTAACTTGTGGCACTGTCTAAGAGAGAAAACAAAATACTATTTCAGTGCTTGCCTCTGTGAAGGTCTTTGACAAAAAACTGAATATAAATATAAATGTGCAAGAAAACAAATAAAATAAAATACCTGCAGTAGTCACAGGCTCCTTTCTTTCCTGTAATAGCAAGAGTCACACTTTATAAACAACGATGGTGCCTATAAAGTGACAGATGCAAAGTACATGTAGCAAAATAAAATTAAAAAAAAAGAAAAGAAACAGTATTTAAAAGTACAAATAACCTACAGCGAAATAAAACCACTATTTCTGAGCAAGCTTTGTGAAGATCTTCGACTAACTAGATGTCGGATTGGATATTGCAAATGATACATATATCCCTTTCTGTGAAGTGTATATAATTTAAACTTGGTAACCATTTATGTAACTAGGTGACATGTTGAAAAGATTGAATGTATTACTTATTTTGCCAACAGTGGTAAAATTACACATAAATAACAATTTAGGCAGTGATTCAGTAACGTTTGTTGGTTACATAACAAACGTAGACTTTGAATAATCGCTGAAAAACTGTAATGAAGGTAAAGATGTAGCAGATCAAGATCGGTATGGTGTCCAAGATGCGGCATATATCTGTTTTCTTGCCTGTATCCACGACTGCGAAGGTCAATGAGAAGGGTGCAGCGGCAGTGAGAGCGAAAGGTCACAAGTTCGTGACTTCCTTGCATCGTTACTTTTGGACAGTACCAGTATCCATCCTGAAGCAATAGTAAAATAAAGGGTACAGCTATAATCCCCTAGTTCATTGCACGCTAATAAAATTATAGGTTTATGAATCAATTTAATTTCTCTTCTAAGGAACATTGCGACTCTTTTCTCCTTGTATGATGTGGCAAGCTTATTGTGCCTGCTCCAGTTTTTAATCTTCTAAGGCAAATGGAGCATCGTACTTCACTGCTACGCCATTTTGTAAAATATCTCCAAGCAAGGGGCAGTACCATTCTGCAATACAATTGATGTCCCAGCATGGCAGCGAGAAACTACCTTCTAGACCAGGGGGCAGGAGGAAGGGTGCTAGTCTTCCTCACTTCACGTACACTCCTGCCATATAATTGGCCACGCCACACGGTAACAGGATCATTATCGTCTCAGTAGTGCAATACCTATAATTATTCTTGTATCATAAGCTTGTTCCGTTTTTATAACTGTCGGAATTGTTATCAGAATAGCACTGATCGTTACTCCCATTTTCGCTAATAACGCAATATTTCGTAGCAATGCAAATTTTACGAATAAACATTTATCGTTTTAAAAGAAATATTTTTCCAAATCCAAAAATTTTAGGAAAGCTTATGTGGTAAATTGGTATGCCGGTTTTTTACCCGGTTATTTATGAGCATGAAACAAAACTGTTATAATCGAGACAGAACTACGAAAAATTACCGGTTATTCAGAACTAAAATACTGGTATAGGTTTTAACCGGTCGGTTTTTCACATCCCTAGATGCAATGACTATTATCCAGAAGCAAAAGTCCAGAGGGTAGCGAGAGTCAGCCGCGCGGGATTAGTTGAGCGGTCTAGGGCGCTAGTCGTGGACTATGCGGCTGGTCCCGGCGGGGGTTCGAGTCCTCCCTCGGGCACGGGTGTATGTATTTGTCCTTAGGATAATTTAGGTTAAGCAGTGTGTAAGCGTAGGGACTGATGACCTTAGCAGTTAAGTCCCATATAAGCTTAGGGACTGATGACCTTAGCAGTTAAGTCCCATAAGATTTCACACACATTTGAACATTTTTGTAGCGAGAGTCATCGTAAGCAAGCACAGAACAGTCCAGAAAAGGTTCAGAATTAAAAACGTTAACACAGGCAAATCCAGTAACCTCACTTTTAAATGGCGCACACTAAAGGTTTCAGAGAAAGGTGTGTTGAGACTCTCTCATCAGTGGACGGATTCACGTGACATGCCCACAGCAGCAGTGCAATGCGTGGGAGCGAGCTGCGGACGAGCTATGAACCCTGAGTATCTCTGACCTTTTATGAATGTCAATACTTAGGCTGAGCAGGGACGTCCAATCACTGTTAGATACTAAACACAGAAACCGAGTCATATTATCCTTGGCTTCTTTGTATCGCTAAGAGCCAAATTTTATATTACTGTACATTTAAAGTGTCTGAAATCTGATCAAGAGCTGGAGGAATATTTGTGCAGCTTCTTCCATTACACGTCAGCTATGGATAGTTTGAGCCTTTTATTAATATTGTCTGGCGAGCCATTAACGTGTAAGCTGAATATTAACGGACCAAATACTCTTAGTGTTACTTTTGCTTCTGTCGATAACTCTCCATCCAAGATATGGTGCCCTGTCCTTTGCAATAAGAAATCATCAGACTAGTCAAAAAGATCGTCTGATACCCTCATAGGATCGTACTTTTATTAGTAAGAATATATGTGCTGCTTCCTTATATGCTCTTCGTAAGACAAGAACTACTGCAGCTGCCTCACTTCCTGGAACTATTATTTTCAGGACCTCATGTGAGAGAAGTCGGATTGGGTTTCATACGACCTATGTTTCGGAATCCATGCTGATTGGCAAGGGAAACATGATTACTTTCGAGATACCCCATGAAGTTTCAGTACATTATTGTTGTGTTGCCTCGCTGAAAATGCTTATAAGTCATTGCCATTTAAAGGAACTACTAATTGTGAAGTAAAATGCGTAATTAAAACTGAAACGAGGAGAATCTTCCGTTCATCATTTCTTGTTCTCTATTAAATTAGCCTAAAAACATATAATAGAACTGTATGAATTGCTTTCATAATATATATATAAGAGCGCAGTTGGATTAAATGACCAATTCATTTTGCTGCCTTCCTTGCTGCCCAAACTTCCGTCATTCGCTCGCTGTGTTTCTGTTTCCGGTCCTCTGTCCAAGCTTCTTGTCGGCTTCGTGTCTTCGGGTTCATCTTAGTTGCCTTTTTGGTTGCTCATACACTCCTGGAAATGGAAAAAAGAACACATTGACACCGGTGTGTCAGACCAACCATACTTGCTCCGGACACTGCGAGAGGGCTGTACAAGCAATGATCACACGCACGGCACAGCGGACACACCAGGAACCGCGGTGTTGGCCGTCGAACGGCGCTAGCTGCGCAGCATTTGTGCACCGCCGCCGTCAGTGTCAGCCAGTTTGCTGTGGCATACGGAGCTCCATCGCAGTCTTTAACACTGGTAGCATGCCGCGACAGCGTGGACGTGAACCGTATGTGCAGTTGACGGACTTTGAGCGAGGGCGTATAGTGGGCATGCGGGAGGCCGGGTGGACGTACCGCCGAATTGCTCAGCACGTGGGGCGTGAGGTCTCCACAGTACATCGATGTTGTCGCCAGTGGTCGGCGGAAGGTGCACGTGCCCGTCGACCTGGGACCGGACCGCAGCGACGCACGGATGCACGCCAAGACCGTAGGATCCTACGCAGTGCCGTAGGGGACCGCACCGCCACTTCCCAGCAAATTAGGGACACTGTTGCTCCTTGGGTATCGGCGAGGACCATTCGCAACCGTCTCCATGAAGCTGGGCTACGGTCCCGCACACCGTTAGGCCGTCTTCCGCTCACGCCCCAACATCGTGCAGCCCGCCTCCAGTGGTGTCGCGACAGGCGTGAATGGAGGGACGAATGGAGACGTGTCGTCTTCAGCGATGAGAGTCGCTTCTGCCTTGGTGCCAATGATGGTCGTATGCGTGTTTGGCGCCGTGCAGGTGAGCGCCACAATCAGGACTGCATACGACCGAGGCACACAGGGCCAACACCCGGCATCATGGTGTGGGGAGCGATCTCCTACACTGGCCGTACACCACTGGTGATCGTCGAGGGAACACTGAATAGTGCACGGTACATCCAGACCGTCATCGAACCCATCGTTCTACCATTTCTAGACCGGCAAGGGAACTTGCTGTTCCAACAGGACAATGCACGTCCGCATGTATCCCGTGCCACCCAACGTGCTCTAGAAGGTGTAAGTCAACTACCCTGGCCAGCAAGATCTCCGGATCTGTCCCCCATTGAGCATGTTTGGGACTGGATGAAGCGTCGTCTCACGCGGTCTGCACGTCCAGCACGAACGCTGGTCCAACTGAAGCGCCAGGTGGAAATGGCATGGCAAGCCGTTCCACAGGACTATATCCAGCATCTCTACGATCGTCTCCATGGGAGAATAGCAGCCTGCATTGCTGCGAAAGGTGGATATACACTTTACTAGTGCCGACATTGTGCCATGCTCTGTTGCCTGTGTCTATGTGCCTGTGGTTCTGTCAGTGTGATCATGTGATGTATCTGACCCCAGGAATGTGTCAATAAAGTTTCCCCTTCCTGGGACAATGAATTCACGGTGTTCTTATTTCAATTTCCAGGAGTGTATTTCTTTCATCTTCCGGATGTGATCTTGTTTGCGTTCTTTGGTCCATTTTACGCCTGTTAGTTTGTCACAATGTATCTCAAGTAGTTCACTTTCCTTAATGATGTTTCCGAATTTTATTCTGTCATTTATTGTGTCTAGTGTGATGTTGAGTTGGTTCAGTTCGTTTTTTACCTCTGCCACCCATTTGTTGTTTCTAGTGGCTACCCAGTCAAAGATCTGTTTGGTCAGTCTGTGTGATGGCATTCTGTATAGGTGTCCATAGAACTGCAGTCTGCGTTTTCTAATCTTTTCTGTGATTGTCTCCGTGTGTTTGTATAGTTCCTCTGTAGTTTTTTGATCCGTATTCCATTGCTGTTAGTTGCGCCAAACATTTTCCTAAATATTTTCCGTTCTACTTTTTCTAGTTGTCTGATACGTGTATGCCCTAGGATTAGTGTGGTTTCTGCTGCATACAGTGCTTCGGGGAGCACCACCGTATCGTAGGATCGTCAAATCGTTTGCAAAAGCCAGGCATTTAATATGTAGGTTTCCTAAGGTTATCCCCTGTAGTGATATTTCCCATTCTTTTATTACCTTATCTAACACTAGATTGAAAAGGGGAGGTGAGAGGCCATCACCTCGTCGGACACATGTGTGAATTTCAAACGGTTCATATAGTTCCCCACAGAACTTTACTTTGGAGGTCGTGTTGGTCATGGTTTGCTCTATGATAGTCCGCGTTTTGTTGTCTACTTTGTATTAAGCTAGAATTTTGAAGAGAGTTTTCCGGTCGATAGAGTCGTACGCCTTTTTGAAGTCGACCAAGGTAATGATCTGATTCTGTTTGTGTTGTAAAATCATTTTCAGGTTCCAAATTTGTTCCACACAAGACCGCCCTTTACGGAAGCCTGCTTGGTATTCCCCAATCAAGTGGTCAAAAATGTTCAAATGTGTGTGTGAAATCTTATGGGACTTAACTGCTAAAGTCATCAGTCCCTAAGCATACACACTACTCAACCTAAACTATCCTAAGGACACACACACACATCAATGCCCGAGGGAGGACTCGAACCTCCGCCGGGATCAAGTGGTCGGTCTGGCATTCTAGTCTGTTTAGTAAGGCTTTAGAGAGGATCTTGTATGTGACCGGTAGTAGGGATATTCCTCTGTAGTTGTTCGAGTCAGTCTTGTCACCTTTTTTGTGTAGTGGGTGTATCAGGGCAGTTTTCCAGTCGTCAGGATTTTCATGGTCTCCCAGATATCTTCCAAGATACTATGGATGTCTTTGGTGAGTTCTGGGTCTTGTAACTTCCAGAGTTCCACGATGATGCCGTCATCTCCTGGTGCTCTACGATTCTTGAGTGACTTGATTATTTCTTTAACTTCTTCTAGAGTTGGAGGTTCACTATCTGGATTGTACGTACTTGTTTATGTCATCAGTTCTTCCACATGGCGATCCGTGTTGAGGAGTTTTTCAAAGTACTTTGCCAGAATGTCACAATTGTTTTTGATATTGGTTTCTAGGGTTCCATCCGGTCTTCTGAAGCACAAGTTGGGTGGTTGATATCCAGTCATATTTTCTCCGAATGTCCTGTAGAAGTTTCTTGTATTGTTCTTCGTGAAGTCCAATTCGATCTCCGCCAGTCCCCTTTTATCATACTGTCGTTTTTCACTGCAAATGATTTTGTTCGATTGTTTGTTTTTTCAGGAAGTTCATCCAATTCTCTGGGGATTTATGGCTATTAAATTGTTTCCATGCACTGATTCGATGGTCAATAGCTTGGTCACATTTGTGGCTGCACCAACGGTGTTTCCTTGTGCGTGGTGCTTGTGCTAGTTTCATGGCCTCTCGGTTTCTTCCTGACAGTTCTGTCCAGTCTGTCGTTTCCTCCATTTTAATTTTGTCTAATATTTGTGTCTGGTTTATATATATATATATATATATATATATATATATATATATATATATATATATATATGTAGTGAGTATTACATATTCCATGAAGCAAATTTCTGGCAACTTTCCTAACTTGCTTGCCGTGCCTCGGCATAGTCTCTCTCCGCAGCGGCCTCGCGTGTCTCGGTTGGCGGGGCGCGTAATGTTGACAACACATTCAAGCTTCGCCTGCACTTATTTCGTGATCTGTAATTTTAGAGTGGGGGTAGTAGTGTTGCGAGTGCGTTGCAGCTGATACTTGTGTTATTGTCTAGTTCTTGTATAAGCTGAGTATAGTGAGAATACTTACTATTGAATGAACACACAGTTTTTTAGTGGAAGATGTTTTCCGTGCAGGAAGAAACTTTACAAAGCAAGTGAGGCAGTAATTTAGATTGCGTTTTCCTGCTTTGAGGTGTCCATATGACGACAATTTACATGAATTAATTCGCAACTTCCAGACGGTAGGTTCAGTTAATGATGCATCACTAATTGGTAGACCACATAGCACATAAGGCCATAGCCAAAGATCTGGGGATTTAGCCGTGTAAAATTGCTGCCGTGCAAGAATTACATTGTATGGATCATGCGAAACGAATAGCATATTGTGAATGGTTTCAGTGATTTGTTAACCTAAGTGGAGGTAGAGTTTTAGATCGAAACCTTTTCACTGATGAGACATGGTTTCACCTTTCTGGTTACATTAATTCCCTAAGATCAGGAATTTGGTCATCAGAAAATCCACATGCCCCCCAAGCAAACGTTATTGCGTGCAGAGAAAATCGGAGTGTGGGTTGCCACAATGCGAGTGCGAATTATAGAGCCGATACTTTTCGATGCTACCGTTGCTTCCGATATCTGTTGTTACCAGGAAATTTATCCATTTGTTACCTTGCTAAATGCAAATGATATCAGTCATTCCATTATCCAAGAAGACCACGTTACTGCTCATACAGTTCACCAGTCTCTACGACATTTAGGTGAAATCTTTGGAGTAAGAGTAATTACGAAAAGTCTCTGGCCCTCACGCTCACCAGATATGTCTCCGACCAAGTATTTCCTTTGGGGAGTGGCTAAAAAATTTGTGATCAAAATAACCCAGACACAACGGACAAACTGAAGACTGCGATAATTGACTATCTGCAGTTGGTTACATTTGAAACATCAATAAAGATGGTCCTGGATAAATGTATACGTCTTGAATTACGCCTCCAAGAAAGAGGAAAACATTTCCGGGTCAATTCTAGTGTCCGATTCCATTCGTCGGCTTTGAGCAACGACGCCATACCTAGGGCAGAGACGCTGCATGGAGGCAATCTTTGAAAACAATTGATCATACTCGTAAACGAACGAGTGTAGCGTACGATAAAGTTGCAATAACAGTTCACGTGATTAATTACTTCGCCACAAATTATATCTAAAAGAACTGAGGATAATGAAAATAAATAAGAATACAAAAGAGATGTATACATGTCTGAATAATTTATTATCGTAATTCATTCGAGTAAGAAAAGCACAGAGAACCTTTAAATCTATTACAGTGCATTATGAAGTCGTAACATAGTGAAACGGCGTTAATTGTTAATAATAATTATTGAATCTAACGGGTCTAGTACACAAGTAATGAAAATTCACAAAAAGCAGGATAAAGAATATTGGAATCGGTAACTAGAATTAAGCTGTAGAGGTCAAGTCCAGTTACCGATTCCAACCATTCCATGGTACATTATGGTTTTACCAACAGGTGTGTGCACCGAAATGTAACATTATTTCTGCATTTGTAACTGCTCTTTGACGTACTGCGGAAAAATGACTATTATTGGAATCGGTTACTAGAATTGACCTATATAAGTTAATTATAGTTACCGATTGCAACCATTTCACGGCTCGTTATTTAGATCGTTTAAATAACAAGTGTGTGCATGTACTGTTACAAGATATCTACACTCCTGGAAATTGAAATAAGAACACCGTGAATTCATTGTCCCAGGAAGGGGAAACTTTATTGACACATTCCTGATGTCAGATACATCACATGATCACACTGACAGAACCACAGGCACATAGACACAGGCAACAGAGCATGCACAATGTCGGCACTAGTACAGTGTATATCCACCTTTCGCAGCAATGCAGGCTGCTATTCTCCCATGGAGACGATCGTAGAGATGCTGGATGTAGTCCTGTGGAACGGCTTGCCATGCCATTTCCACCTGGCGCCTCAGTTGGACCAGCGTTCGTGCTGGACGTGCAGACCGCGTGAGACGACGCTTCATCCAGTCCCAAACATGCTCAATGGGGGACAGATCCGGAGATCTTGCTGGCCAGGGTAGTTGACTTACACCTTCTAGAGCACGTTGGGTAGCACGGGATACATGCGGACGTGCATTGTCCTGTTGGAACAGCAAGTTCCCTTGCAGGTCTAGGAATGGTAGAACGATGGGTTCGATGACGGTTTGGATGTACCGTGCACTATTCAGTGTCCCCTCGACGATCACCAGTGGTGTACGGCCAATGTAGGAGATCGCTCCACACACCATGATGCCGGGTGTTGGCCCTGTGTGCCTCGGTCGTATGCAGTCCTGATTGTGGCGCTCACCTGCACGGCGCCAAACACGCATACGACCATCATTGGCACCAAGGCAGAAGCGACTCTCATCGCTGAAGACGACACGTCTCCATTCGTCCCTCCATTCACGCCTGTCGCGACACCACTGGAGGCGGGCTGCACGATGTTGGGGCGTGAGCGGAAGACGGCCTAACGGTGTGCGGGACCGTAGCCCAGCTTCATGGAGACGGTTGCGAATGGTCCTCGCCGATACCCAAGGAGCAACAGTGTCCCTAATTTGCTGGGAAGTGGCGGTGCGGTCCCCTACGGCACTGCGTAGGATCCTACGGTCTTGGCGTGCATCCGTGCGTCGCTGCGGTCCGGTCCCAGGTCGACGGGCACGTGCGCCTTCCGCCGACCACTGGCGACAACATCGATGTACTGTGGAGACCTCACGCCCCACGTGTTGAGCAATTCGGCGGTACGTCCACCCGGCCTCCCGCATGCCCACTGTACGCCCTCGCTCAAAGTCCGTCAACTGCACATACGGTTCACGTCCACGCTGTCGCGGCATGCTACCAGTGTTAAAGACTGCGATGGAGCTCCGTATGCCACGGCAAACTGGCTGACACTGACGGCGGCGGTGCACAAATGCTGCGCAGCTAGCGCCATTCGACGGCCAACACCGCGGTTCCTGGTGTGTCCGCTGTGCCGTGCGTGTGATCATTGCTTGTACAGCCCTCTCGCAGTGTCCGGAGCAAGTATGGTTGGTCTGACACACCGGTGTCAATGTGTTCTTTTTTCCATTTCCAGGAGTGTACATTTCGTATTACTCTCTTCACAACTATGAAAAAAAAGAAAAAAAGAAAATTGGAGTCTGTACCTATAAAATCTGTTACTTTTTCGTAGTGTTTGTGAGATCAATAAGAAATCTAGAAATCCTACAGAAACGTAGTCCACAGATTTATTGCAAAAATATCCAAAATTTTGAGCCATCGAATAGTTAGAATCGGTAACTAGAATTGACCTCTACCAATTCCAACCATTCGACCTTCCATTAATTATATCGTTTTTTCAGCAGGTGTGTGCACTAAAATATAATGTAATATGATTTATGTACTTTTAATTGCTCTCTTAACTGCTGCGAAAAAGTTAAGTTGACCTACAAGATCAATTCTAGTTACTGATTACAATTTTTGTTATTCCAAAACAGTACCGGTAGTTTTAGAAAACTATAAAAGATGTAGAAATACTATTACGTTTCAGAGCATACAACTTCTGCAAATGTAATTTACATATGAATCATAGGACGGTTGGAACCGGTAACTAGAATTTACCTATTTAGGTTAATTTGAGTTACCGATTCCAATTATCGATTTTCGGGAGTTGTGTACTGGATTTTCTTCTAGAATTCAGTGTGTCCGTTTCTCAACATTTCAGCTACTGTTTCGTATTTGTTGTCATTCATTTCATGTTCCCGTTTTTCTGTTACAGTTTAATTTCTCCCCGTCCAAAACCCCATCTTTCCTGCCCTTCTCCCGCTAGAATCGACAGTAATTTTATATTTTATAATAGTATGACTTCACCATCGCTTTACTGTAATGTCATTTAAAGACTGTCTATGCTTTTAGAAGCTCTCATAACTACGGTACTAATTCTTATCAGACATGAAAATTTGTTTTTAATTCTTGTTTTTGTTTTCATTATCTGCAATTCGTTTTGATATAGTTCATAATAAATAATTGCTTGAAATGTTATTGTACTTATATCGCATGCTACATTCGTTTGTTTACGAGTATGATCCGTTGCTTTTATTGACCGCCTATACATAGCGTCTTTGCCCTAGGTAAGACGTCATTGTTCAAAGCAGACGAGTGGAATCGGACACTAGAATTCATCCTCATTTCCAACATCTACTGTGTATTGGTGAGTACAGTGTATTTATTTGCAATTAATATAATTAATTAATTTCATTATTTTAATTGTAATAACGTTGAATTCCATCTCGCAACTTAACTGCAGCCACTAGCAGTGAATCCCGGCCCCTAGCTTATATAGTTGCACAAACGTTCTCCCAACTTCGCGATCCCTGCAAGGCGAAACACACGGAGCCTCTGCGGAAAGGCTTTGCGGACGCACAGTATAAAAACTAGGCTGTGTTAAAAATATGGTTCGTCTTGCTGTTATTCTGTATGGTTATAATATTCAGATAGCATTTTCGGTCAATATTCTCACAAAACGTCTCTTGGTTTTATACAATTAACGCTACAAAATCACTAAATTTGAAAGCTTCGTCACTAATCGAAAACGCTCTGTTACTAACTGATGCTCTGGTGATTTCACAGGCTAGGAGTAAGATGAAGCTCGCATATGTTACAGAAATGTTAGACGAGTTTACTAGTACTTTTCCGTACTTTTTCTGTGAGTCGTTTAGTTATTTAGTAATGTAAAACGCATTCACAAGTTATAAGTAACAATTGGAAGCAATTTTGTGGCGGCTGGCTGTGGAAACCTTTCGAAAGTTGTTGTTTTTATGGTCTCTTCGTCCTTCTAAAACCCAACAAGATTATTATGATCCAAAAATAAGTAAATTGCATTGCATGGTGACTGGGGCACATTTACTGTCTCACAGCGATAATTTACCGAATTGTCTTAAAACTAAGGGAATCCGAAACTGAATTATTTGTTCGTAACATGCTGAATAGGTTTTCCAGAGCAGCTTGTTAAAGCCTGCACAATAAAACATACTCGAAACTTTTTCATTCGGAAGATAAATATAATAGTTAATTATTGTGTGATTGTTGCCGCAACTAAAACTGTTTGTCAGGTCCCTCTTTTCTCAGTTTTCAAATTTGCAGACAGCATAACAACACTGCAAATGGAAGAGCATAATCATGATTGCCTTCAACAGTTTTACACATTGGAATATTTCTGTTCCCCAAGGTCATAAATTTAAACCACCGGGAAATTGTATGTATAAAATATATAGTTGACGGCGCACGACCTTAAAATATCTGTTGTTCTATCACACACTTAACTGCTGCTGAAACATTAAGATTTTAAGCTGCGATAGCGGGACCAACTTATGTTTTATAGGAATGCCCAGTACCTCGTAGGTTCCAAGTGGTGTTCCATTTTTCTCTTTGTCAAAATTATGCACCTTTACAAGAGACTCAATGGGGACGGTTCTAAGTCGCAAATTATTATCTTCATCTTCTTGTTTGGGAAGAATAATGTAGTCGGAAATTGTTAAACGGTTTCTGAGATTCTTCAAAATAAGGGCTACATCAGTCATAGAGTACAGTTTCTTGCCACCATCCTTCTGTTTCATCTCACAGCGATCAGGAGTAAAATGAAGTTAATAAATGAAAGTAGATATGAAAACGTAATACAATACATAATTTAAAGCTCTTACGTAACTGCATTACGACTGAAGAAGACAGTAGTATTAAGCAAACTCAGCAGGAAGGAAAAAGAGGAAAAAGAGGCTCTGAATGAAGATTAGTCTTGCGAATGTTGCATTAGAAGTCCAGCACGATACCTAATACACTACAAGTGACATGTGTATTCCTACGGAGTGTTTACTTACATCAGAATAATCCACACAGAAATAAACACCCATAGTGACCATTATCTCTTTTGGATGTATACAAGTGAGTTGCAACCACATACTACATATATTATCATTCTTCGGAAGATTAAAAAATATTTTTTCAGTAGTTTTTATAGATATGTTTGAACAATGGGATACTAAAAATGGTAACCCATTTTGCTAAAAGTAAATTCCAGAACGAGTTTTCCAACAGTAGCTTCGTGCTAGCCAGTACTATGACAACCATCACACGACACAAATGGAGCGATTTAGAGGGCTTTCAAACTATTTGAATTTCATTTGAGTTTTTCCTTTTTTAATATTAAAATTCGTGAGTAAAACACCACAGTATAAGCACAAAATGACAAAATTAACCATTTAAAACGATTTCCAGGAAACAATAATACTCTATTGTAACAAACTAACTGGTATCGTGGTGGACAACAAACTTAGAGAATTATTTCTATAACCGACACTGGTTATTTTTAAGGAACAAACAGCTTTGTTACAGAAATGGATTTATATTACAATGGACGAACGAGAAAATTTGGGGAAAAACACTGTTTGTGAGTCATTCCAGAATACTTTTTATGTAAACTGTAGCTTCAATGTATGATTAACATTCAATGAGTCTTATATGACTATGTGAAGACAAGCCAATGTTTAACATTGTTGCCAAAAATCTTGAAAACTACTTGACCGATTTACTTCAATTGAAGACAAGTCAGTGTTTAACATTGTTACCAAAAATCTCGAAAAGTATTTGACCGATTTACTTCAAATTTTTACACAATACCCGAACTTTTGGACAGAAATACGTAATATGTAAAGGGGAAACATTGTTACCATTAATCTTGAGAAGTACTTGACCCTCTGACTTCAGTAACATCCTAATTAATTTTTCTGTTGACATAGACCTTACATTTTTTAATATATGTAATATATTTACCCGAATCGTTACCAAAACATCTCGAAAATTTCTCGACTGATTTACTTCAGATTTTTACATGATACACTAATTAACATTTTAACACATATAAGTTGTCTGTTTTTGATGTATACAATATATAAATATATATGTGAGATATAAAGGTAAATGTTGTTCCTAAAAATCTCGTGAAGTTCTTGACCAATTTACTTTAAATTTTTGCACAATGCTCTAATCAGTATTTAGACCGACATAGGCTATATATTTGTTTGTGTCTGTGAGTGTGTGTAAAAATGAAGATTGAGTGGAATGATCTATAACTCTACAACTGATTAATGTGGCTGGTTGATATCTGGACTAAAACGGTGTTTCAGCCTCTTTGCAACAGACTTAAAAGCTTAGGGTGGAGTCCTTATAACACAAACAATTTTAAAAGCTTTACGACACTTATGGCATCACTATTCAGGAATTGAGGGCAGATCTTCACATAAACTTGCTCCTGCCCTCTCTTCGAGATACACAGTGCACTCAGTTAAAATGTGTCGCACAATGAGTTCCACACAACAAGCATAACAAGCTGGGAAATCCTCCCTCAAGTGCGTGAAACCATAAGTTAGTGGACAGTGTTCTATCCGGAGGTGAGTCAGTGTTACTTTACCACATTGGTATGCTCAGTACAACGTACACCATGGCCGAATAGTTGACTTACACAATCACAGCCTATCACCCCTGACTGCGAGTCATCCCTCCTCGCATAGCTGCGAGACACTATGAATGAGCAGCGAGATAACAGGTGCAGTGGAACCCCACTTTGTGCTTTCTGCAGGTGTCACTGGCAGCTTATCATTTCCCCAGACTTACGTATGCCCTTCTCCACAGCGAAACAGTGAGAACTACTCTACTTTCTGAATGATTAACCACCGCGACTGTTTCCAGATAGATTAAGACAGTTTTATGAAAGATCGTGCAGCCTATAAGTCTTTCTCGAGCTATACAGATCTCCAGTTGTAGCCACCAAGCATGAGTAAAATCAATCCTTCCCAGGGTGCATATTTAAACTCTGGGAGCAGGAGTACACGTACTGTAGTAAGTACATAATGACTCCGTATACAACGTGGCCACAATAACATCGTGCTGAATAAACACAGCTCGAGGTTCCACGCCCCGTCTGTCAAATTCACCTTAATGCGGAAAGCTTCCAATGTGATTTAATGTACTTCTGAAAATATCTGGCCGCTAGATTTTTCTGTTTACACCTGACTGAAATGGTCAATAAATCATACATGAAATCCTGCAATCACACTGACAAGACACTGAAACACAAAAATAGATATCAATACAACAATACTCTAAGTGTGGCGGTAATGATAGTTGTAAAATGTATACATTCATGGCTGTAATTGTCACAATTAATAAAATATTCCGGGCTATTATGTCGTGATCGAATAAATTTCACTTTGAATCCCGACGTTTCGTCTCCATCTGCGGAGGACATTTTCAATGAGAATCGTAGTTTTGTTGAATGTCTGATTCACACCCTGGCTCGCTATTGACTAATGATAGTTGCTGTCTGTTAACCGTTAAATACAACAAGTAGAAGTGCGGGTAAGTAAATTTTATACGTTTTATGTAGATAACATATAGCGATGCACCAACAACTGAAGTTCAACGATTTGTAAAACTGACCAGTACTTGAATGTAATACTCGTCAATAACACTAGTGTATGAAGTCTCAGTTGAATGTACCAGTTAGCGGAAGGCAATCTACTGTAATGTTTCACGACCGACTCTATTTTATAGTTGTAAATTCCAGTAAACTGATATCGTCTTTAGTCATGTTTACAAATTAATCCATAAGAAACATCTAAGACGCTCTAATCTCGTAATTATTAACCTTGTCAACAAGGATGAAATAAAAAGTTTCCCAACGCATAAATGCAGCAGCTCCGAACATTCTATTATATCTTCTGATTATAGAATTGTCAGTGAGGGAGAGAACGCGAATTACAGTTAAGGTAATGAATGGTGTGCGGAAAAATAGGTGAGTTATTGTCTCAATGACACTTTACAACAATGAATTAATATCTACAGAAATTGCTATCTTTGTTCTCTGAATGTGTTGTACTTCAGTGTAATTCTCGGTCTGCAGCACAGAACACCAAACTATCAGTAGTGTAAGGTCCACGTTACGATACGCAAACAGAGACCGACATTAGCGCTGCAAGTGGTCTGGCAGTGAACTTCGAATTCTAGAAAATTTGCGCGATAAACTGTGTTTTATACTTGCGAAATACGAGTACTAGATAATATTTTTCATTTATACTGGGATTTGTAGTCAGGTGGTAAAGTATATTTGTTTGTAAAAACCAATACTGCAATTTCGACCGTGTGGCTGTTATCAAGTGCAAATAATGTTCCTGATTAAGACCTTCTTGTGTATATTTCACTCTTTGAATTTATTTGGAAATAAGTAGTCCTTATTCTGCTTAATGTTTGCTCTTATAGGTAATATTGGGTGGGTTAAATGATTCCATATCATTGTGTAGTATTCTGTGGACTCCCGACTATTTGCTACTGCTTAGAAACCCGCATGAGAACTGCTCGATTTAAATGCACTGTAACTACAGTGCTCGTGTTCTACGTTAGTTTTGTTCCCATCCGTTTTTCGTGCTCTCGCAGTTAATACAAGCTACCGAAAGTTTCATAGAGTTCTGCTAAAGTATGCTGTTTGTAGTAGCTGTTAATAACGTGTGAAAACATTTCGTAACTGCTGTAGCATTTTTAGCATTCGCAAGGAAAACTGCTCTAGTCACCAAGACAACAAATCATATACATCTATATTTGCATCTACATCCATATTCTGCAAGCCAATGTGAAACAGATGACAGTCATTGGCTAGAACCAGCACCATTCAGAGCAGAATTACCTAATCTTTCCGAGACGAGATGTAATAATGTTGAATACCCATACGGTCAAAACTTGCTAACGTCGAATTCTCCATCAAATGCAAGGAAGTACGGTAAACCAAAATAAAGAAGAATAAAAGCAGTAAAATTAACATGCGTTTAAATAATTCTGTTCTCACACAAATTCGTGAGCAGTAAGAAATATACAGAAGTCTAGAGAACAACATGTAGCGAAACGAGGTCCTGTCTTATATGTAACAAAAACAAATATGGAATCATTTGTCCCATCCAATATTACTTATGCGAGCGGAACTAAATGAGAATACTAGAAACATATTTACAATGCAATTCATGGCGTGCAATACAATGGATGTGTGAATCAGAAGCACAATGTGGTGAAACCAACTTCCATACGTAGATTAACAGGGCTAGAAAAAAAATTCTCGCTTTCGAAAGGGACTCGAGATTTCCAGATACAACGCAGCATTCAATACGGTATCGAGCTTGTTCGAACAATCACGTGACATTTGATTCGCGCTGCGCTAGTGCGAAGGGTAGGAAAAGAAACTACGAACTAGCCACAACAATGAGCTATGTCTCTGCATAAATTTCATAATTTCGTGAAACGCTGGAGGAGGCAGCATTATATCCAACCACTGCACAAACTTCTATTGTGTTAAAACAAATTTAAAATACGAGTTGACGTACAGTATGTGTGGATGTGTAAACATTTATGCCGATATTTACGTAAAGGTATAAGAAAGACGAAAATGTTATCCTCCAGAAAACATTGCTTGACTGAACCCAGTATAATATTTTATTTTAGTATCAGAGTCGGTAATGATTTACCAACTAGGTTGGAAATGAGCAATTCAATCCGTGCTCACATATTTGAATAACAGGAAACATTTATCGTATTTTATCCGTTTGAAAACGATACGACAGCACTGAGATGAAACAATCAAGACACCTAACAAAGATTTAAATTACGAACAAACGAAACGTATCGCAATAAAGTGACAGTAATTTTTAGCGCGAGGACAAATTACAGCGGAGTGGCCTGTCTTGGAGATAGTACCATCAGACCTCCCCAGATCGCCGGTCGACCACACGCTCGATATCTACACAGAATCATGATCATAATCCTTTATTTAATAATTTCCGATGGTAAGCGTGTCTGGCGCTCTTTAGGATATTTAGTCCGTGTTTCACAGTTATTTCTATTGTTAAAATCCGTTGTGCATAAAAAGACAGGTCGTTGTGATAGTACCAACAAAAATCACTAGCTCGCAGTCGATCAAAAGATCGGACAGAACTCGAGATTTCCCGAACTGTGACTTAAACTGTTCGAACTGTTCGAGTAGTGGTCAAACACAGAACACTAAAAATCAGCCGATAACAAAGCGAGATGATGGACTGATAAACTTGCAGCGCTCCGAGTGGCCTGGCAACGTACTAAGATGTTGTTACAAGAAACGTTTCACTTCTTGGCCTGCAGTTTTTTGTCTAAAGATGATACAAAAAAATAACACTGATGGCGACTGACAGTCAATCGCTGACTCACAGACGCATACCTCATGACAGCTACAGCGTCGTTTTCTGATGCTGATGCTCTCCTGTCCTCGAAAGCTGTGGTGGAGTAAAATCGCGATATCTACCTCGTTAATTAAAGAAAATAATGACACTCTATTGGTTGTGAACTATAGATTAAACCTGAAGAAAATGCAAAAAAGGTGGAAAATTGAGGAGATGGGACCTGGTTAAACTGAAAGAACCAGAGGTTGTAGAGAGCTTCAGGGAGCGCATTAGGGAACGATTGATAAGAATGGGTAGCTTTGAAGGACGAAATAGTGTAGGAAGCAGAGGATCAAGTAGGTAAAAAGACGAGGGCTAATAGAAATCCTTGGGTAACAGAAGAGATATTGAATTTAATTGATGAATGGAGAAAATACGAAAATGCAGTAAATGAAGCAGGCAAAAAAGAATACAAAAGTCTCAAAAATGAGATCGACAGCAAGTGCAAAATGGCTAAGCAGGGATGGCTAGAGGACAAATGTAAGGATGTAGAGGCGCATATCACTAGGGGTAAGACAAATACTGCCTACAGGAAAATTAAAGATATCTTTGGAGAAAAGACACCGACTTGCATGAATATCAAGAGCTCAGATGGAAATCCAGTAATAAGCATAGAAGGGAAAGCAGAAAGGTGGAAGCAGTATATAGAGGGTCTATACAAGAGCGATGTCCTTGAGGACAATATTATGGTAATGGAAGAGAATGTAGATGAAGATGAAATAGGAGATATGATATTGCGTAAAGAGTTTGACAGAGCACTGAAAAACCTAAGTCGAATCAAGGCCCCCGGGAGTAGACAACATCCCATTAGAACTAATGACAGACTTGGGAGAGCCAGGCCTAACAAAACTCTACCATCTAGTGAGCAAGATGTATGAGACAGGCGAAATACCCTCAGACTTCAAGAAGAATATAATAATTCCAATCCCAAAGAAAGCAGGTGTTGACAGATGTGAAAATTACCGAACTATCAGTTTAATAAGCCACGGCAGCAAAATACTAACACGAATTCTTTAGAGACGAATGGAAAAACTGGTAGAAGCCGACCTCGGGGAAGATCGGTTTGGATTCCGTACAAATGTTGGAACACGTGAGGCAATACTGACCCTACGACTCATCTTAGAAAATAGATTAAGGAAAGGCAAACCTACGTTTCTAGCATTTGTAGACTTAGAGAAAGCTTTTGACAATGTTGACTGGAATACTCTCTTTCAAATTCTGAACGTGGCAGGGGTAAAATACAGGGAGCGAAAGGCTATTTACAATTTGTACAGAAACCAGATGGCAGTTATAAGAGTCGAGGGGCATGAAAGGGAAGCAGTGGTTGAGAAGGGAGTGAGACAGTGTTGTAGCCTATCCACGATGTTATTCAATCTGTATATTGAGCAAGCAGTAAAGGAAACAAAAGAAAAATTCGGAGTAGGAATTGAAATCCATGGAGAAGAAATAAAAACTTTGAGGTTCGCCGATGACATTGTAATTCTGTCAGAGACAGCAAAGGACCTGGAAGAGCAGCTGAATGGAATGGACAGTGTCTTGAAAGGAGGATATAATATGAACATCAACAGAAGCAAAACGAGGAGAATGGAATGTAGTCGAATTAAATCGGGTGATGCTGAGGGAATTATATTAGGAAATGAGAGGCTTAAAGTAGTAAATAAGTTTTGCTATTTGGGGAGCAAACTGACTGATGATGGATATAAATGTAGAGAGGATATAAAATGTAGACTGGCAATGACAAGGAAATCGTTTCTGAAAAAGAGAAATTTGTTAATATCGAGTATAGATTTACGTATCAGGAAGTCGTTTCTGAAAGTATTAATATGGAGTGCAGCCATGTATGGAAGTGAAACGTGGACGATAAATAGTTTAGACAAGAAGAGAATAGACGCTTTCGAAATGTGGTGCTACAGAAGAATGCTGAAGATTAGATGGGTAGATCACATAACTAATGAGGAGGTATTGAATAGAATTGGAGAGAAGGGGAATTTATGGCACAAATTGACTAGAAGAAGGGATCGGTTGGTAGGGCACATTCTGAGGCATCAAGGGATCACCAATTTAGTATTGGAGGGCAGCGTGGAGGGTAAAAATCGTAGAGGGAGACCAATAGATGAATACACTAAGCAGATTCAGAAGGATGTAGGTTGCAGTAGGTACTGGGAGAAGAAGAACCTTGTACAGGATAGAGTAGCATGGAGAGCTGCATCAAACTAGTCTCTGGACTGAAGACCACAACAACAACAATGACCACAAACGAAACAAAATCCTGGCTCCTACGTCTATGGGTGAATAAATTATAAAGAAATTTTAAAAGGTTACAAAAGGTGCGGGACAAGATATGCCGAGTTAACATGACGAACACGGGTTTTAACTTCATCACAGGACATTATTTAACTCTGGATTTGAAAACAAAGTCGATTTATTGCTCTAGTTCAAAACAAACTACCGGAAGGTTGGGTCTCGCAAATGATTAAAGATAGTTTAGAAACAAAACAATTCACAGCTCTACTGACCAGTCAGAACACGATGACCACCGACCTACTGTCGATATAAATCTATCGAGACGATAGCAAGGTCTGCAGGCGAGGAATGAATGCTAGTCAGACACATACACGATGCATGTAGTATCAGTGGCCCAGCTGTCCATGTGTGTAATGGCGAAGGCGCTCGATCTATCTGAGTTTCACCGAGGACAGATTATGATGACCCGGAGGCTCGGCACGCGTATTTCGGAGACTGCACGATTTATTCGGGGTATCGAAGAGTGCTGTGGTGAGTGTCTACAACACATTACGAAATCAATGTGAAACCACGTCCAAACGTCGTGGGGCTGGACAGTCATCCGTCATTACAGATGTTGGACATCGAAGGTTGGACAGACTGGTAAAACAAGACAGACTGCGAAATGTGGCGATGACGTCAGAGTTTAATGCTGGGCAGATTACAAGTGTATCTTAACAGACAGTGCACTGAACACTCCCTAATGATGGGCCTCCGCATCCGACGACCCATGGAGGTGGCAATGTTAACACCACAACTGAAATGGGCACATGACCATAGGCACTAGACGGTTAAGCAGTGGCAGAGAGTTGGATGGTCTGATGAATCCATATACCCTTTTCATCATGCCGATGGGAGGAGAGCAGCTCCTTGACATCTGTACTGCAGGACGGAGACAAGCTGGCGGCCGCTCCATTGTGGTCTGGGGAACATTCACATGGGCATCCGTAGGTCCAGTGAAACACGTGCAAGGCACAATGACGGCTATGGAGTATCGTGCACTGGTTACAGACCATGTACATCCCTTCATGACGACCATGTTTCCCGACAGCAGTGACATTTTTCAGCAAGAAAATACGGCATGCCATAAGGCCAGCAGTGTGATGGAGTGGTTCGAGGAACGCAGTGGGGAGTTCCAATTGATTTGCTGGTCCCACAGCTCATCAGATCTGAACCCGATCGAACACATTTGGGATGTGACTGAAAGTGGCGTCAGAGCTTATCATCTCCTTTCCCCGGAAGTTACAGGAATTAGGTGACTTATGCGTGCAGATGCGGTGCCAACTCCCTCCAGTGACTTACCAAAGGTAGACGTACCGGCAATTAGACAGGTGGTTTTAATATTTCGGCTGATCACTGTACGTCAGTCCCTACTCACTCGAAAAACGGTATAACAATAAAAGTCACAGTCCCTTACCGCCTCAGCTCACATAAATTAGTTTTCTCGATTGCTTGATACACGCCACGATATGATATCGCTCTCGTAACTTTACTGATGGTGACTGCGGAAGGTTCTATGGTTATTTGATATATTCCCTGATGTTACTCCTGCGATCATCTTCTAAATATTCTTGCTTGTCATTTCTTCTCCTGATGTCTTCTGCTCATGTGCTTACTCTTCTGAGTAGATTCCAAAATAAATTGGCTGAAGGAACGTCAAAGATCACTCACGAAAATGTGTTGAGAGAATCGAGGTTGAACGAAAAAGAGATGAATGGAAAAAAGAAGATTATCATAACTTTTTGTGTGTTGACGGTCCAAGATTTGATACGTTACTGGAAATGATTATCTCCAAACAAAGACATCCCAATACATAGGCGCTAACCATTCCTCTCTCCCCTCCCCCTCCATGGAATCAAGAGCCTCGTATTTTTTTATTCATTATAAAATTCTGATGAACGGTTAAGAAACGATTATCCCTGATTCCACAAAACTCATCGTTTAGTCAAATGTAACACTTGACTACAATTAGGCAATAATATGGCTGTAGTGATTGCTGTGTAATTTTCGTTTATTGGTTGTAATCTACCTATGACAAATACTAGGTGAATAACCATCAGTTGTCAGAGATATGATAGGGTTTTTTTATGCATCCTCTATAAAATTTACTTCTTGCGGTATGACAAGTCTTGAAACTTGCCAAGTCCTTCACATCAAAAATGTTAATATTAGAGGCTTGCCCACCTCCATCCCCGCTTGGATGAATTTCTATCGCCATGATCAAGAAACACAATACTTCAATGAGAAACGCAATTCCACCAAGTCAGCTCTTATCGATTACGCTATAATACTTTTCTACTTAAAATTTACAAGTGGAGTTTTTTTCCTTAACGTGTGCGAGGTATGGTTATGGAAACTTATTATGCAACAATATGTGCACAAAGGTTTATATTCGGGTAAGTACTGTATGCAGACACACATAAAGATCTACATGCACTTTTGCTCATAAGATTGCGTTAGTTGAGTTTTTTAAAGGATTATTCTTCAACGAAGTTTCCTGCATTTTCTGAGCAACAATTCACTGGAATTCATTTTGTACTCATCTGTTCTAACATCCAACAATGTCGACAGTGATTTATACATTCCGAGGCACTCTAATACTGTAAGTAGGCTGTTTAGGTTTTTTTATTGGTAACGCCACCTCTGTATGAAAATCACTGGCTGTGCTGTGTGCAGTCTGTGGCTGCTTTACATTGTTGTAATACTCGCCATTGTAGTGTTAGGCAGCTGGCTGTGAACAGCGCGTAGCGTTGCGCAGTTGGAGGTGAGGCGCCAGCAGTGGTGGATGTGGGGAGAGAGATGGCGGAGTCTTGTAATTTGTCATGAACTGCTACATATATTATGACTATCAAGGTAAATACATTGTTTGTTCTCTATTAATATCTTTCATTTGCTAACTATCCCTATCAGTAGTTAGTGCCTTCCGTAGTTTGAATCTTTTATTTAGCTGGCAGTAGTGGCGCTCCTTGTATTGCAGTAGTTCGAGTAACGAAGATTTTTGTTAGGTAAGTGATTTAGTGATTTGTGAAAGGTATAGTTTAATGTTAGTCAAGGCCATTCTTTTGTAGGGAATTCTGAAAGTCAGATTGCGTTGCGCAAAAAATATTCTATGCCAGTTTAAGCACAGTCTTGTATAATTGTTCAAAGGGGACGTTTCATATGTCGACCCTTAGCCGAGGATACCTCACTGGAATCTTCTGATTTTTTTCTTGTAGTTTGCGTAATTAGTGTAGCTTTTGTTTATTGCTAGCGCGTAATTATAGAGAGAGTTTCCATTGTAGTTATAGTTTTTCATTGTTGTACAGTAAAACAGTTGTGGCATGCATATAGATTTTCACCAAGTATTTCGCAGCTGCGCTTGCAATTAAGTAGACATTATTTCCACTGCTATGTTATTTTATTTTGCTCTTCAAATTGTGCTTTTCTGTGTTATCGTGTGAAATATTGTGGAAATTATGGCGTGTGAAAAACATAATACTAGGCTCCAAAGTAAACTGAGAAATGACAGTGAAGACGAAAGCAGTGTGTTAGCGCCGCAGAGTAATGAATTAACTAATGTTCAAAGTAGTAATTTCGTAATTGCGCATAGGGAAATGGAGCGGGTTGCAAATAATGGTGTACACAGTGAAACAATTAGTGAACAGGGAAGCATTATCGATCGATCGGTCGGCAACAGCTCGCCTCAGGAATCCGAAATGACAGGAAACAATCTTGCAAATACTGTAGATTCAGGTTTTGGGTCCTCACCGTTTTCTCAAATAAGTCAAGACACATTTTCTGTTTGTCAAAATGTGATTGTTGCCGGTGCAAATGCACTGCCGAAAAGCATAGAGGAACAGATTCCAGACACTAATAAATTATTATTGCAATTAATGCAACAAATGAAACAAAATCAGAGACAAACACAGCTACAGTTAGACACAATGGAACAAAATCTTAAAAAATTAGACACAATGGAACAAAATCTTCAAATGTTAGACACCACGCTTGAACACACACGTGAAGATTTAACTACCGAGTTACATAACATCGAATCGAAATGTCAAAAAGTCTGTAATGACGTAAAAACACAAATTTATGAGCATTTCCAACCTATTTTTTCGAGTCATGCAAATGCATTACAGAATCACGAAGCAACCATAAAAGAACTGCAAAGTATTGTTCATGAAAATCACGACACCTTGCAAGCTAAAATTGACTCAGTTGCATCTACCGATTCGGTTACGCAACTTGCAAAAACTCAAGAAAACTTAAAGGACACAGTAGATTCGATTTCAACACAAATGGACACTCTGAAACTTGGTTCAGAAAAACACACTGAGGAAATGTGTTCACTATCGGAGAAAGTAGCCGAACTTTCGGATCAAGTCACTAATTTATCTACGAAGGTAGATGATAATCTGAATGACACAGAAGAGTGCAAACAAATTAGGAAATTCAAACAAAATCAGAATGAAATTAATACGCAACACCAAAGAGAAATCCGGGAAGTACAAGATCAGCTGACACAGGTAATACAAGAATTACGTATTTCAGAGGACACTCGCGCCCCAATACGGGAAGAGGGACATACAAATACGGAACAACCACAAAGTAATAACACAGCACATTTCGGAAATTATGAAAGAAATTGGCAAGGTGCACCGAATTTTGAAATGGAACCGCCGAAACGACGTAACAATGACCGATATGCGACTCGCCGACATGATGACTTTGACTATAAGCTGTTCATTACTACACGTAAATTCAAAACATTTAAGAATTCTAGCAACGACATTCATCCACAAGCGTGGCTCCATCAATTGTTTTCCTCCCAACAGGTCATTAGAGCACAGATTAGAATTTATGTGTGGCTACTTAGAGAATGAACCAGCTGTAAGAATGCGATCGGTCATTCACGATTGCCACAGTGAAGGAGAGTTTTACCATGCCTTCCTCTCAGCATATTGGTCTCAAGCTACACAAGACCGAGTAAAACATAGCATCATGATGATGAAACACTTTGAACAATCTGAATTTTCAAGTCTTGTCAAATATTTTGAAGACATGTTGCATAAGAATCAGTACCTGTCAAACCCATACAGCCCCTCAGAACTCATCCGCATTTGCTTAATCAAATTGCCTGAACATTTACGACATATTATTTTAGCAGGACGTTGCAAAGACGACATTGAAGCTTTTCAGGGACTGTTGCAAGAACTAGAAATTGACACAGGCAGTCGCCGGATGCGAAAACAGGAAAACAATCACTACAGGTCACATACGTCACAATTCCGCGATGACAGAAACAATAATTGGACACGACAAGGCTACTCTCACAACACATATCGTGACCAAAACAGACACCACCCATATGACAACCACTGGCAGAGTAATAATAGTTACAAAGAAAGATCACATTTCCGTAGTAATGAATATGACAGAGACAATCGTAGAAACAGACAATATGGCAACCAGAACTATTATTATCACGGGAGACAGAATAACTTCAGACGCAACAGTTCAGCGCGCAGTTACGATTCAGGGAGAAATTCTCCACCACTTAACAGACAAGAAAGAAACTACAGGAACTACCGACATGATGACAGACGATGTGATCGTAACGCAGACCTGAATTGCATCAGAACTGGCGGGATTCAAACAGAGCAGGGCACTTTCGACAACGTGAATTTGTAGAAGCTGGGTCTCCTAATCCCAATAACAGCGCGCGCCAACAAAGAGACAGGCAATGACTCACACAGCAGGCAGCCGCGTGCGCCCGCTGGCTCCGAGAAAAATAACATAGACGCTAACCTTGAGAAAAATTCCAGTATTCTTTATCGACGTATACCGCATGATAATTGCGTTCAGGTTGAAACTCTGCGTACTAGGAAGAGTAAAGGTTTACACCACATTTCACATGTAAAACCATTTATTGAGAGATAATCTGAGATAATCTGCTTTTTAACTTTGTCTTTGCCATAAAACTTTTCACTTTACATTACTAGTATGTTTTGTCAGACTTAAGAAACTGTTAACATGCAACAATGTTTGAAGTTAAATATTCAGTCAAGAACCAAGAGAACTTATTTCAACAGAAATTGCGAATGCATTGTTATAGTGAACAGACGACACAGTGTTGTTATTTGTACATTCTTGCTTGTTAGTTGCACTATTACGTAACGACTATAAGGGTTACATACTTAGAACATATACTGGCACTGCTAATGAGATTTTAATGCAACATTTTGGTTTACTTGAAAATACATTCTGGATTTAAAGTACTTTCAGTGAGATACCAGATGACACAGTGGTTAGTTTATGTGACAGCTACACGATTTTATCACGACGCTACTAATGTGTGACACAATTTACAATGTTGCTTTTGCGGTGTATCTGTTTTATATCTGCACAGTTTTTCTGAATTCTTCTGGAAAGTAAAACATGTTTTAGTAGTAACATTTGTGGTATAGCTACAATGAGACTGCCTTTTCCGTAGCACAACAATACGTCACAGCACAGTACTTTCTTCATCACGGCAATAAGCGTAATAACTAAGATATCTATTCGCAAAGCATTTCACTTTTGTTTATCATGAGGTAAGTACATTGACTTCTGCAGAACTTTGCTTACAGAGGACGATAACTACGACACTTCCACAGAATTATCTTACAACAAGACGCACATTTAGCGCTACAGGACACGCATTTGAGTGATTAATTTTATACTTAAAACATTTATTTTAAAGGTTTTTGAATTACAAAAAAAGTTTTTCGTGGTACATTTTATTCCATTGCAATAATCTGTAACACCTGAGGATATAATTACATTTATCCTCAGGGGGGTACACGCCTACTTTGTGTACCATGTGTTTGGCAAGCACAAGGAGCCCTAGCTAATATGGTATTTGCTTATACAACTTTACACATCGGTACCATATTTCTCTAACACAGAATTACACAGCTATCTGATTATTTGACAGAGAAACAAACATTTTTTTTTCTACATATCTCTCACTGTAGTACAGGTCCTTCAGATTTTGAATGAAAGTGCAGGGCGTCGGTGTTATTATCAGAAAAATTTCACCTTCCTGTGATTTGGTTTTAAAATGTATATATTTCCTTTTTTATTGTCCATCTCTTTTTTTTAAATTTAAAATAGAAAGCAGCCCCAATTTTATTTGTATTTTCAATTTCTTTTTTTAACTCGCTTAGATTGTATAGAATTATACCGCTGACAGCCCACTCTCCGCCCATATGGAGCGAGGAGGATGAAATGATAGTACAGGAAAACAAAGCCCGTCTCAACAGCCGTCGATACTACTTGCCATACTATTGCAGAAGGATCGCTATGTCCTATGTGTTTTATTATTTTGCCCTGGTCAACAGTTTTGTTGCGTTGGTTGTAGCGTGCAATGGAAATCGGATCAGATGAGAAATTTCAGCATTTAATGCCGCCTCTCTGCATCAGTGGCTACAGAATCGTGTGTAGGTTTGCACCAAATGAAGTGTCCAGATGAGAAATTTCTTCATCCGATGGCACAACATTTTCTCCAGTGCCTACGGAATCGTATGTTGGTATGAACTAAATGCAATGTATTTGTTGCGAAGATTATTTCGTAGATACGAGCAGGAAAATAAAACGCCATGATAATATTTTTTGTTGATCCAAATTATTTTTATTTTAAATACTAGTCAAGTAGTGAGAAGTTAGAATCGATTTTTCAAAGTATTCATTACTGTATAACTGTTGGAGAGAACTTAAAATCGTTGTATGGTTGCTTACAAACAGTCGCTAGTCTTTACTGAACATAAAAACAACAATATGAGAACTGCGAGTGCGCCTTGATGCAAACCACTTTTTGTTATTTCCTCACTTATTTATTTCCCAAACTAGTTTCAGTGACACATACCGCCATCACCAGTGGGTTCTTTAAATATAAACATGCAGAAATAGCATAGTTACACAAACACTGTAACACATTATTAAATTTTTACTGCTTGGTTTTTCAGTGTAGTTTTCTGTGGATACTTTCATACTATCTTATTTATTGCACGTTATAGCATGTTTTAAGAATTGTTGTCGCTGTTTGCGGCATATTTTCGGTGCTTCCTCTGTTGCCGTTTTCTTTTTTTTTTTTTTTTCGGCATAATGTCATCTGCAACTGTGTGAGCGGCTGTTACCAAACAAATACCAAAAGGTGAACTTACGTATGGCAGCGTTGTACACTTTTGATTGCGCTAGTAGTACGCATATAATTTTGGTGTGTACTATGCTGTTACTTAGAACATAACTGTTTCAATTATGATGCAGGCAATGGCCGTCTTCCTCCCAGCTCACGCAGTGGCGCTGGCTATTCTTACATTATATTTCAACAGTTAGGATCGAACTGTGCAACTAATTGTGCTTCCTGTTATTCTACACTTATTAATGACAGTATTTGACGTCTGCATCAAAGTCTCATGTATTTGTATCTAAAATGGTGTGCATTTTTGAATCAAAAAGCCTTTTCTTCTTGAATATTGTTAAGTTAGAACTGGCTTTCATAAGAAATTTGCGTTTATGTAAACTTCATAAGATAAAATCTGTTACTTTTTTTTGTTGGAGATCATCAGATGATGAATTAGACCCAAAAGCCGCGCGGGATTAACTGAGCGGTCTAAGGCGCTGCAGTCATGGACTTTGCGGCTGGTCCCGGTGGAGGTTCGAGTCCTTCCTCGGGCATGGATGTGTGTGTTTGTCCTTAGGATAATTTAGGTTAAGTAGTATGTAAGTTTAGGGACTGATGACCTTAGCAGTTAAGTCACACACATTTGAACATTTGAACAATTAGACCCAAAACATAACAGATAGTAAACAAATGCAGAGAAGTTTCTAGAATGAAATTGCTCAGTCTCGGTCCGGCACACAGTTTTAATCTGCCAGGAAGTTCATATCAGCGCACACTCCGCTGTAGAGTGAAAATTTCATTCTAGAAACATCCCCCAGGCTGTGGCTAAGCCATGTCTCCGCAATATCCTTTCTTCCAGGAGTGCTAGTTCTACAAGGTTCGCAGGAGAGCTTCTGTGAAGTTTGGAAGGTAGAAGACGAGGTACTGGCGGAGTTAAAGCTGTGAGGACGGGGCGTGAGTCGTGCTTGGGTAGCTCAGTCGGTAGAGCACTTGCCCGCGAAAGGCAAAGTCCCGAGTTTGAGTCTCGGTCCGGCACACAGTTTTAATCTGCCAGGAAGTTTCAAATTCAGAGAAGACTAGCGACTGGTCTTAAGCAACCAGACGGCCTTTTCAAACTCTTTCCAATAAAAATGGTTCAAATGGCTTTGAGCACTATGGGACTCAACTGCTGAGGTCATTAGTCCCCTAGAACTTAGAACTAGTTAAACCTAACTAACCAAAGGACATCACACACATCCATGCACGAGGCAGGATTCGAACCTGCGACCGCAGCGGTCTCGCGGTTCCAGACTGCAGCGCCAGAACCGCGCGGCCACTTCGGCAGGCTCTTTCCAATAGCTCTATTCATAATGGTTGCATGCCTCTGTAATGATTTAGTCCGATTTAGAGCTCATTACTTTATTGCTGTGATGGAAGGATGAGCCGGCGAGAGCGCTCTGAGGAAGTAGCCCGTGCAAAAGCAATCGGTTTGCCACCATCTTCATGCTCTGTGGAAGCCAGTGCAGCACTGGTCCTAACACGGAGGCTTGTGGTAGCGGGCTGCTGACCTGTCGCAGCGGAGATTCAGGTGGAGGGGAGCCCCGTACTGCGGCACACGGTACATCCGCTTCCCGGTGGCCCCAGCGCCGGCTGCCTGCAGTGTCGAAGATTTTGCCGCACGGGGACTCGAACACCGGCCGACAAGTCCGCCCCCGCACCGCGGCGGCCCGGCCTGCCGCGTGCCCCAGCCGCCGCCGCCGCCGCCGCTCTATCGACCGCCCCCGCAGCGGCAGGACCGACCTCTGACATTAGGCCCCCTGCCTCCTCCCACGCGCTCGCTTTGTCCCGCGGCAGGCCGCCCGTTTTGTCCCGTCTTTCCGCTCTGCCCGCCCCTGGACATCGCCGCAGTGCCAGCTGGTCTGTACTGTTCGACGTGGGAGCTGTTGCTGGGATGGCCACTTCGTGGGATACGCCAAGGCGAGGCTCAGGCACTTGTCGTTGTGTTGCACAAGCCACACGACGGGAGGAAGTCAGTCGTATGGCTTTGTGGTCTCAGAGCTCCAAGGGATTGTTCAACCACCTAACGTGAAAGAATTTTCTTATTCGGACCTAAGCAATGTGTGAAGGAATAAAAGGAAGGCTGTGTTCTATATGAAAGGCTTATTTCAATAGCAGCACAACTCCATTACCTCCACTTTTCTGTCTATAATGCTTCTTAAATTAATGAGCCAAACAAACAGAGAGAGAAGTTCATTTGTAGCAAGAAGCCATATGCTTGGATATTTATGGTATCTTAACTGCAGATTTTTCAGCGCTCATTTAAGTTTAGGACTCTGTATATCAATACGAAGAAAAATGAACTTGTACCACTATTGAAATAAGCCCTTCATATATAAAAATGGGGAAGAGTTGGAACGACATACTTCAGCTTTAGTTCGTGGTAGCTACAGTCCTCCTGCACTGAAGATTTAAATTTTGAGATGTCAAAATTCGATTAAAACCGGTAACAACAGCGAGTTAAAACTGTGATCTAAACTGTTTCGTTCCTGGAAACATCGTTGAAACTACGCAAGAACTAAATTGCAGTAGTTTAAAATAGGAACCCCTTCTGCGTGCAGAATATTAGTTTCTTATTTTATTTTTGCACCGAGACGCGTTTCGCCGTTTTAGCAGTGCGTCTGGATGCACAAGAAAATAAAAAAATCGATGTGAAGCACGCAGAAGGCGTTCGTCTTTTGAACTACTGCATTTTACGTAGGAATGTAGCTGCTGCGACAATGGGCACCACTTGAAAAATTTTTAGACTGACGTAACAAAAGTCTTGGGAAACCTCCTAATATCGTTTCGAACCTCGTTCTTCCTGGCGTAGTCGGCAACTCGACGTGGCATGGATTCAACAAGTCGTTGGAAGTCCCTTGCAGAAACATTGGGTCATGCTGCCTCTACAGACGTCCATAATTGCGAAAGTGTTGCCGGTGCAGGATTTTGTGCACGAGCTGACCTCTCGATAATGACCCACAAATGTTCGATGGAATTCATGTTGGGATATCCCCGTGGCCATATCACTCGCTCGAACTGTCCAGAATGTTCTTCAAACCAATAGCGAACAGTTGTAACAGCCTGGTGATGTGGGGTGTCGTTGTTTGCCAAATTGTCTCCAAATAGCTGAACATAACCAATTACAGTCAATGTTCGGTTCAGTTGGACCAGAGGACCCAGACCATTGCACATAAACACAGCTGACAGGATTATGGAGCCACCACCAGCTTTCACAGCGCATTGTTGACAACTTGAGACCGTGACTTCGTGCGGCCTGTGCCACACTTTAACCCTACAATCAGCCCTTATCAACTGATATCGGGACTCATCTGACCAGGCCATGGTTTTCCAGTCGTCTAGGCATCAACTGATATGGTCACCAGCCCAGGAGGGGCCCCGCAGGCGATGTCCTGCTGTTAACAAAGGCAATCACGTCGGTCGTTTGCTATCAAAGCCCATTAAGCCAGATTTCACCGCACCGTCCTAACGGATTCCTTCGTTATTCGTCCAACATTGATTTCTGCGGTTATTTAATGCAGTGTTGCTTACGTATTTGCACTGACAATTGTACACAAATGACTCTGCTCTCGGTCGGCAAGTGAAGGGCGTCAGCCATTGTCATGTCAGTGGTGAAAGACAGTGCCCTAAATCTGGCATTCTCGGCACACTCTCAATTCTCTAACGATTCCAGAATTAAATGTTCCATGCATCTAGCTGCAACTATCGTTCCGCATGCAAAGTCTGTTGATTCCCAGTGTGTGGCCGTAATTACATCGGAAACCTTTTGACATGACTGACCTGAGTGCAAATGACGGATCCGCCACTACATTGCCGTTTTATACCTTGTGTACGTGATACTACCACCTTCTGCGTATGTGATTATCGCTATTACAAGACTTTTGTCACCTCAGTGTATAATGAATTCTTTGTCTGAACACAGCATACAAAATTTTGAAAACTATATTTTTACCTCACCTAAGATCATTTATTGATTACTCTCGAGATTATTACTAGTGTGAATTTAGATAAACAGATCTACTATAGAGGCAAGTTTAGATGATAATCATGTTGAGAGAACATAAATACGAATTTGAGCAAGCTAAACATTCAACTTTAACAAATTTAAAAATAATCTTTTGAACATGCTAGTAGTGAATAGTCATGAAAATGCAAACGATAGCTTGGCACCCCTAACAAATTCATAAATATAGCACGTTTGTGCAGTTACAGGACTCGAAGTACGTTATCCAGTCTCTGCAGTGAGCATTCATTAAAGGCAACCAAGACAATTAAATGAAGCCCAGGGAGACACCGAGGACAATTTTATGCTGTCATAGATGACAAATGACTGGGAAGATCAACGGGGTGAATCGAGTCTTGGAAAGAGATCATAAGATGAACATTAAAAAAAGTAAAACAACAGTAATGGAATGTAGTCGAATCATATAAGGCAATTCTGAGGGTATTAGATTAGGAAATGAGACACTAAAAGTATTGCATGAGGTTTGCTATTTCGGAAGCAGAACAAGTTACCATGGCTGAAGGAGAATACAGGGTGTCCCATTTATCTTGACCACCCTCTCCTAAAGACCTATTCAAAAATGTATCACAGTGTACCATTCACTGAAACACAACGTTATTAATTACATAATACAACACTACTTTCAGCCCGAAATCACAAACTCGTCCACTTGCTGAAGTTGTCAGAAAACAAATGAAAAGTAAGTAAAAACATAACACAAAATTGACTTTGACTCTCCTGTACTATTGGCCAGGAGTAGAACATTCAAAGATGCTCAGAGTGGTGACTCTGGACACCGATACACTGGTGCACACGTTGAATAAAAGAATTATTTACCACTTCCAGTGTAGTATGCTGAATAGAATTACAAGCAAGCACGATACGTTCCTGTATGTCGTCTGGAGTTGTTGGAATATCGCGACAGACATCGTCTTTAACGCATCCCCAATGAAAAAAGACCAGAGGATTTAAAACAGGAGACCTAGCTAGCCAAGTAACTGTTCCTCCTCGACCAATACACCGGGCAGGATACCTTCGGTTCAGAACACGACGTGCAAGCTATGCATTATGTGCTGAACATCCATCGTGTTCCACGTCGGAGGTTCGAGTCCTCCCTCAGGCATGGGTGTGTGTGTTGTCTATAGCGCACGTTAGTTTAAGTTAGATTAAGTAGTGTTTAGGCTTAGGGACCGATGACCTCAGCAGTATGGTCCCATAAGACCTTACCACATATTTCCAAATTTTTCAATCGTGTTGGTTCCACATAAGCATTCTGGTTCTTAGTGGCACTTCATCCAGAAGAGGAAGAAGAATTCGTCGATGGAAGTTGACATATGCTCTGCCGTTTAGACTACCATTGATGGAATAAGGGCCAATAACTGTAGTACCAAGCATCCCACACCGACGTTCTCTCCATTGACGTTGATGTTCCACTTGTCTAAGCCAACGTGGGTCGTCGCTGGACCAAAAATGCATGTTCCTTGTATTTACCTGCCCTTTGTTTGAGAAGAAACATTCATCGCTAAATAGAACATTGGAGAAGAAGTTCGGGTTGACGAGGATTTGCTGCTGTGCCTACTGACAGAACTCTACACGGTTCTGGAAATCATTCCCATGTAATTCCTGATAAAGGTGTACTTGGCAAGGATGGAACCGGTAATGTGTAGAAATACGATGCACACTGGTTTTAGGAATGCCAATCTCGTGTTCAAGCTGTCGTGTACTCACATGTGGATTCATAGCAATGGAAGCGAAACAGTAACTTCGGCAGCTTCGTCTGTGCCAGTGCTACGACGATTGCGTTGTCGTGGGTTGAAACTTCCAGTTTCCTGAAGCGTCGCAATAAGACGAGAAAACATCTGTCGAGAAGATGGGTTCTTGTCAGGATATCGCTCTCTGTACGTTTCCGCCACCTGCGTAGCACTTCGCCTACCTTCAACAACAACAACAACAACATCCATAAAAGAAACGTTTTGTCGATGCAGTTTGTAGGAAGAACAGCCTTTTCTGTATGCCTACTCTACACAACAGTATTTAAAATGACTAAACTACTGTACTAAATGTACCCGTACATTTGAAAACAGTATTGCAATTACTCTTCTGCTAACTTAAATTTCCCGTAGATGCACGTGGATGTGTTCCATTACCCTGAGTACCTGCACTAAGCGCTGGGAGTGTCAACGTCAATGTTGTGTTATGTAAGTAATAACGTTGTGTTTCAGTGAATGATACACTGTGATACATTTTTGAATAGGTCTTTAGAAGAGGAAATGAATTACCAAATAAAAAATACAGGGTGCCATTTAAAAAAGTCGTACCACTGTTCATATCTTTGTAAAAAACAAAGCTACAACTAAAGCAATCATGCCGATTGATGTCCCCCTGAAGCTAAAGAACATTTTCTTGAAACATTTTGTAATTTGCATCTGGACAAACAGTTATTTATGGTGGTCAAGATAAATGGGACATCCCGTATATAAAATGCAGAGTAGATATAGCAAGCGTCTCTAAAGACTATAAATTCGTCAACGTGTAATAGAAATATGAGTGTTAAGAAATCTTTTATGAAATTATATGTCTTAAGTATAGCGTTGCACGTAATTTAATCGTGGACCATGAACTAGTTAAGACAAGAAATGAACAGCATTTGAAACTGCGACGCAACAAAAAAAAAAAAAAAAAAAAAAAAAAAAAAAAAAAAAAAAAAAAAAAAAAAAAAAACGCCCGCTCTTTGTTCATCTACTCTTCGCCAATATCCCTGATCTTGAGCCTCGTTTTTTGTTACGCTAAATGCATATTCCGTAATAATATTCTAAACATAATCATACATATTACTTTTAAATGCTACGCATTTTAATGCTGCGTCTGTCTGAAAGTTTATTAGAGTATTGTGTAAAAATCTGTAGCAGATCGGTGAAGTACTTTTCGAGAATTTTGGTAACAACATTAAACAACAACTACTGGCATAGATGAGGAATACAATCGAAGCGAAAAAATCTATGGAACAACTTGACTAACAGCAGGGCTCGAGTGACTGGGGCCATCCTAAGGCACGAAAGAAAAGTTACTGTGAAAATGAACGCATGTTTGGAGGTTAAAACTGCAGAGAAAGACTACGGCTTGGCGACAGTAAGTAAACGCAACTGAGTGTATGTTTCCATAGTTATCCCGTGTAAGACTCTTCAGCTATAAACAAGCTAACATGGAAAGCTGCATCAAACGAGCCTTCAGTTTCAAGAACACCATGACCACAACAACAACAATAGGTACATTCCAGAAAGTCGAGATATGACACATGCAAATCAGTAATGAACTAATTTTAACCTATGGAGATGAAACATTGACTAACTGAAACAATTTGTTTGAATGCAAAATCATAAGAAAAATATTGGAATTCATATTATGGAGCAATAATTATGTCTGGAGAATATCAGATATAGGTGAAGTTTGCAATTTTTGCAAAGAATCAGGAGTTGCAGTGAGCATTTAACCTTAAAGATTATAATGAAAAGGGCGTGTTCGTGTTATTAAAACACCACCGAACAGCAGTGTCAAGAGAGTGAGTGAACAGCTCGCCACTGGAAGGTGACCTTTTCGAAGTCCTCATGAAAGATAGTTTGACAATAACCGAAGAGATTTGGAATCTTTAAAGCAGAGTACAGTGGACAATTACTTATGAGGGCAGAAGAAATACACACCTGCATGGCTTTTATAGCTTAAAAATACAAATTTCTCTCGATCCTAGTGTTTGTCACGGTGTACACGGTCCACTTTTCTGACGATTTAACAAATTTACGTAGTTTTACGTTTTTGGCAGGGTCCCTTCTTCAAAATAAGAGAGTGAAGAGACACTCGCCACCTCTCTCTGTACAGTTTAAATTTTATTCTGTACGTCATCATATTTTAATTGTGTATGTATCTTATTCTCTGAGGCAAAGACTGGAGACCAGGCTCAGAACAAGCCTAAACAAACGTGGAAATATGCCCGAATACCATACACGGTCTGGCCGATGTACTAGATTAAAAGTCCACTGGCCGGATTTAACCCAGGTCAGGATCACCCCCCTGTCTCTCAAGCTAGCACACTGAGTCTTGAATAATACGAGAAAGTCGATGATAACAGTAATCATAATTATAATATTCCAGTCCTAAGACGCACTGGTGTATAAACTTCAGGACGACGGTAACATTCGCATCATGTGTCACTGCTAAATAACATACCATATGTGATCAAAAGTATCCGGATACCAGGCTGAAAATGACAAGTTCGTCGGACCCTCCATCGGTGATGCAGGAATTCAGTATGGTGATGGCCCACCTTCAGCCTTGATGACAGCTTGCACTCTCCCAGGCATGGGTTCAATGAGGTGCTGGAAGGTTTGTTGGGGAGTGGCAACCCATTCTTCACGGAGTGCTGCACTGAGGAGAGGTATCGCTGTCGGTCGGTGAGTCCTGGCACGAAGCCGGCGTTCCAAAACATCTCAAAGGTGTTCTGTAGGATTCAGGTCTGGACTCTGTGCAGGCCAGTCCATTATAGGGATGTTATTGTCGAGTAACCACTCCGCCACAAGCCGTGCATCACGAACAGGTGTTCGATCGTGTTGAAAGATGCAATCGCCATCCCCGAATTGCTCTTCAACAGTGGGAAGCAATAAGGTGCTTAAAACATCAGTGTAGGCCAGTGTTGTGATAGTGCCACGCAAAAAAAACAAGGGGTGAACATCATACCACCACCGCCTCCGAATTTTACTTTTGGCACTACAAACGCTGACAGATGACGTTCACCGGGCATTCGCCATACCCACACCCTGCCATCAGATCGCCACATTATATACCGTGTTTCATCACTCCACACAACGTTTTTCCACTGTTAAATCGTCCAATGTTTACGCTTCTTACACCAAGCGGGGTGTCGTTTGGCATTTACCGGCGTGATGTGTGGCTTATGAGTAGTCGTTTGACCATGAGATCCACGTTTTATCACCTCCCACCTAACTGTCGCTTACTTGCAGTGGATCCTAATGCAGTTTGGAATTCATGTGTGATGGTCTGGATAGATGTCTGCCTGCTACACATTACGACCCTTTTCAACTGTCAGCGGTCTCTGTCAGTCAACAGACGAGGTCGGCATATACGCTTTTGTGCTGTACGTGTCCCTTCGTGTTTCCACTTCACTATCACGTCAGAAACAGTGGCTCTAGGAATGTTTAGGAGTGTGGAAATCTCGCGTACACACCTATGACACAAGTGACACCCAATCACCTGTCCACGTCCAAAGTTCGGGAGTTCCGCGGAGCGCCCCATTCTGCTCTCTCACGATGTTTAATGTCTACTAAGGTTGCTGATATGGAGTACCTGGCTGTAGATGGCAGCATAATGCGCTTAATATGAAAAACGTATGTTTTTTGGGGGGTGTCCGGATACCTTAGATCACATAGTGTAGTTCGTAAAAGTCAGAGCATACATAGAAAGTATGATATTACAGTGCCTGCGTTATTCAGAAGCACGGAGCAGTGTTCCTTCAGACATGTATGCGGGCATGAAGGATCACTGCATCTTACGTCTGAACAACGCAGACACTCCAATGTCGTGTTTATCCTCCGCGCCATCTGGCAGGCGCCTATCAATTAAACTATCTCTCCGGTACGGGAATACACATAATGGACGTACGAGTGCATATTATAGACATATGGTGGCGACATATGGAAGTTAGAATCTGGCTGTGAGGCGTGCTTGGACATCCTAAAGGTAAGGACCGCGATAGGCGGGAAAACCGGGTTCAAGTCCCGGACAAGCACAAATTTTCATAGTCGCCATTGAATTATGCGACTAATGGTCGTCCGTATACCGAAAGATCTGCTAAAGTATTGTAAAGAAGGTAATTGAAGAAATACGCAGTGAATCTTTCAGTCAAAGAGGATGATTACAAGTCACCACGATTTATGTAAGCCCCTGGACGTTACAATTGGGGTGACATGGTTCTCAATAAGATGTTTTATTACCATGGACGGAAATGCATATTCTGCAACTTGGTACCATGCTCGTCACAATATTAGTAAGGAGTTCTTGTGCTACGGCGTTCAAGTCCTCCACCAGCGCCGCTGAAAACTGCTGGTGCACGTGGTCGTGCTGCAATACGGACTCCCAAGGCGCTACACACGTCTGCCCGACACGATTTAAGTCGGGAGAACGCTCAGGCCAGTCCATCACCAAATAACCTCTCGTTCAACGAGTTCCTCCACCTGCATTGTTTGGTGCGATGGAAATCCACTACTGTAGAGTTACACTATTGATGAAAAACCGCTGGAAATAGTATGTACCGTAAAATATCTAGCAGTAACTACTCAGAGCGACCTTAAGTGAAATAACCACATAAAACAAATTGTGGGAAAAATCAGATGCCAGTCTCAGACTCATACGAAGAGTTTTAAGGAAATCCACGAAAGAAGTGGCTTACGAGGCGCTTGTTCCAGCGATTCTTGAGTATTGTTCATCTATTGGGGATCCGTACCAGGTAGGACTGGTACAAGAGATAGAGAAGATCCAACTAAGAGCGGCGCGTTTCGTCACGGAATCGTTCAGCTGGTGCGAGAGCATTACGAAGATTCTCAACAAACTCCATTGGCAGATCTTACAAGAAAGTCGTTGTGCATCGCGGAGGGATTTACCGTTGAAGTTTCGAGAGAGTAGTTTCAGGGAAGAGTCGGACAACACGTTACCTCCCTTCACATACGTCTCGAGTAATGACCACGAGGAGAAATTTCGAGTAATTAGTACAAAGGCTTACCGATAATCATTCTTCCCACGCGTTATTCGCGAGTGGAATAAGGTTGCAGGACTCAGTTAGTGGTACGAAAAGTACCCTCCGCCATCCACCATTAGGTGGTTTGCGGAGTACGACACAGAAGTAAAAGTAATACTTGAATATGAAGTCAGGAGCGAATGAACCACTGGAAAGACGCATATCCGGAAGGTGTATGGTCTCATAATAAAGTTGCTCGGTGAGCGTACCGCGTTCAACAACTTGGAGGTCAGCATGCCCATGTAACATTATGCCTGCCCACACCACAAAACCTGGACCACCAAGCCGATAATGTTCCACAATGCTGGACGTAAATTCACATGCTGAGAGGGGGGAACAAGTAATGCAACCCGGAACATTGTCGAACACGATCGTTTTAGTGATCCAGGTGTTATGGTATGAGGAGGCACAATGCTGCATTGACCTCCAAATCTTATTACACGCTACACTCACTGGTTAATGCAAGGGCGTAGCCAGGATTATGTAAAAAGGAGAGGGAGTGGTCCGATTTGTTAAAGAGGACCTTAAAAATGCTCATGTTTGTCATTTATAGTGAAAATACACAAGTCACTCTTTGTAGAACATTTCACTTGAAGATAGTGTCAACCTTCTTCAGAAAATTACCAAGAAAGGCAAAAATATGGATCTCTCCGAATAAACGCTAGGAGAGCTCCAGTTAGATCACGTGGCTATTTCTAAATGCAATTTTAAAGAAAGCATGAATGTAAAAGTACCAAGAAACAAGGAATTTGATTCTGATCATTACCTGAGTAAAATTGAAATGAAACTTCTCCCCAGTAAAAATCAAAAGAGACAGCAAAAATTAATTGAATACAATACAGACAGGCTCAAAATCACCAAGCAGGTAATAACAAATTTTCAGGAAGAAATTAATGGAACTAAATCTGGGAAATGGGAAGAAGTATCGAAAGAAATCAACAGGGCAGCGAAAAATGATGAAGAAAGTCTGGTGGAATGGGATCTGTGAAGAAGCAATTACTGAAAGAACAGAATAGTGGAAGAAATGAAAATATTCTGGGAAGCCTGAACACTGTGATGAATTTAGAATGCAAAGGAAAGAAAGAGCAAGAATAGTAAAGAGTGCTAAAATATCTTTTGGGAAATCACAACTTCTTGACATATAAAACAACTTTGTAAAAATACCTCCTGGAATTTCTATCAGATGTTTAAAAATCATATAAAGCGCTACCAAGCTCCAAGTATTTGTTTCACAGATGAAATAGGTGAAGTAGGCCTATGCAACAGCCAGAATTGTGAGAGAGTAAGAAAGCATTTTGAAAAATTAATGAACTGTGAAGAACCAAACTGTAAGCTAGAATTTCCATGTCTCCATGAAAATAAAGAAGCAGATCCACCACCTACAACTTAAGAAATTAGAAAAGCAGTAAGTACTGTGAACAACAACAAAGCTGGTAGAGAAGACTCTATTATGAATGAACTTATTAAATATTATCAACCAAAAATTATAAATAACCTTCAGCTCATATTTGAAGAAATATTTGAAACTCAAAACGTACAAGAACAATGGAAAGTGGCTCTCATCCATCGCTTGCACAAGAAAGCTGATATGCAAAATGTAAATAACTGCAAAGATATATCTTTGTTGCCAGTGAGTTAGAAAATATTTTCAACAATGCTAGTAAACAAGGTAGAAGCAACACTTTATAGCTACTTGGGAAAATATCAGAATGGATTTATAAAGGGCAGATATTGCTCAGAACAGATTTTCAACCTAAAATCTACAATTCGTCACATACTTGCAAACTCCAAAGATATAGCTGTAGCACTGATAGAGTTTAAAAAGTCATTTGACTCGGTTGACAGCGAAACAATAGATAAAGTGATCAGAGAATTAGGTATCAAATTTAAATTAGCAAACCTTATTCACGAAACCCTCAGAGGCAGCAAACCCTAAGTAAAGTTTCAGGGTGAAATATCGAAGGTATTCAACATGAAAACAGGTGTAAGGCCAGGTGATGACCTGTCTTCACTCTTCTTTAACTGCATACTAGAGAAAATAGTAAGAGAATGCAAACAAAAACTAAAAGAACAGAATCTATCACCAGTCAGACTGGGAACTAAAATCAAAGGTATTGAAATTCACTGTTTAACATTTGCAGATGATTTTGCCATTCTTTCTGAAAATGCTGGAATACAAATCAATCTCTTAGAAGAAATAGCCAACAAATCAGGTTTAAAAATATCTGTAGAAAAAAATAATGTATGACAAATATAAAAAATGCTCTAGAATCCCTAGCAACAGATATTGGCCAGTTAAAGAGGGTAAATAAATTTAAATATTTGTAAGAAATTATCCAAGAAAATGGCTTAGAAAATTTCGCTGTAGAAGAAAGAGAACATAAAATGACTAGGAATGCCTACACCAAAATGTGTCTGTCTAAAAATTTGAAGGTACAGTAGTAAAACCAGAATGTCTTTATGCAAGTGAATGTTTAGTACTGAACAACAAATTACACAAACTTGAAGTCCTAGAAAGAAAAATCATTCAAAAAATACCTGGGCCACCAAAAAATACAGAGGTATGGAGAATAAGAAGTAATGAAGAAATTTTTCGCAACATAGAAAATATAAATGAAATACTATGAAAGATGTGACTGCTATTTTTGACACTTATACAGAATGAACAGCAATAGGATAACGAAACAGATTTAGAAATATCTGTAGGGCAAGAAATCAATAATAGCCTGGATTCAAGAAGTCAGGAAATATTTGGAAAGAAACAACATAAATGAGAGAGATGGAAGAGAAAGAGAGATTTTCAAGAGGAAAGTGTTAAAAATGGAAGGATTCCAAGGCAGGAGGGAGAAGAAGACGGGGTCAAAACGGTTCGCAGAAAGAATAATGATACATAGTGAAAAGATGAAAGAATACTGGAGGAAAAAGAACAACAAAGAAGGAAGCATTAAAATTCGTGCGTGGTCCTTAGATCACCGAAACGAAGAAAGAAAGAAAACAAGAAAATATACTTATTTATATATATGACTAAAAATTCAAATGCACAATCAAAAATATTTCATCATTTGGCAACATGACAACTTCACTCTACTGCCAAACGAATTATAATTCTGTGTTAATATATCGCCTGTTTGCTAACAGAACATAGAACTGTCTTCTAACATAAAGCTAACTATTGCAGAGCATAAGAATCGTGACTTTGCCTTGAATAACTGATGGAGTTAAACCGGTTCCAATCTGTTTTGAGTCAAATGTATCCGCAGTTCCGCAATTCAGTCTAAAAAAATTTTTAAATGTCTTTTAATTAATTACAATTCTTCTATTTCCTTAAGTGATGAAGAACTTTTTTACAAATTATCATATCAACAATCGATTTGATACTATAGGAAACAAATTCATTCATAAAACGGACTGATTTACGAAATACTATGAGCTACTGTTTTGGAATGTTAACAGTGAATCGTCCATTGATTTCGACTAGTCTTGTAACATAAGCAACCTCATAAATGAGTTTATATTTATCTGTGACAATATGGCTGTACAGTCTTTCATGCTAATTAGCTTCTCTATGATGTACAACATATGTTGCTGTTTGTGTGAAGTTTATTTATAAATACATTACAATTCTGATGGTTGGACTGAGCCAACTTTATACACAAATACATAGTACAAAATGACGATCGCTAGCCGCCTTCTAACGGTAATATCGCTTAACTACGCATACTGTCGAAATAATACGCAAATCAACTTTCAAATTGAATACTGTCTGCCCGAGAAAGGAATAAGTCTTACACAAATCAATATAAGTGCTATCCCAAGACTATCGAAATAATTATTTTTATGCAATTGTTTCCACAACTCATAAGCAGTACAGGTTGGAGATAATAATAGAACTCTTGAAAAAAAACTGCTAAACCAAAGAATATGAGGTAAAACAATCAATTTGAATAAATAAATTAAAGGAATATTTAATCCATAGATGTCACAAATATTATTGTGGAAATGTATTTTATATCAATTATCTTTACATGACAGCAGCATGTAAATTATAAACAGAGTTAAAATTGTTTAACAAAAATATTTTAATATAGCACACAGAAATGAAAATATTATTAGCTTACATATCACATACAATCAGATTAATAACTAAAGATTAGATACATCTACCAATTAAACAACCAATTGTTTTACATGAGAGGTAGACATCTTAGGTAATTAATTATTTAAAAATATGTTTGTTATAATTTAATTTTGCCACTAACTTTCTTAAATATCATTAAGTTTGTTTAGATGCACTTGTAAGTACCAAAGAACTATATTTTATAATGATAGTATAAGTCTTCCTTTTCCGTCCATTACTGTAACATTTAAGGCATCATCTTCTGTAAAATGATACGGATAGTGCACTGACATTGATATTTCTGAGCTCAAATAAGGCCAAAAATGTACAGTTGTTGTTCTTGGCTGAAGTACAGGAGGCAACAGTCGATAATGGTATCAAAATATCGATACTTCAAATCTATCTATGGTTCTGTCAATCCTTGATAGCACACATCCATTTCTCGTCGCATGACTGATAATCAAAATATCTTTCAAATCACAATACAGCAACTAGGTCGTGCGTAACTTCATTTACCTTATGGAGGGTGGAGTGGGGTCCGGACGCCCTGGACCCCGCCCCCCTTTGTCTATGTCCTTGGTCAGTGTCATTGCAACATCTTCCCCATTTGTGCAGTGGTGTAATCGGCGCTGACTTTATTTTTTTGCATGACAATGCCTACCAGATATAATAGCGCAGGTGGAGGAACTCTTGACTATAGAAAAAAAAATCCTTGGTTTATTGAACTCACTATATGGAGTAGACAGCTGACAACAACTGAAATCTGGGCAGAGGTTACACATAGACAGCCGCCACGAAACATCAGGAACGTGTTTATGGTTGTTAGGTTGATATCTTCAGTTGCCTTGCATTGTCTCAGCCTGACACAACATCACAGGTAACAGAGACTTACAATTTGCAAAGCCAGCGTCATAATGGACATTTGGTGGCATCCTGTGATGTTCAGTGGTGAGTCTCGCTTCTGCCTGTGGCAATCAGATGGACATCAACGTGTGCATAGATGACTTCCTTAAGGCAGCAGTTCTCAGGGCCCATACCTCTCCAATAACTGGTGTCATGGTATAGACAGCTACTGCATATGATAGTAAGAGTCATTTTGTTGAAGGTGTCCTGAAAGCTCGTCAGTATACGGCAGGAATAGTATACCCTGCTCTCATTTCCTTCATGACCAGTGTACCAAGTGGCATATTCAAGCAGGGTAATGCAGACCCCATGCCCACATACATACGCCTTGAGAAGGAATGTAAACGTCAGTAATTGTCCAACCAGTTCCCTTCATTACTCACACGCAGAGCATGTGTACGATGTGGTGGCAATAAGTGTTCTTTCATACAAAAATCAAGTCAGCAATATTTATTACCTCACCCAGCATATGTTTCAGGCATAGCAAGAATTTCCTCAATGTAACATTCGGGGGCTGTTTACTTCTATGATACAACAAACGGAAGAGTATGTTAGTGTCCATAGAAATCACACCATGTACTGATGTTCATGATGAACATCAGTTGCAAATAGAATGAGAGTTTATTAATTTAATATCCATAAAATGATGAATATCTCCACAACGTTTGACATGCTCTGGGTTGGTGCTTCATTTTACATTTCTGCCCAGCCTCAGGTGCCCTTGCAGTCTGACATTGAGACTTGTCCGAATGACCCAAAAAATCCGAAAATAACATGATTCAACCAGTGGGAGACCCACTTTGAGGCTTCTTTCAGGCTCTGTGAGGTGCTGATAACGCTGTCTTACAAGAATTAGCCACATCGCTGTGCTATTCAAGTAATTACTGAATATCTGACACTGTTTGTGCCCCTTATATACCCAACGATATGGGTTAACAGTAGAGGAGTAGTGTATTTTGCAATTACGAAAATGCTGATGTCAGCATCAGCATTCCTGGAATCGCTGACACCAACATCCGGTGCTCATCCAGTTGTGCTTGTTATATTTTGACGACAGCAGCATCAGCGTTCTGGAATTCTGGGATTATCACATTGGGTGCAACTGTGCTTGTTTTACTTCAATAACATGAGCATCAGAATTCCTGCAATTCTAATATCATCACATCCAGACAACTGCAACAAGGCCACTCATGTCACTGCAGTGTGAAGCCCCTGTACCTATCATATCCACTCTCCTTACCCATTATGCATAGAGGGAGCACTCCAATAAATATGAAAATGATTCTATTTAAACAGTTTACTGTGAATTGTGTCACTACGAATGTGCATCAATATCATCATGTTATCAGCCAAATGCGCTGGACCTCCAGAGTAATAACAGCCAATGATATGCTAATTCAGCTTCCAACCTATTGATCAATTTTAAGTTTTATAATTCGATTGTGTGGGAGCCATAATTTGCCATTTATTCTTTGTCTTGTATGAAATGCCATCAGTATCAATCAGCTGGGCAAAGAAGCCAGACAGTAAGTGTCTGTCAATTCCTTTAGCAATAACAGTATGGTTATTACTAGGAAAACCCACCGATTTGAGCACACAACACTATATTTCAACATGGTACAAGGACAACAGGTAACATTATACAACTAGCATGCAAGACTTAGAGATACTGCATATATATTTTACAAACATGCTGACCTATGGTGATAGATTAATGACATTATGAATTCTCTGTATGCACTATATGTATTTAATGCATTTATACTTATGTTTTGTTGTTATTGTTATAGACCCTGATCTAGCGATGTAGTAGGACATGGAATTGTTCTGTCACGAAGTATTGTCTCTGCAGTGGAAGCCACTGTTCACAGGGCGTCTTCCCAATACATCTGACCTGTTGTCATTCGTCTGTACAGCGTCACAGGTGCAGCACCAACTCTCTGCAAAGTTCCCTGCTGGACCAGGAAACAAAGATGTTCCACAACCTACAATTACCTGTACCACAGCAGTAGCCTTTTACTTCAAGACAACACAGTTTATTTGGACTGCCAAACGGTCAAGAGAAATATAGCATGACAATTAGTAACTATCACAGCACTGTCAATGACAAATGGATGATTTATATCAGTTAAAATAAATATGCCCTACAATTTTTTGTAAATTTTAACCCTATCAACAAATAACAGCACACACACTTGCAGTTTATAAAGTGCTAGCAGTTGACATTATAGCTGCAGAGTCTAGTAACTGTCAGTTGTACTAAGTTTTTAATTTGGGAGGAAATTGGTAGTATTGGTTGGACAATTGTCGATTGGTATGACACAAAAAATGTGTAAAGTGATAAAACTGGCTGTAAAATTGACAACGCCCTAGGACATCTAATCTGGAAATTTGTATACTTTATGTATAATTGGTAAGTTAGCGCCGTGGTGTCACACATAAGCCATATAAGATTACTCCACAAGTATGCCACATATGACACAATTACGCAACAATTTCACCTCATTTGCGCTGCACCTACACCTCAGCCACGCCACAAATATACATATATTGTATACATGCCATGGTAAGACAAGCCGACAGTATAAAATAATGACATCAAAGCACAGTCTGAAAATGTTAACTGAGTAGTGCCAAATTTGGAAACGTAAAATATGCTTAAAAATTTGGGATTTGATAGGATACCGAATCATAAAATCGTAAAATTAATATATTGCTACCCAGCATAAAGCTGACTCGTTGAGTTTCAGACAGATGCAACGAAAATACGAGTACATACACGCAAAACACTTTCACACAAGCATGGACACCTCATGCACACATGATCGCTATAATCTGAAGCTTCAAACTGCAGGTGTACCAGCCAAAAAAGAACTGGCGTATTTTAAATACATCCAGTCTTCCAGATGTTCCAGATGTGCATTTACATTTACAGAATATTTCATTGCTGCTCATTAACAACTGCTGAAATGTTGAAATTCGTATTCAGTGCAGTGATAGGTAGAGTTAAAAAATAGAGACGTGTTTGAAACTATTGTGTGTTTGATGTCAAAGCACAGACCGCAAAATGGTGGTAACTATAAGCATATAAACACTTTGACATTATTGACTTATTTCCTCAGTAGTCAAACTGCAGCACATTGTTAAATACCACACAGTAGATGTTCCTTACATTATTCGTCAATTGATACTACATGGAAGTTGCCGGCACAGAATACAGTGAAGCACATTGTAAACAGTTTGTTGGTCCTTACACAGGGAAAAATACATGATCCAGCTACAAGATTCTATTTTGATGTAAACTGGTAGGTCTCCATTCATTTGCTAAACAGCCGTTTCCATGCATAAGAATATTCTGAGAGAAGAAAACTCGATGACATTCACTATTACCTTAAGTTGTTTTATTACTACTGTTGCGTGATTTGTAAGGCACTCTCTATTTAGATTCCAGATACTGTGGTATTTTCTCATAATACGTACGAGCTGCAAGCAATGTATTATTTGGGATCGTAAGATATTTGGATACAGTCTAAAGTGGAATGATTCCATGAAACGAAAGGCGGCCCTTAAGGATGGGAGGACATTTACTGTACAGCACTCACACATACAAAATAGTGTAATTAGTTTGCAAGTACAACCATATTTCGAATGCACGACCAGAAAAACATGTGACCAGAAGTGTTACGATCCCAGTCTACACCTAGAGACTTTCGCTATTTGTTTGAATAATCACCATCAGTAAAAACTCGTTAGTCACTCTGATTATATAGCTATATTAAATGCCTCTGACAAGGGATCTAAAGCAACAACTTTTGGAGAATTAAATACATACAAGTTAATATCTGCATGTAGAGAAGAAGATATGTTCCAAAACTATGCACTGTATGCCTGTAGTTGTAATTATTTGAATGTGGCAATGGATTACACAAACTATCTAAACATCAATATAGACAGCTGTATTGTAGATATTCTCTTCGTGGAATGTTACGTTGCTCTGTTGGATGACTCTTTATTCATCGCCATAAGCAAATTATATTTCAAATTCACTATGGGATGTCTGTCCTGCACAAGACTGTCAGTTTTTTATGGAACATTCGTTAAAGGCTGGAACTAGTTTATGACTGGCTATTCCTTGTGGAATTTCCATGTAGAAATTTAAGTTTGCCAGCTATGTTATTGAAGTGGGATACTTGCTATAGAATCGAGACTGGAAAGGTGATGGTACTGGAAAACGTGATTATTATTTTCGGTTACTAAGGTTGGCAAAAGTACCATCTTGCCAGCGGTTCTCTTTGCTAGTTTTAAGAATACAGTTAAATTCTTGTAAGAATCGCTTCTCAGTGACAGTAACTCAGGGGAACACGAAGAATGGCTCTACATCTCTAGAAACCTGGCTGTCTTACTGGCAAAGACATAGAAACCAAAAGGATTCAGTGTGTCAAACTGACTTAATGTATAATCTCTTAAGAGTCTGTAAACTGGTCACGTCACCATATGCACTCGCAAGTATACCCAGAATAACTCGTCTTGTTCGATCCCATCTATGAGTATCACTTGCATAATCAGTTCTCGATTTTTGTGGTATGTTAAGCCCAAAATACGATATCTGTTCGATTTTGCTGTGGTGATGGTAAACTATCCCATTGTTTACATATACATGTGTCCAACCAACTATCAGACTGAAACACTAACTAATTCTGCACACATGTCGCAGATGCTTCTTGTTTAAAGTGGATTATGATGCAGAGCCATCACAACAGCATACTACAAACCACTATCAGGCATTCCATGTGTGCATCAAAGTCTTCCTGATTTGTGTAATAAACTTAGTTTGCATGTAAGTGCACCAATACTTACACTTAATTGGATTCTGCAGATCACTAAATTGGTACGTGAGCACACTGTGTAAGTTGCTTGCCGGCCACATCTGGTAGGCACATGCATCATAAGATAAGTGACATCTCTGTGTGTGCGTGTGTGTGTGTGTGTGTGTGTGTGTGTGTGTGTGTGTGTCATAGCCAGTGAGTTGAGACTGTCAGCAGATATAGCATCTCACGAAATGCACTCAGTATAAAGCTGACAGGCTGTGCAACATCCTGGCACTGTACAGCCTTTCTATGTTATTTTATAGCTATGTAGTGAAATGTTCTGTCAGATGTATGGATGCAGGATGAGCATTATTTCAGTATTCCGAAACCATGGGACATTATTAATTTACAAATGGCCACTTTACAGCATTCATAAACAGCAAGTAAATTGATATTTTGTTTTGATTTAGTAGAACACACCACCAATAACTAAATTCACACATGTGCATTCTACACCTGAATAGCACATGGGAAAAATAATTATAAAATGACATTTTCACTACCCATCTTGAAAGCTGGCAACAGTGGGTGGTCCAGGAGGTGGTATTGGCAGACGAGGTGATCGCCAATGCATGTCCTATTCATTTGGAATAGGTATCGCATGACAGAAAGGATCACTTTTGTAGATGCATGGGACATTTTTTTGCTATAAGTATGGCTTTACTGCGCAAGGATGTGCAAGGATGTAAAAGATGGGCGGTGGTCATGCTTTGTAGTGCTTTCAGACAACACATTGAGTCTTTGGTAGATAGTGAAAGTTAGTCTTCATTTCTAGGGAACATTATAGTGGTGGTGGTGCCATTATCATGTTTAGGATACTCGTGCAGGTATTCAAAAGGAGACATGTTATCTTAATGTCACGCATCCAATTCTACCAACTTCTTACACTTGAAGTTTTGTCTATTTCAACACGTTTTATAGCTGGTCACTGACAAGGTTGACAGGTGGACAGGTTAACGTCATTTTCACTGTATTGGCAGCACAGTGGTATAATATCTTCTTTGTACATGTAGAGTAAATGCTATAATTGTAGCGTGAAACTTAACATACAAAAATAGATCAAACATGTGGTACATAGTGCCATACCCACAGATTTACACACATCAGTGGACAGCATGTTTGTACTGAGATGCTAAGGCCTGCAACATTTTCAGCAATCACCAACTTGGTAAAAATGCATGTGTGTTGGCACAGCAAAAACAGTGAGCTGCCTAAAACAGATATTAAGTGAAACAAACACTTCAACATATGTCATCACTAATGCGTTTTCACAGAACCTGAATATTGAATGTAAATGTGTGACAAAGTCTCAATATTTGTAAAGTGTTTACACAAAAAGTCCAGTACTCTGCTGCTAATTACAAAAGGCGTTAATTAGCTAATATTGGCTACCAAATCTTTCTTGTTGGTACAGTTCACACACACATTGCAGTGTCAGAATAGCTCATTTCTCCAATGACTCTGACTCTCACTACTGTGGATATGAAGGTCAGCATTCGCTAATCATTAATGCACAGGAGTCAAATATATTTTAATGTAAATGCACATCCACAAGAATGGATATATTCGTGGAGATGCCAGTTCTTTTTTGGCTGGTTCATCTGCAATTTGATCTATTGTACGTATTGTACCAATTTCTGTTTTGGCTTCCTACTAAATTGCCAATTTTACGCCAATTTTTCCAGTATCCAAATATGACAAAACTCGACTAACATTTTTGCAGGCTGTGCTAAAGCGTCAGTGTTTTATACTGTCGAAGTATCTTATTGCGGCTTGTGTACAAAGTATGTAATATGTTACTGTGCAGCTTGTGTATGGTGTATGTATGAAGTATGCATGACATATTTGTGGTGTAATGGAGGCATATGTGCGTAATTGTGGCGTATATGTGTCAGATGTTACGTAATTATGGTGTAATTGTATCGTATGTGTTGTGTGTATAGAGTTGCGGCGCCAATTTACCAACTATACAGCCACTTTACCAATTTCTGGATTTGGTTTCCAGTCAGTTTAACAATAATGCAGCCAGTTTGACAATTTCCAGATGTGGCGTCTTACCAAATGACCAATTTCCAGGTTTTAGGCGTCCTACCAATCTGCTAATTGGACAACCAATGCTACCAATCCCATAACAATTAAAAAACCTGGTACAGCTGACAATACTCTGCTGCTGCAAGGTCAACTTCTAACACTTTATAATCTGCAGGTATGTACTTGAGGTTGCTATTGGTTGAAGGGGCTGAAAACGAAAGTGGTATTTTTTAAGATATATTTATTTACACACACAAACACACACACACACACACACACACACACACACACACACACACACACACACACACACAAACAAACAGTCGTGATCACATTAAAGATGAACGGTGTTCTCCACACCTCCACTATTGGACCTGCTCCATGGCAGCGATTCCTAGTATCATCAAGGAATGTAGATCTGATAAAGATCTTTCAGAAGATACACTCCTGGAAATTGAAATAAGAACACCGTGAATTCATTGTCCCAGGAAGGGGAAACTTTATTGACACATTCCTGGGGTCAGATACATCACATGATCACACTGACAGAACCACAGGCACATAGACACAGGCAACAGAGCATGCACAATGTCGGAACTAGTACAGTGTATATCCACCTTTCGCAGCAATGCAGGCTGCTATTCTCCCATGGAGACGATCGTAGAGATGCTGGATGTAGTCCTGTGGAACGGCTTGCCATGCCATTTCCACCTGGCGCCTCAGTTGGACCAGCGTTCGTGCTGGACGTGCAGACCGCGTGAGACGACGCTTCATCCAGTCCCTAACATGCTCAATGGGGGACAGATCCGGACATCTTGCTGGCCAGGGTAGTTGACTTACACCTTCTAGAGCACGTTGGGTGGCACGGGATACATGCGGACGTGCATTGTCCTGTTGGAACAGCAAGTTCCCTTGCCGGTCTAGGAATGGTAGAACGATGGGTTCGATGACGGTTTGGATGTACCGTGCACTATTCAGTGTCCCCTCGACGATCACCAGTGGTGTACGGCCAGTGTAGGAGATCGCTCCCCACACCATGATGCCGGGTGTTGGCCCTGTGTGCCTCGGTCGTATGCAGTCCTGATTGTGGCGCTCACCTGCACGGCGCCAAACACGCATACGACCATCATTGGCACCAAGGCAGAAGCGACTCTCATCGCTGAAGACGACACGTCTCCATTCGTCCCTCCATTCACGCCTGTCGCGACACCACTGGAGGCGGGCTGCACGATGTTGGGGCGTGAGCGGAAGACGGCCTAACGGTGTGCGGGACCGTAGCCCAGCTTCATGGAGACGGTTGCGAATGGTCCTCGCCGATACCCCAGGAGCAACAGTGCCCCTAATTTGCTGGGAAGTGGCGGTGCGGTCCCCTACGGCACTGCGTAGGATCCTACGGTCTTGGCGTGCATCCGTGCGTCGCTGCGGTCCGGTCCCAGGTCGACGGGCATGTGCACCTTCCGCCGACCACTGGCGACAACATCGATGTACTGTGGAGACCTCACGCCCCACGTGTTGAGCAATTCGGCGGTACGTCCACCCGGCCTCCCGCATGCCCACTATACGCCCTCGCTCAAAGTCCGTCAACTGCACATACGGGTCACGTCCACGCTGTCGCGGCATGCTACCAGTGTTAAAGACTGCGATGGAGCTCCGTATGCCACGGCAAACTGGCTGACACTGACGGCGGCGGTGCACAAATGCTGCGCAGCTAGCGCCATTCGACGGCCAACACCGCGGTTCCTGGTGTGTCCGCTGTGCCGTGCGTGTGATCATTGCTTGTACAGCCCTCCCGCAGTGTCCGGAGCAAGTATGGTGGGTCTGACACACCGGTGTCAATGTGTTCTTTTTTCCATTTCCAGGAGTGTAGAAACCAACCACCTAAAACTAAATATTAATATCTTACATGCTATCATCACAGTGTTTATTAAATAAGCTATAATATTAATAGAATGTTGTTTTCCTAAGACAATCTAGCAAACAATTTTACACACACATACAAACTCAATTTACAACGGACAGTTACAATAATAACCACTTATTGTCATGCTATATTTCTTCTGGTTGCTTGGCAGTGCAAATAAACTGTCATGCCTTGGTGTACAAGGCTGGTGCTATAGCTCAAGCAATAATAGGTTATGGAATATCTCTGTGTGGTGGCCCAGCAGTTCTGCCAACATTGGATTAGGGGATCTTTGGGCTGCAGACGGTTGCTGCTGTGGCTGTGCCACTGTATAGTCGAACGACAACAGATCTGATAAATCGGGAAGACATCCTGAGGGCAGTGGCTGCTGCTGCTGCTGAGGCAGTAATACGTCACAGAGCATATCCATGACTGCTCCAGCACCAGATTAGGATCTGTAACGGTAACAATGAAACGTAACTATAGACTCATATTACATATAAGGAGTGCCTATTGAGTATATTATAACATTATTAATTTATCATGATAGGTCAGCACGTTTGTAAAATACACATCAGTAATTTCCTAAGTGATTCATGGAAGCTGCACAGCATTGTCTGCTAATCTTCCTTCATTTTGGAGAGCTGTGATTGCTTTGATGCCCACATGCAAATTGGTGAGTTTTTTTAATAATAATCATACCGTTATAATAAAAAGAACTGACAAACAGTTACTGTCCTACTTTTTTGTCTGATTAATTTCTGTCGGTGACCTTTAAGACAGGACAAAGTACAGATAGTAAGTGATGGCACTTATACAATCTAAATACAAAAATTAAATTTGGTCGATCGAGGGGGGTGGGGGGGCTGAACTAACACATCATTGTCTGGCACATCATTGTTCCAGGGCTCCGGCGCAATTGACTGAGAGCATGATGACGTTGACGTTGATGCTCATATATTGCACAGAAATTCGAGGAAAATTGTTTGCACAGCACCGCATGTATATTAATGCGAGCGCTCTCACGGGGTGTAGGTGGCGTGTGGAGGCGATATGGCGTACATAAGTGTCGGGTGTGGGTTGCCTTCACAGAGCAGTAACGTGATGATGTCCTGGCCTTGGTACAATTGTCCAGATGCGACGATGTCGGATCCAGGAATGCTGATGTCATTGAAATATAACAAGCACAATTGGCTGAGCCCCAGATGATAGTGTCAGTGATTCCAGTGATGCTGGTCTGATTATATACTAAATGAATTTTATCCATAGTGGATTCTGTTGAACTCCGTGAGTGTTCCTTTACAGGGTGTAGAAAAAATTTCCGTAACGAGTCACATCTTCAGGCGTATACAGGGTGTTACAAAAAGGTACGACCAAACTTTCAGCAAACATTCCTCACTCACAAAGAAAGAAAATATGTTATGTGAACATGTGTCCGGAAACGCTTACTTTCCATGTTAGAGCTCATTTTATTACTTCTCTTCAAATCACATTAATCATGGAATGGAAACACACAGCAACAGAATGTACCAGCGTGACTTCAAACACTTTGTTACAGGAAATGTTCAAAATGTCCTCCGTTAGCGAGGATACATGCATCCACCCTCCATCGCATGGAATCCCTGATGCGTTGATGCAATCCTGGAGAATGGCGTATTGTATCACAGCCGTCCACAATGCGAGCACGAAGAGTCTCTTTATTTGGTACCGGGGTTGCGTAGACAAGAGCTTCCAAATGCCCCCATAAATGAAAGTCAAGAGGGTTGAGGTCAGGAGAGCGTGGAGGCCATGGAATTGGTCCGCCTCTACCAATCCATCGGTCACCGAATCTGTTGTTGAGAAGCGTACGAACACTTCGACTGAAATGTGCAGGAGCTCCATCGTTCATGAACCACATGTTGTGTCGTACTTGTAAAGGCACATGTTCTAGCAGCACAGGTAGATTATCCCGAATGAAATCATGATAACGTGCTCCATTGAGGATAGGCGGAAGAACATGGGGCCCAATCAATACATCACCAACAATGGCTGCTCAAACGTTCACAGAAAATGTGTGTTGATGACGTGATTGCACAATTGCGTGCGGATTCTCGTCAGCCCACACACGTTGATTGTGAAAATTTACAATTTGATCACGTTGGAATGAAGCCTCATCCGTAAAGAGAACATTTGCACTGAAATGAGGATTGACACATTGTTGGATGAACCATTCGCAAAGTGTACCCGTGGAGGCCAATCAGCTGCTGATAGTCCCTGCACACGCTGTACATTGTACTGGTTCTCCCGTAGCACTCTCCATACAGTGACGTGGTCAACGTTACCTTATACAGCAGTAACTTCTCTGACGCTGACATTAGAGTTACCGTCAACTGCAAGAAGAATTGCCTCATCCATTGCAGGTGTCCTCGTCGTTCTAGGTCTTCCCCAGTCGCGAGTCATAGGCTGGAATGTTCCGTGCTCCCTAAGACGCCATCAATTGCTTCGAACGTCTTCTGTCGGGGCACCTTCGTTCTGGAAATCTTTCTCGATACAAACGTACCGCGCCACGGCTATAGCCCCGTGCTAATCCATACATTAAATGGGCATCTGCGAACTCCGCATTTGTAAACATTGCACTGACTGCAAAACCATATTCGTGATGAACACTAACCTGTTGATGCTACGTACTGATGTGCTTGATGCTAGTACTGTAGAGCAATGAGTCGCATGTCAACACAAGCACCGAAGTCAACATTACCTTACTTCAATTGGGCCAACTGGCGTTGAATCGAGTAAGTACGGTACTTACTGACGAAACTAAAATGAGCTCTAACATGGAAATTAAGCGTTTCCGGACGCATGTCCACATAACATCTTTTCTTTATTTGTATGTGAGGAATGTTTCCTGAAAGTTTGGCCGTACCTTTTTGTAACACCCTGTATACATTCATGCACTTGTTTGTTTTGCTGGAGATCACTGTATAAATACAAAAAATTATATACTGATGACTAAAGAGATACAAGTGGGACAATTGTAGGTGGCAAAGCAGCATTTGTCGAAAACTGATCTTCACTAACATAAAGATGAAGCATTATATTTTATTGTATTGTATGTTAACCGGGGACCTAGAAACGACGGAGAGGTTTCGTCCCCGTCGCAGCCACAGCGGTCCACAACCCCACGACGACTACCGCAGTCCACTTCACCCCTCCGCCGCCCGACACCGAACCCAGGGTTATTGTGCGTTTCGGCCCCCGGTGGACCCCCCAGGGAACGTCTCACACCAGACGAGTGTAACCCCTATGTTTGCGTGGTAGAGTAATGGTGGTGTACGCGTACGTGGAAAATCTGGTTGCGCAGCAATCGTCGACATAGTGTAACTGAGGCGGAATAAGAGGAACCAGCCCGCATTCGCCGGGCGGATTGGTGTCGGGGACCAGGCGCTCCTTCCCGCCCGGAAAGCCGTGCGTTAGACCGCACGGCCAACCGGGCAGACTAGTATAGAGCATCATTATTATAGTTACGCTGTGGTGACAGTTTTTCCACTCAGGTGCACACTTGTTATCATTAATGATTAATGCCTCATCTTTATGTAAGTACAGATATATTTTCGACAAATGCTGCCTTTCCACTTACAATTGTCCCTCTTGTATCTCTTTAGTCACCAGCAAATAATTTTTTTGTATTTATGCAGTGATCTCCAGCAATATAAAATGTACATGAATGTATAGACACCTGAGGATGGGCGCAAGCCAGAATTCGTTCGTGTGACAAATAAATACCCTTTTATTGTGATGGACAGCGGAATTTTTCTACACCCTATATTATACACTGCGTCCCCACTGTTAACAATTCTAAACATATGCATTCCAGTGGCTGTTGTCTCTTAGAAAAAACGGCAGTTCTAATCATTAACGCAGCCGCCGATGGTGTTTACTTGTACCAAGTTACGTTAACATCCGACCATGTCTTCGGGATGCTTCAGTTTGTTTAGTCAGGCAGGTTAAGTAAAGAGACACTAGAGACATAACTCAATAGAGGCATTTGAAATATTTAGCTCTGGTCAAGAGAATTGTGACGTTTCTCTTACTCAGTGGGTCTGGTCGCTTTTCATTTAAACTGCTATATGTCCCAAACTCCTATTTCTGAGCGCTTGATTTCTGCTATAATTCTGGAGAAGACGAAACGTCCGTCAAAAAGCTGACTAATACACCAGATCCCCGAAACTGAGCAGCGGATAATTGTCTGAGGTGTCTATTTGTCATCCCAAATTTTCATTGACTACTTACAACACAAGCCTCTTCCTATCGTTAATGTTTAAACTCATGGAATTGATAGCTTTTCCAAAAAATAATTTCTTTCCTCTAATTTCCTGTAATATCCTTGTAGTCAATATAGTCAATAAATATCTTGCACTGCACATACATTCTCTCAAAAGATTAATAAACATAATGAAGCACTTGAATATCACAAGTTGAACTATTTTCATAAAGGAAATATTGCAAATACCCCGCCTCACATTCGCTGGCTAACTTTTGAATGATTCGTGCAAGCAATAATAGTATCAACCAAATATCTGGCCTGTTACAACCAATATCAGTACGCTAGTGTCAGACGAATATAAAATAATGACTGGGGTGTTCACAGTTTAACTCACATCTATCTTCACACGGACACAGCCCACGGTGCTCTTTGTTGGTTGTGTGATTGTCGGGTTGCCATCGCCGCACACACTGCTACGACCCAGGTAGTGTGTCCCCCGGCGAGTCGAATTCCTTTACTATCACAGTTTTCAAACAAAGTCGTACAATGATTACCTCCCAGTTCTAGAGTCGATTCTATTGGTCAGAAAATGGTTCCTCACATTGCCCTAGAGTTTGTCTCTGTAGGAGAAAATAAAATAAAAGCGCGTGTATTACCAACGTAGTCGGACCATCAGTGAATGTGCAGAAACCATAGCACAGTTTATAAAATTACTTGATTTAAACCGCGTAGATGTGTATGTAATAAAACAATACGTAGTGCAAGGAATTCTCCATGCTATACAATCTCATGAAAAATCTTGTAGAGAAACAGCGACAACCGCACAGAAACAAAATAAAGACATGCTAAATGAAAAGTTCTTAGCTGTCAAGACTCAAGGCGATGAAGTCTTCTAACGTCTACCGTAATAGGGCTGACAAGGAGAGGTCCCCAGCGATGCGGTCGACTTTTTCAAACCATCCATACGGTGATGTCGGTTAAGATCACATGTCTCACAAAAAGCAGCCGTTCAACCTGGTGGGCCCTTGTTTGCGAGTAATATACGAAAAAAAATCATAATTTTGTGTGATACTTTATACTGTTAAATGTGGAACACTTTGGAGACTGTTTGCACGGTGTAATGGATAGGATAAAAACTTCGCATGTACAAGGCTCTGGGTCCGAATCTCTAAAATGCACGAATTATTTTTTATTTTTAAAACTTTATAGACATTACTACGATCAGTATTTTTATTCAGATAATTGGTTTAAATCTAATTTTTTAATTCCGTTCCCTCGTCACATAATTTTACGCAATATCAGCTTCTTTTACGCAATATCAGCTTCTTCATTTGCTCTCATTTTTCTTCTATCCTTCGTCCTCCGCATAAAATATATGTTCCTTTAATTTTTAATTATCTTTACGTACTAATATGGATTTAATTTCCTTTGTTTCACCACGCTGTTATTTCGTCCACATTATTGCGTTCATTATATCTATTTCTCATTTTTCTTGAATTTTGTTTTACTTACGAGCCCACTGCCATTTAAATTTTCATCTGCGTCATTTTTATCATAGTGCAATTAGTATTTAGGCTATGTTTTAAACGTCCGTGCAAAAACCTGCTCATCTGGTAACAAAATTATTATTTTTTCACCATTCCCAAATTTAAATAGATAATATCGTCTTTTTGTTTTCTAAATGCTAGATCGGAATTTTCAAATAATTGAATATTATAATAGCTATATGTAATTAAATTCATATGCGAAAACTCCAGTTGGAAAAAGAATGATATAAAGAAAAATGAAACAAATGAAAAAGTTCACACGATGATTAAAATGATGAGACAGAGGAATAGAAATAAAAACTTACATTTAAACAGTTAAGTGAATAAAAATAATGATCGAAGTAATTTCGATAAAGATTTGAATCCACAGCCTCCTGCTTCTGAAGCTGCTATCCTATCCAGTACACCACGAAAACAGTCTCCATAATGCAACTTTTTACCGCTATAGAATATAACGCAAAATTCTGAATTTTTTTCTCAATTTATAGCAGACAGGGGCCCACCGGGTTGAATGGCTTCAGTATGCAATACCTGGGGTCTTAAACTACATCACCGTATAAATAGTTCTTCTTTTTTAGTACCTTTGTCCCGCACCAGAGAAAGGTCGGCATCGTCATTTATGGATTTGGGATTATTAGTTTAAGAGCTGGCCGGACGCCCTTCCTGTCGCCACCGCGTTATCCATGTAAAAGTGATCGAAAGTTTCTAAATGTTTACAAATCCTGAAACTGAGGTGAGACACCGGAATCAGCCCGGTATTCACCTAGTGCGATGTGGGAAACAGCCTAAAAACCACGTACAGGTTGGCCTGGCAGAACGGTCGTCGTCCTTAACCCGCGGGGCTGATTCGATCCGGGGCCAGTACAGCTCCCCGTACCGACAGCGACGCTTTAATGACTACAGCTATACGGATGGGTAAAACAGAATGATTTATCTCGTACAGAATGCCCTCATCCACGCAAATCAACATGGAATTTATAAACATGGAACATTTCTCACAAGATAGTCTTGAAGCCATGGATCAAGGCAGTCAAATAATGAGTAGCACACCAACGTTTATTAACTACAGAACAATAAAAAGGGGTAACAGTGTAAAACTGATTGGACAGAGTATTTCTTGGTAGAAAGCGCGCAACATTCGTTGTGCGGAGAGTAATCGACATACATAAAAGTATATGAAATATTCCGTATGTAAGTGTGTTGGAACACTTTTAAATCATGTTGAATGTTAATAAATGGGCACACAATATTAATAGTATCTTCAGAATTTTTACAGATCATATAGTTGTATGTAATAAAGTACTGTCCGAAAAAAGCTGCACAAATATTCACCCATGTCCTGATAAGATTCTAAAGTGGTGGAAAGACTGACACCTTGCTTCAAACATTCAAAGAATATAAAATTGTGCGCTTCACAGAAAGCATAAACGGCTATAGTATCGATGAATCACAGCTGACGTCGCTCAACTCATACAGGTATTCGAATGTAACAGTTTGTAGGGACATGAAGTGTAATGATTATGCAGGAAAAGCAAGTGACGGACTTGTTTTCACTGGTGATATACTGAGAAACTGTAATGAGTCTATAAACGACATTGATTTCAATAAACTGATGTTGCCCGTCCTAGAACATTGCCTAAATGTGTGGAATCCACAGTAAATACAGGGCTCCCCAAAATGATCTTTACATATTTGATCACATCTATTTCAAAAATAATTACAGATAGAAAGGTGCAGTTTGTGACATATTATTCACACACAGCTGGAATTTTAGTAGCTGTTTAACAGAGTTCAACATGTGTGCCATTTGTAGGACGCAGGACATTTAAGCAGTATTCCAGTTCCTCCCATTTCCGGCGTAGCATGTCATCGTTAGTTGTCTTGTTGCTCTGATGCGAGCTCACATCCCTGCACATCCAACACACGGGTCTGATTGAAATTATCCTTCAAAAGGACCCAAAGAAAGGAATATAATTGGAGTTATTTTTGGAGACCTTGGGGACAACGAAATGAGCCCTCGTCTGCCAGTCCTACGGCCTGGAAATGTGTCGTCTAAAGTCTTCTCAATGATCGGGGCCCAGTGACGAGGATCACCATCGTACTGCCGCGTGATGTCACGAAGTAGATCTTCGACCTGCGGAAATGGAAACTGATTCCACGTGCCAAGATAAACAGGTGAGGGAATTGACGCATCTGCAAAGAAAACGGTCACACCGCACCGCACTGTCACATCCCAGGATTATCTTTTAACTGTCGTGCACAATTTCCATGCTAAAGTGGCTGTTCTCAGAGCCCCCGATCCTCACATTGTGTAGGTTTACCTTCGCAAACTTCGTCTGTGTACACCACCTTTTGCAGATAGTCTGGGTCATCGTCAATGTGGATCAGAATCACAGTTGCAAATGTCTTTCGATTTGGTCTACCATAAGGTCAAAAACCGGAAAGCAGCTGCATCTTGTAAGCATTAAGGTTCAGTCTCTTGTGTAGTACCATGTGCACGCCGCTTGATCTAGCTGAAACTGTCGAGACACTTGACGAATCGATTTGATTGGGCTCTCGCTGAAAGCCTGCTGCACCCGGTCCACATCTGCATCTACATCTACATCTACATCTACGTGCCTGGCAGAGGATTCAATGAACCACTTTCATGCTGTCTCTCTACCGTTCCGTTCTCGAACGGCACGCGGGGAAAACGAGCACTTAAATTTTTTCGTGCGAGCCTTGATTTCTCTTATTTTATCGTGATGATCAGTTCCCCCTAAGTAGGTGGGTGCCAACAGAATGTTTCCGCAATCGGAGGAGAAAAATGGTGATTGAAATTGAATGAGAAGTCCCGTCGCAACGAAAAACGCCTTTGTTTTAATGATTACCACTCCATTTCACGTATCATGTCTGTGACACTATCTCTCCTATTTCGCGATAATACAAAACGAGCTGCCCTTCTTTGTTCTTTTTCGATGTCATCCGTCAGTCCCACCTGATGCGGATCCCACACCGCACAGCAGTACTCCAGAATAGGGCGGACAAGCATAGTGTAAGCAGTCTCTTTGGTAGACCTGTTGCACCTTCTAAGTGTTCTGCCAATGAATCGCAGTCTTTGGTTTGCTCTACCCACAATATTATCTATGTGAGCGTTCCAATTTAGGTTATTTGTAATTGTAATCCCTAAGTATTTTGTTGAATTTACAACCCTCAGATTTGTATGACTTATCGCGTAATCGAAATTTAGCTGATTTCTTTTAGTACTCATGTGAATAACTTCAGACTTTTCTTTATTCAGGGTCAATTGCCACTTTTCGCACCATACAGATATCTTATCTAAATCATTTTGCAAGACGTTTTGATCATCTGATGACTTTACAAGACGGTAAATGACAGCAACATCTGCAAACAATCTAAGACGGCTACTCAGATTGTCTCCTATGGCGTTAATATAGATCAGTAACAATAGAGAGCCTATAACACTTCCTTGGGGAACGCCGGATATTACTTCTGTTTTGCTCGATGACTTTCCTTTTATTACTACGATCTATGACCTTTCTGACAGGAAATCACGAATCCAGTCGCACAACCGAGGCGATACTCTGTAGGCACGCAGTTTGATTAGAAGACGCTTGTGAGGAACGGTGTCGAAAGCCTTCTGGAAATCTAAAAATATGGAATCAATTTGACATCCCCATTTTCTGAATCCGTGCTGACTATATGTCAATAAATCGTTTTCTTCGAGGTACTTCATAATGTTCGGATACAGTATATGTTCTTAAACCCTACTGCAAATCGACGTTAGTGATATTGACCTGTAATTCAGCGGATCGTACTTCATAATGTTCGGATACAGTATATGTTCTTAAACCCTACTGCAAATCGACGTTAGTGATATTGACCTGTAATTCAGCGGATTACTCCTACTTCCCTTTTTGGATATTGGTGTGACTTGATCAATCTTCCAGTCTTTAGGTACGTATCCTTCTGTGAGCGAGTGGTTGTATATAATTGCTAAATATGGAACTATTTTATCAGCATACTCTGAGAGGAACCTGACTGGTATACAATCTCGACCGGAGGCCTTGCCTTTATTAAGTGATTTAAGCTGCTTTGTTACACCGAGGATACCTACTTCTATGTTTCTCATATTGGCAATTGTTTTTGATTGGAATTCAGGAATATTTACTTCGTCTTCTTTGTTGAAGGAGTTTCGGAAAACCGTGTTTAATAACTCTGCTTTAGTGGCATTGTCATCAGTGATTTCACCTTTGTTGTCGCTCAGTGAAGGTATTGATTGTGTCTTGCCACTGGTGTGCTTTATGTATGACCAGAATCTCTTTGGGTTTTCTGCCAGATTTCGAGACAGAATTTCTTTGTGGAAATTATTAAAAGCATCTCGCATTGAAGTACGTGCCATATTTCGAACTTCGGTAAAACTTTGCCAAACTTGGGGATTTTGCGTTCTTTTTAATTTGGCTTGCATCACTCGCGCTCGATGCCCAGAACTCGTCTTCTTCCCGACACTTCTGTATTCCTTGAACCTGTCTGATGGTCGAACGTGATGATGGTGGTGTATTATAATATGTCCCGAAATTTCGCTGGACCTGTGTGTCAGATTTGGTCTCTATCGACAATAACACACGCTGTTTCATATGCTGGGGGCCGTTTTCATCAGTAACTAACCCGAAAAAAATCAGAACGTCAGCTGCACGTGAACATTAACATGAAGAAAAACTTTACCGCTATGTAAAAATTACACCAAGAACAAGACATATCTAACTATCCCCATTTCTGAAATACGCAGATCAAGTTGTATAGACAATTCTGAAAAACCCTATGGTATTAAAAAGGGATATTGAAGGTATAAGAAGAAAGGCAACAGGAATGGTCACAGATTTTTTTGACCCACGGGAGAGCGTCATCGAGATGCTGACAAACATTAACTGGCAGACACTTTCAGATAAACACCAACTATCCCGCAAAAGCCTGCTTACACTTTTTCGAAGGAGAGTATTAAGCTAGCAATTTAGCAATAAACACACACCAAAACAGTTTTGCATCACCCCAGTTCTCAGAACTCCTGAAGACAGACGTCGACTGTGGATATTGTATTACGGACACAGTCCCTTTGAGAGAGATGTCACTAAACCCGTCCAAAGATGTAAACAACCATGCATGAGCAGCGCCTATTAGACAGAAGGGATCCGACACCCGATCAGTTTCAGTCATTCCACCAGGAAGGAGGTACACGGCTCGTGTTGTCTTTAGTTCAACCATGCCAGGACGGTCAATACCGCCGTTCGATCGCATCCGCATTGTTACTTTGTGCTAGGAAGGGCTCTCAAAAAGGGAAGTGTCCAGGCGTCTCGGAGTGAACCAAAGCTATGTTGTTTGGACATGGAGGAAATAAGGGGAGACAGGAACTGTCAATGACATGCCTCGCTCTGGCCGCACAAGAACTACTACTGCAGTAGATGACCGCTACCTACGGATTATAGCTCGGAAGAACCCTAACAGCAATATCACCATGTTGAATAATGCTTTTCGTGCAGCCATAGAACGTCGTGTTACGACTGGAACTGTGCGCAATAGGCTGCATGATGCGCAGCTTCACTCCCGACGTCCACGGCGAGGTCCATCTTTGGAAACAGGACGCCATGCAGCGCGGTACAGATGGGCTCAACAACATGGCGAATGGACTGCTTAGAATTGGCATCAGATTCTCTTCACTGTCGCATATGCCTTAGACCAGACAATCGTCTGAGACGTGTTTGGAGGCAACCCCGTCAGGCTGAACGCCTCAGACCAGCGGGTGCAGCAAGGTGGAAGTTCGTTGTTGTTCTGGGGGTGGCATTCTGTGGGGCCAACGTACGCCGCTGGTGGTCATGGAAGGCGATGTAATAGCCGTACGATACGTCAGTGCCATCCTCCGACCGATAGTGCAACCATATCGGCAGCATACTGGCGACGCATTCGTGCACGTCTTGTAAATGACTTCCTTCAGGATAACGATATCGCTCGACTAGAGTGGCCAGCATGTTCTCCAGACATGAACTCTATCGAACATGCCTGGGATAGATTGAAAAGGGTTCTTTGTGGACGACGTGACCCACCAACCAATCTGAGGGATCTACTCCGAATCGCCGTTGAGGAGTGGGGTAATCTGGACCAAAGTGCCTTGATGAAATTTTGGATAGCATGCCACGACGAATACAGGCATGCATCAATGTAAGGGGACGTGCTACTGGTGTGTACAGCAATCTGGACCACCACCTCTGAAGGTCTCAGTGTGTGGTGGTACCACATGCAGTGTGTGGTTTGCATGAGCAATAAAAAGGATGGGCATGATTTTTATGTTGATCTCTATTCCAGTTTTCTGTACAGGTTCCCGAATTCACCGAACCGAGGTAATGCAAAACTTTTTTTATGTGTGTATAATTAAAACGCGCACAGAAGTGTTGAATCCATTTTTCTTCCAGTGTTCCATTAGCACAGGGAACTTGGTACAATGGGAACTAGTATAGACGTAAGGGTAGATATTGAAGAAAAAAGATAACTCATATAGTATCGATTTTGGAATGGGAACTCACTGAGATACTGCATGCAGAATATGCTTAGCTTCCATGTGTTGGATTTGATGACATACGTAATCAAATGCTCTAGATGAACTCTGGTCAGTGCATGACAGAATTCTTCCACTATCTTCGACACTCCAGATGTCATTAATACTACAGGAGTGGAGGGACATCCTTCAGTCTGTCACTATTACGTTAACAAATAAGATAGAGAAATTTACCTCTTCATCGCCTTGATGAAGAGAGCTTCACGAATTGGCACGGATTACATATGATTCTGGAAGCACTAGGGAGTCATCCTGTTCCTTGCACACTGAAACACAGACAACTCACGGAAGATGGTCACAGTTGGATGCAAGTTGCATACCTCTCCCTCTCCGTCGATGGCCTGCAGAGACTGTAGTCAAAAGACTGGAGAGGCTAATAAAGTGTTCCTGTATTGTCCACCGGCGAGACACAATGACAAACATCTCAGCAACGCAGTTTCAATCCCATCAATGTCCCCAACCACCAGTGTGGTTGTACCCTCTTGGCAAATAGGACGAATCATCTAATGTGGTCTCAAACACACTCTTTCCCTGCCATCGGCGTGTACCAACGCGTGTCGCGTTTGATAAGCCCAGGTAGCATTTTCCAACGTTAAATTTTGGAGGTTAAAACCAACTTTACTAATCTCCGCGCCCTGTAACACACGGTGAGGAGTACCAAACGTGTGGCGATGTGGTGGTTTCGGTTGGTATGCCCGCTCACCGGGTTTCTACTCCCCAGTACTCAATTGTCGAGAGTTTTCGCAGGGCTGTCTATCGACTGTGCAATACACGATAGTCGTCGGCGAGCCCTGTCACCAGCAAATTGTTTTCCACTGCAGTTTACTCTGCCAGTGGTGGTTTCCACCGATCTGACTGTCTCGATGACACTAGGGAAAGTATATGGCAAAGTTCTCAAAAACAGAACGATGAGGCTATTTCAAGACGTCTGTCGTCTGAGTCTTTCACGGCGGCGTAACTGGATAAATTGTTCTCCATTTGCAAGCAGCGTCAATTGAGATAAAATTTTCAAGCTTTCGTGTGCGGTCGTCACTATCTTCCGCTGGTATTTTGGGTCTTGAGGAAGATAACGGTGACAGTTGTCGTAAGTTCAAGAGTTTTATCTCAACTGACGAGGCATGAAAAACCGAGAAGTCTCTTTCCTAGCCTTTATCATGACGTACGGGATCGGATGTTATCATAACTTGACAAATTTATTTTATTTTAACTTTGTGGTCGGATGCCTTTCCTGCTCCCCATTTGTCAGGCAGCTCAAGGGAGGGCACTCGTACGCGCCACGTGTGATTTGTTCCCTCTGTTATCGTACTTCAACTTTTTGTGTATGGCACTTTCTGAGGGAGAGATTCAGGCAAACCCAACATTTGCGAGGCAAGGAGTGAGACAGACCCTGATCGAATGTGCGCTGCGGATTAACGGCCATCGGCCTGGTACACCGGCCAGCCTGGGTGCGAATTTTAGGTGGTTTTTCAGAATGCTTGCTCGGAAAGATGGAAAAACCACCTAAAAACCACACTCAGGCTAGCGAGCGCACCAGGCCAACGGCCGCTGTTTAGAAGCACAAATTCGGTCAGACTCATTCCCTAACTTCCGTACAAGCTAGGATGCATGAATAAATCGTGTGAAAACCGAAAACACTATCCGTTTTCGAGAGGTGTTAGAGGAGAGTCACTTCCTGGCTGGAAGATCAAGGACAGGCAGCCTATTTGTCTAAAGCAGGTGACAGGAAAATCCCTTTCCAGAGACAGGGAAGTCCATCTACTTTTTGTAGACCGCCAAAATGTATGTAGAAAGGTCCCTCTCGGTAAGTTGTGGTATCCAACGTAATAAACTTGTATAAGCTACCAGCTCATAACAGCTGTACGAAATATTTAGCAAAACATCTCATCAAATATTGGAATGAGGAAATATTTAAGTGGGCCTTTACAAATAACTGCGCGATTAAGAGAAGTATACTGTTTCTCCTCGTTATTCCTCAAGGTATTTGTACACTACTGGCCATTAAAACTGCTACACCACAACGTGCTACAGACGCTAAATTTAACCGACAGGAAGAAGATGCTGTGATATGCAAATGATTAGCTTTACAGAGCATTCACACAAGGTAGGCGCCGATGGCGACATCTACAACGTGCTGACATGAGGAAAGTTTCCGACCGATTTCTCATACACAAACACCAGTTGCCCGCGTTGCCTGGTGAAACGTTGTTGTTATGCCTCGTGTAAGAACGAGAAATGGGTACCATCATGTTTCCGACTTCGATAAAGGTCAGATTGTAGCCTATCGCGATTGCGGTTTATCGTATCGCGACATTGCTGCTCGCGTTGGTCGAGATCCAATGACTGTAGGCAGAATATGGAATCGGTGGGTTCAGGAGGGTAATAAGGAACACCGCACTGGATCCCAACGTCCTCGTATCACTAGCAGTCGAGATGAAATGAAATGAAATGAGCGTTTGGCGTCATTGGCCGGGAGGCCCCTCGCGGGGCAGGTCCGGCCGCCATATCGCAGGTCTTATTACAGTCGGCGCCACATTGGGCGACCTGCACGCCGGATGGGGATGAAATGATGATGAACACAACACAACACCCAGTCCCTGAGCGGAGAAAATCTCCGACCCAGCCGGGAATCGAACCCGGGCCCAGAGGACGGCAATCCGTCACGCTGACCACTCAGCTACTGGGGCGGACAGCAGTCGAGATGACAGGCATCTTATCCGCATGGCTATAACGGATCGTGCAGCCACGTCTCGAACCATCTGCACGAAAAGTTCGACGACGTTTGCAGCAGCATGGAATATCAGCTGGGAGACCATGGCTTCGGTTACCCTAGACGCTTCATCACAGACAGGAGCGCATGCGATGGTGCACTCAACGACGAACCTGGGTGCACAAATGGCAAAACGTCATTTTTTCGGATGAATCCAGGTTCTGTTTACAGCATCATGATGGTCGCATCCGTGTTTGGTGACATCGCGGTGAACGCAAATTGGAAGCATGTATTCCTCATCGCCATATTGGCGTATCACCCGGCGTGATGGTATGAGGTGCCATTGGTTACACGTCTCGGTCACCTCTTGTTCGCATTGATGGAACTTTCAACAGTGGACGTTACATTTCAGATGTGTTACGACCCGTGCCTCTAACCTTCATTCGATCTCTGCCATACCCTACATTTCAGCAGGATAATGCACGACCGAATGTTGCAGGCCCTGTACGGGCCTTTCTGGGTACAGGAAATGTTCGACTGCTGCCCTGGCCAGCACATTCTCCAGATCTCTCACCAATCGAAAACGCCTGGTCAATGGTGACCGAGCAACTGACTCGTCATAATATGCAGTCACTGCACTTGATGAACTGTGGTATCGTGTTGAAGCTACATGGGCAGCTGTCCTTGTACACGCCATCCAAGCTCTGTTTGACTCAGTGCCCAGGCGTATCAAGGCCGTTATTAAGGCCAGAGGTGGTTGCTCTGGGTACTGATTTCTCAGGATCTATACACCCAAACTGCGTGAAAATGAAATCACATGTCAGGTCTAGTATAATATATTTGTACAATGAATACCCATTAATCATCTGCATTTCTTATTGATGTAGCAATTTTAATGGCCAGTAGTGTACGTCTATAAACGGAAAAGAATATTCCATAGCACGCGGTGGAGAAAGTACTTTTCGTAGCCCACAATTCGCTGACGATCAGAGAGATGGAGATGATGTGAAGTAAACGTCACGTAAACTCACAGAATAGTGTAATAATTGTCATTTGACAATGAATACAAATAAGGCCGAATACGTCGTAATAGGAGACCATTGGGACGACGTACAGATGGGTCAACACACAACAGAATGTAGTAAATTAAAAAAAAAATTAGATGCGATTAACAACTAAAGGAGACAGAGGAGCAGAAGTCGTGAGCAGATGTGGTCAATGTATAGATGCAATGAAACCACTAAATATCATGCTGCTGATTAAAGATGTAATTAAGAACAGCAAAAGTCGAATTTGTGAAATAATAGTTGCAAGTAAAACACGTATCAGGCAGAAAAATAAAAACTAACAAACAAGAATAAAAAGAAAATAATAGTAATGGTTCGAAATGGTTCAAATGGCTCTGAGCACTATGGGACTTAACTCCTGAGGTCATCAGTCCCCTAGAACTTAGAACTACTTAAACCTAACTAACCTGAGGACTTCACAAACATTCATGCTCGAGGCATGCCTGAAACCGTAGCGGTCGTGCGGTTCCAGACTGTAGCGTCTAGAACCGCTCGGCCACCCCGGCCGGCAAGAGTAATGGAAATGAAATGCTGGAGGCTGCCGTGGAGTAACAAGAAGGGCTTGGGAAAAAATAAATCGAGAAATAAAAGAGAGAATATGACCTGGTACTGACTTTATACAGAGCAATGAAAAGAGACGGTTCAGACAGAGAATACCTTTGAACATAAAATAACAGAGCTGGAACATCCAGGAAGAAAAAAACACAGTATAGTCATAAATGCGATGTGAATTTCTAGCAATACTGGAAGGACTACAAGTGGAGGTATTGGAAGACCTGCAATACTGTCTACTGAGATCCGAGTGAGGGCAGTATCCGAAAGAAACTCACCAGATGATCATCAGTGTCATCGTTCTGTCTCACGTTAGGCACATGACAGGTGATACGTATAATGTCCAGTGCACTGGCAGCAAGGTCTGGCAGCAATTAGAAGAGTTGGAATTGTATGTCCTGTCCATCCTGCCCTCACCTGTCATCTCTAAGGTCACTGTAAGGTCTGCCGAGATTCCTTTAGCGTAATGCACCGAACTAATTGTGCTGTAAATACAAAAATAAGGATGGTACAGAAACTGTGTAAATATTTTCAAGTGTGAGGAATTTCTTGAGTAAACAACGTTCAATAGGATGATGCCTAATAAAGCACTGTCTTGTTCAAACCGACGTTTTTAATTAATGTTACTTCGTACATTAAAAATGGCTGGTAACGCTCACTCGCTTGTCGGAAATGAAATGTCCGCTAATACAACCAAATTCACAGAAGAAAAATTTGCTTGTTATTAAAAGGTAAGCAGATGATTTGAAAATGACAAAACAAAAAAACAGTAGGAAATGTGAATATACAGGAAGTGCGGTCTTTCGAGTACAATTGGTTAAAGGACAGTTAATATTATCAGAGAAAGCAGGAACTGTGTTGTAGTAAAAGTAACAGAGTCAAACTCATATGTGTATAAAAGAAGACTCTTTTGCTCAGAATTGACGAAAACGTAGCAAGAGTAAAACGATTTCTTCCTCTCGTGTGTTGTAATAAAAACTTTTATTGCTGTCGTTAACGCAGTAACGTCAATCGGAAAGAAGCTCCCTGTCGCACAGATTCGTGTCAATATATTTGGCAATAAATCCGATCGTGAAAGAAGCTTTCTATACCTCTTCAGAATACTCCTTCTGTTAACGTGCCCCATACACGACGCAGTATTCTTTCACTTCAGCAGAGACATACGGACAGCAGTTGCCATTCTATCATGCAACAAACTTGTTGAAAGAGGAGTCCTCTTTGATCAATAATAATGCTTTTGATTTTACAGTGGAACATACGTGAGGGTCTAGCCTTAGACACTACGCACTTTATATAGGCTGTACATATATTTGAAGTGACCTCTTTTAGTTGTTTCACATGACAGGAATGATCATTCGGAGCAAGACCTCTAGAAAACAAAGGCTGTAAAATACATACCTTAAATGCTATGAGTACTTGTTCAGTAGAGTAGATGTATCTCACATTAGCGAAGACGAACAAGTGCTCTCAGTTTCTAAGATATGCGCTTTAGAGCCCAAGTTTAGATGTTTCTTGTTTTGATCGACGCTACCACCTTTCAAACTATGGAAACCTAAGAGCTTTTTCACGGTATCGAAGGAATGCTGACAGCTCATAAGGCATGCATTTTAGAGCGCATGTTCGCTATACGTTTCTGCTTCGAGTGGCCGTTCTTGTCATATACCTGAATATTCACTATTAACCTGGAACATGCTGTATATCTTTTACCTTGCTGATAGAGGGGACTGGAATATGCTACAATCTGTGTTAGCTGCACCTAAGTTCGTATTGAAAATGATATCTATTCAAAACCAACAACCTTCTACCCAAGTGTGTAACGGAATGTGCACAGGGTATTACGTAGTATGAGTGAGTGTCTCTGGAGAATTGATAGCGAACGTAAAAAGAAGCAATGAAGTTCCCATACATGAGATCGTGCCGAAAATAAATATCTCCTAATTTTTCTGTGAAAACTCTGGAAACTTTTTAAATAAAACAAACTTTATTAACATTATACATCTTCGATCGTATCTACACAGTCACCTTGGCGACGAAAACATTTCTCGCAACGCCAGACTAGTTTGTTAACAACGTCAGTGGAGAATGCTTCACTTCGTTGTCGGAGCTGTTGTACCGGACGAAATAACACTCGTCGGCAAAGTGATAGGTTCTTGGATTTACTCCTGGAAGAGGCTAAGTTGATACTACAACAGACAAAATATTACGTGGGTGAGTCAAATGAAAACCTTAAATTTGTAATAACAAATCGAAATTTCGCGCCGTTATCCTGTAAGTTGGTAGCGTGCTACAAACAGCGTGCAGAATGGCCTGTAGGTGGCAGCATAATGCAGATGCACACATACCGTAGCAGTATCAGTATAAATATGACCGCCCCACTTGCGACCTACACCAGGGAAGAACAGCTTTCTGTTATTCGGCTTTTGCGTAGTGAAGGTGTGAAACCTATTGAAATTCATCGACGAATGCAGCAAGCCTACGAGTAGAGTAGGAAGTTCGCAAATGGTGTGACTTCAGTGGAAGTTGCTCCTCGTCCAGGTCAGGCACAACAAGTTGTGACTCCATAGAACATTGCAGCAGTTGAAGCCACAGTGAAGCAAAACCGCCGAGTGACACTGAATGATATTGCAGCATGTTTACAGATTAGTCATGGGTCAGCACACCACTTTGTGCATGATGTGCTCCAGTTTCACAAAGTGCAAGACGGGTGCCACGGCGCTTTTAAAGAGAAGGTGATGGCTTTCTTGCAAGAATCGTTACTGGCGACGAAACCTGGGTTCACTTCCACCAACTGGAAACGAAGAGAGCGAGCAAGGAATGGCGCCATTCCTCATCACCAAAACCAAAGAAGTTTCGAACAGAACCATCAGCAGGGAAGGTTATGCTGACTCTCTTTTGGGACGAAAAAGGTGTCATTTTGGAACATTACATGCCTAGAGGGACCACTGTCGCCAGTGCATCATACACAGATCTCCTAAAAAATCGTCTGGGGCCTGCAATCAAATCAAAGCGACGTGGATTGCTGTCAGCAGGTGTCCTTTTGCAACATGACAATGGAAGGCCCCACACTGCCGGTGCAACTGTTGCAACGATCACAGACCTGCATTTTGAGTCTTCCTCATCCACCATACTCACCAGACCTCGCCCCAAGTGATTTCCATATGTTTGGACCACTCAAAGACGCAATGGGAGGACAGAAGTTTCGTTCTGATGAAGAGGTACGCCACGCGGTGCATGAGTGGTTGCGCGGACTAAAAAAAAAGAAAAGGTTCAAATGGCTCTGGGCATTATGGGACTTAACATCTGAGGTCATCAGTCCCCTAGAACTTAGAACTACTTAAACCTAACTAACCTAAGGACATCGCACACATCCATGCCCGAGGCATGATTCGAACCTGCGACCGTAGCAGTCGTGCGGTTCCGGACTGAAGCGCCTAGAACCGCCCGGCCACTGCGGCCCGCACGCGGACTTCCAAAAGAATTTCTTTCTAAAGGAATTTATGCACTTTGTAAGCGCTGGATGACTTGCATTGAGCGTCGGGGAGATTATGTTGAAAAGTGATACAGCTTTGTACCACTTCTGCACAATAAATAATATTTAAAAAATACTTAATGTTTTCATTTGACTCGCCTATTTAGGTCACTTTGTTACAACTTGAACGAGGATAAGTATTTAAGTTTGTAACGTTCAGTGTCCACCGGGATGTTACTAGAATTTGTAACTATCACTGAACCTTAATGTGCCACTTGATACAGAATAAGATACTAGACTCGTCTCATTACATTACATAGTACAGCTGACGATAAACACTTAAGCACAGTTTTGTCTAATACAGCCAGCACATTGCCTGCTCAGTAGAGGGACGATGCTGTCGCCTCGTCTTCAGTAGTGATTGCTGACTGGGCTGAATGGCACTGCTCTCAGACGTAGGTAAACTTGCTGATGTGATGGCGTATGGAGACACTTCTGGCCGCGTCTACACCGACTGTAGTCATTCGTCACTGAGTGTACCAACTACTAAGCTTACTTGTAGCTTCGTCACGAGATATCAACCTTGCCTTGGCACCTAACTCATCGGACGAAACTGCAGGAGCCACAACGTTACCTCTGCTTGCACTGCTTCATCACTATCAGTGTGTAGTCCTCAAACGTGTTCTTTAAGTTTCGTAAACAGATGAAAATCGGACAGGCCGAAGTTGGGACCGTAAGTAGGAAGTTCGATGACAATGAACCAAGAGATTCGGATTGTTACAGACGTCGCAGCGGTCGTATGTGGTCTGGTATTGTCACGTTGAACGAGAGTGTGCTCCTTTCGTGGACGAACTCTTCGAATTCATGCTTTCAGTTTCCTGGGGGTCTAACAGTACCTTGGAGACTTTATGGTGGTGAGTTTAGGCATGAACAGCGAAAGCTCCACACATGGGACATTCCAGAACAAAGTGAGATTGACTTCGCCTGCTGATGGCACAGTCTTGACCTTTTCTAGTGTCAGTGATCCTTTGTGGAGGAACTCTTCTGATGTTCTCTTGATTTCATGTAAAAATGAAGAACCAAGCCTTCATCATCCGTCACAATTTTGTTACGGGAACCATCGCCCTCGCCCTCAAAACGCAAAAGAAATTGTCAGATGTCAAATATCCTCTGCTTCATTTCACGATTTAACATTCGTGGCACCCACTGAGCACACAGATTCCATCACCGCAGATCTGTAATGATGGTCTGTAGGTCTGTACTCCCCCCCCCCCCCCCCCCCTCGATATCCCTTACTTACCTGAGTGCTGTGCCTGTGTTATCCGAAAGTTTCCTCTGATGAGTTCATCAACCCGATTCCGCTGAATATTGATGGCTCCTGTATGCAGGCGCCCACTCCAAGCTCTTTCACACACATTGTGGTGAGCACATCTGTTTCCTTCATTATGAGCATGAACAACCCAAAGTCACCCATTACTGCTAATGATACAATCATCGCCGTACAAAGTTTTCATTCTTCTACGGATTTCGATTGGAGACACGCTTTGTGCGGTTAGAAACTCGTTTATAGCACGCTGTTTCCCAGGCATCGACGTAGTTATGTTACACGCAGTCATAATACACGCTACAATTCGAAGCCATCTAGCGGCAGAGGATTGAAATTTGTATCAGAGAAGCGAGAAAGTGTACTAGATAATATTCATGAAAAATACTTCATTCTTTTGTATGTCATACGCAGCGAAATCAAAAAAATGATCACAACATATCATAAAGAACATGTGTGCTATACCATTGACAGTTCAAAGTAGTTTTCAAGACGATGAGATCCAGGCAAAATGAAAAAATCGCTATTCCACAAAGTATAATATGTGACATGTGATGGCCGGCCGCGGTGGTCTAGCGGTTCTAGGCGTGCAGTCCGGAACCGCGCGACTGCTACGGTCGCAGGTTCGAATCCTGCCTCGGGCATGGATGTTTGTGATGTCCTTAGGTTAGTTAGGTTTAAGTAGTTCTAAGTTCTAGGGGACTGATGACCACAGATGTTAAGTCCCATAGTGCTCAGAGCCATTTGAACCATTTTTTTTTTTTTTTTTTTTTTGGCATGTGATGGAGTTCTTTGTTGCTTTTAGTACGAAGTGTTTCCGCTTTTATTGCGCTCTCATGTGCTATTCGACGAATTCTGTGAGGGCCATTGTACACCAAGAGAAACTTATGACAGAGATGCTTATTTTTGTGAGACAAAGGATGACATTTCACAAGAACTTTCTGACCAGTTTATAGTTCTTTGACTTTTATCCTAGTATGTTGCGATTTCTGTCTTCACTCTGCAGCTTTCTTGATGTCACTTATTGCTCGGTCCATTACCTCTTTGTGGTGTAATATGCGTGAGTTACGAAATTTTACAAGCTCTCTGATTTGGTCTGGTGGCTGTTCGCTCTTAAGTACAAGTAAGAGAGGCAATAAAGTAGAATCATTCGACAGTTCCTTTAAAATACTCCGAAACGTGTGTATGTGCTTATCCCATTTCTTATACTGCAGGTGACAGTATAGCCCACAAAGTTTTTCGATGACTCGCTTAAGGCGTCCGGAAAACACAGATAAATACAGGTTTAATCTTGTAATTTCTTAAAGTTCTAGCCCATATGCCTTACCGAAACTAAGGAACATTGTCTGAGATTACCTTGTCAAAATGTCCTACTTCACATCGGAAATACTTCACAAGTGCGTTATGTTTACAAAATCATCAGGAATACGTAACACCGAATGTAAGTCGTTGATATTGCGTTGCTTGCAGACAATGTTCCTTAAGCACAAGATAATACTGTCTTATCTCTGTGTTTGTTTCCTTGTGCCACTTGTTTTTCAGGTTTTTCCAGGTGGGTCCCTTATCCTGTTTCTGTGGAATATCTCTTAAAGAGGAAGCAATAAAGTTCACTAAGGCAACTTTCTGTATATAGAGTGTACTGAAATTTTTCTCAAGGTTCATTTTTTGTAAGGCAGTGAGTGCATGAGATATAATGTCAACAACAACATTTTGCAAACCAGGAATATGTATTACTGTGAAAAGGAGTTCTTGAACATACGATGCCCAATGTTTTAATCTGTCATGATTCAATTATGAAGACATTTAAAATTGTAGTGCACGATGGTCTGTACGTACTTTAGTGTGTTTGCCAGACAAGAAAAAACGGAATTTGGAAAATGCCCAAATTATTGCTAGAGTTTCTAGTTCAGTTCCCAAATAATTTCTGATATCGTTAGAATATGGCTAGCAAAAGTTATGCTCCCTTGCACAACGGTACCATTTTCCTCAAATTCCTGGAATTAACAAGCACATGACAAAACTTTTCATGAATCTGTTGCCAAACAAAAATCGCGCGACAGGCCTAGGTGTGCAAGAATTGGAACATTCATCTTTTAGACTTAAAAACTCTGCTTGGACCTGTTCATCCCAATTCCAGTAAGTAAGAGAACCAAGTTTTGGGATGACACAATTTTCATACTCAAGAAGAAATTTTTGGTGGTAGGAACAGGAATGGCTCTGATTGCCTCAAGTTTTTCACGATCAGGCTCTATGCCTCCAGACAAGATGATGTGTCCTAGAAACTTTACCCTGGTCTTCCCAAATTCTGTTTTTTCCAGACGGACGGTAATTCCTGACTCTTCAAATATCTGTAGCAAGCTGTTGAGGTATGTTTATGTTATAACCAAGATTTTTCAGATGTCATCAACATATGAGGCAATGCGTTGCTTCAAGGACACAGGTAAGATAGGGTTTAAATTGCAAATGAAGACGGCAGAAGAAATGTTAAGACCAAATGGTAATTAGCGAAACTGAGTGTAATTCTACTTGCGTAAACTCCCTCTCAAGTCGACTGAAGTTAGATCTTGTACACCATAGAAATTCTAAGTTACTCATTTCATGTTTGGGGTCTATCTGTCTCAGGTAAGATAATGGTGTTAATTTGTTTTGAATCTAACATGAGTCTGATTAATCCATTCTTTTTCTCTAGTATGTGCAGTGAGCTATTGTATGAACTAATTGCCAGTTCTATGACACCTTGCTGTAGCATAGACTGAATTTCAGCTTTCACTTGCTCTCTATAGTATACAGGAATATTGTATGGCTGGCTTACCACAAAATTTATCGTCATCTTTGATTTGAAATATTTACTGGAATCCTTTTATAGATCCTACACGGTGAGTAAAAACAATTGAATATGAAAATACAAAATGCAAAATGTCAAGAAGATTCCTCCTAGCATTATCAGTGCAATGCTCTATTTTATCTATTTCCTCTTGAATCAAATTGTGTGTACTTATTTTCTGACCAATGCCATCAGAAGGAGTACGTAAACAACAACTGTCATCATAAAAGAATTTAGATGGAAAACGTGCTCCGTGGTCTCACAAAAATCATAAGCGATTCACTTTCTCATATTATATTGAGATCCAGACTTCAAATTCCAGAGTAGTTGACTTACCTTCAGCTTCTATGATTACCTCAGCATCATTGAAGTTTAAAACTCTTTTCCATTCATTTAAAAAGTCTACTCCAATATTATCTCTGTCAACAAAAGCGGTACAATTAAGAAGCTCTTACAAATTTATGGACATAACATGTGAAATACAAACAAGTCTGATGCTGTAAATGAACACTTTTGACCTGAAGTAGCACCTTGATTTTGCATAATGGTAACGTAGGACAGTCTGTCGACTTTGGACGCCTTTTGAATGCAGTTTCATTAATCACAGATATTGAGCTACATGAGTCAAGAACAGCGGACAAAGTGATATTACCTAAAGAAACATGTATCACTGGATGCATTTTGTGTATTATCTGATTCGTGTAATAAAATATTCTTATGTCCTCTAGGTGACGAAATTTACTGTTTCGGGAGCGATGTTTTCAGTCCTATCTATAACACTGTCAACTGCCAGCGTTGTGAATCATTGCTGGGTGTTGTTTCTACGCCTCTGATTGTTGGTCTCACTTCAGCTATCTCAAACGTGTCGCGGCGGGCTTCATATACTTCCATTTTGCCAATTTTCACTATGTTGTTGTCTGTTATTGTTGTGATAATGTTCCCCATTTTGTAATTTCTGTTTTACCATGAACCTTGTGGACTTAATCTATCATAATTGCACCCTTTAGAATACGAGCTGCGCCTGAATTTGTTCTGATTGGTGTGGTATTATCTGTGCTCGTTTTCATAGAGTCTGGTCTACATCTACATCTACATCTACATAGTTACTCTTCAATTCACACTTAAGTGCCTGGAAGAGGGTTCATCGAACCATTTTCATACTACTTCAGTACCACTCCACTCTCGAATGGCTCGTGGGAAAAGGGAACACCCAAATCTTTCCCTTCGAGCTCTGATTTCTCTTATTTTATTATGATGATCATTTCTCCCTACGTAGGCGGGAGTCAACAAAATATTTACACATTCGGAAGAGAAAGTTGGTGATTGAAATTTCGTAAATAGATCTCGCCCCAAAGAAAGCCGCCTTTGTTTCACTGACTGCCACCCAAACTCGCGTATCATATCAGTGACACTTTCGCCCCTACTGCACCATAACACGAAACGGGCTGCCCTTCTTTGCACTTTTTCGATGTCCTCCGTCAATCCTACTTGGTAAGGATCCCATACCGCGCCGCAATATTCCAGCAGAGGACGGACAAGTGTACTTTAGGCTGTCTCTTTAGTGGGTTTGTCGCATCTTCTAAGTGTTCTGTCAACAAAGCGCAGTCTTTGTTTCGCCTTCCCCACAATATTACCTATGTGGTCTTTCCAACTTAAGTTGCTCGTAATCGTAATTCCCAGGTATTTAGTCGAATTGACAGCCCTTAGATTTGTGCCATTTATCGTATACCCGAAATTTGTCGAATTTCTTTTAGTACCCATGTGGATGACCTCGCACTTTTCTTTGTTTAGTGCTAATTGCCACTTTTCGCACCATATAGAAATTCTCTCTAGATCGTTTTGTCTGTCGATTACCGTGATCGTCACTACGGAAATGGCTTCTGTCACAATATATATATTTTTTTCAAAGTGTACATCATATGGATGATGCCTGTTTTGTCGTCCAGAATTGTCTGTGTGATAACGAGTTTTGCGAGAGTGTTCGTCATTTCTATGACCGTACTGTGGAAATGAATGTCACAAGTCAAGATGTTTGTTGTCATGTTTTCGACTGTTACAATGTCGTAGTCTAGTTCCCGTTCTTGTAGCAAACCTTGGAAAGCATCAAAGTTGTCCTTGTATCCTCCTGCCAGTAGAACGTGTCGCAAATGTGAAGGCAATTTTGTTAAGGAAATGCGTACCAAATGAGATGGATTGGTTCCGACGTAATATCTCCTCAAAATATCTGACTGGGCTAGAAAACTCGGATTGATCAAAATTGTTCATCATTGTTATATTACACTTTACTCTGCAAATGCGCAGACAAGAAAGCGTGGTGAAAACCAGCTTCACTTTTACAATCTCTGACTACAGACCACATTCTCAAGGCTGACTCGCTTTCGAAATATCTAAAATGAATTCCTGTTCGTGGATTAAAGGCCAGTTTGATGATAGTGAAAACAAAAATTGATCCAGTCGGGGTTGGGGGTGAACATAGTTGCCAAGGTTCCGAAAAATTTTGACTTTACGAACAGCGAGAGAATGCTTGTAACTGAAATTATCATTTGGGTGGTAACAGGAACTATCCGTACTACGCCTGACATGCGGCTCACTAACATGTATTGGTGAACAGTATTGTTCTCTGGGAAGGTTACAAAGACAGCTCAAATTGTTAGTATCATTGCAGGTGTCGTATCGTGGGAACGACTGTGAAGTCACTGGTGTCGTCATTACTGTTTAGTTTGCGTTCAATACGTGTCAATTGTTCTCGCATCTTGTTTATGTCTTTTTTTCTGTTGTTCATTGACTTTAATGTGATTTCCATTAATGTTATTAAGCACCAGATATTTTTTTGTCTTACTGTCGATATCTGTGTGCTTACACAATGCAAAGAATAGCCTTAAGTTGTCATAGTGTTTTCAACACACTCCTTACACTGTTTGGCTTCCGACCTACATACGGTCTACGTCCTTCCGTCTCCAGAATAGTGATTGTAATTTATACTCAGCGACCTTGTATTGGGAAGCAACAAGCCAAATGACGATAGGTTAAGTGCCAGAACGTTGATATAATAATAACAACAGTAACAATAATGATAACAGTCTGCTGTTAAAGTCCTCTTTGTGTGAAAGTAATAACTTACTCACAGAAAGTGGATCCTAAGCCAATTATTAATTCAATACATATGTTGCTCTCACTCAGACATCTAATTCTTTTATTTGTGTTGATTACAAATGCCATATGTAAGTACAGTTTTTAATTAATAATAACAATAGTAACAATAACGATAACAGTCTGCTATTAAAGTCCTCTTGTGTGAAAGTAATAACTTACGCACAGAAACTGGATCCTAAGCCAATTATTAATTCAATACATATGTTGCTCTCAATCAGAGATCTCATTCTTTTATTTGTTGTTGATTACAAATGCCATATGTAAGTACATTTTTTAATTAATAACTGTAATTAATAGCAGTTAGCTTCTCGAAATAAATAATATAATGAATACAGCACCGCATACTGCCGGTTCCACATGGCTCCAGCACAGCCCTATCAACAAAAATGATTAGAAAAAAGTTAACGTTTAATGTTCTGTCGACAATGAAACCATTATGTGCCGCTACTTAAAGATAAAATAATTAATAAATAAATTAGCTGACTTTTTCTTCAGTTTGCGTAACAATTAAACGGTTTTCTGATGCTCGTTATTTATATCCGTGTTTGTCTAATAAGGAAGTATTTCTCCCCTGGTCGAATTAAATATATCTTCCTTTGAAGAGTGAAAGAATATTACGGTCAAAGTCCCATCTACAATGAAGTTATTCAAAATGAGATACATGTTTCACTCAGAAGGGGTACTGAAGGAAAACGTCTGTATGCTTTCGAAAGGAAAGATTCCTGTATTCAACCTAATCGATGTAAGGGAAGCCCAAACAAAAATGGTTCGACCGAAACTTGAACTGACTGTTCCCGAATAGAAGTCCAGTTTCACATCTGGTCGTTAGCAGAGCCGTCTGGCTCGTTTAAGTTCATTACTTCCCATGGATTGGTATTTATTACTACTAGATAACGAAACTTTTTAATCGCCATATTATTACGAATGGACTTTCCTAATATTATAATGGCTTTCCTTATTCTCTATTTGACAGCTATATATAATGGTTTCTTGTGGTATAAAAGATGCAAAGATTTCGTCATTCTAATACAGAAAGTAGGTTACAAAGCAAGTTATATAGGAAACTGGCATCTGTCCTTTTATCGAGTGTGTTTTAACTAGAGGTGATATCCCATATAACCCCTTGTGGTGTGGGAGTAGCACAACTGAAGAAGTAGAATATCTATGGAGGCTGAGCCGCGTTATTTAATGCTCGTTATGGTGAAGTGCTGTAATTCAGAAAGCGAGAGAATTAGTATTTGAGATGGTAGCTAATATACTGCTGAATATCACGTTTCTTTCGAAATCACGTCTGCTGAGCGCCTCGTAAGTAACGAGACAACGAGAAGATACAAATATATAAGGGGCAATAAAACACAACTAGGAGAAACAAAAATGTATAAAGGGGCATAAAAAAGTTTTCATTTAAGAGCGTTTCTGCAGCGTATACGCAACGGAGCGCGACTCCTATGCGAGTAAACAACCATCGACATGTAGGCAAATATTAGTGTGGCATTCGTGTCTTCCCGACGTGCGTGCGGGAAATGAGATTACGTGAACTTTGGCGACGTATTACAAAATGCCTCCAAACAGGACCAACGTGCTTTATTCTTTTCTTGGCTGCCCGCAGATATCCATCGGAGACTGAATAAAATGTATGGGGCAGTATGTGCGTAGAGAACCAACTTTGTGGAGTGGTGCTCCAAGTTCCGTACTGCTGCTTTATGATCACCGAAGTGCCCATAAAGCAAATTTCGCAATGCAGAAGTTACAACTTAAGTGGGAGACTCTCGAGCACCCGGCCTATAGTGCTGACCTCTCCTCACGCGACTATTACGCCTTCGCTCCCTTGAAACTGGCCTTGAAGGGTCGACGATTCCAGTCGGAAGAGAGTATGCACCAGGCAGTTAATGACTTCTTCACGCTGCAGGATACGGTGATTTTGCAAACTGGTATTTTCAACCTAGTGCGTCGGTAGGATGATTGCCTCGATGTTCACGACGGTTTTGCGTGATTGGCTTACGAATTCTGGAGTGTACGGTCTTCGAAAGGAATTTTTTTGATCGCCCATTATACGATTATTTCTTATTTTGAGGAACAAACCTAACCCATGAGTTGGAAAGTTTGAGTTTGAGTCACGTTCCACACAGTTATTTTTTTGAGTCGTTTCGTAATAAATAAATAAAAGTAAGCTGTTTTTTTTAAGTATTTCTTCAAAAAAAAATGGCTCTGAGCACTATGGGACTCAACTGCTGAGGTCATTAGTCCCCTAGAACTCAGAACTAGTTAAACCTAACTAACCTAAGGACATCACTAACATCCATGCCCGAGGCAGGATTCGAATCTGCGACCGTAGCGGTCTTGCGGTTCCAGACTGCAGCGCCTTTAACCGCACGGCCACTTCGGCCGGCAAGTATTTCTTCGTTTGAGTGTTTTACAAATGTTCTGGATTACATACATCTCTCACACAATTCCATATTTGTTCTACTGTAGCCGGCCGGTGTGGCCGAGCGGTTCTAGGTGCTACAGTCTGGAACCGCGCGACCGCTACGGTCGCATGTTCGAATCCTGCCTCGAGCATGGGTGTGTGTGATGTCCTTAGGTTAGTTAGGTTTAAGTAGTTCTAAGTTCTAGGGGACTGGTGACCTCAGAAGTTAAGTCTCATAGAGCCATTCGAACCATTTGTTCCACTGTATACGAATCCTACATAGAGTAAGGTGTAAAAAAGAAAACCACGAAGACTGATACTGATCCTATACTGAATTATCCAGACCGTGCCTTCTAGTGAATGTATGACAACTGGTCGTCTGGAACAACAGCGTTTATATAGGATGTATCACAACTGGCAGAGAAAACCGACACAGGTGAAAGGGTACGATAGTACGATAGTAGAGGCAAAGACATACCAGTAAAATGAGGCCGAGAACGAGGCCATTTTTGAGATAACTGCGATTGTGTGGCTACAAGGCGCTACTGGCCTTAGTATGGAACATTCTCCTCTTCAGCATAAATGTGTTTGAAGCTTTTCGATTAAATCCCCATCTAATTTGGCTCAAATTTCTCCCATGGTTCAGGGTTGGGGAACGTGGAACGTACATCAGAGGACACCTGCACATTTTGCTGTTGATGTAGGATGACATCTAGCGCACCAATATCTTCTAACGTGGATAGGTGGATCACGACGTGTACTGTGACTTCCGTGTTCTCCTTATATCAATCTTCTAGAATTTCCTCTCTGGATTCATGTCAAAAGTTAGGATCTTAGAACTCCGGTTGATATGGCTAAAGAACTGGAGCAGCAAATTGTGCAGTCTTGTTTAGGTTTACACGAAGATTCTGCGAACGTCTGCAAGAATTCGTAGCCCAGTGAAGAGACGAGCGCAATACTGCATCGAAATGCGAGGGTGACGGTTGGATCAATTCTTTTACCAGCCACGATTGTACAGTAAAATGTAACAAGTAACGTGCTAAAGCAATATTGCATCTACTGTCAAGGTAGATGATAGGTGAAATTTGAACAAGGATAGTTGGGAGCTTATTGGAAATCCTTTATTTCAAATATATTTGTAATATATAAATACAGTATTCCGAATTGAAGTTAGTGGTGGCCCATAACCCCACATTCGCAATTATCTCGCAAACAGCTCGTTTGCGGACCCGTATCCACTGGAAAGTTTTTACATCTTTTGTAGATTTTAACACTATCAGTTTTTGGTGTTGATTATTATACTTTCTTTACACTTGTTAGTGAAAGTAGTGACAGATGTAGTACATCATAGATTCGTCCATTACAGCCAGGTATAATTTTGTTTCTTGTGATTGCTGAAAGTAATATTTGGATATTAATTCTTCGTCACAATCATAATTGTGTAACTTTTTGAACCTTTATTGCTATGTTGACTTCGCATATTATGGGTTTATTTGAAGAAAGACCTTGACCTGTACTTGGCTAGTAACGGAAAATAAATATTATCGAAGTAAAATTTCAGCCTATTAATGACAAATTATCTTTTATCACCAGAAGACAGATGGGGGTGTTGTCCTAAATACAATGAAACTAACGTAAATAAAACATGGCGGTCGGCTGTAGCCACTGTATTGTATAGAGTATTTTTAAAATATGCATCCCATTTCCAGATAATATTTCTTCTACATGAATGAAATTAGAAGCTTGGAATAAGTTTGAAATCATACACAGGACGACAAAGATTTTTTTTTTTTTCAAAATAACCAATTTACAAAGGTATACCACTTACATGCGTGCACATATATGGTGTTCTCTGAAGGATTCCCCCATTTCAAAATTAATAATATTGAAAACTAAGATTATTAGAAGAGTGCAGCAAAAGGTACAGTTATTGTCAAAGCTGTAAGAAAGAATTTTATACACAAGTTTGGAAACAGTTTGAAAGTCTGCTCACAGATGGCGCTGTACACTGAGCAACTCGTACAGTATCAGCGTGCATAATTAAACCCTTCCTGCGCTAGCAGTCCTTGCAATCGCATCACGTATGCCATGTTTTCGAAATGTCCACCACTCGTACAACGCAGGTGACCCGAACTAACAATGAAATTTGGCATCACATCCTTTAGAGTCACGGTGGAAACGGATTCAGATTTCACGCAGATCGCCGATTCAACCTCGTCTAGTGCGAGGGGATTGATCCGGTAGATTGTGGCTTTCAATATACCCCACAAAAAGAAAGCAATCTCAAGGAGTCACAACAGTCGAATGTCGAGGCCACTCCAACCCTGCGCCAGCAAACCTTCAGTAATCCAAATCTATGACTCTGTGTCCGAAGTATTCATCTAAAGTTGCATCGTAGCTTTTAGCGATTTATTTATCATTTTTTGCAAGAAAAGAGCCAGTAGTGCCTTTGCTACACACCGCATCCCATAACAAACTTTAGGAGAATACAATGATTTCACTTCACACAAAGGAGGGTTTGCGGAATCACAAAACCGCCAGTTGTGTTTATTCACGACTCCATTCAGGTGGAAGTGTGCTTCATCTGTTTACCAGATGCAGCCAAAATCAAATCCTTTATTATCAGTTAGTGTGAGAATCCGGCTGGCAAAGTCAGCCCTCTGTCGCGCAGATGTTAAAGGTACGACGCTGTGGTTTTAGATTTTGAATGGAAACATATGTAGTCTCTGTCTCACTATTTTCTGCGTAATGGAACGCTTCAAACCAGTTTCTACTGCAGTTAGTTGGACGCATTTCCTTGGATTTCGCTGAACAATTCTAGATATTCTGGTGAAATTTTCAGGAGTAACTACAGTATGTTTGAGGCCAACACTCTCCTCTAGATCATCAGTCAGTCTGCCCTTGTAATTTGGCGAAAAGCTTGCGAATGGTTTTCGCATAGGATTCTTTCCGAACATTAACTCATATTGCGATTACAGCGTCATCTTTTAGCAGCTTTCCGAATTATCTCGAAATTTCTGTATAACTTCTGCACAAAATTGTTACAGTTTTCACAAGAAACATACCTTTTGCTGCACTAGTCTAACAGTCTCAGTTATCGAGGGATGTAATCTTGAAATCAGGGACTCCTTCGCTGGACTTCCTATATACCCGTTCCGTATTTTTTACAGTTACGCTTAGAATCAGAATTTTCATTTACTTATTACGAATGTTCAGTGCGCTTTCCACGGGACAAAAAATTGCTCAGAGCACTATGGGACTCAACTGCTGAGATCATTAGTCCCCTAGAACTTAGAACTACTTAAACCTAACTAACCTAAGGACATCACACACATCCATGCCCGAGGCAGGATTCGAAGCTGCGACCGTAGCGGTCTCGCGGTTCCAGACTGCAGCGCCAGAACCGCACGGCCACTTCGGCCGGCTCCACCGGACACATGACAGAAATACAAACAACATTCAAACTAATACCATCGTTTAGCAAGCACAACTGGAGTTATGAGCTTACTCCTGTTGCTTTACAGTATCCCAGTTCAGTCAAGAGGGGGCACACGACAGCAGTTTTAAACAGTTTCGCAAAGCTCAATAAAAAAATCACATACGGTGAGATTAGTTGACCTCCGGCAAATGCTGCAATCTGACTTCCGTATCCCAGCAATGTCTGAACTATCGGTCTAAGGCGCTGCAGTCATGGACTGTGAAGCTGGTGCCAGCGGAGGTTCGAGTCGTCTCTCGGGCATGTGTGTGTGTGTTTCTCCTTAGGATAATTTAGGTTAAGTAGTGTGTAAGCTTAGGGACTCATGACCTTAGCAGTTAAGTCCCATAAGACTTCACACACACATTTTCTGAATTATCATTGAGTCAATTCATTGTCAACAAATGCTACTTGTATTCAAATGGCTCTGCGCACTATGGGACTTACCATCTGAGGTCATCAGTCCCCTAGAACTTAGAACTACTTAAACCTAACTAACCTAAGGATATCACACACATCCATGCCCGAGGCAGGATTCGAACCTGCGACCGTAGTGGTGCACGGTTCCAGACTGAAGCGCCTAGAACCACCGGCCGGCTGCTTGTATTACATGTCAGTGCCAGCGCAGTGGTGCTCCATCTTGTGGAAAAATGAAATTTACAACATATTCTCGCAAATGGTGAAAAAGCCAGTTCTCTGACTTACGCAGTTACGAAAATTCTGTAGTTGTTGTCTGTTCTGCGAAACAGAATGGGCTGCTAATATTTTTTCAGGAAACGGCGCAAAACGCAAGAAGCTTCGAAGAGTGCCTCTCGTGTTCGACTGTACCATGTTGCTGGTATGTTCACCATTTTCATACGTTTCGGCGTTTAACTTTTCCACTAAAATGAAATGTATCCTGCTCACTGAACACTAAAAGCAAGAAGCAATTTTTATCTCCATCTCACCCACAGAACGAAATCGCTCAATTTAAGATGTTATTTTTTATCACCGCCGTGAAGGGCTTGTAGCATCTGAACTACGTATGGGAAAAGAGGTTAATAATACGATCCTAGTGGTTTGATATCGGTAAAAGGTAACTTAAGAAAGATGTAGACTCTCAAATTTCACGCAATACTCTTTATTCAACTACGAATACATTAGAGTACAAGATTTTACCTCTCATCCCTTAAAAATGAAAAATAAATCAGAAATGGTGACTAGTGCCTAGTCTTTAACCACTAGGAGGGTGAGAGCATGCAGGTAGGGTGGACAAAAGCGCGCACTGGACCTGGCTTAGCAATGATTTGCACACAAGAGGCCCACAGCATTCGTAGGCACTGCAGTCTTTGTGCCACCAATCTTTCCACAATCCACATTGAATCCAGGTTTCATCATAAGAGATTCAACATTCTGGGCAAGTAGTGACATCACCTTCAGCGGAAACTGCTGATCGAGCTGACGTCATTGATGGTTGCTGGTTCTCATAACGAAACGTTAATCCTTTCTTTGAGTTTTGTTTCTATTTTCTATTGCTATTTTGTTACTCTCTCACTGCCATTACTCATCTCTCATGGAGTTCATCTGAATTTTTTTTTCTTTTTGTCTTTTCTTCCGAAAGAGCTTTATAGTGTGAAGATATTAAGATTTCTGATTCAGTTCAACTTCTCTTTCTCTACCGGTTGTCACTTCCTTTTATCATTTGCTTCAGAAGCGGTAAAGTAACTTTTTCTGTAGGTCTTTGCGTCACATCTTTTTCTGACAGTGTTTCTCTTGCTACAAGACTTGGATCCACAAAGTCACGACAGTTATGATTCATGGCTTCTGCTGTGAGCAATGAGAAAGCTGAACAAAATTTCTTTTTGTATTATGTGAGGAGTAAATGGCTTGGCTGAAAAAGATTTTTAATGCAGTTTGGCAGCAGCTGTGAAAGCCTCTCTGAAAACAGCTACTAGATCAGGAAGCTTCCGTACTTCTCCTGGGTGTTGGACAGGCCATTTTCCTGCTTCAGCAGTATAAGCTGCATTCAGTGGTCCAAAAATCCTCTTATCTTAAGGTTGAATAATGAGGTGAGAGAGTAAAAAAAGTTATGAAATTATCATGTCAGAATGAGACTTCAGAGAGTGTACAATAGAGGAATGATTGTCTGCTATAAGCAAAACAGGATCTTCTGCTGATGACATAACGGGCAAAATGGTGCAGCCACTCTATGAAAGGTTCTAAGTTCGTATACCTAGTCTTAGTTACAAGAGCTGTAGCGCCTCTGGGCCATCTACGAACAGCATGTGCCTGATCCTCTTTATAGGAAAAATAAGTGGAGATGGTGTGAAAATTCTTGACGCGCTCATGCAGCACGCTGCTGTTACTGTTTCACTCCTTTCAACACAAGCAACTTTCAGATCTTTACCATTGGATGAAAATAGTTTTGGTATTCTTTGGGGACTGCGGCCAACCGTATTAATCTCCCATATGAATCTCCCTATGAGCAGAAAACTTGGTTTGAAAGTCGCATTCTTTTAAGTTACTAACAAAACGTGATGCTTAGACCTTAAATTTGATGCCTTTTGCTCTAGCCATGTTACAGTTCTCAGAAGGTTTATTGCATTGACAAAATGTCTTCGACCATTCTTTATCAGCTGTTTGTTTTGTAACACCCCACCTGTCACTTATCTGGTTTTGGCGTGTGTTCGCCCCAGCTAATTGACTAACAGATCGACAGAGAGTGCAAAACTGCTGCAATATCGGATAACGCAAAGAAAGTAATAAGGCCCTGTGACTCCTGATTGCACTGCAGTGGCAGTGTTGACATTAATTGATTCAGAATTGATCACTTTTAATTAAAAAGGGGTGCACATTGATGTTATATTCAGCTATTGAACACCATATGCAAATGTTGGACACACAATTAATTAAGAAAGTGACTTGGGATTTCAATTACTTGATTGAAAACAGATGCAGTCGATTAGCACAAATTTATTTTAACTCCCGACCTTCAATCATCACATTACATGTCCCTCCTAACAGGCAATGGTAATAAATTGCGTTTATGTGGAGTTAAGGGCGATAAATCAAAATTAATTCCTATCGACTGACCCAGGCGTAATGTGAAGTGCGAGAAGAATTCCACAATACACGGTCCATGAAACCCTCGTGAAAACTTTGCCGACGTGATCCAACAAATTAATCAGTGACCTAACTCAAACTGGAGCGGGTGCAATATCACTGAAGTGAGTGTGGCGGGGCGTCGGCGTTGTGAGGACGTCGGCCGGCCTCGTGGTGCTGCCAGGCTGCGCTCGTCTTTTCACTCCTAGCTATCTTGCTCAGTACATAGCTGAACCAAAACTTTCTATCTCCAAGCTCAATCTTTCCGATTGCTAATTCCTAAACTGAAGAGATACTCACTCTCTCTCAGGCAAGCTGAGTAAAGAACGCCACGTCCACACTCTAGGCAAGCTCGGAACAGAAGACCTCTACGGAGACTTCTGCCAGTCCGCTCATCGTCTCGGTTTCCCCTCCAGCAAAATCACTTACGCAGCGCAAGACGTGTTAATTATGCGTCGCTTCCCAGCGCCGACCAATGCCTGCTCTGGGAAACAAACAAATTCCCCCAAAATTTCCCTTCCTCTCAACTTCTGCTATTTGGCTCCTCCCAGGCCACCCATCGAGGTTAGTGTCTGCACAAAACACCAATTTTTTCCAGAATTCTGACTCCCAGGAGATTACTTCAGATTCCTTGGTCCTACGTTCCCATCGGAGGCCGGCGTATTTCATTCTGTCGATCTCCACCTGATTTACTTCAGACTCTGCGGACCTTGAATTCAGCGTGAAGTTGCTATAGTCACGAACACGCATATTTTGACCTCTGTTGACCGCTCCACCGTAGCTTTGTGCGGCTTTCTCGCATGTTTCACTGAAAACGGGATGATGGACATTTATCAACAGGCATACAAGTTCTCCATCTCCTTCCCGGTACACCAGCATGGGTTCAACCACCCCCTCACTGTCACTCATCTTAAGGTTACCGCTTTCTCAGAGTTTGAGCCGCCCCAAGTTGCATATTGTCGCTTCCCTTCGCCGCTCTCCAGCCGCGAGCGCCCCCGGCCGCGGTCAACTCTGAATACTTCCCTGGGATAAACTAACCTCCAGTAAATCGACGCGTTTTCAGAAAGTTTTCATGTGGCGTGAATTACTTTAAAACCATCACCCAACATTAATTATTCCAATACGTCCATACTATACCCTCTACAAGATGTATTGTGTCTTGGCAGTCATTTTTGTTCAGCCCTACTGTTCGCTCAACGTGAGTTCGGTGATCTTTAATGACTTCATGTAAGGGGCATAGTTCTTGCCATCTTACAGTTTTCACTATTAAATTTGTGGGAAACACCATTCATTTCAGTATAATGAAACGCAGCATTCACCACGGGTTTTCTCGCGAAATCATAGAATCTAGATTCCAAATCTCTGCAGTCATGAGTGAATTCTCTTTCCATTTCATCAATCAGTGCCCGCTTAAAACAACCTAAAACTCTGTAATGGTACGGGAACTGTTCCGTGTAACGTGACAAAGAGGCTTGTAGTAAGTACACAGAACAGGACATTATGACCCCCTGCCTAACAGCCGGTGTGTCCACCTTTGGCACGGATAACAGTGGCGACGCGTTGTGGCACGAAAGCAATGAGGCCTTGATAGGCCACTGTAGACAGCTGGCACCACATCTACATACACAAGCCACCTAGTTCTCGTTAGAGGGCGATGTGCTCTGACGCAACCTTCAGTCACATCCCAGACGTGTTTGATCGGGTTCAGACCTGGCGGGTTGAGGAGCCAGCATATCAATTAGAGAACTCGTCACTCCACCACACTCCTGGCCTTGTGATATGGCGCATTATCTTGCTGAAAAATTCTACTGCCATGGGGGACATAGTTGTCATGAATGGATGTGCGTGACCAGAGACCAGTGTACGATACGCCTTGGCAGTCATGGTGCCTCGCACGAGCTCCACTGGACCCATGAATGCCCACGTGGATGTCCCCCAGAACGCAATGCAGCCGCTGCCAGCTTGTCTCCATCCCGCAATACAGGTGTCAAGGAGCTTTTCCATTGGAAGACGACGGATTCGTGTCCTCCTATCGGCATAACGAAGTAGATACAGGAATTCATTAGACCAAGCAACGTTCTGCCACCGCTCCGACGTAAAGTGTCGATAGTCAGGAGCGCTTTTCCATCGTAGTTGCCAATAACGTCGTGTTACTTGCGTTGTGTTACATGTGTTACGTGTGGCACATGCGTGGGTATTCGGCTGCGGAGGCCCATCGCTCGGAGTGTTCGGTGCACTGTGTGTTCAGACACACTTTTACTCTGCCCAACATTAAAGTCTGACGTTAGTTTCTTCACAGTTCACCACCTGTCCTATGTTACCAGTCTGCCCAGCCTACGACGTCCGACATCCGTAATGAGCGGCGGCTGCCAAACCACACGGTGTTGGGTTCGCCACGTGTTGAAAACATGACCACAGCAGTCATCGAACACTCGAGAAATAGTGCAGTTTCCGAAATGCTCGTGCCGTGCCTCTCGGCCATCAAAACCTGCCGTCGATCAAACTCACAAGGGGAGGCCACAACGTTTGGAACGCGGATTTACTGCAAACATCGTACACTCGTAGTACTCCATGAGGACAACAAATTGTGTAAGCAGTAGCGCGTACTTCTCAAGCGTTATTGAGAAAATCGCAAGATAATTTCGGTCGTCAAATATACAAGGTGAGTCACCTAACGTTACCGCTGGATATATTTCGTAAACCACATCAAATACTGACGAACCGATTCCACAGACCGAACGTGAGGAGAGGGGCTAGTGTAATTGCTTAATACAAACCATACAAAAATGCACGGAAGTATGTTTTTTAACACAAACCTACGTTTTTTTAAATGGAACCACGTTAGTTTTGCTAGCACATCTGAACATATAAACAAATACGTAATCAGTGCCGTTTGTTGCATTGTAAAATGTTAATTACATCCGGAGATATTGTAACCTAAAGTTGACGCTTGAAACCTCCGACGTTGTAACAAATACGGGCCACGGTGGGCGAGCAGCATCTGCAGCGAAATGTTTACGATGACGACCGTGTTTACGAGTGTGGCTGTAGTGCACTGTTGTGGTTTGGTCTAGCTGTCGCAGTGTCCGCATGTAGCGCTTGCTGCTATTGTTATTCTGCATTCGTCACCGCACGCAGACCAACTGTAGTACACCGTGTTACCAGACGTCTGTGATACTGTAGTGTTGTAGGAACTGTTACCATGGTGTATTCGAACTCTGAAAAGGCGGATATGATACTCATCTATGGCGAGTGTCGACGAAATGCAACTGAAGCCTGCAGGATGTATGCAGAACGGTACCCGGACAGAGAGCATCCAACGTGCCGCACATTGCAAAACATCTACCGCCAACTGTATGCAACAGGTATGGTCGTAGCACGCAAACGGGTCCGTAACAGGCCCGTCACAGGAGAAGCGGGTGCAGTTGGTGTGTTAGCTGCTGTTGCCATGAACCCACACATGAGTACACGGGACATTGCGAGAGCCGGTGGACTGAGTCAAAGTAGTGTCATGCGTATACTGCATCGTCACCGCTTTCACCAGTTTCATGTGTCGCTACATCAGCAATTACATGGTGATGACTTTAATCATCGAGTGCAATTCTGTCAATGGGCATTAACAGAGAATGCGTTGCAGTTCTACCTGTTTACCGATGAAGCGGGTTTTACAAACCACGGGGCAGTGAATCTACGGAACATGCATTACTGATCCGTGGACATTCCTCGCTGGCTCAGACAGGTAGAGCGACAGCGACCGTGGAGCGTAAATGTATGGTGCGGAATCATTGGCGACCACCTCATTGGTCCTCACTTCATTGCAGGGGCCCAAACAGCTGCAACATAAATCGCGTTTCTACAGAATGATCTGCCAACGTTGCTCGAAAATGTCCCACTGGAAACGCGTCGACGTATGTGGTATCAGCATGATGGTGCACCTACACATTCCCCCAATTAACACTAGGCTGACCCTTGACAGGATGTTCGACGGGCGTTTCATAGAACGTGGAGGACGCATAAATTGGCCAGCCCATTCTCCTGATCTTACACCTCTGGACTTCTTTCTGTGGGGTACGTTAAAGGGGAATGTATATCGTGATGTGTCTACAGCCCCAGAGGATATGAAACAACGTATTGTGGCAGCCTGCGGCGACATTACACCAAATGTACTGTGGCGTGTACGACATTCATTATGCACCTGCACATTCCCCCAATTAACACTAGGCTGACCCTTGACAGGATGTTCGACGGGCGTTTCATAGAACGTGGAGGACGCACAAATTGGCCAGCCCGTTCTCCTGATCTTACACCTCTGGACTTCTTTCTGTGGGGTACGTTAAAGGGGAATGTATATCGTGATGTGTCTACAGCCCCAGAGGATATGAAACAACGTATTGTGGCAGCCTGCGGCGACATTACACCAAATGAACTGTGGCGTGTACGACATTCATTATGCCAGAGATTGCAATTGTGTGCAGCAAATGATGGCCACCACATTGAACATCTATTGGCCTGACATGTCGGGATACACTCTATTCCACTCAGTAATTGAAAACGGAAACCACGTGTGTACGTGTACCTCACCCCTCATGGTAATGTACATGTGCGTCAGTGAAAAAGACCAATAAAAAGGTGTTAGCATGTGGACGTAATGTGCTGTTCCAGTCTCTTCTGTACCTAAGGTCCATCACCGTTCCCTTTGGATCCCTACGTAATTCGGTGCTCTCCGATACACACGATCGGACAGCGGAGGAGTGGTACTCAAGCGTCAACTTTAGGTTACAATATCTCCGGATGTAATTAACATTTTACAATGCAACAAACGGCACTGATTACGTATTTGTTTATATGTTCAGATGTGCTAACAAAACTAACGGGGCTTCATTTTAAAAAAACGTGGGTTTGTGTTAAAAAACATACTTCCGTGCATTTTTTATGGTTTGTATTAACCAATTACACTAGCCCCTCTCCTCACGTTCGGTGTGTGGAATCGATTCGTTAGTATTTGATGTGGTTTACGAAATATATCCAGCGGTAATGTTAGGTGACTCACCCTGTATAGGGACGGATAATATTGTTTGCGGAAAACGCTCGAATTGTCGCACGATGATGTTCAATGTGTGCTCCTTTGGAGTCAAACCTGGTGGTCGAGGAGGACAAGGAAAAATGTCTACGCAGTAGAACATGTTGGATTACAACAGCGGTATTTGAGTGAGCGTTATCCTGATGGAAAACTCCCCTATAATACTGTTAATGAGTGGCTGCACAACAGGTCGAATCACCATACTAACGTGCGAATTTGCAGTCAGGATGTGTCGGATAACCACGATTGTGCTCCTACTGTCTTACGAAATCGCACCCGAAACCGTAACTTCGGTTGTATGAGATCGAAGTCTTTCGTGACGGCACTTAAATGAAAACATTCTCGGTTTTCTTCCGCGTCAATTGGTGATAAAATCTCGAGCTACCGACGATAGCCTCCATCGCCATCGACCAGAGCAGCTGACTGTCCTCACTGCTGCTGTGGTTGCATTTTATAGCCCGTGGACAGCATTGATTTCTTGTATGGTAATAAATTTTATGAAATGACGGACGGTATGGCGATGGGCTCTCTGTTGTCTCCCTCATTGGCTAACTTTTTTAATGGAGAATTTTTGGCAACGTGCATTAAATTCGGCTCCCCTCCGTTCATCCTGATTTTATCGTTACGTTGACGATACATTTATGGTCTGGCCACACGGCGCAGAAGCTCTCAAACAATTCATGGAACACATGAACAGCATACATCCGAACATCCAGTTCACTGTCGAGATGGAGAAGGAAGGAAGTCTGCCATTCTTAAGACGTTTTAGTACGACAGGCGGACGGGCGTCTCGGCGACACTGTGTGCCGTAAGCCGACGCAAACCGAGTTATACCTCAATGCACAGAGTTTCCATCATCCTGATCAGAAGACAGCCGTTTTGAACACGTTGGTATATAGAACAAAAACTGTTTCTGACGAGGACGTCTTGAAGTCCGAAATTAACCATCTGAAGTACGTGTTCCGAAAGAATGGCTATGGTGCACGCGATATAAAGGCAGCGTTCTCCAAAAAAAGGAAAAGTGAAAATGCTGCACACCCACAGGATGAAACACCTATTGCGGTTCTTCCTTTTTCTGGCGCTATATCCAGCAAAACAGGAAGAGTCCTGGGTGGACGGGGAATAAGACCGATTTTTCGTCCTCCTAAGAAAATTAAGGAGATGATACGCCCTGTTAAGGACAGTCTCGGCCTCAGGGTCTCTGGAATTTATAATACCCTCTGTCAGTGTGGAAGTAATTATATAGGTCAGACCATTCGTACCTTTTTCGACCGCTGTGCAGAACACCAAAGCCATATTAAAAATAGAGAACTGGAGAAATCGGCAACTGCGGGACACAGCCTCACGAACAAACATAATATGAAACAAAAACTCTGCACGATGCCGCCACATACCGGGATTCTGTTATTAAGGAGACTGTTGAAATAAAAATGAAAGAGAAGCACTTTAACCGTTATAGCGGATACTATCTGAACGGTGCATGGAGACGAGCGCTCGATGCAGAGAAGCAGCAGACACATTCCTTCCAAGGATTACGTTCCAACGGAAGCGGTGGAACCACCAGCGCACACATTGACACCGTCTGCGACAGCAGTACGTAATCGCCGACCAATCACAAGCCGACCAATCAGAAGCCGTCCACGAGCTATAAAATGCAACCACAGGGCAGGGAAGACAGTCAATTGCTCCTGAAGCTGATGATGGAGGCTATTGTCGAAAGCTCGAGATTTTATCCCGAACTGATGCGGCAAGAAAACCGAGAATGTTTCACATATATCTCCAGTTTTCGGTCCAGTGTGTCTAACATGCAGACAGGTTGGTTGCAAGCTTTCAACTGTCCTTCTAACCAACACACGACTATAATTGGCACCGTGGCAGAACCAGCTATCATCACCAAAGACAACAAACTTCCACCCTGCCCTCCAAAGGGCTCTCACTTGACACCACTGAAGTCGCAAATGGCGGTGGTTTGAGGTCGGGGCGGCTGGCTCGGAGCTGTCGTTGAAGTAACCGATTTGTAACCGTTGTGTCACTGTGGTGCCGACTGCTGCAAGGATGGCTCCTCCAGATGCAGTATGATGCACCAGATCTATACACTGAGCGTAGTCTCCCCTCTCGGGAGTGCTACGTGGCCATCCGGAACTCGGTCTTCTTGCGACAGTACATTCTCGTGAACACTGCCGCAAGCTATCACGTACAGTAGCTACATTCCTGCCAATCCTTTCTGCAGTATCGCAGAAGGAACATACAGCGTCTCGTAGTCCTATTACAAGACCCCGTATAAACTCATTGGGGTGTTGATGTTGGCGACTTTGTTGCCTTAAAGGCGTTCTTGACTGCTACCAACTCACCACGCCCAATGTCAAAGGTAACTAACGCTCACGACAGTTACAGTGCGTATTTAAAGCAACCCTGATTTACGTCCACACAGTAGCGCTACTAGCGCCAGCCTGATACGACTGGAGCGTAGTTTGAATACACAGCATCTTGCAGATGTAGAAACACGCCTTACTTACGTTAACAGTCAAACGGCAGTCCCTGCACCAATCATCTACTCCCTTCAGCTCTTCCTGGATTTCTCTACAGCATTCTGACAACTGGAACGCAACAGCATCGTCCGCGATTAGCGTCACAAGCCCTCTAACGTTGTCCACTACATCACTGTTATAAGTCGTAACAATAAAAAAAGCTGAGTGAAGTGAGTGAAGTATTCAGGGATCAACTTGAACAGGTTTCATGTGATATTCGCCCACGCCAAATGACGAGAACAATGACAACAAAAGAAAGGTTGACACAGTCAACTCGCATTCGGGAGGACGCGGTTCGTATACTCGTCCAGTCATCCACATTTCCATTTTCTGCGATTTCCTTAAATCATTAAAGACAAATGCTTTAATGATTCCTTTGATAAAGGCATGGCCGATCTTCTTCCCCATACTTCCCTGACCCTAGATTGTGTTCCGTCTCTAATGTACTAGTTGTCGACGGCATGTTAAAGTCTAACCTCCCTTCCTTCCTTCCCTAAATTACTTATATGTCTGTCGATTTTGTTCCTTTAAGAACGATATGTCGAGTTCTGCCTGCAAGGAAGTCCTGTATTCAATTACAAATCTGGTAGATAATCGGTAACATCATATTATTTTCACTAAAAGACAGTGAGGAATTGTATCTACTACCATCCGAAAGTCCAGGAACGCGGCATTACTGTACCTTTCCGAAGAAATATGATTCATTGTAGCGATACAAGTACAGTATTTCGTCAAATATTAGGAAAAAAAGGACGAGAATCGAATCGGTACGTGCGGACTTCTACTCTACAGCCTTAGACGGTTGTGCTGACACCGGCTAGTCCTCTCGTGTGGTACTCAACTGGCTCATAAACGATTGAAACTCAGTGTCCCAGAAACGCTTCAAAAGCTCAACGACTGGAACAGAATTTGCTTCATTTAAATGTGCTCTACAACAGTGCGGAAGATGAAAGAAAATTGCTGACTCGTTGGATGTATGCTTCGTGTGTAAGACAGTGCACAGGACGAGGTAAGTATTTTAGTTTTATAGACGCTGGCGGCTAAAACGAAGCACGGGAGGGAGAATAAAACCAGCGCGTTGCGCCTGTTTATCAGCAAATGAAGCGTGATGATGGACACTCATTAGGGGCGCACGACACTGGACCGGCGCCGCCTCGTTAGCCCAGGCGTGCTGCAATTTATGAGCCCATTATCACGTTTCTGCCCGTAATGGATAAAACAACAGGCTGTTTACGAAAGAGGCGTCCGTGTTCCGCAGTGGGTCGCCTGTAGCTGGGAGTGTTTTCTGCTTCTGGGAAACTCGGCTACAATTGTAATAAAACGCACTGTATGAAAGAAAAGTGCTAACTGATTACGAGTGCTATTCGGAAAGAAAGGTCCAATAAATCGCGAAATGGAGACGAAGAGAAAATCCGAAGAAGCTTTGCGCAGATATGTAGGGAAGTGACCCTAGTATGCCTGGCGATCGCGTGACGTCACTCTTTTCAGTTTTGAGATACAGCGAGCACCTGCAGACGCGTAGAACAATGGTGTCTGCCGCCAGTTATAGGTCCCTTCTGTGAGGTTTCCCCTGATTTCATGCAAGCCCACATAACGTTCCTGTCATGCAGCCCTTTTTCATAACAATTCTCCGCCGCACACCGCAGGGGCAATGCGGACGCTCCTGCAGCCTTTTCGATGGGACCTTACCAACCATACAGCCCGGACTTGGCTCCCTCTGATGTTCATCTCCGCCCACGTGAACCGCTGGCTATGTAGACAACATTTTGGCACAGACAGCGCACTGCAGACCAGCGTAGACAAGTGGCGGGAAGCACAGGTGGCTGCCTTCTATGACATGGGTACTGGACAATTGGTGCAACACCTCGACAGATGTCTATGTCGGTGCGGCGACTATGTGGAGAAGTAGCTAGAAGATGCAGCAAACTATTGGAAACAAATCATTTTTGATTTTCTGTGGTAACCATTACGCGACTATCGGATATTACTTTGCGAATAGTCGTCTTGTTCAGTTGGTTCAAATGGCTCTGAGCACTATGGGACTTAACTTCTGAGGTTATCAGTCCCCTAGAACTTAGAACTACTTAAACCTAACTAACCTAAGGACATCACACACCCATGCCCGAGGCAGGATTCGAACCTGCGACCGTAGTGGTCGCAGTCGTCTTGTATTTAAGAGAAAGGCCTTATAATAGGAAAAGTGATAGAAACGTCCTCAGTTCATAAATAACTGAAGAGGCTCTCACAAAGTTGGAGGATGGGAAGAAGAGTGGCTCAAGAGCTAGGTAACGAAGAATGTACACTAAGCAAGAGATAAAAGATTGTAATTAGTAGCCCTGATTTAATTTTATCTTTTCTCCGCTTTGGCCAGGACATTATGACCACCGACCTACTATGGATATAAACCCGCGCAGGCAATAGCAGGATCACCTGGCGGGAAATGACTGCTAGTCAGATGCAATCGCTGTGCTAGTAGTATGAGTGAGCGTGCTGTCCGTGTGTAGAATGGGGAAGGTGCGCGAGCTATCTGACAAGGGGAGGCCACGACGTTTGGAACATAAATTTAGTGCAAACTTCGTACACTCTGAGTACTCTGTTGTGGCTTGGCAAGACAACCAAGCCACTATGAGGAAGCCGAAAGGCACGCGTTTAAGCTCATGCAGGCTGGCGTGAGGTCTGGAACAGGGCACGAAAATGAGAATAGCCAAAAACGTACGTAGCTGCTGGAATACTTAACTTTAATCCATAATTGGTGAACATCGGTCTGACGGTGCATGCATCACAACATAAATAGCAAATGATAATGGCGCCTTGCTAGGTCGTAGCAAATGACGTAGCTGAAGGCTATGCTAACTATCGTCTCGGCAAATGAGAGCGTATTTTGTCAGTGAACCATCGCTAGCAAAGTCGGCTGTACAACTGGGGCGAGTGCTAGGAAGTCTCTCTAGACCTGCCGTGTGGCGGCGCTCGGTCTGCAATCACTGATAGTGGCGACACGCGGGTCCGACGTATACTACCGGACCGCACCGATTTAAAGGCTACCACCTAGCAAGTGTGGTGTCTGGCGGTGACACCACATACTCCATGAGGACAACAAATTTTGTAAGCAATAGCGCGTAATTCTAAGCGATACTGAGAAAATCGCAATATAATTTCGGTCGTCAAATAAGTACCCGTGCGTGGCCATTTTTACCATGAAGCGTCAGAGAGCTGGCTGGCCTCTGTAAAACAAAAAAAAACTGAGTGAAAAGATCAACAACGAACTTCAACGGATGTCATCTGACGTCCGCTACGGCGTAATACCATGAACCATAAAAAAAGTGGTTAGCGTTCAAGGCCCGTAATCGCTGGATCGATTCCCGTTCGTCGGTTTTTTTTTTTTTATTTTGCAACACAGTCATTTTCTTTACTATTTATATTCCAATTGATGTAATAGGAAAAATACGTATAATGAACTTTTATGAAATTCACAATGTTATTTGGCAGTCTACAAATTTTTATTATCACAAATAATATAATATTCATAACTATCGACTAGTAAACGACCAAACGCATAAAGTGATACTGAAAATGTATGCTTGTCCGCGATTTGAGAAATCCCTTATACGTGGAAGGAGTCCGAAACGATTTGTTACCTCCAAGTTTTGACCAACACAGATGGCTTTCGAAAGATGCACAATTAATCGTCGCTTCCGACATTACGATTATAAGTTGCAGGATGGTATTTTTCGTAAAAACATGGAAAACATAAAGTTAAACGGCACCAGCTGCATTGAACAAATGCTATGTTTCCGCGTACGCAAGGTCTTTTGAGGTTTTCTGTGGGAAAACAAACCTCGTTAATATTTTCAAAAACCTCTCTTTCAGCGGATAATTTGGAAGCAAACCATGCATAACGCAGTATTTGCTTAAAAGTCGGCGCTGATAATTGATCATGCAGTTCGAGTATATTTTAATAGCGCCACCTCGAGAAGCAATTTCTCATTCTCTTTCTATTAAATACGAACAATTTTGAAGACACGGACAAGCATACATTTTCAGTATCACTTTATGTGTTTGGTCGTTTACTAGTCGATAGTTATGAGTATTATACCTGTATTGACCGACCAAGTGCAACAAGCATGGAGCTCCGGCTCACAAAATGACATCCGGCACCTGTACAACACACGCTTGCATTCATCATTATGGCGGTTACACCGTTAATTAACCAGCATTTCACAATTGCAACGACTTATCTCGCGCTTACATTAATTTGTGATCTTGCAATGTTAATCACTTAAAAATGTTACCTAGACAAACACATTCCCGAAATTGCATTATTCTACATTAAATAGTTTTCGGTATTGCTATTTCTTTCACCCAGGGTAAATTTTTTAATTTGTTGCCTTGTGTAGATTGTTGCTTGTATTTATTGCCACCTCATATATCTATACGACAGACATTAACTGGCAATAAGCCTTTATTGTGGCAATGATCGGCAGCTTATGAGTAACATTTTCATAATTTTGTGAAGACTACCTACTTCAATGGTATGTAATTATCCGATGCCAACTTCTGGAGAGGATCCCTAGATACACTTTGTAATGGGACACCTCTTCTAACATCACCTTTCTTATAGAAATAGGCGATGCCATAGAAGTATTTCCGAAGCTTGTATAGGTTAAAATTATCTCAGCTGTTTCACTAAAAGAATTTCATTTGATTTTGTGTACGATGTGCTATATTTCAGGCTAAAATTTATAAAAAGAAATTAATTTGTCAAAAATAGGTATGTGCAGATAAAATTACTTTTCTTTTAGAAATACTTGAAATTACGAAATATCTAGCATATTTAAAATTCATGTTAATAATTGCACAATCTAACGCTAATTATTAAATTTCTTTCTGGATTCATTTATAAAATAATGTTATATCTTGGTGATGCTTCTTCTTTTTTCAAGAAAGTTTGTAAACTCTTTTGCTTTGTAAACTCTTTGGAATATTGTGAGTACCTCAGAATGTAAGTGGCAGTGCGCATGCCTCTGATGAAAACAGACGTATTTATAATTTTAACAATGTGCATTTGTCTTCTAAAGTGGAAATTGTAAAGTTGGTGTGATATTCAAAAATGTGACAAAAAATAAAATTCTAGAGTAAAACAGGCAAATCTTCAAACATTATTCAGATCAACAGGAACCTACAAAATCAAAATTTCAGCCTCAAGAATGTACCCCTAGACGCGAGAAATGCAGCCAACAACAAGAAAAAATGAAGATAAGTAAGAAATTTTTCTTTTGTAAATCTTACAGCTCTCAAAGCTTTCGAAACTTTTAGAGACCGAGAAATTTAATGGTGATGTATGGCAGGGTAAGATTACAACTTCAGAGCCAACAAATTACCTCTTTGCCGCAAACTAGCTGCAGATCGACGGATACACAACAAAACCAGCAAACTACAACGACTGAAACACAAAATTCAACTTGGCAGGTGTCGCCTCCTCCATCTTTCCGGTCTTTTGATGCACAACATGAGGAATGGGCGGCGTTCCGCCAGAAGCCCGAGCAGCAGTTCCAAGCCTACAACACGTTAGGTGAAAAACGACTCTTCTTCTTTTCGTGGCTTGGTTTCCAAAATTTTTCGATTATGTTCCAAGTTTTTCCGTCACTGCGAACCCTAGACCATAACCTGTACAGACATTATTCGAGCATTCGAAGACTTCTTCGGAACATAAATTCACGTAGCTGTTGCTCACTTCAAACTTTTATGCAAATGTTGTCGTAATAATCAGTCTTACAAGGAACTGGTCATGGAACTCAAAGGTATGGTTAGGATCTGTAAATTTAGCTTTCATATAACAGTCTTCTATTTAGGACTAAGAGGGGAAGAATGGTTGGTCAGTGTATGGAAATGATTGGTAACACCTTCAACCGTGTGTTTGAATCTCTTTATTCAAATGCGACCAGTTTCAGCAGTAATTTTTGCCAATACATGGACTTGATGAGGATGCAGTGTTTCACCGAAAACGACCGTTTTTTGAACAGGGTGATTTAAACACACGATGAAGATGTTACCAATAATTCTCATGTCAATTTAAACGCAGCTTGTGGACCCACATTTCTAGACAAAATGCTTGGCGATGAAATTATGCAGAGCTGTGCTAGTAATAGAATACGGGCTGAGATTGTAAAGCATCGCAACCCTGGTCTCAATTGTTGTGTCTAGACAAGACAGCCTAGACACAATGAGAGGAAGCCGAAAGGCACGCGCTAAGCTCACGCAGATGGGCGTGAGGTCTGAAACAGGATAGGTAATGAATGCTATAAAGAAAAGTACGTTGCTTCTGGAATACTTAACTTTAATCCATCATTTGTATACATCGTTCTTGACGATACAAGGGAGACTCCGTAGATACATGCAATGTTACTAATGGCGCCTTGCTAGGTCGTAGCCATTGACTTAGCTGAAGGCTATTCTAACTATCTGCTCTGCAAATGAGCGAGGCTTCGTCAGTGTGCATCGCTAGCTACGTCGTCCGTACAACTGGGGCGAGTGCTAGTACGTCTCTCTAGACCTGCCGTGTGGTGGCGCTCGGTCTGCTATCACAAAGTGGCGACACGCGGGTCCGACATGTACTAATGGACCGCGGCCGATTTAAAGCTACCACCTAGCAAGTGTGGTGTCTGGCGGTGACACCACATCAATCACGTTTTTAAAATAATGGAAGTTCAGGAAGTTCAAGACTACACTGAACAGCCGGCCGGGGTGGCGGAGCGGTTCTAGGCGCTACAGTCTGGAACCGCGCGACCGCTATGGGCGCAGGTTCGAATCGTGCCTCGGGCATGGATGTGTGTGATGTCCTTAGGTTAGTTAGGTTTAAGTAGTTCTAAGTTATAGGGGACTGATGACCTCTGAAGATAAGTCCCATAGCGCTCAGAGCCATTTGAGCCATTTGAACTACACTGAACACCACTTTAATGTGCCTGTCGTTGTAATGCTGACCGCGGATTGTTCGAAGCAGCCCCAGTATCCCGACACGACAACCACTGCCGCAAGTGACAGCGTAAACATTGGGCTTCCTCTGCTAAATCAAAACTTACGAAGCCTTGTGTGAAAGGCTGCGTAGCGCATGACCGTCAGATCTGCTTTCTCTGTCCCGTGGAATGCCGACACTGCCGTAAAGCAGTATGCACACAGGAAGAGCACAAGCTAAGGAAACGGAAATAAAATTCTGTTCCATCCAAATTTTGACCTGAAGTCAGGGAAATAAATATGATCTCTCATTCTGAATTTGTACCCGCTCCTCATAGCAAGACACACAGGAACTGTGGATAAAAGTGACATAATCGCAGGGCAAAACACTCAATGCAAAACCTCCCTTATTCTGACCAGGTCTTCTCTCGTACACATAGATTTGTGTTTCCACTGTTTAATCAAAATACTTATGAGCAATTGGGACGCCATCAACTACAAAAATCACAACTACATCTCATGGCCTACAACGGTAAATGTATCTCTGTTGTTGGAACATTCATTCAGCCAGCAATTTATACCAGTACTACTACAACAAACCTTTCCAGTAGGTCAGTCGTGTTTTAGTTCCAACGTTTTGGCATGGATGCTTTTGATTTATTTGCTTTAGATATTAAGGACAATGTGTACGCTATTGATACTTAACTATCTCTTGCCAGTATTCATCAGTTGTGTGAGAAATATAGACATTTCTTGGACAGCACACTGGAACAAGAGAAAAATTTTCACGTGTACGTTATACTCAAGGGCAAGAAACGTAAGGTTTACCACTTCTTCTTCTGGGGTACCATTCACGATTAAGTTGCTTCGGAATTCAGCTGATTATAACAAATAGAAACCCGTTTTGTAGCTAATGGGCATTCCCCCTTGTGACGACAAGGAAAGCACACGGGAAGATCAGACTTCGTGCCGTTTTAAAAGCTACAATTAACACTCAAACGGTGATTGATCCCTTCCCGCGTCCATGTATTGACTAAACTATGGATCGCCTAGCAGGTAGACGATTCTTTTTTAAAAAAATTCTTTAACCTATGCTTATCTTCAAATCCTCCAGATGAACAAACAAAATATGATCGTAAATACTAGCGTTCTCCATTCACAAGTGCCTTTGCTTCTGCGTTACGTCCACGCCTTCTTGAACAAGTGACATCGAAAGTTTCGTCCTGTTGACATTATTTAGATGACATCTTGGTCCCTGGACAAATACCGGAACAACAGATCACTAATTTTGAATCTCTCCTTTTAGATGGACAGGAGAACGCTAACGTCTTCTCAGAAACTGAAACACACACCGCTTAGTCGCCCATGTCTTACGCATTTCGATCTGCAGAAACCAATAGTGCTTGCAGTTGACGCATCATCAGATGGAATAGGAGGAATTTTGTCTTATAACACTGGCAACACGGAACGCCCCGAAGCATTTGTAACAGCTGTGACTCCTGCAATGTTGGAACGTGCGAACACTCTCGTTCTAGATGATCGAAGGGTCACAATCAAACACCTCGCTACACTACTGGACGTCTCTGTTGGTAGTGCTGACACATTTTTGTATCAGTGAGTGCCCGCTGGGTTCCTCAAATCCTGACGGAAGACCATAAACAGCAACGAAAAACCATCTGAAGAACTGCTTACGCGTTACGGGACTGACCGTGACAGTATTTTGTCGAACATTGACACAGGCGATGAAGCATGGATTCATCACTTCGAATTGGAAACAAAACGACAGTCCATGGAGTGGCGCCACACGACCTCTCCTACGAAGAAAAAGTACAAAGCCGCACCCTCAGTCAAGTCATGGAGAAGGTCATCTGGGACTCTGAAGGGGTTATTCTGTTTCATGACCTCCCTCCCAACTCTGAAGTATATTGCGCTGCCTCAGGAAATCGAAGAAACGGCTTTAGTGTGTTAACCGCCACAAAAATGGAAATTAAATTCTCTTTCTTCGTGACAACGCAATGCCTCATAATAACCGCGCATCTAAGAGGAGCTCAAAAAACTACATTGGACGGTTCTTGCTCATCGACCCCACAGCCCGTATCTCGCACCTTTCGACTTCTATCTGTTTGCCCCAGTGAAGGCTGGACTCCGTGAGGAGCAGTACATGGATGGTGGGGAAGTTGCTGATCATTGATGCAGGAAGACGTTGGCTCCAATGTCGACCAGTAGAGTGATACCATGGAGCTTACAGCCCCCCCAGTAAGGTGGCGTAAGGCCGTCGTATTGAATAATCGTTATGTTTAAAAAATGATGTTGCAGACAAAACAGTGGAGAATAATAGGGCGTATTGGAATCATGAGTGAATCGAACCTGATTTCAGAAAAAATGAACTCCCTCTTGTGGGGCGGCGGGTGGAATTTAATTGTTATTAAATGTTCCTATTATTTATTTAATGCTGTTGTTTGCCGTTCTCAACACTGGCTCTCTAACTACAATATTGGCAACCAGAAAGTGATTAGCAAAACGTGAAGCCTGTAATTAGAATTCCTAGTGTCCACTTCATCTGAGAAATACATTTATAGCTACAGCTTATAGCTCTGAGGAATTAGGAGATTGTCTGGGATTCACAATCAAAAACCATTCTCTCTAAAATGTTCACTATATTCTGAAAGTCACAGACCAAAAAGAATCCACAAAATCCAACTACCAGAGCAGTTCAGAGTCTAATGCACTGATGCAACTATAACTGTTCAAATTAAATGTTTAAGTGAATGCTCGCCATAATTTGATGATAATGTTCACCAAACGCCACGCTAAATAATGGTAGAATGTCTGTCCCGCGGCGGCACGTGAAAATACGACATACGCAAACTGAAGATAGATCATTAAGGTCATCCTAGAATTAACACTTCACTCGAAAACGATTTCATGGTTATGCGTATCCCGAGTAACTTATTACGGCATCCGAGGCTGTTTATAGCAATGATACCGACGAGACGCGACTCCCGGCACAGGTTGTGCGCTAATCAGCGCCTGGAGAGAACTGGGGCTTTCCTTCTTCTCGCGCAGCGTTCTTACATATAAACCGCGCTGCGGACGGCTGAGGCAACGCCTGATCAAATCCGCTCTCCCGACTAGCCGCTGGGCTAGTAATGCACCACTTAAAGTTATCGAATAAATCATTGCTTCCTTTGCTGATGGCCGATGAAGTTCACAATTTAAATGTGCTATCAGCACACAGGTAAGTAATCATAATAAAAGTCTGACATGGCTAAGTCAAATATTTTGGGCGAGATAATTAATTTAATTACACTATACGCAGTAGACGAGCTCTGAACTTGCTCTTTGGAGATACACTATCGCTATAGTTTTATAGTTGTTCTGTTGAAACTTCTCACATCTTTATGATTATAGCGGATCTCCCTTCTACTTAAATTTAAACATCCTAGCTTTGTTTATTCGCCTACTTAATCTATCTTGCTTCCTTTATTTTTAAGACAAAAACCAGAAAATCATAAATTTCAACTAAAATTTTAATTTGTGACATTCAGAAAACTGTTTCTACTAAATTATTATGCAAAAGGAATATATATATAAATTTTTAAGTTTCTAGCTCCTTTCTGTTGCGCCAATGATTTTTGCAGAAAAACGTCCAAATTTCGAAAATGGTTAATGTTATTGAACTGATATTCAACACATATTGATTTAGTATTACTCCTGACATGCTAGAAACGTTTCAGGTTATTTACTTGATTTTTAAAGTATTGCGCAACATTTATGACGTCAGAGCTAGTTACAGCGGACTGGCTGGCACACAATGGAAAGACTGATGTGAATTTTATACTGCGTGAGTAAGCTGCTTCCCTACATCACCCTCTACTTAATTTTTTTAAATGTAAATGGGAAGAAAAAAAATTAATTACAAAAAGGGAAGCAAGAGTACAATTTAACTCCCTATGAAAATTAAAATTGAAATGTAAACATATAGAAACATTAAAAGAAAACTTATTACCTACTTCAATTATTTAAATTGCTGGCATGTTCACTGCCTCTTAAGCAACATTGTCACTCAAAATTCAAGCAAAATCAATGAAACACTTTGGCATACATATTGCCTTAGACAGACAAACACATAAAATATGTAAAATTATGAAAATCTTAAATCCATTAAATACATTTTTACATACACAAATTCAAAGAAAATAACACAGTTATTCATGATACATAAACAGATAATTATATCTTAGCAGTCTTTTCTAAACCTGAAAGAAAATTTCACAAATCATCACAATTTCATTTTTACACACGTGGTTGTAGCTGCTTTGGCTGGCGTTCTACACTTCCATTCACAAGGGTAGAGGAGGGGAAGTTGCTATGGAGTGCGTCCTTCACGTTCACTCTAAATTAGATGGGGAAAGGGGAGGGGTGACTGTGAGTTGTGTCCAAGTCACTCCACGCTTTCACGCAGCTACCAGGGTGCCATTATCTGGTTTGTCCTGTAGAACAAACAAAAAGAGTGCCTCAGACTCCGTTCACTTAGTATTTAAGGGTGGGTCACAATGAAATGGGGATGTATTCATTTTATCTTTCAATAAGTTACTGGAACAAAGTTAACAGAACATTCTCAGTTTTACTCTCGCGGTTACTTAACTGTCATAAAATCCGTAAACAAATGGCTCAAAACGGCGTTAGTCACGTACTAGAGAAAATTTATGCTCAAGGCATACAATCATGAATCCTATTTAATCTCAATTTATCATTTCTGGGCCGGAACACTGAACCAATGGTCGGTACATTCCTGACAAATCTGTATTTTATTTACTTAGCTGACTCATCTTTGATTACCTTACTCTTAGAGATAGTATGAGTATATTTGATTAGCGGTTGTCTTTTCAGCCTCTTTGTACATGTGAGTAACTTGTCGTAATAGTACAGTTCTGAGTGTTCAAAGCACACTACGTTTAGTTGACTACTAAATCGACTTATTGGTCCAATGCTGCTGTGTCAGTTCCACATCTGCAATTATGTACTTACTCCATCGAAGTGTATTTATGCTGAACTATAAATAATGTTTCACGTCTGCAATTATGTTACTCAATTACATTGCTGGCGTATGTACTTATTTAACACTCACTCTATTAACATTTAACACATAGGATAGCATATTTAGTTCATATCTATAGTGTATTGCAGCTGATCAGTTAGCTCACGTGGCAATCCATTTCCACTCGATCGGACGCTGAAACCACAGGTAGTCTCTCTCGACCTACCACTAAAGTGCATTAAGTAATTAAGGACGTGTGTAATGCTAAATTCCTTAAACCTATAGGACACCATGAGCTGCTCTGTCTCATCTAACATATGGGTACCTATGGTCGCATTCACGCCTCCAACTCATAACCTCAATACGTGTAGGTGTGTTCTGTCACACACTACATCAAATAACGGCCAGCTCCAACCTTATAAATATTTCAAGGACGTGTCCTTCACGTCTCAACCACAAACACTGTTCAATTCTATTACACTGCCATTCCTTGCTACACAAGGTGAGTTCATTCTTACAACTTATCTGCATATTTTTCATAACACTAAGCAATCTCTTTTACTATTAATTAGTTAGCTCTACAGCATACAATAGGTCTCATTGCCACTTCAGATCCTGCTTATAAACGAACTTGTATATCTTTTTTAAATACTATTGTGGGACCATTTTCAATAAAACAACACTTTGTACTTATAATATTACCAGGGTTCTATACATACTTGTTACTCAAATACCTTTGTATCTTAATTACGTCATACTTCTCTATTGTTTATGTCACTGTTAGGTTTGTCACATTAGGTATTTTCTTCATTAATCGGTGGATAGAATGGTTACAGAACTCATGGTTTGATAGCCATGACGGAAAATTTTTGTATTGCAAAGAAGGAGTCGAAACTTTGGTGGATAGGAAAGATGAAGATGAGTGAGACTGAAAAGGAAAGATCTCACACAGCTGGGACTGCACAGCTGCCACACTGTGTAGAGGTTACAGAACAACCTCCTCCCTACAGAATTCATCAGCTTAATGCTGTCTTGATAGTCATAGCGGCAGATTTTAATATTTGAGAGTAAGAGCTGAAATTTTGGTGGATAGGAAAGATGAAGAATGAGTGAGACCTGAAAAGGAAAGAAACATGAATTTCTTCGTTTCTGCATTTATTTTCTTTGATTTTACCTTAGTTTTGACAAGGACTAACTGACCTATTTCAAAACTGGTGGGTACAGCTTTTGCTTCATGACGCTTCTTTCTTTCTAATGTGTTTAGCTTACTTTTACTAAGATTAACACTTTCGTCCCAATATCTCCTATTTTTCAGAACTCGTATAGGCAGCTCCCAAGTTTCATCATTAGTTACTACATGTTTATCAATAAAAGGTACCGTAATTACTCCGGTTATCGGCAAGACCAATTTTAACTGGCCTACACTCTCTTACAATATTGGGCACTACTTCATTCCAGCTAGCAATATGAAACTGTTTTCACGTAGAGGCGTACCTATGGGAAATGATTTAAATGCATAAAAAGTGTTTTGTATTCGAACTGATCATTCTAATTCGCTGGCTCTGTAACCTTTTACCATTGATTCTGGGAGAATCGGATAGGCTACTGAACAAGATCAGTGACTACGATAGCTCAATTACTGCCATCGGATGTGATGACCTCATAGTCCGAAATGAATCTCAGACGGAATAGTTGGCAAATGCCTTACAGAACGAACAGCATTTCTCTTCAGAATGATGTGATTCTATTGCATTCCGCTAACGAACAAACCCGAGTTCTGATTCCCAGATATTTGCAACAACATGTTCAAAATTGGTTCAATTGGTTCAGATGGTTCAAATGACTCTAAGCATTATGGCACTTAACATCAGAGGTCATCAGTCCCCTAGACTTTGAATTACTTAACCCTAACCAAGCTAACGACATCCGACACATCCATGCCCGAGGCAGGATTTGAACCTGCGACCGTAACAGCAGCGTGGTTCCAGACTGAAGCGCCTAGAACCGCTCGACCACAGCGGCTAGAGCAGCAACATGTGCTGGAAACTGTTATACACAGGGTACTTCGGAGTCGTTCGAACAAGCAGCTAGTGTTTCAGGATTGCACGTGGCTCGGGCTGGATAAATACATACAACAGGTGACCACCCGCTGGCGCGCATTCGCAGATAACCTGACAGTGCCGTGCCGAGAAGTTTTCAATTGGTCTCGACATGACGGTCCTTGACACAGTAGCCATATTGATTTTGTTGGTTCTATTGGCAACAGAAAAGATTATCATCGATGCATACAGCAAATATCTTTTGTCATTTCAGTGATATCTATACTAACTCCAGCACTCCCTGAGCACTTGCTTCTGTCTTTTGCTTAGAACGTTTGACACAAACAGTTGCTTCGTGTAATGGCCCACAAATGTCTTTGTCGGAATTTCAACAATTTTGCCAACAAAAAGGAATTCAACATATCTGAATGTCCCCGTTCTCTCCTCAATTGACGGGTAAAGCCGAAAGTTTACCTTGCAGCGGAAGAGCTGCAGATTTTCAAACTTCATGCCTCATATTCGAGGGTTAAGACTTTGTCGTTGTTTCTGAGTATCTACGACACTATACCTGCTCATGGCACTTGTCCAGTAGAAGTCTTACATGGTCGTCGCCACAGCACATTCCTACAGCTCTTTCAATCTAGCCACTCTGTTTCTAACGCTAACTTCGCCTTGAAATTCTGCCAGTGCTGTACCAACCTCTGCTGCACAATGGATGTCCTGCCTCCGTTTGTGGTCCTGTCCTCCTCAGTTGCGCGTAATACTACGGTATAAAGCGTTCAGTGCATAGTGCTGTGGAATGCGGAAAAACAGCAAATTGGCGCTCATAGGAAGAAGAACAACACCAAAAATGCAACAGGAGCGTAATATGTAAGAAACTGTCTACGCAACCTGCCACTGATGATGCCTTGCAGAAAATAAAGGCGAAACGCGTATGGCACTAAAATTGTGTTTTATTCAGTTGCTGCCAGACGGTCCATAAGTGAAAATTATCAATATACCGTAGTCCTGCCTCCGGTTTCTCGGCAGATGTTCCTGGTGATTCGTAACACGGATATCGGGACGAGGATTGGTTGGCATCATCTGATGCCAAGCCACGGCCAAACACATCAGCAGCACCAAGGCAAGGCGTTCCCTTCTCTTCACCCGCACCCTCACTGCGTGACGGCGGAGCGCAATGTTGGGGGCGGGGACTTCAAGAGAGACGGCACATCTGAACCTACCGCCATCGCTCCGCTGACGGGTTCGCAGAGGGGTGGCGCCAGGCGTACACGCCACCAGAGGACATCTAGATCACGTGACCTCACTGCATTCAGCATTGATTGGCAGGTGCATCCTTTTAAGCTGCAATTCAGAGGTCGGCTCCGATCGAGTGCATCCATTGACTTACGAAAATTCGTGTGGAAGCCGCCAGTGAGGAACATTACATGGAAGTAGCACGACGGTGCCAAGTGTTACTAATATCCAGAGGTTTATGTAAGAGTAGCAGAATTCGAGGCTATTTTGTTAGAATAAAGAACATTCCTATCACTTGTATGTAACTCAGTGCTGCGGAAAGACGTACATCATTCAACTATGTATAACTCAATAATTAAGAATACATAGTGTAAATGAACTTATATATGTGTTACCTTATTGTAGACGTCTGCTTGTATTTATTGTCACCTAGTCTACGGATACATCAAAAGGAAGAGATCAAGAGTGGGGGCATACGGATGAGGAAAGAGGATATGCACAGAGAAAGGGGGAGGAAGAAATGGACAAAGAGGGGCAGCAGGACATGGACATAGAATCAGTGCGGAAGAGGTGGACAGAGAGAGTGGGGAGAAGCAGATGGACAGAAGGGAGGTGAGCAGATGGGGAGAGGGGCAGGAGCAGATGGACAGAGACAGGGGAGGAGTAGCAGATGGAAAGAGAGAGAGGCAGAAGGAGATGGAGAGACACTGTGGGTGAAGGAGGTGGACTGAGAAGAAGAGGAGGAGGTAGACAGAGAGAGGGGAGGGAGGTGATGGACAGAAGGGAGGTGAGCAGATGGGGAGAGGGGCAGGAGCAGATGGACAGAGACAGGGGAGGAGTAGCAGATGGAAAGAGAGAAAGGCAGAAGGCGATGGAGTGAGAATGCGGGTGAAGGAGGTGGACTGAGTAGAGGAGGAGGAGGTGGACAGAGAGAGCGGGAGGGAGGTGATGGACTAATGGAAATGGAATAAATACGTAGCTGGGCAACGTCAGCTTCCCTGGCACTCGATAAAAACGTTGTAGAAATTACTTCATGCAACAATTTAAGCTGTTGAATATTTTATTTTTATTATTCACTTGTCTTTTGTCCTGTAGCTTCACCTATGTACACATTCGACACATATATTGAACATGCCTCTCTGTCACGCTCTCTGCGCCCACCTCTACCTCCCTCCGTCTACACCTGCATTTACATCTAAATCTACATCTACATCCACACTCCGCAAGCCACCTGTCGGTGTGTGGTGGAGGGCACCTTGAGTACCTCTATCGGTTCTCCCTTCTATTCCAGTCTCGTATTGATCGTGGAAAGAAGGATTGTCGGTATGCCTCTGTGTGCGCCCTAATCTCTCTGATTTTATCCTCATGGTCTCCTCGCGAGATATGCGTAGGAGGGAGCAATATACTGCTTGAATCCTCGGTGAAGGTATGTTCTCTAGACTTCAACAAGAGCCCGAACCTAGCTAATAAGCGTCTCACCTACAGAGTCTTCCACTGGAGTATCTGTCATCTCCGTAACGCTTTCGCGATTAGTAAATGACCCTGTCACGAAGCGCGCTGATCTCCGTTGGATCTTCTCTATCTCTTCTATCAACCCTATCTGGTACGGATCCCACACTGGTGAGCAGTATTCAAGCAGTGGGCAAACAAGTGTACTGTAACCTACTTCCTTTGTTTTCAGATTGCATTTCCTTAGGATTCTTCCAGTGAATAGTCTGGCATCTGATTTACCGACGACTAATTTTATACGGTCATTCCATTTTAAATCACTCTTAATGCCTACTCCCAGATAATGTTTGGAATTGATTTCTTCCAGTTGCTGACCTGCTATATTGTAGCTAAATGACAAAGGATATTTCTTTCTGTGTATTCGCAGCACATTACACTTGTCTACATTGAGATTGAATTGCCATTCCCTGCACCATGCGTCAATTCTTTGCAGATCCTCCTGCATTTCAGTACAATTTTCCATTCTCGATATACTACAGCATTATCTGCAAACAGCCTCAGTGAACTTTCGATGTTATCCACAAGGTCATTTATATATATTTTGAATAGCAACGGTCCTACGACACTTCCCTACTGCACACCTGAAATCACTCTTCCTTCGGAAGACTTCTCTCCATTGAGAATGACATGCTGCGTTCTGTTATCTAGGAACTCTTCAATCCAATCACACAATTGGTCTGATAGTCCATATGCTCTTAAACGACTGTGGGGAACTGTATCGAACGCCTTGCGGAAGTCAAGAAACACGGCATCTACCTGGGAACCCGTGTCTATGGTCCTCTGAGACTCGTGGACGATTAGGGCGAACTGGGTTTCACACGATCATCTTTTTCGAAACCCATGCTGATTCCTACAGAGTAAATTCCTAGTCTCCAGAAAAGTTATTATACTCGAAGATAATACGTGTTCCAAAATTCTACAACTGATCGACGTTAGAGATATAAGCCTATAGTTCTGCACATCTGTTTGACGTCCCTTCTTGAAAACGGGGATGACCTGTGCCCTTTTCCAATCCCTTGGAACGCTACTATCTTCTAGAGACCTACGGTACACTGCTGCAAGAAGGGGGGCAAGTTGCTTCGCGTACTCTGTGTAAAATCGAACTGGTATCCCATCAGGTCCAGCGGCCTTTCCTCTTTTGAGCATTTTTTAATTGTTTTTCTGTCATCTATTTCGATAACTACCATTTTGTCATCTGTGAGACAATCTGGAGAAGGAACTACAGTACAGTCTTCCACTGTGAAACAGCGTTGGAAAAAGACATTTAGTATTTCGGCCTTGACTCTGCATCCTCTGTTTCAGTACCATTTTGGTCACAGAGTATCTGGACATTTTGTTTTGATCCACCTACCGCTTTGACATAAGACCAAAATTTATTAGGATTTTCTGCCAAATCAGTACATAGAAGTTTACTTTCGAATTCATTGAACGCCTCTCGCATAGCCCTCCTCACACTACATTTCGCTTCGTGTAATTTTTGTTTGTCTGCAAGGCTTTGCTATGTTTATGTTTGCTGTAAAGTTCCTTTTGCTTCCGTAGCAGTTTTATAACTCTGTTGTTGTACCACAGTGGCTCTTTTCCATCTCTTACGATCTTGCTTGGCAAATACTCATCTAATGCATATTGTACGATGTTTTTGAACTTTGTCCACTGATCCTCAATACTATTTGTACTTGAGACAAAACTTTTGTGTTGATTCGTCAAGTACTCTGAAATCCGCTTTTTGTCACTTTTGCTAAACAGAAAAATCTTCCTACCTTTTTTAATATTTCTATTTACGACTGAAATCATCGATGCAGTAACCGCTTTATGATCGCTGTTTCCCTGTTCTGCGTTAACTGTTTCAAATAGTTCGGGTCTGTTTGTCACCAGAATGTCTAACATGTTATCGCCACAAGTCGGCTTTCTGTTTAACTGCTCAAGATAGTTTTCAGATAATACACTTTAAAAAATTTCACTGGATTCTTTGTGCCTGACACCCGATATAAACGTTTGAGTCTCCCAGTCTATATCCGGCAAATTAAAATCTCCACCCAGAACTATAACATGGTCGGGAAATCTACTCGAAATACTTTCCAAATTTTCCTTCAGGTGCTCTGCCACAAGCGCTGCTGAGCCAGGGGGCCTATAGAGACATCCAGTTACCATGTTTGAGCCTGCTTTAACCGTAACATTTACCAAAATTAATTCACATTTCGGGTCTCCGTCAATTTCCTTCAATACTAATGCACTTTTTATCGCTATAAACACGCCTCCCCCTTCACTGTCCAGCCTGTCTCTGCGGTATGCATTCCAATCTGAGTTTAGAACTTCATTACTGTTTACATCTGGTTACAGCCAACTTTCTGTCCCTAGTACTATGTGGGTATTGTGACGTTTTATTAATGAGAGCGGTTCTGGGACCTTTCTATAGACGCTCCTGCAGTTTGCTATTACCGCATTAATATTGTTATTCCCTGTTGCGTTTTGCCTACCCTGTCGCGTCTCAGAAGGCGTCTTGTCTGGCCTAGGGAGGGAATTCTCTAACCGAAAAAACCCACATGTGCACTCCACACGTACTCCGCTACCCTTGTAGCCGCTTCCTGCGTGTAGTGCACGCCTGAACTATTCAGGGGGACCCAACATTTCTGCACCCGATAGCGGAGGTCGAGTAATTTGCACCCCAGATCTCCGCAGAATCGTCTGAGCCTCTGGTTTAAGCCTTCCACTCGGTTCCAAACCAGAGGAGCGTGATCGGTTCTGGGAACGATACAACAAATAGTTAGCTCAGATTCCACCCCGCGAGCGAGGCTTTCCGCCTTCACCAACTCCGTCAACCGCCTGTATGAACTGAGGATGACCTCTGAACCATCAGGAGTCATTGGTGCTGACATGAGCAACAATTTGCAGTCGGGTGCACCCAGTGCTCAACTATCGCCGCCGGAAGGGCTTCCTCCACATCTCGGATGAGACCCCCCGGCAGGCAGACCTTTCCGCTATTTCCCTAAGGGGCTCCATCACCTGCCTAACATTCCAGCTCCCAATCACTAATAAACTCTTCCCCCCGTGTGCCTGCTCAGACCTTGTTGAAGGAGCGGCCACATGTCCACTCACAGGCAGAGCGAGCGATGCCACAGGGCCAGCCTCCACTTTGACCCTCCGCCTCGCGCGCCGCGAACGCCGCTGAACCCGCCACTCACCTTGGGGAGAGGGTGGTCCAACCGCGCCCGGTACCCGCGAAGATGTCTCGACAGCAGGGACCGTGGGTGAAGCATTTAACACCTGGGGTGTACCATGCGACGCACCAGACACTCCGAGGCAGCAGCCTGAAGACGGCTGACCGCGGCCATCAGCACATTCAGCTGTTCGCGAACAGTGGCCAGCTCCTCCTGCGGCAGTACACAGTAGTCACACATCCTATCCATCCTAAGAAATCAACAATTTACTGTCGAGAGTTAATCAACTTTTAACTAGACTGCTAATTGACTAAAGGCGGCTGATAGCTGACTAAACTGTGGTTACTAGACACTTCTTGTTGAAACAATGATAAGCACTACCTGTCCCTGGACTGTATTCAAAACAAACGCTAGCACTACTGGCACTACAGCTGACTAAAGGGACTCTCTCTGACTGTATTCAAAACAAACACGAAATCTATGGAACACTATTATTAGTACTCGAAAATTAAAGCTTCCTAAAAGCAAAAACACAGGGAAGAAGAAGTGACAAGTAAGAAAAATACAGCTAATACTTAAATTAACGCAGCTTGCCGCACAGCAGATGTGAAGCAGCCGGCAGTTACGACTGTCCCTCTCATCCTCCCATCTATGTCTGTCTATCTTCTCCTCCACACTGTCTCTTCATCTCCTCCTACCCCTCTGTTTTCCTTTTCCCCGACCTCTTCTCTCTGATCATACCTTCCTCCCATCTTCCTCTTTCGTTATCCTCCTCCCTCTCTCTCTTGCTATCTCTGCCTCTCCATCTTCCTTTCCAAAATGTCCACTTCCCTTCTACACCTTCCGCCTGCCTCATACATCACCCGTCCCTTCCCTCTCTCTGTCCAATTCCTCCCACTCTGTCCACTACATCCTCTACTTATCTCAACCTGCCCTCAATCATCCTCATTAGGATGTGTAGAACAGCATAGTTCAACAAAGTGGGTCGATACTACTACTACACCATACCAGTCGTGCGGGTTGATTTGGCAGGTCGATATTGCTCCACACAACATGCTGTCGTGTAGGGCAGCCTGTACGGCAGAGGCTGAGCAAAGCATGGTTTTGCTTGTATCTCTGCTCCTATTTTCCAGTCGAAAGATTATTCGTTGCAATAAATTAATTATTAGATGGAAGAGTCGGAAAAATCACGCTGTGAATCGAAGGCAATATGGGCAGACTTCCAATCTTCTGTCTTAGCTGGTAGGTCTAACCCCACTTCTGGATGGCTGGCACTCTCTTGTGATACTTAACATTCAATTTTGATGTCTCGGAAACGCTCGAGGAGTGGGTCGTACCAGGGCAGCTTTCGGTACACCTAAGTGTCAACTCCGATCGTGATGAGATGAGCAAAAATTGCTGCCCAGCTGTGTATCTACTTACCTTGTTAGCACACTAGCAGAAAACATTCGTGCTAGATGACTTTTATTCTAATGACGAGCAGAATCGAAAACTTCAATGAATCGGTAACTGCTGTCAAGAGCCGAATGGAATGGAATACACAACCGTGAGCCGAGAACTGTAACGAGCACCTATATTCCTACTGCTTGGAGCGCAGTACGCAGCCGCCTGGGCTCGTTAAGTTCTCAGTTCTCTGTTGTGTGCCTAGCTTGCCTGCGACTACGGTGTATGATTGCATGTCATCTGCTGCGCTTGCAAAGAACATAGTTTACGTAAATGAAGCAAAGAAAGCAGCCTTTCTGATGCAGCCTTTCTTGGTCGATTTTAGGTAACTATTCATTAAAAGAAAGGGGTTAAAGTGATATTACAAATACGTGGAATAAAAAATAATAAAAAATTTATAAATATTTAGTAATGTCCTCCCCGTTCGTCAAGTGCTGTCACCTTAGCTGCTCACACCCCCCCCCCCCCCACTCTCCCCCCCCCCCCCCCCCCCCTTGTGAAGTAATTTACGGTCTACATCGTTACGGTTTACGTTCAGTTTCGGAAAATGATTTCTGTTGCAATTCAGGTAAAAGAGTTTTTCAGAGCTTAGCACCAAAATTAAATTAAAAAGTGAACGACTTCAGTTTTTCATGTGAACATGTTTTCAGAATATTTTATCCTCCCGTGTTTTTCACAATCATTGAAAATACATGGAACATTCCGTGGTAAAATTTGTGTGAGGTTATGTTACTGCAAAGATCGAATTGTTCTTAGAATACATTTGCAATTTAAAAATAAACATTCAGGGTCAACCACGTAGTCTCAAAGGATTCATTTTTACCCGTTTCGAAGACAGCAACTTGTCGCTTTCTAATTTTACGTGGACTAGTAGCGGTACGTTTGTGCCTGTATGATCCAACCAAAATATTTTTTTATGACTTTATTCCCTAACTTTTGAATTCAGGGAAGCGCTTCTATGCTTTTATCATTGTATTAATAAGCCCTTCTTTACGATTCGATCAGACTAACATTTTTTTATTTATCTCGTTCGGGATTGAAGGGCATTTCTGTAATTATGGTTGCAAGCTGCTGAAACTTGTGCGTCACATCGTGCTTGCGCTTAGGTAATCTCCAGTGCACGACGCATCTACGCCATTCAGTATGGTGTGTTGCGGTTTCATTAAATAACGAATTATAACGGTAAGTACTATTTGGAGTGTAATGTTTTTTACTGGATACAGTATTTTAATACACTGATTCCTTATGATAATTTTCTTTGTCTGCTTTCATTGAGCCTGAAGATGACCGCAAAATATGGTGAAACTGATCGCCCTATATAAAGAAAATGTAACGATCTAGACATTACATTAAGAAGTGATATACATTACTGATATCACATTATCCTCAGTCTACCCATGCTAAATTTCATGGTATAAGCTTATGTTCCTGTCTCGTTGATCTCATGAAAGATATTTGATAATCAGGTGCCTATTCTCTGTCTAGATGATCTTTCCTATTATGCACATTCATGCTTAACAGTAGGCCTAAGCTTTCGTTGGCTTCGTCAGTGTGTTGGTGTCCACATTTCTTCACTTTGTTTGTCTACTAAAGAAAATAATTTCCTTTCTTTCATCGTATTGTTCACAACTTGTCTTATTCTTGCTTCTGTTGCTCATTGTCATTTGTTTCTAATTTCTGTATTTCTAACACTTCTTTTCTCTAATATACTCCGTCTATACCGTCAAGCAGCTGCTCAAGTATTTTCACCTTCAGGCAGAAATATAAACCGATCACGCTCACAACTCAGTCTTTTCCCGTGCGGAATATGCTCCACATCGCATTGGGAGAATTTTTCTGCTCGATCACTCGTTTGTCGAAAGTTATGTTCCACATGTTTATATTTTGTATGTTGGCTTGACATGAATTCTTTTATTCGTCATCTTGTTTTCTCTTAGAAGGATCGAGGTAACCTTCTCATACGGGTTGTGCCAAGAAAGCTGTGTTTTCTCTAATGTGTGGACAAACGTCTTAATTTCTTCCCGAATTTCATAAAGCCTTACTTTAACTTGTAATCATGCAGCACAACGTAACATCGAAAGTACGTTCTTTATACTTCTTTGTCTTGATTTTGATGTTTTGTTCAATATCAATACATCTACAAGTAACTTCACTTTCTCCAATAATGACTTCAGCATAAGGATCTTGGTTCATTTTCTGGCGTTAAGAGTTCAACAAACGGATATTTATCAGTCTGGTTGTACGTTCCCCTTCACCAGCATTACTAACAACTGCATTTATATATTTTCCATTTTTGCATATAATATTTCCTGTTGCTCCTTTTGCTCGAAATTTAAACTTTCCTCTACCACTGTTCCTCTGTACATACTTTTGCCAGAGTATCTGTCTTGGTAATATCTGCGGTATCTAGAAATTTCTTATTTGGTAACATACTTCATACGTCATTTACAGAATTTATAACGAGACGTTGTTGAAAGATCCCTTTCATTGCCCAAGCAAGCACGACTTGCTTGTGAGTATGATTACATGCTGCCACTTGAAACATACCGAACTGCCTCAAATTAATCAACAATGAACAAATTATCTTCAATACTTCTCATGTAACTAGTGATAAACTGAAATTTAGGTTTCTTTGATAAATTATGTTTTAATGTATTTTTATATCTAGATTTTCGTTATTATGACTTGCTGTCTTGCTACTGAAACACTAGTGAATATGGGTATCGGATACACAAAGAGCTTGAGTTAACACGGTCAAGTAACACTTTAAAAATTATTAATAACAAACAGATGTATAGGGTGAAAATTAATAACACCGACAAACTGCAGGACAGATCCCTGATTGGAAATAGTACCTTGGCGTCACCCTTGACCGTCGCTTCTCCTGGACCCCCCATCTCCGGACAATCCAAGCCAAGGCACGCTCCCGACTCCGTCACCTCAAGCTCCTTTGTGGCGGCACATGGGGTCTGGACCCCTCCACCATCCTCCACACCTATAAATCCCTCATCCACCCTATCCTCTGCTACGCCCACCCTGCCTGGATCTCCACCCCTCCTACCTTTTACAAATCCCTTCAAATCCTAGAACGCGATGCTCTCCGCCTCGCCTATCGCATCCGTCTCCCCTCCCCCATGCAGATCCTGTATGACCTTATTCCGTTCCCACACCTCCTCTTTTTCCTCAAATGGATACGGATCCTCTACACCTCCTGTAAACTTGCTCCCCTTCACCCGCTTGTCTCTCCCATCCTCTACCACCCCCGTCCGCTGCCACGCCTGTATTCCCACGTCCCACCTGCTCTCCATCTCTCCACTCTCCATACCCTCGCCCAAGGTGGCTTCCACCAACTCCCCCTCACTGATGATGCCCTCATCCCCTCCATCTACCCCTCCTACCAACTTTTATCCTCCCTATCCACACCCTGTGTTTTTTCCTTAGGGCACCCTCTCTCCCTCCTCCCTTCCTCTCCCCCCTCCATCCACCAAGCTTGCCCACCCCGCAAGCTTCCCCTCCCCGCAAGCTTCCCCTCCCCCCGTACCTTCTTTCCTCCCCCTCCCATCTCCTCTGCCACTAGCATCTACACTCTCCCCTCTCCCTCCTCCCCCACCTGTTCCCCTTTTGGCAGGTACCCGGACTCGCACACGTCAAGTGAACATTCGCGCGCCAGAGATCATCGCCATCGGTTCTGTGTGTGTGACATCGTGTTAATGCTTCAGTGTTGTCACCGCCCACGCTCCGCTGTTCACATGTGTCATCTCAGTCATCAGTGTTTGTGTACAGTGTTGACCGTGAACGGCTCCATGTTTTTTACTCATGTGTCTACTGTCTTTTGTACACCATTATGTTTTGTTTTTCTTTGTCTTCCTTGTGTCTATTTGTACAGTCTGTGGCCGAAGAGCGTCGTAATATTGCCGCTGCCGGCCCACCTTTTGTATAAGGTGTTAAAATAACAATAAAGGGAAAAAAACCAGAGCTGTCTCAATCTCTGAACCTCAGTACCCAGAACGTCGCATCAGGACTTAGTTCGCATTGTATCTCAAACGTCGCACTGTGCTCTAGTCTTCCACACTGGTAGTCATCGCCTCGCACCTCAGCCAGCTGTGAGGGAACGTTAGTCATTGTATACAGTCGTGATATGGACACGGATAAGATTCAAGTTGATTGCTGTTAATCACAGAACTTCAGGCTGGACAGGACATCATTGAAGTTAAGTACTCAATTGGTTCCTGTAGTAAAGCATATTTTAACCACGTGTCCATTTGGTATTGTAGGGAGAGGAAACCAGCCACACACCTGTCATATCACCCTCTCCTCATCCAGTCGGAACCACAAAACTCTACAAGATGGCACAGGCACAACAGGAACCATGACAAAAAATATTGTGGGGAAGACGAATCAAACACTGCGTTTATTGACAGAACTCGCAGGAAATAGCATAAATCTACTGAGGAGGCTACTTGCACCAGGCTTGTTCTTCCTCTTTGGGAGTATACCTGCGCTATATTGGTTCCTTGCCAGATAGGACTGACAGACGATATTGAAAAATTGCAAAGAACAGTAGCTCGTTTTGTGTAATCGCGAAATAGGGAGAGACTGTCACAGAAATGATAAGCGAGTTGCAATGGCTGTCATTAAAATAAAGGCGCTTTTCCCTTTGGCTTCTTTTCCGAATGGTCGAGAAATAGTCTGAATGTGGTTCTATGAATGCTCTGCCGAGCACTTGTGATTTGCAGAGTAATCATGTAGATGCAGAAGAAGAAAGAGTGAAGCAGTTGATGATGCGGCCTGTGAACGCTTGCAATGTATCCCACGGCGGCAACGCTGAACATCATCTGCCAAGTTGAGGAAATTAATATCACGTAATACGTAACATGCCAACGGTCTTCCCGCAGGGGTAACGCCAGTTTCCGTCATTTCACAGAAGTTAAGCACTATCGGGCTTGGCTAACACTGGATGGGGGACCGTCCGGGTCTGCCGAGCGTTGTTAGCAAGTGGGTGCCGTCAGCCATTCGGAGACAAACTGACGAGCTACTGGATTAAGCAGCAGCGGCTTCGGTCAGGTAAGCTATCAACGCTCTGGGCAGCCGTATGCTGACCACTAGAGATGGGCGAACTGAAACACATAGCTGTTTTGAAACAAATGAAGTAGTACAATGTAATGTTTCGAATTTCCATATAAGCACAAATGAGGCGTGAGAGCTCCGATTATATTGCTGAAAGTATAAAACTTTTACTTAGGTGTCTTGGCAGTTTCGTATTTCTTGCAGCAAACGTGATGATTTCGTGGCATGTGACTTTCGTTCTTTTCAATTGTCTGAGGACAGAGTTCGTATGTTTGGCATAGCAGATTTTACAAAACTCGTCTCGTTTCCCTGTATTCTAGCTACCAATTTTGATAGGTTTAATGAGTGATAATCTGTGTGTGCTGTTGAAAAGGCATATCATGAGATATAATTTATTGAGACAGCATTATGGGAACCGAGGCACTGAATTAACATTTATGAGTGTGTCACTTTTTTCTTACTCACAGTTAAATTTTCCATTACGAGGGCAGTTCAATAAGTAATGCAACACATTTTTTTCTGAAACAGGGGTTGTTTTATTCAGCATTGAAATACACCATGTTATTCCCCAATCTTATTTTTCAACGTAATCTCCATTCAATGCTACGGCCTTACGCCACCTTGAAATGAGGGCCTGTATGCCTGCACGGTACCATTCCACTGGTCGATGTCGGAGCCAACGTCGTACTGCATCAATAACTACTTCATCATCCGCGTAGTGCCTCCCACGGATTGTGTCCTTCATTGGGCCAAACATATGGAAATCCGACGGTGCGAGATCGGGGCTGTAGGGTGCATGAGGAAGAACAGTCCACTGAAGTTTTGTGAGCTCCTCTCGGGTGCGAAGACTTGTGTGAGGTCTTGCGTTGTCATGAAGAAGGAGAAGTTCGTTCAGATTTTTGTGCCTACGAACACGCTGAAGTCGTTTCTTCAATTTCTGAAGAGTAGCACAATACACTTCAGAGTTGATCGTTTGACCATGGGGAAGGACATCGAATAGAATAACTTCAGCGTCCCAGAAGACTGTAACCATGACTTTACCGGCTGAGGGTATGGCTTTAAACTTTTTCTTGGTAGAGGTGTGGGTGTGGCGCCACTCCATTGATTGCCGTTTTGTTTCAGGTTCGAAGTGATGAACCCATGTTTCATCGCCTGTAACAATCTTTGACAAGAAACTGTCACCCTCAGCCACATGACGAGCAAGCAATTCCGCACAGATGGTTCTCCTTTGCTCTTTATGGTGTTCGGTTAGACAACGAGGGACCCAGCGGGAACAAACCTTTGAATATCCCAGCTGGTGAACAATTGTGACAGCACTACCAACAGAGATGTCAAGTTGAGCACTGAGTTGTTTGATGGTGATCCGTCGATCATCTCGAACGAGTGTGTTCGCACGCTCCGCCATTGCAGGAGTCACGGCCCGCACGCGGGAGATCAGACAGTCTTGCTTGACTTTGAGGCGATGATGACACACGCTTTGCCCAACGACTCACCGTGCTTTTGTCCACTACCAGATCACCGTAGACATTCTGCAAGCGCCTATGAATATCTGAGATGCCCTGGTTTTCCGCCAAAAGAAACTCGATCACTGCCCGTTGTTTGCAATGCACATCCGTTACAGACGCCATTTTAACAGCTCCGTACAGCGCTGCCACCTGTCGGAAGTCAATGAAACAATACGAGACAAAGCGGGAATGTTTGAAAATATTCCACAAGAAATTTCCGGTTTTTTCAACCAAAATTGGCCGAGAAAAAAAATGTGTTGCATTACTTATTGAACTGCCCTCGTATTTGTCACAAAGAGCAGGACTGCAAAGTGACTGATGCACATAGATCAAAAACTTACCATAAGGAGCATATAAGGCAATGGTGAAGTATGGCAGTTTTTCATCAAACATTCACAAGTCAGCTGGATGGGGCTCATAATACGAACACTTGATAGAACTGGAAAACATGTTAAAACATTTCAAGGCAACTAATATGCAGAGATCGGCATGTTTCCCTGAAGTACAAAATCCAGCCTAAAATTTAAAAAAATTCATACAGTGTAATGCCTTTGTGATATCCACATCATGGCAGATCTGGCTCTACAGCATTTACAGTTCTTGCTAAAGAAGATAATTATTGTCAAACACATAACTAAATAAACATACTCAAAAAATTAAACTCACTGAATGGTGAGCACAAACGTGTCTTCTGTGTGCAGCAAATTTGAAAAAAGAAATGTTCTTGTAAGATAGCTACATGTAAGATTTTGTGGACTAAATAAAATACAGTCAAATACAAATTCAGTGCAGATTGGCCAGAGAAGAACAAAATCATCTGAAGTTTTACTGTTTCATTTCTAAGTAAATCTACTGTACCTATTGTAAGTTGTAGTTTACAAACATCATTTTTTAAACTTTTTCGCTTGAAAGATGGGATCGTTTGTCTGTTATTGTTTGCCCCTGCTTTGAAAAACATACGCTCGCGTGAAACAGGCGTCGTTTCATTATTTCAAACAGCGTAGGAAACAGCACATGATTTACTTTCCACCGCAGCAATGGATCTTGTGATCTATGTATCAGCGGCATCTTCATATATTTATCAAGCTCGACTATACTTGCAGCACGTGGATTTTGTACACTTTGGATCAAGCCTCCTACAGTTTGGTCAAAATCTTACCAAATGTTGCCACTGCTAGAGTTGAATGTGCTCACCACAACTGGTTTGGCTGGTGGTGGATTGTCTGTAGAGCACTGAGTGGGTTTCTGTCGTATTGCACAGCACTTGTTAATTACGACATTTTTGATTCTTTTAATCGATGCCTAGTTTTCGGAAATCCGTGCTCCTTGAAGCGAGGATCCAATAATGTTGCTTCACAAACAATTGCTCTATCTGCAAAATTTTGAACGAGGCAGGTACAGATTCCATCCTCAAGTTTAGCAATTACTGTATTAATGGCTTCATTGCTGTAGTTTGAGTTCTACTGTCTCAGACTTTGTAAACCTCAGCTTAATAAGACAACTTTTCCCTCGGTTACATTTCTTTCGCTGCAAATTTCCGTTGTGGCTTGCTCAAAAGGGGATATTATTTCAGAAGATATTTCAGTAACTCACCAGTCTTCACTGGACAATTTTCTTTGTGAACCCACACTGAGGATGGCAAGGGTGCTTTGCAAAGGCTCTTTGATTTTCAAAAGGCTGTCAAACATTTCATACATGGAATTCCATCTCGTAGGGTAGTCTTATTTCGGTGTTAAAATAGGGAAGCCCATTTACTTCTGAATATTGTGTAAGTTCGCAAGTGCTTGAGGGCTTGTTTTGAAAAATTCCACTATTGACTTCACTTTTGCCCATGTGTTATGCAATTGGTTCAAGGCTTGCTTGCACAGTTAAATTCAGTGTATGTGCAAAACAAGGTACATGCCATCATTTGCACATTATCACTGCCTTCACCATATTAGGTGAATTATCTGTAGCGCAAGCTACAATTTTGTTGGTAATACCCAACGTTGGAATCACCCTTTGTAATTCACAGGAAATGTTTTCAGCTGTATGCTTGTCAGTGAATTTAAAATCAGATAGCAAATATGACTTCGGATTGCAGTTTTCGTCAGCGAATTGAGCAGTCACTGCAATATACTTCTCATTTTTCACAGATGTCCATCCATCAGTCGTAATGCAGATGTAGGATGCAGCTTGCCCTGCACACCTTACTCGCACTAGTGTGTTGTCGAACACCTGAGAGAGTAAACTGTTTGAGAGTGTTTTTCTGCTGGGATTGGGGGGGGGGGGGATGGGGGGTACATAGTTTTCATTTAATACATAAATCATTTTCCTAAGCTCTACACTCTCAACTACATTAAACGGAAGATGTTCTTTAACAACAAGTGTTAAAATCTGTTCGTCTATTTTGGCTCACTTGGTCTTGATGCAAACCAGTAATCTTTGTTTGTTTACCACACCTACCCAGAACTGAACCCGTGGAAGTGCTGGATACTTCTTACACGGATTGTTCATCTTGACGCACAGGCACTGAAATGGCTAGTTCCTGAACTGTTGCAGTGGAAGCTGAACTGGCTTCGTCACTGCCCAGATTCATAAAAACTCGTTTCGAATGATTTTTATATAAATTAACTGTTGGAGGCTCATGTCGCAAATGTCTGTTTAAGAAAGAGGTTGAACTATTTTTAAGCGACATCACTGCCGAGCAGAAGTTACACTTAATTTTCTCAGGATTCATCTTCATAGAATAATCCCACACCGGGCTTCGTAACGCCATAGCTGAAGCCAGAAGAACAACCACGAATGGGACTGGAGGCGGGAGCAAATTGCAGAAACAACGGATGCGCTACTGGGATTCCCACATTCCATTATCATGGGTAATATATCCATCCTGCTAATTTCCATGGACACAAAATGAATCATTGCGGAGCATAGGCACATTGACTCTGGATTCACAAATCACGAATAAATAACAAAATATAAGAGAACAGACTTCTGTCTATAAATCTATCAAGCCTCTCAGCCCTTCCTATTCACCATTACACCACTAGTGATCCGTCAAGCAGATTGCTTGCAATTATACCTGCTGTACTCGTATGTCTAAAAATTTCCACTCTATGCCTTTTTTCATTCAAAATGTTGTAGGTTTACTTACGTTTTTTAATATGGTTACTGAACATGAACAGAGAAGTGTATTTATAAAATATGTGTAATTCAACTGAATGTTTTCACATTTTTATTATTTTGAATGCGAACAGTGTACGTTATTTTATTGTTTGGTTAGTGTTTATAAAGCTGATATTACGCCATTTCGGAATAGGGCAGTCAATTAGAAACGAAGCTTTATTTTCGGAAATCTTAAGCTTCATGCTGTTGTATGTCAAAAAAATTTCGACACTCTTGAAAAATTTTCATGAAGTGGTATGTTAAATGTGTTTCAGTATCTGTGCCGAGATCGAATCTCGTCCGAGACAGAGCGGAATGAAACATCACTGTTTCGATACAATTAGTCCGTCCCAAGCACAAGTGGACTGAAACAGCGTTCTTTTGAAACAATGATACAGCTTCTGTGTTTGGCTCGAGATCGAATCTGGTCCCGTTATCCGAGACAGAGCGGAATGAAACACCACTGTTTCGAAACAATGAACCATCGCCGTTTCGAAACACTGAAAAGCTTCCACGTATCGATACACTGTACCAGTGGCCAAGTCTACTGACAGTGGCCAAGTCTACTGACCACATGCATCTCCATAGCCGGCCGCGGTGGCCATGCGGTTCTAGGCGCTCAGTCCGGAACCGCGCGACTGCTACGGTCGCAGGTTCGAATCCTGCCTCGGGCATGGATGTGTGTGATGTCCTTAGGTTAGTTAGGTTTAAGTAGTTCTAAGTTCTAGGGGACTGATGACCACAGATGTTAAGTCCCATAGTGCTCAGAGCCATTTGAATCATTTTGCATCTCCATACTTGCATTCGGTAATGCCTATCGGCTGGGAGTAACACGGTAGTCGGTCGGTACCGTTGGACTTTCCGAGACCTGTTCTGACGGAGTTGGAATACCAGCACTGATTTGTTCTAATGCAGACTCACAGGCCATATCCGGCGTTGATACCACCTATTCTTGTTTCTTTTCTTCTTAGTCCTCATGTTTGTTCCCCTAATTAAAATTCACGCTGTGTAAAATTATCTTTTTTCAGCCTGTTACAATGTCTGCACAAAAGTGGACGAAAAGCATATCGACTGCGCAGAGCAAAAGCTGCCAGAAGAGGCCTACAGGACCACCATGTCCACGAACAAGATGGAGGAGGATTTGCTTTGGCATCTGGGAGAATTGCTGTGTGGTCCAGGTATCGCTGGCTAAAGGTATGTTCAATTTAACTATAAAAAATGTAACACAAAACTTTAAAAGTGTCATTCTCGAAACAGAGTTTTTTTAATTTGGGGGGAAATATAAGTTTTTGCTCGTAATTTGACTCTGACATTCTAAACTGAACTCTCTTTCAGCTTACGTACCCATTTTGCGATATCTTCAAAAGCGTATTTTCGGTGCTCGCTTTTGTCTTGATTTTGTGGGCTATGAAAATACATTTGTTTCAACATGTCATCATTGAAAATGATTTATGCAAAACTATTTTGTTACATTGTCGAATGGAGGCCTTCGGGAATTACTGCCGATGACCACTATTCCGGTCGCAAACGGTACTTCCACCTGATGCAGCGGTTGCAGGGAGCTTCCGATGTGGACACAAAAATGATTTCTTGAAGACAATAGCGTAAATAATAAACTGTAGCATCAGATTTAGCACAACTTTTTATTTTATCACGAAAATCGCCAGTGGAAATCTTTCTCTCCGTCAAGTTGTGAAGTTTCAGCTGTGAGAGTAATGTGGTGTGACGCACTCGAGCAGTAACCAGTGCCAGCCTGCAAGAAAAACTGCACTTAGATACGTCAGCTCTCCTTGCTGTCAGTTCGCTTACTCCGGCGACTCCCAAATGCGTACCTGACAACATGACAACAGGCGCAACAAGGTCAGGCAGGCACTGCGCCGTGGAGCATACAGAGGTTCCTCGAACAAAAAAAAAAAAACTCTTCGCCTGACGTATGCCTCACCTGCTGTCAGCGCCTGTTTAATGGAGTGTGAGTTGCGCACGCCGACAGGCTGCTGTTCATGGGAGAGCCGCTACACTTCTCTCGCCCTACGTACGCTCTGACGTCACGGAAGAGCCGACACTCCCTGGGGGAGGGGGGGGGGGGGAGGGGGAGGGGCGTCGCCGAACAAGTCTGCTAGCAGAACCGCCAGCGTCTTCCCTGACCCATACATGTACGATCAACGTGGAAGAGTATCTACAGCTGCTGCTATACTCGGAAAACCACTGCGAACTGCACAGCAGAGGAGACTTGCCATTGTAAATCGCCCGCATGGCCTCGAGTTACTCGCCGTTTCCGAGATTGGGAGAGACGATCGGCCCCGGATAGAATCCGCCAGACAGATTAACGAGTGCCTGTGTGACGGCCTTCCTGTATGCGGGTTTTAGGTTTTAGGTGATCTCCGAATCTGACTAGATGAATACTGGGGTGGTACTCACGTCCCGTCTCATGTACACGATTGGCAAACATTTTGAAAACATTCTCACCTTTTCACCAACACTGTCAGGTCCAGATTAACATGCAAGCCGCCGGAAAATATGGGGCAAGGCCAGCAAAAAGGAGGATACTTCCATTGCACCAGGTATTAGTATGTTTGTCGATCTTCAGCAATCGAAATATTTGTTAAAGCAAAGACATCCTGGCACTACCTGTATACCTGAAGCAAGGAAGTCTTTGGTCCTGAGACATTCGTTCAGTACATTATGTTCTTTGAGAAGTTGGTCAGCGAATGTGACGCCAACTTTCGAACTTTCTATCGCTGTAGACTTGTCGGAAGCAGCTCTGTGCCAAGCCCGTGGAGCTATGTTGCGGAGATACTACACGTTTCGCGGGCCTAGTACCATCCTTAATTGTCTGTATTACTTGCGTTAATTATGTCACAGTTAAAGCCATGTTTTGAGCGTCTTATGGTCGCGGAATTTCGGGCAGTGAGATTTTGCAGGTTCCGCACTTGAATTTTAACGTGTATAATGGTCAGTTGGCTATTTGACGTGTGTTCAGGTCCACAACACTCTTCAGGTCTCCCACAAACTTCCTTTCTAGAGTGTTGTGCTCTCTTTCAACAGGTTTTTTCAGTTCATGTTGTCATTATAATCTATGTATGAGATTCTGAGTCTACTACTCAAGAAAAGGTAGAGATAAGTGGTGCAAACAGCTACAGGGAAGTTCCTTTTCGGTCACATCCCAGTGCACATAACTTTCTGGCAGAGCCGCACCTTGTCTTCAAGAAAGGAGCAGCCACAAAAAACATTTTGTGTGTGACTCACTAGCAGAGCTAAACAATAAGTTGAGAGTCGTATGTATTTTCCTTGAAATAACGGAGCATTTGATTTTGTGAACCAAGGAACGTTTTTGCATAGGTTGTAACATTACGGCTAGCGAAAAAGCGCAACAGTGGATCACTTCGCACCTGCAATAGGGCCAAAAATTTGAATCTGAGGTCATGCAGGGTTCTGTTAAGGGTCTGTAACTTTCCTAGGTATATATCTATGATGTGACGCAAAATATGACAGATGATTCTAAAATTCGTCTCTTTACAGATGATTTTTTATTAGGAAATACGTGAAATATAATGGAACACTAAAAGATCTAGTGACTATGATAACAGATAGCATCAACATATGACATTCAGAGAACACAATAACGCGAAATTGCAACAAAGCACAGTGCATGCAATTTCTGACAAGGATCGTTGTCCAAGCAAACGTTTATTGTGGCGAGGTAGTTAAATAACAAGTGAAGTCGACCATTTTAAATTCATAGGACTGAGGGTAGACGTAAAATTTTCTTGGAAGTATCAAGCAAGATCTTGAACAAAAATTGGATGCTTATCTTCACTATGTTAATGTTCTCTACTGTCTGTGACACTAAAACATGAAGATTTGTTTATTTTGTTTGCCGTTTCCAACAGCATCTTATTTTGCGTCTACTCTGTGCATTCTCCAAAAATACTTTTAGACCATAACAGGACAACCAGACCAATCTGCGGTGTCAGTTCACTAACTTCGAGTACGCTGTTGTTCGAATTCTGAATTTCGCCGAATTTTCGCTTATGTTCCACCATAGAATTTGTTGTTCACGATGTTGACTCATTCAGAAGAAACTCTAACATTCATTCCTTGCACAATAGACACGAACAGTTTGCAGTGGGATAACGCCTTCTGAAGCATTATACAGAATGTTGAACACTGTTTAGCAAGTTTCACCTTTAACAGGCTATCAGAAGAATAGGAAAATTTGAGTGATAACCCACAATTTTTCAGCTCTAAGTTGAGAGATTTACTGGTTCAAATGGCTCTGAGCACTATGGGACTTAACTTCTAAGGTCATCAGTCCCCTAGAACTTAGAACTACTTAAACCTAACTAACCTAAGGACAACACACACATCCATGCTCGAAGCAGGATTCGAACCTGCGACCGTAGCGGTCGCGTTGTTCCAGACTAGAGCCTAGAACCGCTCGGCCACCCCAGCCGGCAGAGATTTACTAGTGACACATCCCTTCCCTTCAGGATTGGAGTTTCGGATAATTTTTCTCTGAAATGTAACTCTGCATTGTAACTCAGTAATGTAACTCTTCAATATATTTTATGTTTTCTTAATTCTTTAGAGTCTATTGTTCATAAATTTTCTAATCGGAATCCTGTAGCATACAGTACGTGCATACATGTTCCATGAGTAATTAGCTTTGGTGCTACGAATAACAGTGGTGGCACATCATGACATGGAAGCAATGAGGGCTTGTTAGGTAGCTGGCGGGAGTTCGCACCACATTTGCACACCTAATCCCTGTAAATTCCGAAGAGAGGGTCGATGTGTTCTGACGCCATGTTCAATCACATTTCAAGTGTGACCGATCGGGTTCAGATCTGGACGGTTGTGGGCCACAACATCAATCAGAACTCGCCACTGTGTTCCTCGAACCACTCCGTCACACTCCTGGCCTTGTGACATGGGCCATTATCTTATTGAAAAATGACACTGCCGTCGGGAAACATGACCGTCGTGGAGGGGTGTACGTGGTCTGTAACCAGTGTACGATACTCCTCGGTCGCCATTGTGCTTTGCACGATCTCCACTGGACACATGGAAGTACACGTGAATGTCGACAAACTGCCTATTGCCTTCTGTCTCGGGTTCTTCGACCGACGTTCATCTAATGATTTTTCTGACGTTTCGCCAGTACGAGTGGCTGGCATTGTCAAAGCTTCACCCTCCATTGCCGGTGGTGAACTGGAGCCGAGCTCGCGGGCGCAGACTATATGTACCTGGCGCGCCAAGGGCTTCTCCGCGGTCATTTCCGGTGCGGTTCTCCTCTTGCTACCTGCGACGGTCGTTCGCTGCAGTACGGGAAGCCACGATCCGTTTACCTTAAGGCTTTCTTCTTTCTTGTTCAAACTATTCACGTGTTTTTGTATTTCTACAGCTTCTCCGAACAAGCGCGTGTGATAGTGGTTCTCTACAGCCAGAACTTCCATCGGTCTCACTCAGTGCGTGCTCTGCCACGGCCGATTTCTCCACCTGCCCCAACCTGCAATGTCGCTTATGCTCTTTGATCCTGGTGTTAATGGATCGTCCAGTCATTCCGACATAAACTTTTCCGCATGTGCATGGTATGCGGTATATTCCCGACATTGCAAGTGGGTCTCTTTTCTCCTTCGCCGATCTAAGACACTCTTTGATCTTCCTTGTCGGTTTGAAAATCGTCTTTACGCCATGTCTGCGCAATATACGGCCGATTCTGTCCGTCACTCTGGGAATGTATGGCAGAGAGGCCGTACACGACATTTCTTTTTCTGGTTCCTTACTTCGCCGAGTGTTTGGCTCTGTTACACTTCTAATATAATTTGTGGAGTACCCATTGCTCCTCAGGACAGTTTCCAGGTGTTGCATTTCTCGTTTGAGATGTTGCGGCTCACATATTCGTCCTGCTCTCGTTACGTGAATGTTCCCGAAAGCATAAAGGAGCCACCGACAGCTTGTCTCCATCGTGCAGTACAGGTGTCAAGGAGCTGTTCCCTAGAAGAGGACGGATTCGCGCCCTCCCATTGGCATGATGAAGAAGGTATCGGTATTCATCAGACCATGCAACGATTTGTCATAGCGCCATCGCCCAGTGCCGATGGTCACGTGCCCCTTTCAGTCGTAGCTGCCGGCTTCGTGATGTTAACATTGGCACATGCATGGGTCGTCGGCTGTGGAGGCCCACGGTTAGGAGTGTTCGGTGCACTGAGTGTTCAAACACACTTGTCCTCCGTCCAACATTAAAGTCTGATGTTAGTTCGCCGCAGTCTTGTTTTACCAGTCTGTCCGGCATACGATGTCTGACATCTGTAATGAGGAGTGGACGCCCAACCTCACGACGTCTGGAGGTGTTTTCACCTTGGTTTCGCCACTTGTTGAAGACACAACAGCACTCCTAGAACACGCGACAAGTCGTGCAGTTTCCGAAACGGTCGTGCCGAGCCTCCGGGCGGGAAGTACAATCCCATCCACACACCTCACAAAAGATTCCACACTTTTAAAGAAATAACGTAAGTGAATCTATGCCCTTAAGCTCTCAGTGGGTTCAGTGTAAATTTTTAGTCATACATCAATGAACGGATTGCTACAGAGAATACAAACAGTAGGGTGGGTGGCTGAAGACGCTGGTCAAATAAGGCAGGTGGCCTTGGCCGCAAGGGACAGGACGGGTGGGCAAGAGCAGCCTGCTGCTCCAATTCACAGCTCGTTAGTGCGTGACACGCGCGGACGGCTGTTATCGCGCTCAAGGACGACGCCCATGCAAACACGGCGCCCGCAAACAGCTCGCACAAACATTTGGCGACCGTGACGCCACGCCGTGCGGCTTTTATCTAGACAGCGCTGCGCACTGCCAGCCCTAGGTGTGCGCGTTACGAAACCCCCTGCCGCCGCCGTCAGTTAGTCTGTACATCCATCCCAAAGAACAACACAGGCAAGGGCGAGGACCAGCAGGCAATAGTTCATAGAACCTGAGAATCTGTTTGAGCCAGCAGGGCTTCTGATAAATAATGGTACAGATTTCATACATACAGGGTGTTACAAAAAGGCACGGCCAAACTTTCAGGAAACATTCCTCACACACAAAGAAAGAAAATATGTTATGTGGACATGTGTCCGGAAACACTTACTTTCCATGTTAGAGCTCATTTTATTACTTCTCTTCAAATCACATTAATCATGGAATGGAAACACACAGCAACAGAACGTACCAGCGTGACTTCAAACACTTTGTTACAGGAAATGTTCAAAATGTCCTCCGTTAGCGAGGATACATGCATCCACCCTCCGTCGCATGGAATCCCAGATGCGCTGATGCACCCCTGGAGAATGGCGTATTGTATCACAGCCGTCCACAATACGAGCACGAAGAGTCTCTACATTTGGTACCGGGGTTGCGTACACAAGAGCTTTAAATCCCCCCATAAATGAAAGTCAAAAGGACTGAGGTCAGGAGAGCGTAGAGGCCATGGAATTGGTCCGCCTCTACCAATCCATCGGTCACCGAACCTGTTGTTGAGAAGCGTACGAACACTTCGACTGAAATGTGCAGGAGCTCCATAGTGCATGAACCACATGTTGTGTCGTACTTGTAAAGGCACATGTTCTAGCAGCTCAGGTAGAGTATCCCGAATGAAATCATGATAACGTGCTTCATTGAGCGTAGGTGGAAGAACATGGGGCCCAGTCAAGACATTACCAACAATGCCAGCCCAAACGTTGACAGAAAATCTGTGTTGATGACGTGATTCCACAATTGCGTACGGATTCTCGTCAGCCCACACATGTTGATTGTGAATTTAGGAAGTACAGTACATACTGACGAAACTAAAATGAGCTCTAACATTGAAATTAAGCGTTTCCGGACACATGTCCACATAACATCTTTTCTTTATTTGTGTGTGAGGAATGTTTCCTGAAAGTTTGGCCATACCTTTTTGTAACACCCTGTATATCCCCGAGACGAAGGGCGTTACTGGACGAAAATCATTTAAAAAGTTCTGCACACTGAAGCTAGAATTGAATAAAATAATTTATCTTACAAAATACCCTTACAGGCCTTCAGTATAATCACCATTCTTACGTACGACATCTTGTCATCGTTTTGACAACTTCTGTATTCCTGACAGGGCACCTTCTTTTCTCAAAATAGCTCTGAGCACTATGGGAGCTGAGGTCATTAGTCCCCTAGAACTTAGAACTAGTTAAACCTAACTAACCTAAGGACATCACAAACATCCATGCCCGAGGCAGGATTCGAACCTGCGACCGTAGCGGTCCTGCGGTTCCAGACTGCAGCGCCTTTAACCGCATGGCCACTTCGGCCGGCCCTTCTTTTCTTGAGCTCTCTGATTACTCGGGTCAGTTCACTGGAAATTTCGTCAGATGTGTCAAAAATTTGAAACACGGAGATGTTCCTTTAGTATGGGAAACAAATCAGTCTGGTAGACTCATATCGGGATTGTATGATGGGTGGGGAAGAAATTCCCGCCCACATTTGTCGAGCGTTTCTCGCACCGGTAGGGCAATATGTGGTCTTGCATTATGGCGCAGAACGGGTACACCAGCTGCAAGCGTTTCAGGTCTTCTCTGACAAATTTTCGAGAGCAGAACATTTTGCAGAAACAGACTATGGTACGGGCCTGGGGCACGCTGTTTCTGGGTATGACTTCATTCATGCCATACACAAAGATCACCATCAGTTTCAACTTTGATTGTTGGGGTGGAATTTATTCGGACGCGGTGAGTCGGAAATTTTCCAGTGTGACGACTGAGACTTCAGCTGTAGCTCAAAATCTCGTATCCAGGTTTCCTCTAGCGCAACAATCCTTTTCAAAAACTGTTCTCCTTCTGTTCGACAAAGCAGAACCAATTCTTATGGAACCTGCTTCCCGCTCTTCACTCAGATCAGATCTGGCAGCTCTCATCTTTAACTTTCAGTTATGATTATATAAACCGAAGTCACAGACATTCTGGCGTCAGATGCAACTTCCTCACAAGTATTTCGTCGTCCTGTCACCAGATGACATTAACAATAATCGGAGAGTTGCAATCTGCTGCAGTTGGTGGCCTCCCACTTTTTGAACTGTCCTGAAAGTGCTTACCTGACCATCGCGGAAACAAGCAGACCTTCGTGATCCTTTGCTACAATACACTACACTGTTCCCGTACACCTCTCCCAGGACGCTGTATTTCTGTTGGGTTCTTTCCACGTAGGGATTCGATTTTGAAGTAGCGGCGTTTGTCGCTATGTACAATCAGACGGCCGGCCGGTGTGGCCGAGCGATTCTAGGCGCTTCAGTCTGGAGCCGCGCGACCGCTACGGTCGCAGGTCAGAATCGTGCCTCGGGCATGGACGTGTGTGATGTCCTTAGGTCAGTTAGGTTTAAGTAGTTCTAAGTTCTAGGGGACTGATGACCTCAGAATTTAAGTCCCACAGTGCTCAGAGCCAGTTGAACCATTTTTACAATCAGACCTGACTCGGCTTCAGCTTCCATTTTAAAACTGACTTACTCACGACACAGCCACGTGTACCGGGAAACACATACACAACCTCACTCGTTCAGTCTCGCTCACAACTGACATGAATTTCAACTTGATCACACCACCTTAATTGTAGCGCATGTGCAGTATGCAGGACTTTTGGATCGACACTCGCACGAGGGTGTGCTGAAAGGTAATGACTGTGTAAAATCACATAAGACTCTTTAAACACAAAAACTTTACTAAAATCCTACATCTTCATTCTTCATGTCTACACACATGCAGCCCTCTGCCGCTAGAGTGCTCCGTATTGTACAGTGCAACGTGGTTGTGCATTGTATGATTATGTCCGTGGGTGACAGGAGTTCATTCACTCTTGGAGCACCGTCTTCTTCATCATGAAATGCCAGACCGTATACCATAAGACTCTTTAAACACAAAAACTTTACTAAAATCCTGTCTACACACATGCAGCCCTCTGCCGCTAGAGTGCTCCGTATTGTACAGTGCAACGTGGTTGTGCATTGTATGATTATGTCGGTGGGTGACAGTTCATTCACTCTTGGAGCACCGTCTTCTTCATCATGAAATGCCAGACCGTATACAAGCCCTACAACATCTCGAGCAATTCGACGTTTAGTGCGTGTACGCTGGACCATTGGACAAGAAATTATTTGAAGCGTACTCGCGTGCAAATGACTGCAAGAAAGCACCATTACCGCTGACGCTCTCTTTATTGCTTGATCTAAGAGAGCTTTGGTTCGATGTTAACTATTGTGAAAGATATAGTCTAGTTTCTGATCTTAATGAGTATGGACGAATGTATTACGGCTAATGAGAGAAGGCATTGTTGCGAGACCACCATTTTGAATTGAAAAGCTTTTTCTGATTTTGCGCCAGAATAATAAGCCAATTTATTGGCAATTTCTCGGCAGCATAAACACGGTGTGTGTTACGTAAATTATTCTCCTTCCTATCTTCCACGTTTTCAAATAATTGTGCACGCCTGCGAGACATTTCTTTGGACTGTGGAAGCTCGAACCTGCAAACTCTATACGGTCTTTAATTTAAAGACTTTTAAACAAATTCACTTCGACGGACAGGCTTCCATAGAAAGAACAATTGAACCGTAGTTAACGTAGACTAGGATTCCTACAGATTCAGCACGCAGTTCGACGACCGGCAGAGACATCGATTACAGCTTGCAGTCAGCGTGCTGCAGCAGATCTCTAGTCTACCATGCACAATCCCCTGAACATAAACGTCCTCTAGTGAGACCTGTTTGGTTATTTATTCATTTCTAAGATTTAAACTCTTTTCTTTCTAGACTTCACTAAAGAACTAATTCATTGAATCAGTAATAATAACAACAATAATTAAATCAAAGAAGTAATTAAATGAATGATAATAATAATAAAAGCATTCATCGAGGTTACTTTTTGTCTCTGAAAGGAAATTTTCAACACAGATATTCATACAATAATTGAGTTCAGGGTGAAATAATGACTCCTCTCACGAATCATTCCATCTCAGTAAAATTACAGCAATTTAATTTTCACGAGAGAGGGAGTTACCGCTGAGACTGTGACTCCGTCAACGAAGTCAAAAATTCTACAGTGACTTATCAACAAACTCGTCTCTTGTTGGGAGAAATGTATTCGTCACTAGGATGACTATGTTGAGAAATATATACGTAGACATGAAGCATAAGAATATAGACTGTTGGTGACATTTCATTTATTTAAAAAGAATTGCGAGTTTTCACATAAAAAAGTCTGAGTATTACTTTTCAGCACGTCATGGTAACATGGTGGATTGACGCCACCGTGTATTAACTACATTTCTGGACATTCAGATCGTTACACCAAGCAGACGGCTTGCCAGAAATGTCAAAATGGCGTGTAGTACACTACAGTCTTGGATATGCAACCACACAAAGTAGGCAGTAGTAACGATATCGACTTCCTGTTTATAAGGAAATACACTGAGGTGACAATAGTCGTGATATAGTGATACTCACGTATACAGTTGGCGGTAGAATCGCGTAAACAAGATATAAAAGAGCAGTGCACTGACGGAACAGTCATTTGTATTCAGGTGAGCTTTCCAACGTCAATATGGTTCAAATGGCTCTGAGCACTTTGGGACTCAACTGCTGAGGTCATTAGTCCCCTAGAAGTTAGAACTAGCTAAACCTAACTAACCTGAGGACATCACAAACATCCATGCCCGAGGCAGGATTCGAACCTGCGACCGTAGCGGTCATGCGGTTCCAGACTGCAGCGCCTTTAACCGCACAACGTCATTATGGCGACACGACGCAAACTAACAGAATTTGAACACGGAACGGTAGTTGGAGCTAGAAGCATGGGACATTCCATCTCGGAAATCGTTAGGGAATTTATTCCGAAATCAACACCGTCAAAAGTGTGCCTAGAATACCACATTTCGGACTTTACCTCTCATCGCGGACAAAGCACCGGCCAACGGACTTCACTTAACGACCGAGAACACCGGCGTGCCAACTCTTTGTGAAATAACCACAGAAATCAATGGGGGACGTACGGCGAACGTATCCGTTAGCACAGTGTTGCGTAATTTGGCGTTCATGAGCTGTGGCAGCACATGACCGACGCGAGTACCATTGCTAGCAGCACGGCATCGTCTGCAGCGCCTCTCCTGGACACGTGACCATATCAGTTTAACCCTAGGCGCCTGGAAAACCGTGGCCCGGTCATAAGAGTCCCGACTACAGCAGGTAAGAGCTGATTATAGGGTCCGAGTATGGCACAGACCCTACCGCGCATGGACTGAAGTCGTCAACAAGGCGCTGTGCTATAGTTGAATTCTTTTATCTTGGCGGCTCGCGCGTGCCCGCCCAGACGCGGGAGAGTGCTGCATTGCCAGTTGCACACGACGCACGCGCCAATAGAAGCAGCACCATAGTACAGCTAGTTTGCAAGCTAACGTTTAGGGGGGAGCGCGCAGTTCATGAAGTAAAGCCACCACGGCCGCATTAACCCTTTCGCTGTTACAAAGACGTGCTCCCTGCATTCCGCGCTGTGCGCGATTTTGTCACTGCACTGCTCGCCTGTGCAGACACATGGTGTTCCCACTGCTTTGACACACTTATCATTCGATTCCACAAAAACTATTTGGCCCAAAAATTAGATTTTTACACATCTTCTTGACTGATACCTTCCCCCCATAAATGACTTAATTTTGTTTCGATGTTCAACGCAGTTATTATGCAGCATGAAATGTAGTAAACTATTGCACGAAATTTTGAAGAGTTTGCAGAGGTAGAAGTCCATAGCGTATATTTCCGTATGGTCGATTTTAGTTGCCACAATGTTGAGAATGAAATGTGGACAAGATACCTAAATTTCATATAAAATTTACTGTATAACAATATCTCATTTAAGTACCACATAGGTGTCGTACGTAATATTGAGAAATGTTCCCGTCTTTCGCGACTGTAACAAAAGTTTTGTATACACTGAGCACGTTTGGCTTTATTTTAAAGCACTTAAATGAATCAAAAGGAAGTAGACAAAATACATTAAACAAAACTGTGGACTTACAAAAACATTAGGACTTGAATATACCGTCTATCAGTGAAGTGCTCTGAGCTATGTCAAATATAACTTTTGTGTATGGCACACACAAACATAATTTATTTGCTAAAACACTGATCAGCCAACACAAACGTTGAATATTGTGTTACCGCAGCATAAAACTACGAAAGGTCACTTGACAATTGAGGAGACAAAATACTGTCCACTGAAGATGCTTCAAAACAGAGAAACGCGTCTGGTCTAAATTGTCGCTTATTAGAGTTGCAGAAGAGGAATATATTTTAGTGCCATAGGTGAAACTGCGACTGTGGAACAGAAACAAGAAAGAGAACATGAGTACCATTGTGTATGTGCCATACCCTTCATTGATTGAAGTGCTTTAAAATAAAGCCAAACGCGTCCGGTGTAAATAAAACTTTTATTACAGTCGCGAAAGACAGAATATTTCTCAATATTACATACGACACCTATGTGGTACTTAAATTAAATGAGATATTGTTATACAGTAAATTTTATATGAAATTTAGGTATCTTGTCCGCATTTCATTCTCAACATTGTGGCAACTAAAATCGACCATACGGAAAGTATACGCTATGGACTTCTACCTCTGCAAACTCTTCAAAATTTCGTGCAATGGTTTACTACAGTTAATGCTGCATAATAACTGCGTTGAACATCGAAACAAAATTAAGTCATTTATGGGGGGAAGGTATCAGTCAAGAAGACGTGTAAAAATCAAATTTTTGGGCCAAATAGTTTTTGTGAAATCGAATGATAAGTGCGTCAAAGCAGTGGGAACACCATGTGTCTGCACAGGCGAGCAGTGCAGTGATGACAAAATTGCGCACAGCGCGGAACGCGGGGAGCACGTGTCTGCAGCAGCGAAAGGGTTAATGAAGAGGCAAAGCACTAGAAATTTCAAAAAATTCCATTCAAACGAATATAATTCATGAAGTAAGGCACTTCGATATTGTTTTTAAATAATTAAGATATTAAGTTTCACACAAGGTTTGAACTCATAACCTTTCACGTAGAAGTCCAAAACCTTAACCATTACGCTAACGCAGATCGTCTGCCTATAGTTCACAGTGAGGAGTCTAACACGTTACGCAAAATACTGACAAACACTTTTGGTATGACTATGAATTACTCACGCTTCGTCGAAGTACAATAGGAAATAAACAATTACCGCTCTTCTTTAGTACGAAAAAGCGGTTCGTGAGATTGATACAAACACCTTTCCTTCCTATCGCCTGAATTAGGAGTCTTATTGCTTGTTTGGTTTAATTAATTAATAGAGTATGAAGCAATTGGTATAAAGAACGCTTTTTCCAAACTTTCTATAAAAGAAAGTCTGCTATCAAGACATTGCTTTTGTTCTATTACTTTATTTATGACTAAACGTTTCTAATACTGAAGACACTCATCCATGCTATGCACTGCAGTCGAGATCTGGCAACGTCGTTCTCTGTTCATTGGCTGACTGTGTTTTGTGACGTCATATGCGCAGAACGAACCTAAACTCGGCCGCCAACATAAATGACGCGCACTTTAGCTGGTGGTGACTCCATAATGGTGTGGGCTGTATTTACGTAAAATGGACTGGCTCTTCTGGTGCAATTGAACCAACAGAGACGACTTGCTGCCATTCATGCACTTCAGATTCCCTAGCCAAGATGTAATTTTTATGGAAGACAATGCGCCCTGTCACGAGGCCAAAATTGTTTGCGATTGGTTTGAAGAACGTTCAGGGCAATTAGAGCGAATGATTTGGTCACCCAGATCACCTGACATTAATGCCATCGAACATTCATGAGACATAATCGAGATGTTAGTTCATGGACAACCTCCTGCACCGTCAACACTTTCGCAATTATGGACGACTATAGAGTATGGCTCAGTATTTCTGCAAGGGACTTCCAACGAGTTGATGAGTCCACGCCACTTCATGTTGCTGTAATACTCCGGGCAAAATCAGTCCGACCCGATATTAGGAGGTATGTAAAGACTTTTGTCACCTCAGTGTATTAAGCAGTTGGTTTCTACTAATTCACAAATTGCCTATGAAAGTTAACTGTTTGTGAGAAGATTGTTATAAGCCTCGAGTAAAACGAGAAGAGTGTACCAGCACATGCCCGAATTCGACAGTGGTGTAATCGTGGTCTATCTTGCATGATATTTTTGCTCGCGTTGGCTGAGGGCCCGTGACTGTCATGTTAATATGGATTATCTGGGTTCAGGAAAGCCATTTTAAATGCCATGCAGGACAACTCCCCGAAACGATTATCACCATAAGAGGACTGACGTATTTTTCGCTAAGCTGTGCAGAGCTGTATGGCCACGACACATACCTTCAGTCTATAAATAGACTCGTTTGCAACATATCTTCACACAGTGAGGCGACGTCTAGAACACCATGGGCTGTCTGCACAGCAACTGCTGTTGCCCCTTTCCTTGAGATGGCAACAGAAAGAGGCATGCCCACAGTGACATCCAATGACAAAACTAGTCACAGTACTGGCAGCAAGGCATTTTTTCCGACGTGTCTGGTTCTGCACACATCATCTCCAAGGACTTACCTGTGTGCGGAGGCTCTGAGGAGGACTAACTCTGTCAATTGCATTTGTTGTTGTCATATAGGCCCAACATCTAGTGTGATTGTATGGTACACCATCTGCCACACAACACGGTCATGACTGGTTCGCAAAGTCGGTAAGTTGGACAGCAGGCCTTACATTTCTGACGTGTTATGGTGGATGGCTGTGCTCTACCGTCGAGGTCTCTATGACGTTATCATTCAGAAAGATAACGCAAGACCGTGTGTTGCCCGTGCTGTACTGTGAAAGAGGTACGTTTATTTGAGCTCATCTCTCATTAGAGTTTATCCTATCAACTAGGTACGGTCTTTTATCATTTTTATGTGCCATCTTTCTCATGTTGTACCCGGACCACTACCTATAGAAAGTGATCTGTTGGAAATGTCTTTTATTTAATCCTAATTTTCCCTTTATGATCAGCAGCCTCTATATCATGAACACACCTGGTCTCGCAAGAAATCCATTCTGTTAGTTTGGCTGTGGACTAAAGCAAATTTTCTGCCCTCTCCGAGCTTACAAACGGAGCTCTGATTCGTTGGAATGCACAGGACAATGACAGGGAGCGGTGAGGGGGTGTTTAAGAACATACCTCTGTCTTGGTGTACGTGACTTACGTAGCTGGAATGATCTCTTCCGACGAATTCGTGGGTGAATGTTTCCAGGTTGCTGGAAGTTCGCGGTAGAAGCTTCGGGTTCTATCTAGAAAATCGCCCAGTTAAAAGAGACCTGTAGGGCTCTTTGACGCGAGTCGATTGGGCTGTTGTGTTGCGCCCTGAAGCCAGATCCGTGATTGGCAGGAGTGTGCGTCCCCTGGGGGGGTGTTGAGGAGCGAAGGGTGGTTAGCGGCAAGCTACGGTCTGGACGCGTTGAAGATGCTGCAACACGAGGCAATAAAGTGAGACGCAATACAACTGCTTGCTGGCGTACTTCTAGTTAGATCGCGATCAGAGCTTGTTCGTAGTCATAATTCTTTGTACCAAAATCTTTACGAATTCCCGCGTCTGTTGTTAAGTTAAATCCTTTACACCGTTCTGTTTTAGATTGATCAGCATGTTCGTTCATTTGCTTCAATAACTGTAACTCACATCCATTTTCTCTCGCTCTTCTCTTGTCCCGTGCAAGTCGGTTAACGAAACTGGAAGTTTATCGGCCCTGCTAATCTCTGGCAATCAGTTATAGCAACTTCCTCTCTTATTCTTTCCCCTCAGCAATGCTGGATCACGCAAAAACTTATAAAATCCTTTTCATTTCCCCCATAGGGGCACTCTCACGTGATGATAATTTTGTCTGCTAAGTTATTGGCAGGTCTTCATATCGTAGCGGACAGTATCATTTAAGAACATTGCACGTTACACAGTTGAAATCTATTTTATGTAAAAGTGACCGTAATAAATCCACAGGTCATTTTCGTATGCATCAAGCAACAGATCTAGAAATATATGTGGTACGGCTCAACATTGCATTTGTCTCTATTAGACAATACTATGCAGCTGGTTTCCGTTGCGTTACTTTGAAAAAGCTATTTTATTTGTTTTCAGGGCAAAAATTCCTCCTACTTTAATTAACCACTGTAAGGCCGTTGCTCTTATGGGTTACATCATCATTAGTGGATGTCTCAAAAGAACAATAGCAATCAGCGATTACTGTCACATTTTTGCCTATATTCTTCCAGAAATACAGAGTCTGGTCATTCCACGCTACCAAACACTAGAATCACAGCCCGCACCATGTAACTGATCTACCTCAATACAAACGTTGTTCGACTGTCGCGCTGGCCAGCAGATTTTCTAGATTGCACATGTACTGTGAGCTGTCCAGCTTGCTTCTGTTGCAGTGCTTTCGCTGAGCCTTCTAACTTCTTTGGTAATTCGCTTGTTTTCTTAAGATATTCCGGTCAGTGGCAGACTATTGTAGGAGTCCTGTCAATTATTCTTACTCTGATATTCTGTCGCCAGCGTTTGATTCTAGCTGGTCTAGAGAGCTATGCTCTATACCGATGGTTTTCTTCTACCGAGTCCCCTAGAAACCGGTGAGCAATTTTGAACTACTCGTACTGTCCCCGCCCCTGGTAACTTCTGAAAGTCAAGTTATGTTTATTCTCTTGTCAAGGTTTGAACAGAGCTATCACCTCAAATTGGCGTGGTTTGTTATCATTCAAATCAATATCTACTGCCACGTAACAAGTGCATAAGTGTCATTCCTTACATTTTAGTCATATTGGTTACTACTTGTGGTAACAAATCTGTTTTAGGGATATCTCCCCACAGGTTCTTCTTTGTTAACGCATTGATGACAGGTTTTGTTGAAAACTCAGGAAGCAGCCATTTGAATGGGGCTTATGCCTCTGTGTTATTATTTGGAACCAGGCTCTTAAGTATCTGGGTTTTATTTTTCCGTGTTGTAAGCTAGTCAATGGTAACTACTACTTGGTAATTATTGCTTTTAGTTACAGAAATTAGCTTTTAATCTTAAGTTGGCACTACTGTTTCCCTGGAACTACCACTGTTTCTAATGATTTGCATCAGATCCTAAAGGTAGTTTGAAAAGGCTGTATACCTGAGATTTACGGTTTTGGTATTTGTGTAGTCAAGCCTAAATTTTAAAGTGTTCGCTGGCTAAAGTTATGTAATTATTTTTGATCTTATAAAAGTCTTTTCACTGCTGTGAACTTTGCTATAACGCCTTTTACACGTTTTAATAATTTATATGGTAATTGCAAGTTCATCATTCTGGAATATGATTACGTCAATATTTGCGAAAGCTCAGCTGCCTTTTCAGCCTCAGGCTTTAAATTGTTTAGTTGTTACGTGAGCTCTATGTTTGTTGCCAGTTTTGAAAGCTTTTCCTTAGTTACAGTCAGTGTGCAAAACTTATTTGGGCTTGATTTTATGTGCGTTGCCATCAAACAGTTAAGTTATTATTCTTGTTGCACGGTGTCATTAGAAACTGTTATATAAACAAAGAGTATGTGACGTTTAATTCTGAAGGAAAACTAAGTTTTGAGCTTTAATATTAAAATCCATTCTTCGTGTAATAAATTATTTTTTGGTAAAATCTGTGAAATAATTTCGGCTCAACATCTTACCACTTTCTCTCTGCTCCTTTCACGAACCGAAATAAGTCGGTCATGGGTTGCTGAGATATTGGCACGTTAACACTCGTCAGTCACTAAGATTGACGATCTGTGGCACAGAGTTAAAGCAGCGTAAAGTGAAGTACCTATACCTGTCATCCAAGATCAGTTCGACTCGCTGAGTTAGTCATTGTGGTTGCCGAAGGTACTGATATGTTCACTAAATTTCGTACCCTATATACTTGGCTCAAATGGTTCAAATGGCTCTGAGCACTATGCGACTTAACTTCTGAGGTCATCAGTCGCCTAGAACTTAGAACTAATTATACCTAACTAACCTAAGGACATCACACACATCCATGCCCGAGGCAGAATTCGAACCTGCGACCGTAGCGGTCGCTCGGCTCCAGACTGTAGCGCCTAGAACCGCACGGCCACTCCGGCCGGCCCCTATATACTTCAAAAACACCATAAAATTCAGTGATTTCATTGTAGTGCACTATGTATGCAAGATACATGAAATTTCGGTTTCGTGAACCTTCCAACTGTTGCAGTTTCAGTTGCCAGCAGTTTTATTGCGTATTGGCTGAACGTACTGATAATGGACTTCGGGTTTTGCCGTCATGGAGTGATGCGGCACATGACGTCTTACTTGCACAAAATGAGACAGAACACAGCTCTAAGCAAATTCATTTTGCCTGTATGTTTCTTCGAATGTCAGTTGTAATGAATCTGATTTATAGGGTAAGCCAAATTCTAGGTTAAGTTAAAAAACGAGAGTTTCCTTGTAAGTTTTCAATGCTAATGAATATGATATCACGGGAATAATTGTAATTCTTGTTATAGTCCTTATATCACGCATGTTCGGTTATTTCTGTCATTTTGATGAAGCTCTCCCTAATATTTAGAAATTATATTACTTTTTATCCGTGACTCTGCAGATTTCCGTCTCCAGAGAACATGCCTTACGATGTTGAATCAATTCTGTTTTCTGTAATATTGTGAGACTCATCACACCAACCAATATGAAGTGGTGAAAGCTATTTGCATCATATACACACAAAGTTCAACGAAGGAATATGTACCAGTGTGTATCTATGTTCGAAGATTTCGCGATGTCATATATTCACTTCTCATCGCTGACTAAAGAGAATTACATCTCCATTGCATGGAGATCAGACCACTCAGAATTACTTCTCAGCCGCATTAAGCTTAATCAAAAAGATATGTCTGCGCAAAATCTGGCACATGAAAATACTAAATTATACCATTAATCACTACTGAATAAGAAAAGCCTAGAATCTCGTGCTCCACTGCAAATACAGTTCCTCTGTGTTTGAAGTGTGTACTTCCAGTTACGCTACTCTTGAATACAGACTGATTTTTTATCGGTGAAATACTTGGAGCACTTACTGAACCGTATACAACATCGATCATTAACAGTGTCATACTTGATTCACCGCATTTATCGTTACTTTCAAACTGTGCATTATCCTCTAGCAGAAATTTTCTCCTATGTTTCACACTGGATAAATAGTCGGATTACATAACATTTACGTTTTGCTCCCAAAGAATCCTGAAGCATATAAACAGTTACAGAGAGAATCAACAGAATTTCAAACAACCTCTCAATGAAATACAGAAACACAAACACTCATATCGATACTCAGTGACAACACACAACCTGTCAACCAAACAACTACACGGCTACCTTTTCTTACTTTTGATGTCAGAGACAACATTTCAGTTAGCCACTATGTTTCATATTTGTGGCAGCCATTCTACATAGTTCTCTCCCACAATTTGCAAAGCTAGCCGCGATACCTCCCGCATGCTGTAACCACTCTTATACAGCCCTAAGTCATAACTTAAGATTTTTTAATAATAAAAATAATTACTTCATATATTTTAACATTTACCTTACATATAGTATTCATATTGGAATAGCTAGATTCGTAAGAGTCTATAGGCTACGGAAGCTAAAGATGTGACGTTTCATGTTTTCCTTTTCTTATGAATAGCGTTGTAACCTTTCGTTGCTCTCTCTGCCTGTTCTTGTTCATTGTGCGCTTGTGTCGCTCTGGGGAGCCTGATGTCTATTATTATCCTGGAAAAGTTCTGATCTGTGGAAATGTATTTAAAAGGGAGCATACTGAATTTTATTTGACAAAGTTTCAACCAGCAGAAACCTGTGAATATAAGTGAACAGATAATTAATATTTTCATGTCTTGTTGAAAGTGATTTAGTTAAAAAGGACAAATAATTTATTTGAAACAGTCATTTACAGGCAGTGATTTCATTAACTGAAAGTATTGACTAATATTAACTGGCAAATTTACGCTACTCAGTGAAGGCGCAGCTCACTTGTCTCATTAGACTGCCGATTCTCGCAATCTTATTATATCTCTGGCCAGCGTTGTTTCCGACGATACTGATACTTGAAAAACGAACTAAAACTCAGTGGCTAAAGTGGCCACATTTGTCAGACATCAGTGGTTTTATTATAACACTGAACCTCAAACATTGATACGGCTAGAATACAAGTTAATTATTGTGTTGTCTCCTGTGGAAGATTATCCAAAAAATTACAAGCGCCTGGGAAATTAAGATCAAGTACGAGTATTAACAAACCTTTAGCGAGACTTCGTACACTCAGTACCGGATGAGACACCACAGTGCAACAATAATAATTGCTATTGCCACGCTCTTTTTTCCATTTTATATACACCTGGTTGCAACACAGTTAAAAGGTCATTTTTCCGCAACCTCGTAACAGTGTCGCCTTGCGACGCAGAAGTTGGAAATTTGGCTCTGAGGTTCCCACAACCTTCTTCTGTAGTGGCGCAAAGGAGTAGTGCCTTCGACGTCACCATCGAGCGAGGCAACGCTTCAAACAGCAACGTGTTGACACGTGCGTAAAAGGTACGAGCTCTTCCCACGATAGGAGCTGTGTAACTTGTTTATACATAACTGTCACTGCTAATGATAATTCTTCCATTGATAAAGTATCAAGGATTGTTTCGAAGCTCGCAATGAAAACGACAAACAAAATAACAAGGCAATGTAAAGATTTTTCAACTGCATGTTTCGCTGCTGAGGCCTCCGATGTCGGATGAAAACTAAACCAGATGATGTCACATCAGTTTTTAAATTTCCTCCACATTTAACACCTAAAGGGGTAAAAAGTCCTTAATTTCACAGAAATACGCAAGAAGTGTCAACTGCATCGGATACGACTTGGCTTAAGAAAATTTTTATGCACGTGTTACATCTGCTTAAACGTATGGTGCTGATTCGTCCGAAACTACATTTAACTGAAGTTTGTTTTAATTAAAAAAAAGAAAAAAAGAAAAAAAAACCTGGGGAACCATTACGATCAGTGGTATTGAATACAAGCTGTTTTTATCAGAGATGTGCTGAGAGGAAAATTTTTGTAGAAGATTGTGATGCATCTAATTCTAAATATTAGTTAGCAATACTAAGTTATTTTATATTGAGAATCAATGTCGATTTTTGGGACATTTATTTCTATTAACATCAAAAACTCTATGAGTGACGATGATATTGAGGTGACAAAACATTAATATTGTCAGCTCCAGTACAACAGTTTTCTCAATAATAATAGTTGTATCATATAGTATTGTATGGAATTGGGGACTTAGAAACAACGGAGAGGGTTCGTCCCCGCCGTAGCCCTCAGTGGTTCACAACCTCACGACAGGCTACAGCAGTCCACTCACCCGACCGTCCACCACACCGAACCCAGGGTTATTGTGCGGTTCGGCTCCCAGTGAGCCACCCCCAGGAACGTCTCATACCAGACGAGTGTAATCCCAAATGTTTGCGTGGTAGAGTAATCGTGGTGTACCCGTGCGTGGAGATGGTGTTTGCGCAGCAGTGTAACTGAGGCGGAATAAGGGGAACCAGCTCGCATTCGCCGAGGCAGATGGAAAACCGCCTTATAAACCATCCACAAATTGGCCGGACCTCGACACTAATCCGCCGGGCGGATTCGTACCGGGTACCGGCACGCGTTTCCGCCCGGAAAGCAGTGCGGTAGACCGCACGGCTAACCGGGAGGGCGTAACAATAGTTTCTAATATATTGTATCTCCTACCAGTAAGTTTTAATTATCACCCCTAAAATATAAAGATGCGGCCATGAAGCTAAGTGACGGTGTTGGTCCTTCTCTATACATTCACTCTTCAGCGTTGTGTCGATGATATCATCGCCACATGTCCGACGCCTTTGAATGCCGCGCGCTTCCTCCCCGCGCCGGCACTACAGTGTGGGGCGACCAGCGCTACTCCGGTGTCGCCCCTGTCGACTGCCACGAGAGCGGCCGGAGCCAGCTACGTGGAGAACGGCAGCAACCAGTATAACAATACCTCCACTAACAGTTAATTAGTTCAAAATTTATCACGTAGCGCACTCAGAGTACGATCTTTTTATGGCGCAACTGAAAGATCTTTAATGTGGCAGGCATTGCTACATCAATTGATTACAGTCACTGAAGAAAATTAACAATAATATCACTTATCTTGTATTTGCAATCCAATGACGATCTCGCTCTCGCTTTGGCTCGTAATTAAAATTGTTGTCTAGGTAGCGTGACTGTCGCTGTTGGTGCGAAAGCCACTCGGATGTTAATTACGCCGGCTTGAAGAACTTACGAAGACACAAAAATTCACATTTATTAAACTTCTTATACTTTCACATGTTCAAAACATTACTTCATCATACAATTTCGCAGCCGTTACTCCACTTAATAACACTCACAACATTTTTCATTGTCCACAGCTCAGACTCATCTTTTCATTTCCAACACAAAGTCAAGACTGTTCACATTCAACACAAAAACCTGACCACTCTGTACGCTTCCGCGCCAAAAGTCACAAGCCAGCCTCAAAGATAACAATAAGTGAAGTGTTGGCAGAAGAGCCAACACTGTGTTGCTAGAGGAGGCCGAAATGCACGCGTTTAATTACACGCTGACTGGCATGAGGTCTGGAACAGTAAAGGGAAGTAATAGTAGCAAATAAAGTACGTAGTTGATATAATACTTAACTTTAATCCACAATTGGTGTACATCGCTCTTGACGGTACATGTTATAATCTCAATATCAAATGCTATGGCGCCTTGCTAGGTCGTAGCAAATGACGTAGCTGAAGGCTATGCTAACTATCGTCTCGGCAAATGAGAGCGTAGTTGTCAGTGATCCAACTCTGGCTAAGTCGGCTGTACAACTGGGGCGAGTGCTAGTACGTCTCTCTAGACCTGCCGTGTGGTGGCGCTCGGTCTGCTATCACTGACAGTGGCGACACGCGGGTCCGACATATACTAATGGACCGCGGCCAATTTAAAGGCTACCACCTATCAAGTGTGGTGTCTGGCGGTGACACCACATTAAGTACAAAGATATTCACACTAGATATTATATCGATTTCATCATCTGAAAATTTCGACTTACCTACATATAAAAATGAGACCAAATTTTAATAGAGTGAAAAATGTGAGACATTACGTAGAAAAATATTCATTAATCTACGGTATCGATAAATGGGGTTGGCGGGTGGTAATGGTTTCGCAAATAAAGAACCATTACACCAGGGAGCGAGACGGAAGACCGGAGCCCCGGACAGCGTCAACCTGCTACAAGACGTGTTCTGGATAGAAGATGCCTTTGGTCGGTATCGGTGACACCGTGGATATTATCGATCATTAACCTTTCTGACAAGGGAACCTCCCCATCGCACCCCCCTCAGATTTAGTTATAAGTTGGCACAGTGGATAGGCCTTGAAAAATTGAACACAGATCAATCGAGAAAACAGGAAGAAGTTGTGTGAAACTATGAAAAAAATTAATAAAATTTACAAACGGAGTAGTCCATGCGAAGATAGGCAACATCAAGGAGATTGGGTATCAATGAGCGTCATCGTCTCCTGGTTAGCGAGAGCAGCTACAGAACGAAAGGTCCTAGGTTCAAGTCTTCCCTCGAGTGAAAATTTTAATTTTTTATTTTCAGTTTATGTGACAAACTCTAATGTTTTCATCACTTTTTTTGGGAGTGATTATCACATCCACAAGAAAACCTAAATCGGGCAAGGTAGAAGAATTTTTTACCCATTCGCTACGTGTACAAGTTAGGTGGGTCGACAACATATTCCTGTCATGAGACACACATGCCGTCACCAGTGTTGTATCGAATACATCAGACGTGTTTTCCTGTGGAGGAATCGGTTGACCTATGAACTTGTGATCAAATGTTTTCGGTTCCCATTGGAGAGGCACGTACTTTCGTCTACTAATCACACGGTTTTGCGGTGCGGTCGCAAAACACAGACACTAAACTTATTACAGTGAACAGAGACGTCAATGAACGAACGGACAGATCATAACTTTGCGAAAATAAAGAAAGTAAAATTTTCAGTCGAGGGAAGACTTGAACCAAGGACCTCTCGTTCCGCAGCTACTCACGCTAACCATGGGACCACGGCACTCCTGAGTTCACGTTCTCCTTGATGTTGCATATCTAGCGCATGGACTACTCAGTTTGTATATTTTACTAATTTTTTTCATAGTTCCACACAACTTCTTCCTGTTTTCTCGATTGATCTGTGTTCAGTTTTTAAATCCCTATCCACTGTGCCAACTCATAACTAAATCTGACGGGGGGTGCGATGGGGAGGTTCCCTTGTGAGTTGAAGTGAGCTGTGGTGAGCGAACGGTCGTCACCCAGGGGTCTACCGGGCGTGTTCTATATGGCTCAGAGAATTCGGAGAGAGGAGTAGTCCGGAAACATATCATGCTATTCATATGTACTGTATTTAGATGGTTATTTTCGTGTCCCGTCTAGAGACAACTTCTGATAGTTGTTTTCTTTTCTAACAGTTTGCATTGAGCAAGGATGGAAGAATGAGAAACTGCAGTAAATTTGACAGGATGAATGCAGGTGTTATATTCACTTCTGGTTGTAAAGTTTTTCTTGGTCATGATTAAGCATTAGGGCTTCATTGTAAAGTTTCTTTGGTATATTGTTCTAAATCAATTATTTTGTGTTGTTTTTAAAAATCTGGTCCCGGCGGAGGTTCGAGTCCTCCCTCGGGCATGGGTGTCTGTGTTCGTCCATACGATAATTTAGGTTAAGTATTGTGTAAGCTTAGGGACTGATGACTTTAGCGGTTAAGTCCCATAAGATTTCACACACATTTTGACATTTTAAAAGTCTGGATCGTCATTACAGTAAAGTTAGAACTGTTGTATTATGCTTACCTCCTAACGCCCAGACCTTCCACTTAATGCTCTGTAACAAATGTGACACATACTTCTCAACTGTACATGACTTGGAACAGACCTTGGTGGAGTGTGCGCTGATGAGTTTCATACCAGCGCACACTCCGCTGCAGAGTGAAATTTTCATTCCGAAAAGACCCCCCAGGCTGTTGCAAGCCATGTCTCCGCTATATCCTTTCTTGCAGGAGTGCTAGTTCTGCAAGGTTCGCAGAAGAGCTTCTGTGAAGTTTGGGAAGATGGAGACGAGGTACTGACAGAATTGAAGCTGTGAGAACGGTTCGTGAGTCATGCTTGGGTAGCTCAGGTAGTAGAGTACTTACCCGCAAAAGGCAAAGGTCCTTAGTTCGAGTCTCGGTCCAGCTCAAAGTTTTAATCTGCCAGGAAGTTTCAGACCTTGGTTGTTGTAATCTGCAGTTAGCTGTTCAGAACCTTTGGACAGCTTCCGGTAATGCTTCATCTCGACAACCTCAAGTACAGTCGTGGACAAAACGAGCGAGACCCCTCGCCTTTTCGTTATGCTGATCCGCACAGCTTTAAAGTCTGCTACACAACATAACAGGCAAGGCGACGATGTGCTACCAACATACTATGCACAGGTGTGAAATTGAAAAACTATCCGAACTTTGTCAGACTGTTTTCAGTCATGTGTAAGACTACATTAATGCTGATTAGTGTGTTCCATTTTTACCGATTTAGGTGACGAAATCCTAACAACGAAAATAGCTACGACAATTACTGAAGATGAGGGCCGCATAAATAATTCCACCTACTCTTCATTCGAAATGTTCTAGTTGTAGTCGATACATCAGCATATTAATCGTAGCTACGCTTTAGATCCAAATCATGTTTACAGGAATGCAAATAAAATCCATTTGCCTACACATGTTAACTCAGATCCTAGTATTAATGCCACAGCGTTTTCGAAGTGCGAGCATTCCCATTGCTAGCTAGCTTAAGGAACACTTCGGCTAATGAATGTTTTCTGGCTGTGGCGAGTCTAATGGAGGATTCGAAACATTGTAGAATACGTTTGGCAGCTATGTCGCCGTTTATTTCCTGGGGTGGTGCAGAATTATCCTACTAAAATTACTAACTAATAACAGTATTTTGTTATTTCGTTAAACATCCCGAATAGATCATTTTTCCATTTTCATTGCGAAATTGCCGGCTTATTCATGTCTGGGGTAATAATAGAGGACTGTTTTCCTGGGTTGTCTGCTAGTGTAGTGAAACGTGTTTGCTACTGCAAGGGAGGTCTGGTTTGTTTTCGGTTATAATCTCGATGGAGGCAGATAGACTATCAGTAAAGCAATTGTAAAATTCTCGCGCCCCCAGTATGCTTTATTGCTACCTTTACTCTGTACTGCCGCCCTGTGGATGTCAATATGAAATTCTCGTAGAATTTCATACTTGTTACTGCCTACTTTTCCCGCTTCTGTCAGTAATTGAATTGCCTTAAGTCTGGCACTGAATGATTTTTAACTGACTTTCGCTATGAATCTTCACGCATTACTAAATTTGCACACTTTCATGGTAGGTCAGCAACGGTAATCCAGTATGACTGGTCTGAATGTTGACACAGACTGTTTCGCGGCCGAATGCGTATAATATTTTGCTAATTCGTAACGATCTGGGGTAAGTTGTCTTACTAAAACAGTTATGTTATCGCGATAAGCCGATATTTATTTTTATTAGTACAGTTCATACTAATTAGCGTTTGTTCTTTCATTTATTTCTTATATTTACTAATCAACATTAATATAGTGTTACACATGATTGAAAACAGTCTGATAAAGTTCAGATAGTTTTTCAATTTCACTCCTGTGCATGGTATGTTGGTAGCACTTCGTCGCCTTGCCTGTTATGCTGTGTAGCAGACTTTAAAGCTGTGCGGATCAGCATAACGAAAAGGCGAGGGGTCTCGCTCGTTTTGTCGACGACTGTACCTCGGGAGGATATTTCATTAGTATGCTCCAGTGAGGGTTTACCTCTTACGACCGTAATCTGATAGCTCCACGCCATGGCAGTCTCGAGAAACGCTGAACACAACTTACCTGATGATGGTTGGATCTTCGTCTTTCCAGCAATCCACTGCTTCTTTTATTCCTTTTACCTCGGGGCCTTAGTGGTACATACGACATTCTTCAGTGATGATCAAAAGACTGCAGAACTCGTGTCGACTGACCTGACACAGCTGTAAAATTTCCGCTGTTGTGAAATAAATTCATATTTCGTGAATCCAGATTAACGTCAGCTGTTTGCGACAAAAGAAAGTTTGTGCCAGACCGGGACTCAAATCCGGATTTCCCGCTTCTCGCTAGCGGTCGCCTTAACCACTTCTACTGCCCGAGCACGCCTCCAGGATCGATCCAAACTTCGAAATGTCACGGAGTCACAAACCTTACGCTCGCACATTTCGCCATTCCCGCACGGGCACAAATATCCTATCGTCGTTTTAGCCCATCGAGGTATGGATACATCACGGACGTTCGCAATACCTGGATTTATACAGTGCCTATATTACATCTTCGCATTACATTTTAATCATCGTTAATTTCCACTCCTGCCTCATTCGGCAGATGTTTTGAAAGGGAGCAGTAGTGGTATCGAGAGTGCGGCAAGGTACTGAAAATTGATCCATGACTGAGTTTCAGTTTTTCCTCTATCGCCCCCAGTGTGATGCGCCGGTCTTCGAGCACCAGGGCCACTGCTGCTCTTGCGATTCCTGGTTCTTCGCATGGAGACGGTCTGTCAATTGGTTCTTCGTAATTGAGCCGTGTTTGACTTAACTGGAAATACTTGCACCACCTGACCACTGCGTCTTATGGAGGTGCATTGCCACAGTACACTTCCAGAAATCAGCGTTAACTGTAGCAGCGTTGTTCCCCGTCAAATCTAGAATATTTACTTTAACAATAGGCTGTACCTTTCTGTTTTTGTTCAAGAAATTAACTGCGCATCATAATTTTATAGATCCAAAAATTAAAACCTCATGACTCTCCCTCGTAAAAAGTTGCACGTGATGATGTATAAGGTCAATACTGCTTCTGATATCAGCATTAAAAATAAATAGATTTATACGTATGTTCCAGGAATCGTACTAAAAGGACTGTGCTTCCTACGAAACTGATACGTTATTTTCCCATCATATGTGAACTAGTAAACGAAAAATGGAAAGGACAGTAAGTGAACGATACGTAATTCTGGCGATTATATAAAAAACAGTATATGCAGAAGTAAATGTGAATACAATGTTGAAACGACGTTTGTTACACTTTTATCTTACCCAATATTAAAACGATAACCATCGCATTAATTTTGGGTATTTTGTAGAAATTATATGAATATGTTCCAAAATGGACAATACTGGTGATAAAAACGTAGCGTCTAGTATTTTGGATAGCTCTTCGGCAGAGGACAACTTGTATACCCAACAGAAGGATCGTCTTACTTAACTATCCTATAGCTCAGGATAAAAGTTTCAGAACTGCACATTTCCTCCAGCTTAGGCAAATATAGCAAATAAGTTGATTCTTTTTGCATTTGATGTGGTCTACGGTGCGCCTTAAGGGGCTTATGGAGGCATCATTTTTTTCACGGGCACTTCCTGAGAAAACTCGAAAAAACATGTTTTGTGGATACTAAAACCGAGCCGTGGATTCTAACATGGTTATGCACAGCAAATAACTGAAATTTTTACGATATATTCCCAAGATCCCGATCACGAACAGTTTTCAAATTTTCTTCACATCTTTATCTATTTGCGAGATATGAGGTTCAAAGTTACCCTACTTGTACACATACAATGCTCACGTAAAGTCGGGCGTGTGGCGAAATCTAAATAGTAAATAACCGCAGCAAATTGCTCAATTTTTAACTGTACATGCTCTAGGAATTTATCTAGAAGTGCTATCTTTTCCGCTTTCAAAAATATTTATCCATTATCTAGTGACACCCCAAAAACATGGTTCTTCGCTGCCAAAACCGAACCACAAAGACGTACATCAAATACCTGTAATTTTGACAATAATTCCTAATATCCACATCATCAACAACCTTGAAAATTTCTTAATATTTTTGTCCATTTCCGAGATGTAGAGGTTCAAAGTTACCCTACTTGTACACGTAAAGTACGCATGTAAAATCTGGTATGAGGCTAAATTGTAGTTTATAATGCGGTGTGGCAAGGAGATAAATGTTGTGAAGTGTTCCCGTTGTCACTAGAAACCCAATGTTGTAGTACTAAAGCACATTCAAAATTTCTGTGCGCGTAAAATTCGGCCTCAGGTGTATAAAACTATTAGTTGAACGTTGTTTCAGTTTCACGTAAGTGAACCTAAAGACATCATACACATCCATGCTCGAGGCAGGATTCGAACCTGCGACCGTAGCGGTCGCGCGGTTCCAGACTGAAGCGCCTAGAACGGCTCGGCCACACCGGCCGGCAGAGCACAAAAAATGCGAATACGCTCCAGTTCACTGAAAGATTCTGACTGAAAAGTGAGTACCAGCTTCTCATTCTACACTCCTCAGCAGCTTTAAAAACTTTCCCAAAAATTTTGACATGCGAACATATGTGTGCTTTTTTATGCTGAGAGAGGAGGGTCATGGCAGTGGGAAATAGACAGCAGAATAATAAATAGTAGTGGTTGTGCTATAGAAACAGTGGCAGTGTGGGGAAAAGAGAGGGACACAGAGGCAGTGAAACATAGTTGACAGTAGCAGAACTGTACTAGGAAAAGCATGAAGGAGACAGTAAAAGTGGGAGAGAAATGAAAAGAAGGAGGAAGTGGAAGTGAGTGAGAGCCAGTGATAACGAGAGACACAATCTGGCAATGACAACGAAGAAGAAAGAGTGGAAAGGAATGAATGAGACAGTAGCAGTAAGAGAGGACAAGAGGGAGACGACGACAGTGAGAGAAGACAGCAATAGTAATACGGAACGAAGGGGACTGTGAGTGTGGCAAAGGAGACAGTGACAGAGAGACTCAAAGAGGTAATGACAACAAGTTGGGCCAAGTGAGTGTGTGAGAAAGGCAAATGGAATGAATGGGTAGCAGAGGCTCACAGTGATGGACAAGTGAGTGTGAGCGATTTACAGGAACTTGTGGGAGCGAGATGTGCGTTACATCTTGAAAAGAGCGCGAATGTGTTCGCATGACAAAATTTTAAGGAAATTTTTTAAAGGTGCTGAGGAAGGTAGAACGAGGCAGCTAGTATCCTACTTTTCAGTCAGAGATTTTTAATAAGCAGGAGCATATTCACCTTTTTTGTGCTGGTCTATTTATGGTCTAAGGATATTTTAAAACCATTTCGGGAGAAGCAGTGACACGAGGGCGTGCTGAAAAGTGATACCTCCGAATTTTTTATTCTGCAATCAACATCGGTTGAGGTATTACACGTCATGCATATTACTCTGTCGACTTCACCCCTCTGATGACGCAAGTTGCATCCCTTTGGCGCTAGAGGGCTCCAAATTGTAGCGGGTAAAATGGCGGAATGTAACTCCACGCAGCCGGCCGTTGTGGCCGAGCGGTTCTAGGCGTTTCAGTCTGGAACCGCGCGACTGCTACGATCGCAGGTTCGAATCCTGCCTCGGGCATGGATGTGTGTGATGTCCTTAGGTTGGTTAGGTTTAAGTAGTTCTAAGTTCTAGGGGACTGATGACCTCAGATGTTAAGTCCCATAGTGCTCAGAGCCATTTGAACCATTTTTTTGACTCTACGCATGGGGTACCCTATGCTTCAGCACAACAATACCAGACCACACACGAGCGCTACGACATCTGCGAAACAATACGACGTAATGGGTTCACTTTCATCGACTTAGCCTCATCAGATTTTCAACTATTTCCAAAACTTAAAGAACACCATCGAGGATCAAGCTTTAATATTGATGAAGCAGTGTAAGCAGAGGTTAGTTACTGGCCCCATCAATAAATCCTACAGTGACGGCATCACCAAAGCGGTCTCTCGTTGGAAGGGATGTGTTCGTCGCCAGGGTGACTATATTGAGAAATAAATACGTAGACATGAGGAATAAAGATGTAGTTTGTTTCATTTAAAAAGCTTTAAAAGTTTTCAGATAAAAAGTTCAGAGGCATTACTCTACAGCATACCCTCACAGGATCATACTTACCCACAGCTGTATGGCTCAACAAAGTAACCAGTTACTTGGTAAAAATCTACGGGATGCGTCAAGGCACTCTTGCTCCCTTCTTTCAGTTCGTGTCTTTAACTGCGTCTGCACGGTGTGGAAGTCCGCGTGTGTGGGAACAGTAGAAGGACGTCTTCGTCAGTGTCGCCACATCACCGAGTCTGATACTGGATCTCTGGATCTCTGTAGAAGGACCCTACATGTCTGGGAGACGCAGAATCCCACTCCTCTCAAACAGCGACACTCGGTTGAGGGAGGACGAGTGCGTTTCCTTTCAGCTGGCTGATACTTAGCTGCCCTACACTTACTTGCTGCACTGAACCCTATGGCAGCAGCCTTCCCATTCTGTATGCAGAGTTCAGGAACTGATGGCCATCTCGTACCTCTTCCACCACTGTGACGATCTAAAGTGAAAAGCATTACCATTACTCAGAAAACACACATTGTAAGCAGATGAAGTACGACCTCTTCCATTAACGTGCTTCAGTGTCTGTTTCTTTTTTTAACTTCCCAGTTACACAAAAGCAAAGCCGACGCCCTTGCTCTGCAGGCCAGGAAAACTGGTGCGCCCTATTTTATTCAACTGCGTAACAGCAAGTGGCGTCAAGGCGGTGACCTTAATTTTATCTTTCGTCGTCACCTTCATGTAGACGTCTTTTCCACATATGAACCGGAGATGCGTATCTTGGAAATTAATGAATTATTTACTTGGATGAACGACCGGCTGGAATTAGACTGCTAATCGGGAAATTGCGTTGCATTCTGTTTTACGTTTCCAACCATCACTGAAGAGTATTCAAAACAGATGCCGGATACTGCAATGCAAAGCCTTCCGTCTATTACTTCTCAAAAGTGTAATGTATTAAGGATTCATACCAATTAGCAATAGCATATCCACTTCAGTTCAGTCTTTATGGAAGCATTCCATAAATTCCATAATTTATTGTTGGTAAGGGATATCTCGTGCAATTATATTTATGAGTTTAATCAGACACTTCATTTTTCAGAATAGTTTTCGACTAGCACACCACTATAAAGCGTTCGAAAAATGTGTTAAAGAGATATAACAGCCTTTAAAGATATAAATAAAAGCAAGGTGTACCCAGCCATTAAATTAAGTTTCCTTATTTAAAACCTTTTTCATGTACGCGTTTCGGAGAACAGCTCATCATCAGCGAGTAGTTCCTGTACTTCGCTCAGATGCATTGCTTCGGTAAAATCATGTGTGTAATCTCTTTTCGGAATGTATTTTACATTTTTATATACTGTTTTGTGGGCTTTGTTTATATTTCTCGATAAATGTAGGTCAATTCTTGGTTAATTTGTTATGTGAGCATTAGACCTTGGTCTAAGGCACGCTTCTGAGACTAACGTTTCATTTGCAGCATAAAGGAGACGAAACGTGCCTTAGACCACGGACCAATGCATATCGTCAGGGATGGAAATACCGGCCGTGAAAGCCAGCACTGTACTCGTATCATCAGTAGTAAATCAAGTCTTGCTCTTTTTTAAGAAAATGTTTTCAGATGGTAGCATAACAGTCTGTTTAAACAGAGACCGGCTTCTATTTATGGTTATGATTCTGGCCCGTTTCTTTAGCTTAGAAATTGTGTCAATGTATTGCATCCTCAAAACATCATTCGACAGGTAAGGATTGATTTTCTTTAGGAACAGTGTGTAACTACAAACCATTGTCTGTTGCATGCTGATGAGACGAATCTCAGGGTATAATATGGTTATGCCCCTTCTCTGTCAGTACCTCTACGTGTTCACTACATTTTCTATTTGATATACAGTTAATAAAATCATCATCCACATTTAGTTTTATGGAATTACATTTCCTCTTTGAGAAGAAATTCCTTCTGTTTGCTTTCTCTATATTCGGTGAAAATTAACACCAAGTTAACCAGTTCCAAACATCCTTTTAAGTTTTATTTGCTATCTCTACCAGGAGTTCTGATATTATTATGTAATTATGATGTCGCTGTCTTCATTAAACAGAATAACATCGCAATGTCCGGGAACTCAATTAAAATGTAGATTCGGAGATTCTACTCTGAGGGCGAACTATCGTTACATATTTTTAATTTCATAGATATTGCACTATAAATTTCACTTTATTTCTACATCTACATCTACATCTACATGATTACTCTGCAATTCACATTTAAGCGCTTGGCAGAGGGTTCATCGAACCACAATCACACTATCTCTCTACCATTCCACTCCCGAACAGCACGCGGGAAAAACGAACACCTAAACCTTTCTGTTCGAGCTCCTATTTCTCTTATTTTATTTTGATGATCATTCCTACCTATGTAAGTTGGGCTCAACAAAATATTTTCGCATTCGGATGAGAAAGTTGCTAACTGAAATTTCGTAAATAGATCTCGCCGCGATGAAAAACGTCTTTGCTTTAATGACTTCCATCTCAACTCGCGTATCATATCTGCCACACTCTCTCCCCTATTACGTGATAATACAAAACGAGCTGCCTTTTTTGCACCCTTTCGATGTCCTCCGTCAATCCAACCTGGTAAGGATCCCACACCGCGCAGCAATATTCTAACAGAGGACGAACGAGTGTAGTGTAAGCTGTCTCTTTAGTGGACTTGTTGCATCTTCTAAGTGTCCTGCCAATGAAACGCAATCTTTGGCTCGCCTTCCCCACAATATTATCTATGTGGTCTTTCCAACTGAAGTTGTTCGTAATTTTAACACCCAGATACTTAGTTGAATTGACAGCCTTGAGATTTGTACTATTTATCGAGTAATCGAATTCCAACGTATTTCTTTTGGAACTCATGTGGATCACCTCACACTTTTCGTTATTTAGCGCCAACTGCCACCTGCCATACCATACAGCAATCTTTTCTAAATCGCTTTGCAACTGATACTGGTCATCGGATGACCTTACTAGACGGTAAATTACAGCATCATCTGCGAACAACCTAAGAGAACTGCTCAGATTGTCACCCAGGTCATTTATATAGATCAGGAACAGCAGAGGTCATCTGCGAACAACCTAAGAGAACTGCTCAGATTGTCACCCAGGTCATTTATATAGATCAGGAACAGCAGAGGTCCCAGGACGCATCCCTGGGGAACACCTGATATCACTTCAGTTTTACTCGATGATTTGCCGTCTATTACTACGAACTGCGACCTTCCTGACAGTCTATCAAAGCTGTCACTGGCTGGACAGATATTCCTTCCATTTTAGGAACAATTTTCTTTATGCGCCACTTCGAAGCGTACAGTAGTGTTACGTAAGCGGCGCTGTCGCTGCATGGGACTTTTCATCTACCGTCGTGTTAAGACGGCAGCGACCTGCTATCTGAATATCTCACGTCTTCACAAGGCAAGCCCTCCCACCGGGCCAGAGACGTGTCGTGCTTGCACAGACCTCCCGCTGTAGGTACAGCCACAGCTGTTTGCGTATAATCTACGGCGCGATGGCACCATAAGCTTATTCAAATGTTGACACGGGGTCGCCGTGGTCACCAGGTCACGCAGACTACGGGCGCCTAGGCGAGACGCAGCCACCCACCTCTTGACGTTCTCTATTCCCGCAAACCACAGCTTCTCAACCTTTTCCGGCTCACCGCAGACTTTTCGAAGACAAAATTACTCAACGCCCCCCCAGACACAGTCTCGATGTATAAACAAATAGCAAAAAATTTTCCAACTAGCTTTGATCACAACATACTTTTCGAACAGTAATTCGATGGCCACAAACTTAATTTAAGGCTACCGTGTTACAGATATTGGAAAGGTATGGCGATGAAATATTAAATTGTCAATTGTCACGAGGTGTCCTCCAGTTGCTGAATTTTTAAAAGCACTGCTCTAAATAAGCAAATATCTGTGTTCAAATTCTACCTAGTTTAAAATTTTCATCTTGTAATTAAATATTGATTCTTAATTAGAATAGAAAAAGGATTTATTTTTAAAATTATTATATTAAAAGGTATTAACACATTGGCGTCATTCTCGAAAGTTAATTAACAAATACATAATAAAAGATACAGACTATTTTTAGTGAGAGGGCTCATCGTGGTGTAATGTCGCTAATTTTCACTAATTGGTGTTATGTTTGTCATCAAAAATCTTAAACCGCCGTGCTCTGTCATTGAAAGTCCTTTTATGTTCTTCGTAACCAACTTGTTAACCATGCTAAATCCTCTTTTCGCGAAGTACGAAGATGGGAAAGCAATTAAATACTTCTTTGCTACAGCCCATAAAGCCGGAAACAGTTTAGGAATTTGCCTTTGAAGCCAGAATTATTGATATCCATATTTCAATTATAATTATCATTATTCGTTTGTTGAATCGCTACTTTCTGTAAGGATATTTGTGATGTTTGTGGATCAGGTAAAGGTTCCAGTACGCAACATAGAATGGTCATTTGAAGGGGTTCCTAGAATCTGTAAACCTTCTTTAAGTGCCTCCAAGTGCTAGAAATATACGAAAATGTCATCATCAAATGTTTCCACGGAAGATGGACTCGGAAGCTGATGAAATTATTTCCGAACTTGATTATATCTACACAAAGCAAGTTGTGGCACAAAAGCAGAAAAGTAGCCTTTGCTTTGATTAAATTCAAATCTTTTCTTGGAGTTATAGATTCGTTTCATTAAGTTTACTTTATAAATCGGTCAGGTAAGCTACATTATTCTAAAATTTCAGTAAATTATTCCTCAACGAATGATCTTTGTTTCCAAAAAACGTTAGAGCCGTATCAAAGAGATTATAATATAGTTCAGACAAGTGCCTTTGACAGTTTAACGAACCTCTGTGTGCAGTAGCAGACGATTGAAATCTGCGTCATTTTCAGCACATATCTTCTGAAACAGTCTGTCATTGAATGCATTGTGTCTGATCTTGTTAATCACAGTAATTACGTACTGTAAAGAGCTGTGAAGGCGATGGCTGAGGTTCTTTGCTACCAAACGTTGGGTGTGAAAAATACAATGTGCGTCTATTATAACTGGTACCATCTTTTTTTAATATGAAATTAGCCTGTGTTATCTTCCTACAGTTGCTAGAGCACCAACTGTAGCTACTGACACAATATTCTACAGTGGAATATATTTTTCTTTAAAATAGTGTGCCAGTACCCCAAATATAAATCTTCTCTAGAATAGGTTTCTAATTTTCTGGCAAATAACAATTCTTGAAAATGTTTTTTTTTCTTTTGTGAAACGAACGTATGTAACAAATAAACAATCGTTGTTTGGTAATACCAATTCATCGACCTGCAAATAAGACTCGATAGTCTTCAAAAAATTAGAGAGTTCTCGACATACCGGTACTCGGAAATTTCATCGATTCCTCTCTATAGCGTGCTTTTGTTCAGTCGAACTTTCTTAATGATATCAAATGGTTGCTTATACAGAAAAGTTTGCAAATACTCACTAACAGCTGACAGTATTGATTCCTCTTCAATAGGCATTTTCCCAATTCAGCAATATGTACAGAAATTTTATAAGAAGCAAGTAAGACATCCCTATCTAGATTCGAAGCCACTCTAAACATCATTTGACGCCTTGGATGTTATTCCTTGGGCTTTGAAACTAACGCAACTTTTTTCTCAGGAATTATTTTTGTCGGGTAGTCTTTTAAAGAGACGCATTGTTAGTGTCGTGTTGAAGGCGAATGAATAAAGCAGTTCCTCAAATATTCTACGCTTTGTTGTATACATTTTTTCTTTGGTTCCAACATGGATCTATCAGTAAAATAGAGATCGTTACCACATATATATAGGGTGAGTCAGGGGGAAAGGTACATGCTTTGAGATGCGATAGTAGTAGTGAGTCTGAACAAAAATCTTCATGTGGACGCATGCCCTATCGAGAATGGTTTCCGAGATACAGCACGTTTAATATCACTTTTGTACGTTTTTCTTTAATAACTCGAAAACCGCACACTCCAACGAAAACGTTGTCTCAGTACACAATTAAACTAAATTTGCTACAAAAAAGGTCCTATTTATTTTTGGTCTAGGACTAACAGTTTGTGCCGAGAGATCGCGAGAGTATTGAAAATCTCGCACGACGCGCCTGCACTGTAGCTTAAGCGCTTTTGTACGCCAGTTTGAGGTAGTTTTCCGACTTGATAGACCACAAGCTTCCTGTATCAAAATGTTCGTCTCAACTTCCTCTATATTATTGTGGTACGTTGTAAACAATGACAATGAATAATACAAAAAAATAAATAGAAATATGCATTAAAAGTGTTCTATCCCGGAAACCATTTCGAGTCCTCAAAAGGTAAAAACGGAACCCTTACAGGCTCACTTCGTTGCCCGTCCTTCCGTCTGGCTGTCAGACTGTTAAAAACTCTTTTTTTCAGGAACGGTTAGACGTATCGAGTTGAAACTTGTATTACATGCTAAAGCTTAAGATCCCGTGGCGGTGTAAAAAATTGTAGCTACGAAGTCAATACAGTCAAAAGGTACGGCCATGTAATTCAAACAATTTCATATTCCCAAATTCACCCTTAGAAATCTATAGAGTTCTTTTCGTTGGCCTAGGATCGTGAAATTATTCAGGAAATGAGATTTCACAGTAAAATCAAAGGGATAAATCCGAAAACTGTAAATTTGAAACTATACCACACGAAAAAATGTCTTTGTCCTTTGTTACCTTGCACTCTTTCTGTTCGTCAGTCCGTTTGGACCCCTTTTTCTCAGGAACGGGTAGACCTGTCAACTTGAAATTTATGTTACATTCTAAGATCTATAGGCTCTTGGCAGTGTAATAAATGTAAGCTTAGAAGTCAACACAACCAAGAGATACGGCCATTCGTGTCACATATTTTGATACTAGCAAACTCAGTCATCAAACCCTATACAACATTTCCCGTTGGTCTAAAATCACGGAATTTGGCAGGAATCAAGGTTTCACAGTAAAACCACACGACAAAATCTGAGAACTATAAATATGTAATTGTATCACACGAAAAAAATTCTTTGTCCTTTGTTATCTGACTCTCTATCTGTTCTTCCGTCTGTTAATACCCTTTTTTCTCAGGAACAGGTAGGCATATCAGTTTAAAATTTATGTCTCATGCTAAGGTTCATATGCCCTATGCATTCGGGAGAAGAGGAGCTTGTGGCACAACTAGACAAGAAGGGACCGGTTGGTAGGACAAGTTCTGAGGCATCAAGGGATCACAAATTTAGCATTGGAGGGCAGAGTGGAGGGTAAAAATCGTAGAGGGAGACCAAGAGATGAATACACTAAGCAGATCCAGAAGGATGTAGGTTGTAGTAAGTACTGGGAGATGAAGAAGCTTGCACAGGATAGAGTAGCATGAAGAGTTGCATCAAATCAGTCTCAGGACTGAAGACCACAACAATATACGTCATCTATCCAGCCGAGATTATTTTCAGGCGGGGATGTTTAAGTTAGTCCTAGAACTGCATTATGCAAGTATCGTAAGTGACTTAACGTTGCGCGGATTGAAGACCACAACAACAACAACGTGAAACAAACATTCACAGACTAGTCTGCGTGGATATCTGACGATGGATAAATTCCAAATAATACGAGCAATAAAATCGTACCTTGGCTGATGCTTGACTTTTAACATTGCCACCCAATCAGCCTGACTCCAGAACTACTGACTGTCATAGTAATGGTCGCCTGCCCCCTGCTTGACTTTGTGTCACGTTGATAGTATTAAAAAAAATACTTTCGAAAATCTTGGAATGCGTGCGACCGATATCTTGCGAGTATCAATGTGGGTAACAGACAAGAATGGTTGATTCCTGGAATGGGTGACCTGTCTATTGACATAATAATGTTTGTGAGGAATCCACAGTAAACGTGTCATACTGGCACCCGGCAATTTTTTTGCCTTTATTCTCTTTTGTAACTCGTCCCTGGCGGAAAAAAATTTATAAAAATGTTCTGGGAAATCTTAACGCACTTGTAGCCTATGCTGTGCACGATATTTGCATAAAGATCGCCGTAAGGTCAACGACGTGCATCAGATGACATGCGCTCTGACAGCAAAAGGTCAGTTGAAGTAGAGTACTGAAAGGCGACGGCTGTGTTTGAGTCAGTCCGGTATTACACTATCAAATTTCTTTGTCAAAGTTGATATGTCAAATATTTATGTCAAAGAAGTTTAATGGTGTAATAGGGCACTTTGTCAAATAAATTTGATCAATCTAGGGCCTCACTGTATATTTGACCATAAAAGTCGCTTGTCTTCTGTTCACTGCAATATGACATGTTACCACATGGAGCGCTAGCATCGCTGCAGCGTTCTGTCATCTGTAGTGTACTTATAAACATGGCTGGGAAATTCAATTGGTTTGTACCGTCATCTACAAATTAATAGAGATGTATGAGGCTGATGAGGCGCTTTACAACGTGAGGCACCCTGAATACAAAAAATAGATTAAGAAGATTAGAGAGCTATAAAAATATTGCGGAGGTCATTAGCCGTGAGATACGGTTTTCGGACACAAAATTTAATTCTGTTTATAAAATAAAAGTAGTTCTTAATGCACATAAAGTGTATTGAACATTTATTTACCTTCAGACATTGGTCCTTTAGTGCTTTATAAATTTCTGCACACGTTTCAGGTATTATTTTCGTTAATGTGCACTGTAGTATTCGAGTACTGTACTGTTGTTGTTGTTGTTCTGGTCTTCAGTCCTGAGACTGGTTTGATGCAGCTCTCCATGCTACAGTAAAGCTGCATGCCCTCGGGAAAAATTACGGCTGTAGTTTCCCCTTGCTTTCAGCGGTTCGCAGTACCAGCACAGCAAGGCCGTTTTGGTTAGGGTTACAAGGCCAGATCAGTCAATCATCCAGACTGTTGCCCCTGCAACTACTGAAAAGGCTGCTGCCTCTCTTCAGGAACCACACGTTTGTCTGACCTCTCAACAAATACCCCTCCGTTGTCGTTGCACCTGCGGTACGGCCATCTGTATCGCTGAGGCACGCAAGCCTCCCCACCAACGGCAAGGTCCATGGGGGGCTGGGGGGGGAGGGGGGTGCTGTACTGTAAGCAAGAGTAACTTTCCCCTGTAGCAAGGAATCGGAGTGTTACAGTGAGCCTGTCTTGTGTAGATATAGCAGTTCTTAAGTGAGTATTGTGCTTTGTGATACGAGGATACATTTCACTGAGCACATACTGAAATGTATGCTTATCCATCCTTAAGTAATTTATGTACGACTTGACGTCCTCCACTACAAGCTCACGTAACAAGTTTTGTTCAATGCTTTTATCGTCTCGTCGTAAAACCCACGGCTTCACCCAGGTACGTTTCCTTTTCTTCCGCCGCTTCTCTTCCACATGTGCACACAGTTCAATTGTAGTGCATGCAACTGCTGCGGTTGTTGTTGTTGCCAGCCATCTTGAACTTTGACGAAAAATATGATGACAGTCTAATACCCCCTTTTAGCGCCATGTCAAAGATCTTTGTCAAATAAATTTGAAGAATATTTGATCACATCTTTGATCAAATCTTTGACAAAGAAATCTGATAGTGTAATACCGGTCTCAGTTGCAGTGTGTACTGTCTGGAAGTGCGGCAGGCCATTTCAAGCACGCTAACAGTAACTAACTACAGCATACTGCTACAGTTTCTTGTGTCATCACCTTCAGTAAGTTACGTCGCTGAGATGATTCCCTCAGTGCTCACGGTGATTTTCCCTAATTGGCATGCTGATTCTGGACTATACGGCCAACGAAAGAAAAGGTTTTTTTTATCGCCCCGCAATAAACGTCAGAATTGATTCGCAGCTTGCTTTAAGGTTTGTTGAAATTTTCGCCTCAAAGAAACTCACATGATTAGCAGAAGTATTTCACGAGGAGGCATTTTAAAAATTAACGACAATATTTTGGAAGTTTTCGATATTGTTCCCTCTACGATTTTTTATTTAAAATAGATGATTCCTTCATGCCCCAGAACGTGTCCTACCAACCGATCCCATCTTCTAGTCACGTTGTGCCAGATATTCCTCTTCTCCCCAATTCTGTTCAGTACCTCCTCATTAGTTACGTGATCTACCCATCTAATCTTCAGCATTCTTCTGTAGTACCACATTTCGAAAACTTCTATTCTCTTCTTGACTAAATTATTTATCGTCCATGTTCCTCTTCTATACATGGATACACTCCATACAAATACTTTCAGAAAAGACTTCCGACACTTACTTGTGTACTCGATGTTAACAAATTTCTCTTCTTCAGAAACGCTTTCTTTGCCATTGCCAGTCTACATTTTATATCATCTCTACTTCGACAATCATCAATTATTTTGCTCCTCATATAGCAATACTAATCTAGTGTCTCATTTCCTAATCTAATTCCCTTAGCATCACCTAATTTAATTCGACTACATTCCATTACCCTCGTTTTGCTTTTGTTGATGATCATTTTATATCCTCCTTTCAAGACACTGTCTATTCCGTTCAACTGCACGATCGTTTTCTGCACAGAATAGAAGAATGACCTTCGTTAGGCATATGCAATGACAGAGTCTGTCTGCCCTCTCCATCATGTCCATAGAAAAGGATCTGTTGGTGTAGCTCGAAGTTCGAAACTGATATTTCGATGACTTCACTGGTGAGTTCTGCTACAGGTAAATCCATGGTGAGTGCGCAATGTCACGCTTTACATACAACTGGTAAGTTTCACGTCGCGTGCCTCAACAGCATTGTTAGCATACACTGCTGTTACACTCGTATTTCTGTTCACCAGCTCTCCCGCAGCGGTCGTGTGGGCGGCGCGCTATTTCAGGTGTCCTGAGGAGGCAGCGGACGTGAGCGAAAGCGCGACACGCATTCCACCGCCTTGTTGACGTCCACGCGACGACAGCTAAAATAAACACCGGGCCACAGGCTACGCACAAAAACACCGCGACCCGCGATGGGCGTCTCTCTGCGGGCGTGTATCGCCGAGCTCCACTGTAAACGTGCAGACTTATTCGAAAAGTCATCGATAAGCAGACGCACAGACATAATCACTCACACACACACACACATATACACACACACACAAGAACAGAACAACGTTCTTGAACGTAAGCAGCATTCAATACATGATGTTAACCCTAGGTTGGAACATCTAAAAATGTGCTCTAATGGTAATATTTCTGTTGGAGACTAAGATTACCAAATTTTGCAAATTACGTTCACTTAAGTTAATGTCGAAAATAAATAACAGTTTAAAGCGTGATGAATTGCTAATACCCGTATTTTTATTGTGTCAAAATCATAATTTGCGTGGAAATATATAAAAACTACATATCACATCAAATTAACAGCGCTTTGACTACATGCTAAAGAAATTCTGTTAATGTAGTTGATACACTGTCCAAACACGTTAATGTGCCCACCTCTCAAAAATGTGAATAACCACCTTTTGCAGTGGGAAACGCTGCGAGATGCACAGGAAGAGAGTGAATGAGGTTCCACAAGATACCGACAGGTATGTGCAGCTGTGTCGACTGCAGTGCCGGGGCGAGCTGCATTATCAATTGAGGAACCATGGAGTGAAGAGTCCGATCGAGGTTGTGCCACAGTTTTTCGACTGGATTTAAGTCCGGAAATTTTGGTGGCCAGGGGAGTACGGTAAACTCATCCTGCTGTGCTTCGAACCGCGCAGGTGCACTGCGAGTTGCGTGTCACGTTGCATTGTCCTGCTGGTATACACACTACTGTCCATTAAAATTACTACACCACGAAGATGACGAGCTACAGACGCGAAATTTAACCGACAGGAAGAAGATGCTGTAATATGCAAATGATTCGCTTTTCAGAGCATTCAAACAAGGTTGGCGTCAGTGGCGACACCTACAACGTGCTGACATGAGGAAAGTTTCCAACCGATTTCTCATACACAAACAGCAGTTGACCGGCGTTGCCTGGTAAAACGATGTTGTGATGCCTCGTGTAAGGAGGAGAAATGCATACCAGCACGTTTCCGACTTTGATAAAGGTCGGATTGTAGCCTATCGTAATTGCGGTTTATCGTATCGCGACATTGCCGCTCGTGTTGGTCGAGATCCAATGACTGTTAGCAGAATATGGAATCGGTGGGTTCAGAAGGGTAAATACGGAACGCCGTGCTGGATCCCAACGGCCTCGTATCACTAGCAGTCGAGATGACAGGCATCTTATCCGCATGGCTGTAACGAATCGTGCAGCCACGTCTCGATTCCTGAGTCAACAGATGGGGACGTTTGCAAGACAGCAACCATCTGCACGAACAGTTCGACGACGTTTGCAGCAGCATGGACTATCAGCTCGGAGACCATGGCTGCGGTTACCCTTCACGCCGCATCACAGACAGGAGCACCTGCGGTGGTGTACTCATCGACTAACCTGTGTGCACGAATGGCAAACGTCGTTTTTCGGATGAATCCAGGTTATGTTTACAGCATCATGATGGTCGCATCCGTGTTTGGCGACATCGGGGTGAACGCACATTGGAAGCGAGTATTCGTCATCGCCATACTGGCGTATCACCCTGCGTGATGATATGGGGTGCCATTGGTTACACGTCTCAGTCACCTCTTGTTCGCAATGACGGCACTTTGAACAGTGGACGTTACATTTTAGATGTGTTACGACCCGTGGCTCTACCCATCACTCGATCCCTGCGAAACCCTGCAATTCAGCAGGATAATGCACGACCGCATGTTGCAGATCCTGTACGGGCCTTTCTGGATACAGTAGGTGTTCGACTGCTGCCCTGGCCAGCACATTCCCCATATCTCTCACCAACTGAAAACCTCTGGTCAATGGTGGCCGAGCAACTAGCTCGTCACAATACGCCAGTCACTACTCTTGATGAACTGTGGTATCGTGTTGAAGCTGCATGGGCAGCTGTCCCTGTACACGCCATCCAAGCTCTGTTTGACGCAATGCCCAGTCGTATCAAGGCCATTATTACGGCCAGAGGTGGTTGATCTGGGTACTGTTTTGTCAGAATCTATGCGCCCAAATTGCGTGAAAATGTAATCATATGTCAGTTCTAGTATAATATATTTGTCCAATGAATACCCGTTTATCATCTCCATTTCTTCTTGGTGTAGCAATTTTTATGGCCAGTAGTGTACAATAACTCCGAGGAGAACCAAACTCCATGTAGAGGTGGACATGATCCCCAAGGATAGATGCATACCTGTGTTGATCCATTGTGACTTCCACAATGACGTCACCCTGGCAATGCCCTCCTGTCTGCACCCTTCCGACGACTGTAGCATGGTAATTCCTTACAGACGTTTCATGCTACACACATCAATGGACTTCTGTTCGACGGAGCATAAAAACTGATTCGTCTGAAGAGGCCACCTGTCGCCACTCATTGGACGTCCAGTTGCGATTCTGGCGTAAAAATTCCAGCCTTTATCGCCTGTGAACAGCAATCAGCATGGGTGCATGAAGCAAGTGCCTGCTGCGGAGGCACATACACTACAACGTTCGCTGAACAATCGTTGAGGAGATACTGTTGATAGCCGTTTCGTTCATCCGGGTGGACAGTTGCTCAATAGTTGCACGTCCATTCGCCCATACACATCTTCACTGATGTCGTTTACCCTTGTCATCTATTGCCCGTGGTACACCACAGTTGTCCTGGCGCCGATTTTGGATAGCGCAACTTTACAATGGACGATACACTTTTACCACGGAGGCACTCGAACAGTTTACAGACTTAGCCGTTTCGGAAATGTTTGCATCCTTGGCCCGAAAGCCAATGAGCACACCTAGCATTGCGCTCTACCAAAACTACAGTGCTGCAGTTTTCGTATATTACATAAATGATGTAGTAAGTGGTAGGATTATCGACAGTATTGGTAGAATCGGTAGGAAAACAAACAAACGAATGTGTAAGAGAGAAAATAAAAACCGACGACTTCTCTTTGTGTTTTCTTTGTTTTGTTGTTTGCTTTGACGTAATTAGCACCACACATCTTTCACTGCGAGTCCATTGTGTATTTTATAACCTTACAGAACATAAACTGCGTCTTACAAGCAATAAATGAGCAGAAGATCCAGGACTTATTAGATCCGACGGCGTACCGAAAACTAAACGCAGATCCGCACAGCGGGTGACTCGAAACATGAGGGTTGTCCAGAAAGTAAGTTCCGATCGGTCGCGAAATGGAAACCAATGGGAAAATCCGGTAAAGCTTTGCACAGATGTGTCGTGCAGTGTCTCTGGTATGCCCGTCGATCGTGTGGCGTCGCTCTTTTCAGTTTTGAGTGAACAGTGAGCACGCAAAGATGCGTAGGGAATAGCGTCTCCCGCCAAGTATGAGGGCCTGGTTAGACATTTCGCCTGTGTCATGCAGCCCACATAACGTAACTGTCGAGCAGTTCCTTCTTCATGTCAGTTCTCGGCCACACACTGCAGGGGCAATGAAGTCGCTCCTGCAGCGTTTCCGATGAGAAGTGTCTGACCACCCACAATACAGTCCGTAATTGGCTCCTCCTGAGTCTCATCTCTGCTCACCACAACCGCTGGCAATGAAGACAAAAATTTTCCACAGACAACTATCTGCAGACCAGTGCAGATAACTGGCCGAAAGCACAGGCGGCTGCTTTCTATGACGAGGATATTGGAAAGTTGATAAAACATAACGACAAAACTCGAAGTTGGAGCGGCGACTATGTAGCGAAGTAGGTGGAAGGTGTACCTAACTGATGCAAATAAAACGTTTCTGGTTTTCACTGTGGTTTCCATTTCCCGACCGATCGTAACTTAGTTTCTGGACAACCCTCGTATGAATCGATTAATCAAGGCGTCTTCTCGCATGGCGGACATACAGAGGAACTTCCGCATCACAAAAGTAGTACCACTTTGGCTGTATGGATTGTCAAAGCAGCGCGAACTGGCCGCGCGATTTGCGGCGCCATAGCACGGATTGCGCGGCCCCTCCCGCCGGATGTTCGAGTCCTCCCTCGGGCATCGGTGCGTGTGTTGTTCTTAGCATAAATTACTTTAAGTTAGTTTACGAGGTGTGTAAGTCTAGGGACCGATGACTTCAGCACTTTGCTTCCTTAGAAATTCACACACATTTGAACATTTGATTATCAAAGATCCATAAGAATAATGTTCCATTAAGACCGACTGTTAGCGCTCATGGCTCGCCGACGTATAAACTGACGAAACACGTGGCCTCTCTGCTCCAGCCGCACGTGGGGAAGACAAACATACAGGGTGAATCACGTAAGACGTAGTCCCTAACACCCTTTTTTATTTCGTGAACAGTTACACAAATCGAAACGTGGTTTTTGACATGTTAGAGCGTAGAGGGCCATGTATTTTTTGTTTGGTTTCCGGCCACTATGCTCTCACATTCTAGGAAATTTCTAGAATTTTTTAACGACAGGTTTCAACGTCAGCATTATCAAAAGCTATATCACTGTAAATATCTTGTCAAGAGCTATCGAATGCCGTTATAAAAAGTATATAGTTCCATTTAAGAAACATACTTGCATCAATATGTCCGTTGATACCAGCGCTATAAACATTAACCAAACAAAAAATACGTGCCCCACGACGCTCTAACTTTTGCCGAAAATCGCTTCTCGATATGTGTAACCGTTCACGAAATAAAATGGGTGTTACGTCTTACATCACTCAGGACATTTCATTGAGAGGCTGAAGAAACTAAAACTCGGAACAAACGATATCGTGGTAAGCTCTGATATTGTGTCTTTGTTTACCAAAGAGCCATTCAACGATTATCTGGAGTATATATATTCTCTTTTCCCGCAAGACGTCACTACGCTCTTTCATGCAAGTCTCATCATAAGCGATTTCACGTGGAATGGTAACTTCTACGAACAGCCCGAAGGCGTCATCCGGGTAGTCTACTTAGTGTAGTACGTAGTGTTGGCCAGTTTCTTCATGGAACATTTCCAAGCACGTAAGGTGTGGTACAGAAACGCCGATGATATCTTCGTTGTGTCGGGTCAGTATGAGAAAGAGCTCGGTAATTTCCTATGACACCTGAACAGTCTCCATGCCAAGAAAGACTTTACCACTGAGGTGGAAAAGCGCTAGCAGCTACCCTGTCTAGATATGCCAATCACGAGAGATGATGAAAACCTGGAACACAGCGTCTACTGAAAATGGACGCACATGGACCGATAAATGTATAAATTGTCAAATCATCACCAGAGCCACGAATATGTGAGCTGCCGCACCTTGAACGCGAGAGCCAACACCTAGAAAGGTTTCTGATGAACGATGGGTACTTCACCAGTTATCTAAGGCTTGTCACAGAATCAAACACTCTGCGAAGAGACACATCAGGAAAAGAAATTGCGGGTACCGACTTTCTGTCATACATTCCCAGAGTGACGGACAGAATTGACCATATATTGTGCAAATACGCGGTAAAGATCCTTTATAAACCGATAAAGAGGATCAGATAGTGTCTCAGATCGGCAATGCATAAAAGGGGCCCATCTGCAATGTAGGCACATGTGGAAAATTTTATGCCGGAATGACTGGGCGATGAATCAACACCAGGATAACTGAACACAAGCGACATTGCAGGTGGCAGAAGGTGGAGAAATCAGCAATGGTGGAGAATGCACTATTTGAGACCGAACACATAGTAAAATTCAAGACATGGAAGGTCTTGCTATAGGGAGGAGCTATCACAACCGTTTGTTCAGGGAAGCTGAAGAAACACATAAGCATGACAACAGCTTCAACAAGAAAGAAGGAAGCCTCAAGGTGAACGGATCCTGGATTCCCGTCCTGCGGCGAACGACGGTTGCAGATAACAGAGAGAGAGCTGCCGTGGTAATGACCGCGGAAATTCCCTCAGACGTGGCGCTCCAGGTAGTTATAATCTCTGGCCTCGAACACGACTCCAGTTGTAAGCCACTCCTTATTTGCAGAGCTGCATTTTACTTTATTTCTAGTTCTGGTGTTTCACATACGCGAAGTAAATGTATCAGCGCTGCAGTACGTACGGAGTAAGGAGCGAGCGGTAGTTTCCCACGCTGGCTGGCAGTGGCAGTTGGCCATCTGCCGCTTTCAGAGCCGGTGGGATGAGAGTTACAGAGCTGCTCAATAAACTCCATTGGCAGACGTTACAAGAGAGGTGTTGTGCACCACGCAGAGATTTACTATTAGAACTTCGAGAGAGCACTTTCCGGGAAGAGTCAGACAACATATTACTTCCCCCCACTCGCATAAAGGCCATGAGGAGAAAATACGAGAAATTAGAGCCAAAACAGAGACTTATCCAGATATCAATGACTTGTCAGAGAATTCTAAAGTTATGGTAACCTGACACTTGACACGAATTTTTGGAGGGTGTGGTTTTGTCAAAAAAGAAAGGTAGGGAACAGTCCCATTTTAAAAACTGTACAGCAATATCCCATGCGATTGTGTTAGCTAGCAGGCCTCCTTCATTTATCTCCCCCACTGCAACTTGCTCTTGCAGTGTACTTGTTTCGTAAAGTGAGATCAAAAATACATTGTTGAAATTGTCTTGAATATGGGTTTCTGCTCCTCATATAGCACTGTGGCTTTATTTGGGGCTTCTGCCGTTCAGTTCTGGAAACCAAACATTTCAAATGATTCATTCTCGTAGTTCAAAAATGGCTCTGAGCACTATGCGACTTAACTTCTGAGGTCATCAGACGCCTAGAACTTAGAACTAATTAAACCTAACTAACCTAAGAACATCACACACATCCATGCCCGTGGTAGGATTCGAACCTGCGACCGTAGCGGTCGCTCGGTTCCAGACTGTAGCGCCTAGAACCGCACGGCCACTAAGGCCGGCTCTCACAGTTCGTTTTCGACAATGATGACTTCAATATTGCAACAATGACGGGCAAAGGTACATTGCATGCTATCAGTGGAATGAGGTGTGTGACACAAGCGATAGAACATAATAAAGTAACGAAACTCTTTGTCATTCCTGTGCTAACACTCCGAAGGCAGAACAGAGCTGGAATTGAAGAAATTGTTCTGCAAAATGTCTGCTCAGAACAACCATTCACTAAATCAACATTGCCTACTAAACATGATTTCACTTTAATGTTGGGAAAGTTTTTCCTGCATAACAAGGTTTTAAGGAGAAAATCACAACTGATGAACCTTATACGTAATCAAATGTATTAGACCTTCCATTCATCAACAACCCGTCCACCGTTTATAATACTATTTTAACTACTTTAACTTATACCATCACGGAGAATTAGAAGACCTCACAGCAGACATGCATCGTGATGTTTGATCAACCACTCTATATGACAGCTAAAGATATAGTTGCAGTGGAAGCTAATGGAGGGCTATTCACTAATCTAGTTATTCGATTAGGAGCTTCTACTTGATAATGTCTTTTCTAGGAGCAATAGGATTCTTAATAAGAGACAGTGGACTCTTTCAACTTTTGGAGACTGTACATGCTGCAACTTCTGTTCCCCATATACTTTCTGGTCGTGCATACCCGAGGGCAATTCAGGCTCACTCTGCAGTCATGTGTGCTCTTTCCATCATAATACTGGAGGAAATGGCAGTCATGGAGGAGGAGAAGCAACATATCAAAGACTGTATTTCTGGTTTGACAGGAAACGGTGCATCTTACGGCGATTCGAAAAAAGATGAAGTGACTGAATAGCTGAAATTTGTCAGCACAATGGATGATAATAAGCAAAGGAAGAAAACTTCCCAGTTATGGATATAATAGATTCAGCTTGTCGTCTTGGCATTGCATTTCATACAGGCAGAGCGTGTGGGGGAATTGAGAGCTCCATATAGAAAGTGTGAGAGCTATGCTCCCAATATTACACGCAACTGGACACTTTCCTTATACTAAGGCGTGTCATCTGTGCCTCCAGGACATGTAAAAACTGAAAGAAACCATGAAACCTGCGGTGTTCGATAAATTCACCAAGGACAGCTTCTTCACGGTTCGACGCTCCGATAAGTATTGGTGTGGAGTATGGACCTACATGACGATAGAAAAAACGTTTATGAAGAACCTGAAGAGAGTTGGAGCTGTTTCACACGTAAGAGGTTTCACCGATAGTTTGTTGAACCAATGGATTTGAGGTATATCAATAGCCCATCACATATGTGAAGCTATGGAACAGTTCTGCGATTTACATTCCGTTTCGAGTGATCGACATGTTGAACTGAGGAGTGGGAGGACAGAAATTGACGAGAAAATTCGCAGAACATCTCAGCTATGGTTACAACAACATACTCCATTTGTTGATAAGGAGCAATTGTATTCATTAGGATCTGGATTAGTAGCTTCTCAGGATGTAAACTGCTACAGAGCTGTGTCTGTTGGTGAAGAAGCGCTTCGAACAATAGTTGCTGTCTCGCCAATATTTAGTTCTCTGAAGCTTAATCGATCTAGCATGGTTAGGAAAATGTGCATGTCAGCTGTTAGGCTTGAAAAAAATATAACTGAAGTAGATACAACTTAGTTATTTCAGAGAATACTGTGCACGTTTCATTCACCTGATGATTTAAAGGATTGCTTCACGTACCAGTTATAGAGATGAGGAAAACAAAATAGTCGCCGCTGTAGTATCTTTTCAATCAAGTACCTGAAAGGAATGTTGACAAAAATGATTCGAAGGTCTTTGCTATAGCTGGAGGGTTTCTTATCCACCATATCGTGTGTCCGATGACCACGCCCGAATCTCCACCCCCGCCATGTCGTGTGGCCCAGAATGGAACTTTTGGTGACATTTAAAAAACCTTAATAGCCTATATTCAGAGACATTATAAAACTGATGTTGCTGCTATATTTGATGGATACTCAGAAAGTTCTCTGAACATAAGAACTATTGAACGCCAAGGGCGAACGATGAAGCGGACGCAACGAGAAATTTTCTTTAATGACGAGACGTTATGTGTTGAATCACAGTCCGACTTTCTTAGCAACCTCAGCAATAAGCAAACATTTATTATATAGCTTGTGCAAAACTAGACAGTTTTTGTATTGAAACCAGGATTGCGGATGACGATGCAGATGTTGAAATTGTTGAAAAAGCAATAAATGCCTCAAAATTTTACCAGCAAGTGATTATAGCGGGTCAAGATGTAGATCTTCTTGTGCTACTTATCGCTCTTGCTCCATACGACACAGATATAATCCTGATGAAGGAAGGTAAATATGCCATCGGAACAATATGTTACAGTACTAAAGATATACATAACTCCTCACTCTCTCATTCATGAATGCAAGAATTCAATATCGTTTCTTCATGCAGTAAGTGGTTGCGTCAGAACATCAGCCTTGTTTGGAAAAGGAAAGCTGCAAGCATTCCAACTATTCAACCGATATCCCCAACTTCATAATATTCCACCGATATTCAACGATCTTGCTTCCTCTCCTGATAACATTGCAAAAGCAAGAGAGAAATTTATACTCTCTCTCTACACAAAAACAGTAGACAGTCCTGATGATGACAACTTAGATGGCATTCGATTTAAATGTTTTAATGTACTTACGGGTCAGGCAAACAATGCTGTGATACTCTCTCGTTTACCATACACTACTGACGCAAGACGCCTCCACTCTTACCGTGTTTACCTACAAGTCCAACTATGGCTGGGGAAAAAACTAGGATCCCAGTAACTGGGGCTGGAGGCAATCAAACTCATCCGTCTCCCCGATTCACATGAAACGACCACCTGTTCCAGAGAGAATACTGCTGCTGATTTCATGTGGCTGCACTCAAGACTGCGGAAGAAAGTGCCGATGTGTGAAGGGTGACCTATATTGGACAACAATGTGCAAAAACGGTCATGGATAAAGCTACATTAATATGCCTCGCAGTGATTTGACAAAAGATCTGAATGATGGTTTTATGTATTCTATTGTATTGTATTGTATTGTATGTTAACCGGGGACCTAGAAAAGACGGAGAGGCTCCGTTCCAGCCGCAGCCGCAGTGGTCCACAACCCCAGACGACTACCGCACTCCACTTCACCCCTCCGCCGCCCCACACCGAACCCAGGGTTACAGTGCGGTTCGGCTCCCGGTGATTTTTCAAGGTGGAACGGTTCCTGAATAACCAAAACGCAAACTTACAGAAACAAGGGCTCCATCAAGTCCTTTTTTAGGAAAAGTGTCACACATTAAAGCATGAATATGTAGGGAATGACTAACGTAATAAGCAGTTTATGTTCGCAGATAGAGTTTTTCGATACGACATAAGGGGCGATCAAAAATTTTCCATTTGAGGGCGTTGCTGCAGCGTGTATGCAACGCAGTGCAACTCCGATGCGGCTATATAAATACCGACATATAGGCATGGAATTAGTGTGCCATTCGTGTCTTTCCGACATGCGTGCGGAAAATGCGAAAACATGAATTATGGCGACGTTATTACCAAATGAGTCCAAACAGGAGCATTGTGTTATTCTTTTCTTGGCTGCCGAAGGACAAGCACCGGTACGTACACCGGTACACATCCAGCGGAGACTGAACAATATGTACGGGGCCGCAAATCTGTCGTAAATTATCGTTGTGTAATGGTGCTGTTGCTTCACGGCCATGCATCTCCCTACATCGGAAATGTCGTAACGCACGAGTTACTCCAATTCAAGCGGGAGGCACTTGAGCACCCGCCCTGTAGACCTGATCTCTCCCCAAGCGATTGTCACGCCTTCTGTGCCTTAAAAAAAGGCGTTGGAGGGTCGACGATTCCTGTCGGACGAAACGTGCAGCAGCCAGTTACAGACTACTTCACGCAGCAGACCACGATGTCTTACCGAACGGTTATCTTCAACCTGGTACGTCGGTAAGACGATTGCCACTGGGCTCACGGCGAGTTTGCATGATTGGCATACTTATTCTGACCTGTACGGCCTTAGAACGGGAACTTTTTGTTCTCTCATCATAATTACAACTTTATGACTACACCTCGTAAGTCGCTACACCAGAAAAAACGAATATCCGAACCTATGTCAGACTGTCACTCTCTCGTGGCTGTACGGAAACTTAAACACGTTGGCGAAGCATTTTCTCGGATATTAAGTCCAGTGTGAAATTGGAAATTTGCAGTAAGGTCTTATGGGAGTAAACTGCTGAGGTCATCGATCCCTAAGCTTACACAGTACTTAATCTAACTTAAACTAATTTGCGCCAAGGACGAAACACAGACACCCATGCCCGAGGGAGGACTCGAACCTCCGACGGGGGGGAGCCGGGCGAAAAGTGACAAGGCGCCTCAGAACGCACGGCTACCCCACGCGGCTCCAGTGTCAACACTGTAGAGATGTGCATTTATGAAACATTCGCATGCCGGTACACTCGCAGTAGAAGACCTCACTTGTACTTTATCAAGCCTATTATCGAACGCACACACCGATCGAGATGTTGCAGCGGTAAGACTGAGGATCGTATATGAGAGACGGAGTGGGTAGAAGAAATTAAAATCTCCGTCCGGCCAAACGCATTTAAATTTTCTACGATGCCTCTAAATTTCTTCAGAAAAATGCGGCTATAGTTCTTTCGTACGTGCCAGCCAATTGGCTATAATAACCGTTGTCATTGGAAACCTTTGTCGGGTGTTCTCGATCCCTCTTGACACATTTGAAAAACAAGATCAAAGAGAAAGAGCGTTGTTACTATTAGAAGTGGTCGGACCTTGAAACTAGAGTTTCCCTTATGACTTGGTACGTCCGCGCAGTTATGTGTATACAGGGCGTCCAGCGAAGGAATCCCTGATTTCAAAACGAAATATCTCTAAAACTAAGAATGACAGGCGAGTGCAAACAAGTGGTACATTTATTTCAAAAGGAGAAATAATTTTATACATAAGTTATATAGCAGGTTCTAAATACACTACTAGCCGTTAAAATTGCAACACCACGAAGATGGCGTGGTACAGACGAGAAATTTAACCGACAGGAAGAAGATGCTGAGAAATCCAAATGATTATCTTTTCAGAACATTCACACAAGGTTGGCGCCGGTGGCGACACCTACAACGTGCTGACAGTAGGAAAGTTTCCAACCGATTTCTCATACACAAACAGCAGTTGACCGGAGGAGAAATGCGTACCATGACGTTTCCGACTTTGATAAAGGTCGGATTGTAGCCTATCGGATTGCCGTTTATCGTATCGCAACATTGCTGCTCGCGTTGGTCGAGATCCAGTGACTGTTAGCAGAATATGGAATCGGTGGGTTCAGATACGGAAAGATCGCAGATACGGAAAGGTGTCCGGCAAGGTTGCGCACTATCCCCTGTTATCTTTAACGTATACATTGAAGAGGCGCTGAAAAAAGTAAGGGAAAATTCACAGGCAGGTGTAGTAATTCATGTCCAACGAATAGATATGATAAGATATGCCGATGATATAGCTGTCCTGGCTGAAAGTGAAGAAGATCTTGTAGTCCTACTGAATAGAATGGATAAAGTTATGGGTGAAGAATATAATATGAGAATTAATAAAGCAAAAACAAAAGTAATGGCATGCGACAAAGAAGATCAAGTGAAAGTCCAAGTTCATGTAGGCAATGAACTGCTTGAACAAGTTGATAAATTTACTTATCTGGGCAGTAATATTACCAGGGATGGAAGGAGCAACGCAGAAGTGAGAAGTAGAATAGCTCAAGCAGAGGCTGCTTTTAACAAGAAGAAAAACATATTAACATCTAAGAGCATCAGCCTTGAAACCAGGAAAAGATTTTTGAAATCATATGTGTGGAGTGTGGCATGCTATGGGTGTGAAACATGGACTCTCGGGACAGAGGAACAGCAGAAGCTAAATTCTTTTGAAATGTGGTGTTACAGACGCATGCTCAAAATAAAATGTATCGACAAGGTCACAATCGAAGTGGTTCTGGAAAGAGCAGGTGAGAAGAGAAGCTTCTGGAGTTTCATTGTTAAAAGAAGAGTACAATTTACAGGCCATCTATTAAGACATAAAGGACTCCTGAACACAATCATAGAGGGATATGTAGAGGGAAAAAGACCAAGAGGAAGACCACGACTGAGGTACATGGATCAAATCGTGAAAGATGTGGGATGTAACACCTATAAAGAAATGAAGAGAAAAGCTGAAAGACGCACAGAATGGAGACAAGCTGCCATTGTAGCTGTTGGATTGACCACTGCAGAAGAAGAAGAAGGGTTCAGGATGGTAATACGGAATGCCGTGCCGGATCCCAATGGTCTCGTATTACAAGCAGTCGAGATGACAGGCACCTTATTCGCATGGCTGTAACCCATCGTGCAGCCATGTCTCGATCCCTGAGTCAACAGATGTGGACGTTTGCAAGACAACAACCACCTGCACGAACAGTTCGACGACGTTTGCAGCAGCATGGACTATCAGCTCGGAGACCATGGCTGCGGTTGCCCTTGACGCTGCATCGCAGACAGGAGCGCCTGCGATGGTGTACTCAAAGACGAACCTGAGTGCACGAATGGCTAAACGTCGTTTTTTCGAATGAATCCAGGTTCTGTTTACAGCATCATGATGGTCGCATCCGTGTTTGGCGACATCGGGGTGAACGCACATTGGAAGCGTGTATTCGTCATCGCCATACTGGCGTATCACCCGGCGTGATGGTATGGGGTGCCATTGGTTACACGTCTCGGTCACCTCTTGTTCGCATTGACCGCACTTTGAACAGTTACATTTCAGATGTGTTACGACCCGTGGCTCTACCTTTCATTCGATCCTTGCGACAAGTGTAATGTGCTGCGAATACATAGAAAGATAGATCCCTTATCATTTAGCTACAAAATAGCAGGTCAGCAACTGCAAGCAGTTAATTCCATAAATTATTTGGAGTACGCATTAGGAGTGATTTAAAATGGATTGGACATATGAAGTTGATCGTCGGTAAAGCAGATGCCACACTGAGATTCATTGGAAGAATCCTAAGGAAATGCAATCCGAAAACAAAGGAAGTAGGTTACAGTACGCTTGTTCGCCCACTGCTTGAATACTGCTCAGCAGTGTGGGATCCGTACCAGATAGGGTTGATAGAAGAGATAGAGAAGACCCAACGGAGAGCAGCTCGCTTAGTTAGAGGATCATTTAGTAATCGCAAAAGCGTTACGGAGATGATAGATAAACTCCAGTGGAAGACTGCAGGGGAGACCCTCAGTAGGTCGGTACGGGCTTTTCTTTAAGTTTCGAGAACATACCTTCACCGAAGAGTCAAGCAGTATATTGCTCGCTTCTACGTATATCTCGCGAAGCATAAAATCAGAGAGATTAGAGCCCACACAGAAGCATACCGACAATCCTTCTTTCCACGAACAATACGTGACTGGAATAGAAGGGAGAACCGATAGAGGTACTCAAGGTACCCTCCGCCACATACCGTTAGGTGGCTTGCAGAGTATGGATGTAGATGTAGATGTAGAAACCCTACTTTTCAGCAGGATAGTGCACGACCGCATGTTGCAGGTCCTGTACGGGCCTTTTTGGATACAGAAAATGTTCGACTGCTGCCCTGGCCAGCACATTCTCCAGATCTCTCACCAACTGAAAACATCTGGTCAATGGTGGTCGAGTAACTGGCTCGTCACAATTCGCCAGTCACTACTCTTGATGAACTGTCGTATCGAGTTCAAGCTGCATGGGCAGCTGTACCTGTACACGCCATACAAGCTCTGTTTGACTCAATGCCGAGGTGTATCAAGGCCGTTATTACGGCCAGAGGTGGTTGTTCTGGGTACTGATTTCTCAGGATCTATGCACCCAAATTGCGAGAAAGTGTAATCACATGTCAGTTCTAGTATAATATACATGTCCAATGAATACCCGTTTATCATATGCATTTTTTCTTGGTGTAGCAGTTTTAATGGCCAGTAGTGTAGTTCGAAAAGCTGGTAATAGATGGCGCTGTAATCGCAATACGTAATACCTATAAACAGTGCGCCGCAGCTCAGGGCTATCAGTCCGAACGTTGAAACATGCAAGGAGGTTAGCGTATCGAAGGAAGAGATTGAAGCCGTATATTACACTGAACAACGTGTTTTCCCGGGTTCTGGAACACCACATGTTAGAACACAGTCCTACGGCACAAGGCGCAGTTCTAAAATAGTATTTAATGTTCCAAAAGGACCCCAAGCGAAATCCACTCGCAAGCTCTTCGTCAAATTCCGACGGACAAGCTGCGTGGACGCAGATGATCTAGCAGGGATTGTTGGCCCCATGCGAATTGCAGTTACTCCTGAAAATGGCGATTTCTCGAATTAGTCAGCAGAATCCAAGGATAACTGTCAGAAGAACTATAGCAGAGGCTGGTTTCAAGCGATCTAGCACGCAGAAAGTACCGAAACAGAACCTACGCATATTTCCACTCAACATCCAAAACCATCAGGCCATACCCGTATCTGCTTTCCGATAGGCGACTGACTTTGCGAACCAGATTCTCACAATAATTGAAAAGACGGATTGAACGTTGACTGATTCGGGTTCACAGACGAAGCACGCTTCCATCTGAACGGAGTCGTGAATAAACAAGACTGGCGAATTTGGGGTTCCGAAAATCCCCACTTCTGAGAAACTGAAACGGTACGGTAGTTACCGCTCCATAAGCAGCAGGTTTCGCTGCTCGCTCGCACCGGGAAACACAAACGGAGGCGGTCCCCCGCCAGTTTTATTGCACGACGCGGCCGACCACGAGTGCAACAGAACCCATGTGGACGGGTGGAAAGAAATGTGTCAGGCTTCTTAATACATATTTATATGTAAAGTTTATTATGCATTTCTTTTATGTGAATCTGAATCTGCACATGAACTTTCCTAATCCTCCTCACACCTTTCCATAAAGCGTGGCCAAATCTTAGTTGGGAAGTAATTCTGTAGTATAGTAATGCCAACCTTACCCCTGGGTAGGGGATCAGAGAGGCAGGGCAGGCAGGTAAAAGTCAAAGACGTTCCAGGGCCGCAAGATTTGGGGTGGAGAGGTGGGTCACGGCAAAGTGGTTCGATCATCCCCTCCACTGGGGCCCAGGAAGACCACCGGGTGCCCGCCATATTCTGGGAGTGTTACAGAAGACGGGTAAGTGAGCAGACGGGCCCTCAGTGCGTCTGTCTCGATGTTCACGTGTGGAAGAGAGGTATTTGAATATTTGCACTAATTCTTTCATTTCCAGCTTCAGATTTTGTAAGGAAATGAATGTTCTCGTTTAATTTCGGAAAATGGACCCCCTGTGTTAATGTATCTGGTCCCCAGTTTGCCCGTTGTCCTCCTCACATAGTGCATGTCCCATGTAAAATATTGGGAAACTTTGGTGATATACATTTGGCCAACGCAATTCCGTCTTTCCTGTAGAAATGTGCGTGTAGATTAGTATATAATATACCTGGGCTATAAGTTGTAAAATTGTAATATCTGTAAACTGGAACAATTGCTGCAATCGCTGTAAGGTCGAGTGATAATGTTTAAAATAAAAAGGTAAACAATTGTTATCAATCTTTAACATACCCTAAAAATCACAAAGGAGTCAAGTTAAAGGAATTCATTTAGAATAAAATATATAGAATGCAGGGACCCACCCATCATTGTGTGAGACCTCCAGCCCCTTGCGTAGTATCGTATAGAAAGGGCACGCTCTCTAGGTAGCGCTCTCAAGCTCCCCTCCCCAATTATCCGTTGCGCAGTTTTCATTCGGGGCTTGACGACATCAACTTTCATCTGCCGTCCCTAGGTAAGGAGGTTTGACGGTAATCTTTCAAAACAAAACCGCTATACTCTCCTAAATTTACTCTTCGGGTTGCGGTGTCCTTTTTTCACGCGAGGAACGATCATTAGTGAACGTCACGTTGCAGTTTTTGAAACATTTTGGTGAACGACCAAGCACATGTGGTTCATGCAATATGAGGCCAGATTACATCGCGCCGAACGGTTGTTTCGCTTTCTTGATGAATACCTCGAGTATAGCGTCATTGCGTTGGATTATAGCAGGGAGGGATTGGCCTCCATATTCGCCAGACGTGTCTCCTTGTTATTACTTTTTGTGATACGTCTACCGGAACCAACCCACCACACATGACGAGCTTGAATCGGCGATCTGAGTGGCATCTGAATCCATTTCTGTTGGATCACTGCAGGATGCGACATCAAATGTCGTTGTTCGTTTGCGCCACCTCCGTACTGCAAGTGGTGGTCGTTTCGGAAAGATTGTGATGTGACTGCAAAGACTGGTTGTAGAGGACAGGTTTAATGATGCATGCTAATACAGTACGAGCTGCACAGCGCACGTCGCCATCTGTTAGCAGCTTTTAGAACTGTTTCGAAACTCATGTTTAGCTTCTGTATGAAATTCCTATAGTTTTAACAACAGACATAACGTTTGTTGTACTCGTCTATGAATCTTTGTTTTAAAGATATTTAATTCTGAAATCATGGACACTTCCACTGGACACCTTTCATGTGTGTATGGGGTCGGGAGAGGGGACGGCGGGAATGTTTATGTGGGTGTAAGGATGAGTAAGTATTTCGGAGTTTATGTTCTGTGTCACAAGTAAATGATTAGGACTTCGTCTCATTCGTTATCCTCTAAGTGTGGTGACCAGCACAGTAGGAAAGAAAATAACGGCTTGCTAAACATTAAAGTTGGCAAATTCACAGCAGATAATGTGATAGACGTAGGCTATCTAGGACACGGAACACGCAATTCCAAGGCGCGTTCTGGCATCCAGTGTGAGAGCTCGTAAATCGCTCATCTGCAAATAGCTGCGTTGTGACTCGTGTGTTTACGTCATGTTTCATCACTACGGGAGCCTGCAACGGCATCCAGTCTGTCACCCATGGCGTATTTATGAAACCACGTGGAGCGGACGTTGCTCAATCTTGAATTTTCAGGAATCTGGAACGCTTCTTACGCAATATTGACAACAGACGACTCTGGATAAAGTACGATGTTTACGGGACTCAGCGTCAGTTCGTACAAATGCGTGTGCACTAGGAAAATCTGCAAGTTCCTAAGTGCAGCCATTAGAATATTTGAAGATGCGCAGAATATTATATTGATAATAAAATTTGCGTATATCATCACATTAATAGTTTCTTACTCTAGTTCAACAGCACATCGAATTTGCAAATTAATTGTAGTTTGACAGTAAATTCTGGAAAACTATGAATGAAAGTGTTGAAGATGGAAGTAAGAGCATGTGCAAGAATGTTGAAGAGGTTCCGTTAGAGGAGGACTATATAATCAGTGTGGCAAAGAAGTTTGCGAAGAAAACGTTGGTTCTGATAATAATCGTGATGAGTTTGAATTAGGTAGATTAATGGAGGAAAAATCAATCACTGTTAAGCACTTAAGTGGTTATATTTGTACTGGTGTATCTGTCAACAATTATGATGATCATTGTAAAGATGATGTAGAAGTACCTAGTATTGCTGATTATAGTATGTGTGACGATGTTGATAGTGAAAGTGACAGTAGTAATGATGAATGGGAGGAAGAATTAGACAGCATGGTGTATATGGATCTTAAAGAAGATTTAATTAATGGTGAGGAAGGTGCTGTCAGTAGTATTTGTGAAGAATATGAGAATCAGATTGTACCAATGGAAACTAGGAAGGTATCATCAGATAAGGAACATGTGGACAGACATTATGATTTAGATGTGATGCTAGAAACTTTATGGGATACTTACAAATGTTATAGTGACAGCGACAGAGTAAAAAGTGTCATCAAGATTATTTGTGGAGAATTGCATTCCAACTGGGAAAGTAGAACCAGTCAGCAGGCTTACAGTGAGATCAGTTCTGGGAAAAGTAAACAGTGTGTAAAAGAGGGTCATGACATCAAGCAATCATCTGATGTAGCTCTAAGTAAAATTCAGACAAGTAGGAGAAATGGTGCAGCAAGAGTGGTATAAATTAAAAAATTGACGTTAAGAAGTAGGACAATGAAGAAGAATACAGTGAAGACAAGTATGCTGAATTAGTGGCCACCAAACTAAAAGAAGCTGGAAGTCTAGATGAAGAACAGACAGATCAATTAGGTAGTTTGTTGTGGGACTACAGAGATGTGTTTAGTGAGAAACCTGAAAAAGTGAAAAACTATGAATGTAGACTTAATCTAAAACCTCACGAACCATTTTTTTTATCAAACCATATGGAGTAAATGTCAGACACCAAGAAAAATTAAGATGATGTAAAAGCCCTCAGGAAGACACATCTTTGTGTCAAGTGCGTGGCGAGCACTAGGTCTCTGAGCTATGTAGCATTCTATGTTTTTCTTTTCGTTTTCGGATGCTACATCTTTTACTCATCTATAAACCTGTAATGAAATTATCACTTACTGAAAATACTGTCCATTCTCTGTAGTATAAGTTTTCTGTATGTTATATGACTGTTGAGTGCCATTATTTGAGGAATAATTTGAAAATGTAAACAGTGTTCTAAATTTGACTTTCCTACAATAGTGATTGACCAGTTATTGTAGTTATTCTCTGTACAGCATGTATTTGATTTGTGGATGCTTCTTTGAGAATTACAGGCATAGTCATGATTTTATGAATTTGCTAATAAGATGAACATATGGACAACGGTAAAGATTTACATGTATTACAAAACGGACAAGTTGCACTGTGACAAAAGACATTTTGTGAAAAATCTCTTATTACAAGATGGTGTAATGATGAGCAGTCTGTGAGTTCGTTTTATATGATAAAGAGTTAAATGAGATCTGGGGGGTCAAATACACTGTATAGTGAAATATACTGAAATATTAATCAAAAAGAAAGGATACATATATAATTCATTTTTGGTTCATTAACTTTAATCTGTATATAGCCAAATCTTTAAGTTTAGAGATGCTTAATTTTGTGTGATTTTGTTTGTAAATATGCTAATAGTATAGGGTAATATATGAATGCTTTTGATATATTCATATCTAATGTGACCTTAATTATAACCTACACGAGTAAATTGAGTAATGGGTTCATCCCTGTTCCTACCTAGAGAACTGTACCCAAGATCCTTGACCTGGAAGAGAAAATTAAAAAACTGTGAAACTAATAGTGGACTGTGCTATTGCAGGGTAGAGACTGTCATAAAGAGAGGGGTTCCAGACACAAGAAGGACAGCGCAAAAGGACTGATGATTGTGAGCTGCCAATTCCTTAGGATGTGCAATGTGAATCTGTGACCAGAGTGACAGCTAAGAAAACTTTTTGGATTTTTTTGGATTACTAATATGTATTTAGCAGCCATTCATACAAGTAATACTTGTAAGAGTGGCTGGGAGGAGGGGGGGGGGTGTATAACGGTACAGCCTCCCTCAAGACTCATATGAAATGTCCAACACCATCTTTTTTATACGCATCCGGATAATTACCAGACAATTCAGTGCTTCCTAAGGCCTTGTATGTGTGTCTTTATATTTATCACTCTGCCCTATTTGATAAAAACTTGATATTCATTGCAAAGGCATGTGGAATGTCCTAGAAGGGCGTGCGTTGCCGTAATTATCGGTGGATTGTTGTCATTGATAAAATTATGTACATATACTAAATTAATTAACTAATCAAGAAACTGCAATAATAAGACCTTAGAAATAAATAAATAGAGACTGCTGAGATTTTAGTATGAAAAATCAATGCGTCTAATTAACAAAATTGTAATCTAAAAATCCAGTAACCTTAGACCTACTATCTTGACAAACAGCTTAAAAGTTATTACCAAGCGATGTATTTTTAATTTGTTATTTATTTTTATGTCTTCCTCTGTGATCAATACTCTTTGTAATTACATTTCTAATTAACTTTCCAATTGTTTACACCTCACAGCTTTGCAATTTCCAGAATTTGAGGCCTTATTTGTATGTTCTATGTATTTAATCAGATAAAGCTCGGGCTCTGTACTACCATTACATCTTAATAACCAAATCCAAATTGTAATTAATTACGTAACTAAATAATACGAGAGACATTATTGTAATTAACGTTCAGAATTATTTTCTTATGGAAAACTAAAAATATTACTATGAAAGATTGTCGTTCAATATTGTATTTTATACCTTATTCGGCTGCAACATCAGTTTCTTTACGTTTTGTAAATTTTGATTGTAACATCAAAATTGTACAAAATTAATAATGCTTTATTTTGGAAGTTATTGCTAAAATTCTATATAAAGCGAGGCAGCGAGGCTGTGAGTTGTTGAGTTGTTGTTTTGTCAGTCAGTTTTGAAGTTACTTTTGGAAGTCAAAGAGACCAGTGAAATCTGTGTTTTGTTTAGATGACGAGCATGCAGTTCGGATGTCAATTAATGTCAATAAACTTTGTGAAGCATGAAAATTTCGCATTCATTCATCAGTTACAAGGTGATCACCCAAAATGGTCTTCTTGGCAGTAATGTGAGCTTGCAGAGTAAAAATGGGTCCCATGGAATACCATTATATGGCTGCCCAAATCGTCACAGAACCCCACCATGGTTCAATCTAGAGATGTCAACTGGGACAAAAATTGGAAACAGTGTTAAACAAAACTCATCTGTTCAAATTACTTTCTTCCACTGCCGTCAGCACCAAGTTTTCCTGTTATGGGCATTTGCATCACTGATGAGAGGTTCTAGAATTCCAACTTTCCCCACAGTTCCCTGCTATTGGTGCTCCTTCTTAGTTTTTGGGTGCTCACGCGGCTCACGAGTGTGACACCCAGTTCAGCAGCGACTTTTGCAGCTGTCGTCTCCTTATTTTTCGTAACAATGCTATTCAGTGTTCGGTTGTGATGATCAGTCAACACACACTTTCATCCACGTTCTGACTTAGCACACTTTCCTTTTGCGCAGCATAAATCTTACGTAAGATGCCTCTTGAAATACCAAACATTTCGGGTCCCTTGGTTACGGAAGTACACGCTGTAAGAGCACCAACAACTTGCCCACGTTCGAATCCACTTGCCCCCAACATAATGCGCTCACAGCTACGCAGAACACTGTTCTAGTCACGACTGCCACTCGAAACGTATTGAGGACATTGTACAATTTCTATTCGTGGTCAAATACAACAGCGCAACATGCAGCCAAGGCTAGCAAAAAATGGTTCAGATGGCTCTGTGCATTATAGGACTTAACATCTGAGGTCATCAGTTCCCCAGAACTTAGAACTTCTTAAACCTAACCAACCTAAGGACATCACACACATCCATGCCCGAGGCAGGATTCGAACCTGCGACTGTAGCTGTCGCGCCCTTCCAGACTGAAGCACCTAGAACCGCTCGGCCACGGGGCCGGCCCTAGGCTAGCATCAGCATTTATGTTCAAGCATGTAATTTTCGCGGCGGTTCCATGTTTCTTCCAGCTCCTGTAGATAATCAGTTAGAAACTTCGCCCCAGTTAGAAACTCCGCTTTCCAAAAAAAAAAAAAAAAAAAAAAAAAAAAAAAAAAAAAAAAAAAAAAAAAAAAAAAAAAATGGTTCTAATGGCTCTGAGCACTATGGGACTTAACTTCTACGGTCGTCAGTCCCCTAGAACTTAGAACTACTTAAACCTAACTAACCTAAGGACATCACACAACACCCAGCCATCACGAGGCAGAAAAAATCCCTGACCCCGCCGGGAATCGAACCCGGGAACCCGGGCGCGGGAAGCGAGAACGCTACCGCACGACCACGAGCTGCGGACCCGCTTTCCTCAACAGTCTCTGCTGATCAGCTACACTCTTGTATAATGGCAGCCCCTTCGTTCCTTTCCGTTAAACTGCTCTATGGCTTTTGGCTCCCATGGTAGTATCATTTACTAGCGATGGGTACGCGCCAGTCGGAAACTGCGACTCCGCCACCAATAAACAGGATCCGTTGACAAGTGCATATTTACATTCTCCGTCTAATGAGAGGCATCGGCTCCTACGACAACTGACCACGCCACGTGCTCCACAAAGATATCAGCAGTTTTTCATCGATGGGTACGAAAACGGACGCAAGGCCTCGGCGAGTTCTCCGCAGTTCGACGTCTGTACGCTTACACCGGTGTTGTAAAATGTTTATGTGATAACTAAGTCTACAGTTTTTAACTGCTACTTTTGTATATTTACCTCTACTTTTTCTACTGTACATTATTTGGTTTCTCAAGCCTTAAGGGGAGACTCCACTCAAAAATTGAACTTTTCTTCTACTCTTCTTGTAATAAAATAGACAGTCTACGTTTCAGATGGTAATAATGCGTATGAGCATGCAAATACCTCAATACTACTTCCTGCAAAAATTTCATTGAGGTAAAAAAGTTTGCCATTGAACGCAGAAAAACGAACTTACGGGAAAATGGATTTGTATTAAAAAGCCAATTCTAGGACGTGACACGCGCCCATTAAAATTCACCAGATGCATACGTTCTTCTTTTCCGCTCCTGTGAGGCTTCTTTCGCGCGGAGTGGCCCCACGGTTTGAGGCGCCATGTTACGGATTGCACGGCCCTTCCCGCCGGAGGTTTGAGTCCCCCCTCGAGCATGGATGTGTGTGTGTGTTGTTCTTCGCATAAGTTAGTTTAAGTAGTGTGTAAGGCTAGGGACCAATGACTTCAGCAGTTTGGTCTCTTAAGAATTCACACAGACTTGAACATTTGAGGCTGCTTCTTCTTGTAATTTGAAGATCAGGCTAGCCTTTTTCTTGAATTTTTCCTTTTGTAGGCAGCATCTTGTCGAGTGCTTTATCCGTCGTTGTTCTCTAAATAAACAGATCGTCTTCTGGGATGGTGATGAATGTTGAAACGCCTCCTTCCTTCAGTCTTCAAACATTCTGCACTGAGAAACAGCTTCCGCAAAACCCAAAAGTAATTTTTTTATGTTTTTTTCTTGGGGATATTAGAACCAAGTGACGCTGTGAAAAGTCTCGTTTGAATTTTGTGTCTTGCCATAAGTGCATCTTGCCAGTAGTGCATCGGATGCAAGTCTCTGATTGATTATTTATTTCTTGTTCCGTGGGACCAAATTAAGGAGGTCTCCATGGTCATGGAACGAGTCAATACATGAAATTATAACAGGATTGTAGAAACTGATAAAATGAAATATAATAAACATATTCAGGCGACAAGTCGTAAGTTTAAATAAAGAAAATCGACAATGTAACACTGGAATTCGCTTAATTTTTCGGCTCTTCCAGGAGCTCCTCGACAGAATAGGAGCGAGCCATGAGGAAACTCTTCAGTTTAGACTTAAAAGTGTTTGTGCTACTTGTTAAAATTTTTGAGTTCTTGTGGTAGCTTATTGAAAATGGATGCAGCAGAATACTGCACCCCTTTCTGCACAAGAGCCAAGGAAGTGCATTGCACATGCAGATTTGATTTCTGCCTAGTGTTAACTGAGTGAAAGCTGCTAATTCTTGGGAATAAGCAAATATTGCTAGCAACAAACGACATTAAAGGAAACATATACTGTGAGGGCAATGTCAGAATTCCCAGACTATTGAACAGGGGTCGACAAGAGGTTCTCGAACTTACACCACATATAGCTCGAACAGACCGTTTTTGAGTCAAAAATACCATTTTTGAATCAGAAGAATTACCCCAAAAAATAATACCATACGACATAAGCGTATGAAAATATGCTAAGTAGTCTACTTTTCGTGTTGAACTGTCACTTATTTCAGTTACTGTTCTAATGGTAAATATAGCAGCATTTAGTTTCTGAACAAGATCCTGAACATGGGCTTTCCACAACAGCTTACTATCTATCCGAACGCCTAGGAACTTGAACTGTTCCGTCTCCCTTATAATACGCCCATTCAATCTGATCAAAATATCAGTTCTTGTTGAATTGTGAGTTAGAAACTGTAAAAACCGAGTCTTACTGTGATTTTGTATCAAATCATTTTCCACAAGCCACGAACTTATTTCATGAAGTACATTATTTGATACTGTTTCAATATTACACACAAGATCCTTCACTACCAAGCTGGTGTCATCAGCAAACAGAAATATTTTTGAATCACCTGCAGTACTAGAAGGCATATCATTTACATAAATAAGAAGCAGCAGTGGCCCCAGCACCGACCCTTGGGGAACGCCCCACTTAATAGTGCCCTATTGGGACTAAACATTACTACCACTCTCAATAGTGCGGAGAACTACCTTCTGCTTTCTGTTCTTAAAGTAAGCTACTCCCCTTACTATCTTGACTACTTTGGCGGTTGTGAGTGTGCCACAGTCCTTTGTATAGTCCGTACTTCTTAGACGTACTTGTAATTCGAATACAGCCAAGTCATTTAGGGATCTAAGGGTAAACAATTCAAAGCTGTGAAATACCTATTAATTTTTTAAAAAATTGAAATTTTTTGATCAAGTCCCCTTAAGGGTACCACAAATTGAGTTAATTTTTCACCAGACCCATTTCATCGTACTGATAAGTTAGTTATAAGTTCCGTGTATCAGTCTGACGATTTTTATCGAAATGATGTGGAATGACTGGTTATAAACTACATATGGAGGGTAGTTTTAATGACTACCTCAGAGAAACCAAGCTGCCACGATAGAACTTGGTGGCGGTGTTAGCCCTTCACAGATTCGCCCTTAAATTCAATACATTTTCCCGAAGGATGGATGACTTGGTGGATATCTTGCTCATAGAAGTCTGCATTTTGAACGTTAAGGAAATTTTTCACCTCACTAATTCCTTCATCCTCGTGCTGCAGATGTCTGCCATGCCATAGTTTCTTCATCCGAGGAAAGAGGAAGAAGTCACTGAGAGGAATGTCTGAAGAACGGATGGGGGGGTGGGGAGAGGGTGAAGTAAAATTTGAGAGCCCAGAGAAGCAACTGTGCAGAATGAGATGGGGTGCTGTAGCGGAGTATTAAGCCCCCTTGGACAGTTACCTGCGACACTCTGTCTTGGTAGACTCCTGTGTCCTTGTCTGGAGATTTCGGTAATACACTCCTAAGACTTTTTGCCTTTACGAGCATGTTCTTTTAGCACCAAACCGCGCCAGTCTCAAAAAACATTCAGCATTAGCTTGCTCGATGATAGTTGTGCCTTCGCCTTTTTCGTAGCGCTGTGTCGACATTACTACAGACTTTTCTGATGTTTTTTTCATTCCTTAGTCCGGTTGATATAATTGATTTTATTGTTATCCATATTTCTTATTAGAGTTTGAGGCACTTTTCATGGTCAGCTCCTTCATTCCGCCACTCTTATTTCGACTGCCGTTTCTGCTAAGGACATTTCAATATAACCTGGCCCGAGAGTGATGGCGGACCCAGTAACCTCTACGTTTTGTAGTAAATGATTTGAATGTGAGTATTCTGCTAACTGCGTATGCGATTCTCTTGAGGGTTATTGCCCATTTCGTATATTTACTAGCTAAACATCATGGAAGTTACATACTGATTTCAGTGAACCTTGAGCCGTAGTAAAGTTAGCTTTGAAAAGCGCGCAGTAGCGCGTAGCGTAAAGCAGTCGCCCTCCGTTTTCTGGCGGTGGCGCCGTTGTCGCAATTGAAGGCTTCGGTGTCTCCCTCTAGCGGGAATGGGGAAAAGTGGACTGTTCGCGTGGGTTTAGGAAGTGGCTGTATGGGCGCTCGTGAGGAGTTGGCATCAAGAAGCGACTTCTCTGCCGGTGCTAGAGGGACAGCACGCAGACCGCGGCATCAGCGTAAGCGACGCGAGCAGCGGCTCCGAGGTATGGGGCGTTAACTGTTCGTTGCGAAGGGAATCTTCCTGAGCGTGGGTCCGCAAGGGGCCTAATCTGCAGTTCGGCCTTATGCTGACGACCGGCGAGGAGGTTCTGAAAATCGGCGTGCCTTCCGCGTCCGTTGAAACGGCTGGTAGCGGGCAGCTCGGTAGAGCATTTGGAGGTGCTGCGTTGGTTCAGTCCTGGGAGTCGTAACGCACCAGAAGTTGAGTATTGATTGTTAACAGATTTTATGAAGTTTAATTGAATTCAATTTACTTATTCTTGTTAATCACACCAGCCGTATTTTTGGGAGTTTCCCGCCATTCATTCTCGTCTGCCCACCCGCGGGAAAGTGGTAATATTAGAAAGGGTGGTCCGTTTGTTCCCTTTTGAGGACGAAAATCTGTGGCTCGGATTGCTTCTTTCCTCTCCCAGCTTACCTACGGGTTTATTCGACTGTTAGCCTCTGCCATGTCTGTGAAAGTCTAAGTCACCAATGACTGTAATGACTGTACTGTTTAAAATGCAAGGCACTAACACCTGATCCATTCTCTCGCCTGCCACAACTAGTATTACTAGACTCGCGTGTAAAAGGTACTCCATGAAAGAAGAAAAATTCCTTTTGCCTCGTGGTAAGAACTAGTCAATTGCATAACGAATTCCTGCTCATCTGGAAGCTGTAACTTACGTAAATTTGTGTTTATGTATATTTGGCTATAATCAAGCAAGGTTAATGTACGCCGTAGTGGATTTTTCATATTGTTTCTAGTCAGCAAAAACTGTTGTGTTTTTCCAATTTAATACCTTTTAAGGCTTTTACTCAACGTGCTTATGTGTTTTATACAGGTAGTTGGTTATTAGTGTGTTTTCCTGCCATGCAAAAGATTGCCATTTCATTACGGGTAGAAATTGTTGCCTTGAAAGGAGAATGTTGTAAAAGTTCGCAAGTCCTACCTGGCGAGCCTGTGTATTTGCCGTAAGTTAACTGGCAGAAATTGGTAAAATTTGTTTTTTTATTTATTTTGGAAATGTTAATGTTATTAACTGTGAATATCCTGCCGTGTGCATGACTCATGCGTTTTGGTTTTTCTATTTTGAGAACTTTTGTAAACAGGATTGTCTTTATATGTTGCAGACAAGTTAGATTCTGCGCCATTTAATGAATGGAGTGAAATTCACCTGTAATTTAGCTGAGCTTGAAATATTATACAGCATCGCCTAGTATACGTCAAATTACTTGCCTGTACTTGCCTCTTACTGGCGTGAAATTTTTTATAATAATTTAATAATTTAAAAGTCCTTTCCTATCGTAAATTGTGACTTATTTTTTAAATGATTGTTTGTTTAAAAAAAAAATATATCGTAAAGTATTGCAGCAAATGTGAATAAAGTGTGTTACTGAAAATTTGTGTGATTTCACCAGTTATTCCTCGGCACCTTCTTCCACTTTACATTTTGTGTACTGATTGAGATTAATAACCTTTGATGAACTAATAGTAATTTCACGGTTCAAACCTCTTGTGAGAAAATATTTTAAGTTTTCCTCCAATGTCTCCTTTTCTATCTGAGGTACATGATGATGCAACTTTATGTTGCGAAACCGGTTATACTAATAAAGAATTATTCGTTAGTTGCCGTGGTTTTCTTTAACAAGTCAGCATGAATTGTAGCAGCGTCGCTTCGCTTCAAATGCAAAAAACGAATTCCCGCACGATACTCCACTCGTATCAGTGTGCTCCCCCAGTTAATTTTGGCGCGTCTAATGGCGTGCTACGGCCATTTTAGTGTTTAACAGGAATACTTGATATGTACCGACCAAGAATAAAAAAATACATAATTTTGCATTTTCGAGTTGTTATTTATCGGTTTATGAGAACCATATTTGTGAATATGGTTCCATGCTGGCCATTCACAGGTTACCAGTTATATTCAATAATACTGAACACATTAATATTTAATATTACTGCTGTAACTAACGATACACATAAATGTTACTCTTCTAGTAGCATAGCCGGCCGGAGTGGCCGAGCGGTTAAAGGCGCTACAGTCTGGAACCGCACGACCGCTACGGTCTCAGGTTCGAATCCTGCCTCGGGCATGGATATGTGTGATGTCCTTAGGTTAGTTAGGTTTAAGTAGTTCTAAGTTCTAGGGGACTTATGACCACAGCAGTTGAGTCCCATAGTGCTCAGAGCCATTTGAACCATTTTTTTTTCTAGTAGCATACACTACCCAATTTTCAGCAAATATTCGTCTATGGATTAGTAGGATCACCTTGTACGTGTCAGACATTTTGGGGCAAATTATTTAAAGATTTTTTTGTGACGACTTTCTTAGTCACTGACACTTTTTGTAGTAGGTAATATAGTAAATTTTTTCTTCTGCGGTTCTACCGGTGATCATTACTATTCTCCTCAAATTTCGGCCTATTATTTATGAAAAAATTGACTAGCTAATATGCTTCTTCTGAAGGCCTGGACAACATTTTTAACTCCTTGAAGAGGCATTCACAAGATAACTGCGAGAGAACACCACGTACTGGTCGCTTTTGTGTAATCGGTAGCTATTTTTAAATGATGACTCACTCCAGACACTTAACCCGTAACACATGATGAATAGGAATCATCGTCAATGATAATTAAGTAGACATTTTTGCATACGTCTTTCGTTTTTACGTACCAGCTACTCTACACTTAAATTAACTTTGCTTAAAAATTTGATGTTTTGTACATGTTTCCTACGCCGTTTATTACTCTGTCCACATGCATTGATGGTAACTGGTTTCTCTACCCTTTGTTTGCGGAATAATGTTGCTTCCTCTGCTCGCTTTTTTCGCTTTTAGAAACACCTATTTTTAACTTAATTTGGTTATTATAGAAAACTTTGTAGAATTTTGTGTTATAGGTAATACTGGCTTTTTAGGTGGTTTGCAAGAGTTGCCAACATAGCGAACGGAATAAGTTCACTTCTGTGTTCTTGTGTGTGTATCGTTGTGGTTGGCAGCAGGAACATGACGCGTGAAAGGTACGGAGTGATCGAAAGAGTGGTCACGATGGAAGGGATTGGGGAGAAGAAGAGGGAGTCTGGCTCGAGTTGGGATGGGGCGGGGGAGGCGGTGAGTGACTGTAGACTATGGCTATATTTAATATTAGAGAACATACACTATTAATTGGAAAAGTAAGTGGTTTGTCACTTTTGGCTGAGCATTTAGAAGTTCTTTCTTTTCGGTATTGTCTTGCGAATGTGAAGAATTTCTTGTATAATAATTAACTGCTCCGTCCCGCTTATCTTTATGATTTTCATGGCTCTCTTTGTGTGCCTTAATTTTCACGAAAAGCCAAAAAATATTTCTTATACCTGGCTGGGCACCTGTGAAACATCAAACCTACTTTTCTATTTGATTTTCTGTCTTTAAATTATTCTACGTTGCGCCTTACGTTGTTCTAACAATTAGGAACTTCTTCTTCTTGACTATTTCTTCAGTGTTTCCTCTCTCCGTTACGTTTGTATTTTTGTATTTCTGATCACCTCCTAACTGGTCCTCGTCCTCTGTAAACTGAATCGAGTACTAGCACTGGTTTCCATACCAAAATTCTGTTTTACTTCCGTGACGTTATAGGAAAGTCATTCTAGTAAACAAGTGGTTTTTTATGATGAAGAACATACATGGAATAATCTTTTCGTATCACATTATTCGGCCAAGCACATAATCACCTGCAAACTTCTTCAGCAGTTTCCATCAGTGTGCGTACCAAACAACAATAATTGCGTCACTTCCATAACATTCTTCTAAGTGTGTTGCTTCCCTCATTCTCTATTTCCTTCCTCAACATCACCAACATTCGGCAAGTTTGCCAAGCCCTCACCATGTACACAACTCCTTTACGTGTCACTTCGTCCTCTTCTGAGAAAAAGCCATTTTGTGTATGGCCTGTCTGAATAAAAGGTAGTGGACCTCTACAACTCTTCATGCAATAAGTTCTATATATAGCTAGAGAAATACAAGTGTGTAATGTCGAAGATCAGTGCAGTATCATTTGAGAACTTTTACATCGTTTCAGAACAAGTCGCCATAAACTTCTGAGAGTAGCACAGTAAATATAAGCATTAATGGTTGTAACACAAAATCATTCAGTAGATAGTGGAAAATTAAGGTCACCAGTTTTCGGTACAAAGCAGTTTCATTGAGTTTTCGTGGTATCTGGAGAAAAATGGTTCAAATGGCTCTGAGCACCATGCGACTAAACTGCTGAGGTCATCAGTCGCTTAGAACTTGGAACTAATTAAACCTATCTAACCTAAGGACATCACACACATCCATGCCCGAAGCAGGATTCGAACCTGCGACCGTAGTGGTCGCTCGGTTCCAGACTGTAGCGCCTAGAACCGCACGGCCACTACGGCCGGCGGTATCTGGAGAGAATAAACAGGACACAACATCATGGGTCTTCATCTCCTTTTTTGTATACTAAGTTAGGTATATATTTCATTATGTATGGCAGTTTGGTAGAAATATGAAATGCAGTGGCATTCAAATGAAATTAAGAGCATTAGCTCATCTTACTTCCTTCGAAATTTGTGGAATGACTGTAAATTTTTACATGACGAAAGCATAAAGTGAGATTTTCGCCCAGTGATAAATATCATACTCAAGGACACGGACCGTGTGCGTCACATAACTAAAATTACCTTCGATGAAGTGCATCCATATCGTTCTAGTGCTACTCGATCTCTCGTTTCAGCTGTTTTTTTTTTCTATTACAAACATTAAGCATCATTTGCAGACTCTGACTCTACTCTACACTCCACACTAAGCCTACAATGAATAACACGCTCTGATACTGCACTCCTGCGCATACCGAATCACTCCGCTTCACAGGCGGCAACGTTTTTCACAGCTGAGTTCCGTATCACGGTTTGCTGCAATTATCACACGAACAGGCTCCCACTGCGAACTACACGGCCTAAATTTATACCCCTCACTGAGAATGAATGACCAGCTGCTAATAAACGGCTGCGGAAATCTGTTCACAAACTTATCCACATCGGCGATACTTCGCAAGCAAAGTGGGGGACGGTTCGTTTTCCCCTCCCCCCTTTAGAGCAAAGTTAGTACAGCGTCCGCCTTGGCCAACTAAACCTTTACCGAGAAACGGAGGAAAGTTAAAAGTTTCGGACGCCCTCGTAGACTCTAACACCGGAGGAAGAACATTCGCTCCATTGGAGAACGGTGTTGAACGGAAGAGACCGAGGTTATTTTAAGAAACAATGTCGTCACTCGCCTTACCTACAGTATGACAACCGCGGGAAACCTTAATTAAAGTGTTGAAGAGGGATTTAAGAATGTAGCCCCCTCTTCTCCTCTCTTCTAAATCCATGTCCATTGTCTATAAATATTATGCCACATCATTTGCTGAATCACAAACAAAAACGGAGCGTAGAGGGAATGACGTGAAAAACGTGAAATTAGACGTTTTTGTAGTTTCAACATTACAGCCCAGTCAGCAATCGTGATAATCTACTATATAAGAAACTATCAGCCTCGATTGCGTTAGTGAAACCAACCTTTACCTAGGTTTCAGCCCAAATAATTGAGCCTTCTTCAGAAGATATACCTGAATCTATAATTTGTCAAAGAGGGCATAGTCTAGAAATAAAACTAACACAGCCGGAATAGGTGTAGTCACATTTTAAAAATGCGGTACTTACGTACTAAGTCCACACCAAGACTTAACTTTAGCTCTGGCGTGCTCCTCGTCTCCATGGACGCCGTGCGGTGGGCCTCGGGAGCTCACGTGAAACTAAGTAGGACTGGATAACGCGCTGCAAATCAACATGGCGGGGAATATTGTGCATGTCTAACTGAGACCATGACTGCCAAAGATTTGTTTGTAGTTGCAACCCAGAGACGACTTCATCCTTGTCCATTTGGGCATACACATTGGCAGATTAGTAGCTATCTTTTATTTCTTTTTAATTCTTCCCTGTGAAGAACATGCCGTTTTCCCATGCCAAGTGTCCATAAAATTTCCATATGTGTCTTTTCGGGTTAAGCACGTTTTATCATATCATTTCTATTTAACAACAGCCTTTAATATGAGAGGCGATAATTCTCTTTTTGTAGCGCGTAGTTGACCTCTGTCGGTCGATAGAGTGTAAGGGCGATGAAAGGGCGTTGCACGTCCGTTCACGCAATTACTATATTTTCTACACGTAAAACATAATTTGACCTATGATGGCCATTTGCTATTACATGGCGATGAAGTGGCGTTGTTCGTTCACTCACACGTTGTTTTTAGTAATAAGATAAAAAATTAATCTTGATAATATTCTTCATTCACTGCTTGTCAGCAATAAGAAGTATATCTACATCGACTGTTAAAAACACCTACTCGACCATCTGTGTACAGGTTAACCGAGATTATTGTATTATGGCGTGAACATACTACAGTTTCGCTGTTTTATATGCTATGTCATCTTTCATTAATAACGATGGGTGCTTCATGTAGCATTCGTTGTGAAAGGGCAGATATATTCTGATAGTGTAAGTCGTGGTAGTGTGTTCGAATTTATATAAATCCGTGCATAGTTTGTTACATTTTAGTCATAACGTGGTGCAGAGGCTTTATGTTTAAGCTTGTCAATCTTTCTATGAGTTATTTGTTTTAAGATATAACTGCGTTGGTCTTTTATCTTTGGCAGTCATGGTCTCAGTTAGAGATGCGCAATGTTCCCCGCCATGTTGATTTGCAGCTCGTTGTCTAGTTCTACTCAGTTTCACGTGAGCTCCCGAGGCCCAACGCACGGCGTCCATGGAGAAGAGGCTCACGCCAGAGCTAAAGTTAAGTCTTGGTGTTGACTTAGTACGTATCTACCGCATTTTTAAAATGTAACTACGCCTATTCAGGCTGTGTTAGTTTTATTTCTATACTATGCCCTCTTAGACAAATTATAGATTCAGGTATATCTTCTGAAGAAGGCTCAATTATTTGGGCTGAAATCTAGGTAAAGATTGGTTTCATTACAACAATCGAGGCTGATAGTTTCTTATATATTATGAAATTAGACATTTGACTGTAATTAAGTGTGAAGAATAGTAGCAAGAATATTTGTAACCGGTATCTGTGTCTACCAAAATGCTTTACACATCTAGAGCTACATACATGCTCAGCAAGCCACCATTATTAGACGTTTCCTTTCCTGTCCCTCTGGCAGATAGATCGAGGCAAAACGACAGTCTATATGCCTCCGTATGAGCCCTAACATCTCGTATCCTATCTTCGTGGTCTTTTGTGGGAAACGTATGTTGGCGGTAGAAGGGTCGTTCTACAGTCAACTTTAAATGCCGTTTCCCTAAATTTTCTCAACAGTGTTTCTCGAAAAGAAGGTCGCCTTCCCTCCAGGGATTCACATTTCAGTTACCTAAGAATCTCCGTAACACTTGCGTGTTGTTTAATTAACCGTTAACAAATCTGGCAGCACGCCTCTGAATTGCTTCAACGTCTTACTTTAATTCGACCTGGTGCGGGTCTCAAACACTCGAGCAGTACTCAAGAATAGGTCGCCCTAGCGTCCTATATGCGATCTTCTTTACAGATGAACCACACTTTCTTAAAATTCTCCCAATAAAACGAAGTCGACCATTCGCTTCCCTACCACAATTCTGACATTCTTGTTACATTTCATATCGGTTTGTAACGTTACACTCAGCTATTTAAACGACGTGATTGTGTCAGCCTGGACACTAATAGAGCTGTATCCGAACATTACGGGTCTGTTTTCCTTTCTCATCTGCATTGACTTACATTGTTCTAAATTTAGAGCCAGCTGCCATTCGTCACACCAGCTACAAACTTTGTCTAAGTCATCTTGTATCTACCTACAGTCGCTCATCTTCGGCACCTTCTCGTACATCACAGCATAACCAGCAAAAATAGTAAATACAGAAAATAATAGCGGTCCTATCATACTTCCGTGGGGCACTCCTGACGCTGCACATGTCTCTGACGAATAATCACCGTCGAGGACGACATACTGGGTTCCGTTATTTAAGAAGTCTTCGAGCCACTCACATATCTAGGAAACTATTTCGTATGCAGGTACAGTAGCTTCGTCGTCTGCTGTGAGCTACCATGTGAAATGTTTTTCGGAAACCTGGAATTATGGAACCCGCGTGTTGCCCTTCATTCATAGTTCGTAATATACGATGCGAGAAAAGGGCAGCTGAGTTTCACACGACTGAGGCTTTCTGAAACCGTGCTCATTTGTGGACGTAGACTTTCGATCTCTGGCAAATTTATCATATTCGAACTCAGATTATGTTCTAGAATTCTGCAGTAAACCGATGTTCAGGAATTAATCTGCAATTGAGCCGGCCGCTGTGGCCGAGCGGTTCTAGGCGCTTCAGTCCGGAACCGCGCGACTGCTACGGTCGCAGGTTCGAATCCTGCCTCGGGCATGGATGTGTGTGATGTCCTTAGGTTAGTTAAGTTTAAGTAGTTTTAAGTTCTAGGGGACTGATGACCTCAGGTGTTAAGTCCCATAGTGCTCAGAGCCATTTGACCATTTTTTAAATCTGCAATTTTGCTGGCCCGTTGTTTTACCCGTATCTCGTATTATACACAGGGGACCACTGTGCTTTTTTTGATGCCGAAGAGTTCTCTTTGTGAAACCGAATTGGGAATCCGTCCGGACCTGGTGATTTGTTAGTTTTCAACTCTTTCAGCTGTTTCTCTATTACCATGTCCTCCATACGGGAGTCTGCGCAAAGGTCAGACGACGGTATGTTTGTACGATTCTTCTCGGTGAAAGATTTCTTGTATGCAAACTTGTATGCAAACTTTGGCTTTCGTTTTGCTTATTTCAACTGCCGCACCAGACTGGCCAATGAGTGACTCGATGGAAACCTTAGACACGCTAAGCGATTTTGCATAGATCCAGAATTTTCTTGGTTTCTCGGCCACATCTTTTGCTAAGATATGACGGTGGTAGTTATTGTAAGGTTCACGCATAGATTTCTAATAACCTTTGCCTGTCGTCATTTGCACATTCTCATTTGAACGGAGAGTGCAACAGCCTTTACTTTCTCAGCATTTTCACGGTGGTTCTTTTTCCTCCTCAATTCACTTACTACGCACATACTTGCCCACAGCACGATTTACAATCTGTTTAAACTTTGCCCATAGATCCTCTACGTCCAGGATACTGGAACTAAACGACTGCAGTCCATTTTCTAACTGAGATGCTGCTCTTTCGAGCAGAAACACTCTCCTAAACTTCATGATTGATTTATTGACTTTCGTAACCATAGTCGCTGTGATGACATCATTATTCCCCGTCTCTATACTGACGCTTTCAGTTGCACATGTCTGAGAGGTCAGTGTACATTCCAATGTCAGATCCGTTTAGATTTCTTTCATCACTTACAGTTTTGTAGTAATTACGGTGATTCTTAGAGGATGGCCGGGGTTCTCAGAAAAACGTTATCTTCTTCTTTTGATTAATAACATTGTCTGTTAAGAGTTCTTTCTAGAAGTTGGAGCCATTTTCAAATAATTTTTTATATCTGGTACGTATATTTCTCGTAGTAGAGCAATGAAATTTAGAATATGGGGAAGAATATCTAAGAAAGACCCCCTCACATATGGTGGATCAACATTAGAATTCGTATCCAGCTTCAAATTCTTGGAAGTAACTCTAAAAACAACTGAACCATATTCTCTCACCACATACAAGAGCGATCGAAGGCCGCAACAAGAGCCGTTTATATCGCTTAGGTATAAAATTCACCCCTTCCAACTGCGATAACGCTGTTCAAGCTCGAAGTTATGCCAGATGCCATACACAGAATTCAGTAACATGGACTATATGACAGTGGAAACCTCAAGAAACTAGAGACTTCTAAAAAGACCTCTGTCAATCTCAAAATTCACAAGAAATAGCTAATCCTACGTAAAAGCGCACGAAGCTTT